>NW_024465279.1:610560-1221120 GCF_017591425.1 Ochotona curzoniae
GCCTGCTGTTCCCTAGCCTGGCGCTCCGGCCCCCTGCCCTGTTGTGCCTCAGCCCTGCCTTGCTCACCTCCACACCCCTGCGTTGGCTGCCTCCCTTCTCCCACCACCTAGCTTGCTACAACAGCTTTTGCTACACCCTCCCCTAGAGTTTCTCCTTATCCCTTATGGCGTGAGCCTGGAAGTCTGGCCGTGAGTTGGATTTTGAGAGCAAGGATGTTATGAGTAGTACCTGGATTTGCTTCAAAGCTAATGATACCGAGATGAAAGCATTCTTGCCGGACCCAGTCAGGGTGAAAGCTGAGGGCAGAGCCCGTGCCTGCTTGCCCAAGTCCTCTCTCAAGGACTTCCCAAAGGTCCACCCAGGACTGCTCTGGTCCTCCACGCAGCCCAGGAGTGGGGGCATAGGGAACATGGGCGAGCGCATTTCTGGGATGGAGCTGGCCTTTGAGCAAGATGACACAGTGGCCAGTCAGTCAAGGTGCTCTTCACAGAGGCAGGCACCTGCACCATCAGGCCAACACCGACTCCTGCTTCGGGTCTTCAGGACCCATGAGCATCTAAGCAACTTGTGTAACATGCCCCCTGTTGCCCTCACAACCACCATCAACCTCCTCCTCCAACCTCAGGAGGGCTGCCGTTGACAAAGGAGGGTAGTTTGCCCATCACTGGGCTCTGCTCTCCCCCAAACAAATGCTGTTCCTTGGAGACTCTCCCTCTGATTGTTATGTGGGTTGGCACTTCTTCCCTTTACTTGTGTCTCTTTCGGTGCCAGCGCTGGCTTGGCTGGGCACCTCTCTCCAGCCAGACTCCTGACCATCTGGCAAGGCTGGAGAGAGTCTTCGTTTAGACAGAGCCATAGTATCCTTGTCTTACACCTCTGCCCTCTGCTGTGGAGTTTCTTCCCTGCCACCTTGAGAAGAATATTTGCATCCAAATTTCCAACCTGAACACTGCCAAGAGAAAGGTGATGCCACTTACAGGAGAAACAAATTTATCACTGCCAGAAAAAAGTAGGGCCAACTACCAAAGATACGGGATGACGTACATCAACCCAAACTTGAGATGAACTAAGCATCAATTCGATTTAATTTTGGAAATCTAAATATATGGAATGCATTAGCTGATTTTATTTTTGGCAGCCGACTTAACCATTCTAATCATGTTTTGCTCCAGTGAATTTTAAAATTAGTTTGCATTTCCTAAGCACACATCAGCTGGGTGAGGAGTGCCGGAGGGAGAAGTGGGAGAAGGGGCTCAAAGAAGAAAGCTCGGTTGGGATTAAAACTTTCCTGGCACATGCTTCATCAAGTGGATAATCCACAGGCACATAGATGGGAGCTGAAGAGAACTGAGTCTTTGGGCCTGGGAGAATATAACAGTGCAAACAGATGCCTGTCTACATTGCCAAGATAATTGTTTTTTCAACCAAAAATTGCTAAATTGAGAAAGGAGGTTAGAAAAATAAAGGCCGTTTATTTATTGTTTCCTGCCTCTGGGGGAAAAAAAAAATAGCACCAAACCAAAATTTGTTGGTGATGGTGAAAGTCTCTACTTGCTGGCCACTGATTCGTGGTGTCAATAATGAACGACAGTAGCATCCACGGGTTTTTGCCAAGATCTCAGTGTACTTTGCAACATCATTTTTTTGTCCTCAGCCAGAACTAAGAGGTAAACACGGGCTAGGGTCTCAACCCCTTGGCTGGCTGCGATGGGTCAAAAGCCCACCTGCACCTTCCAACGACATTCCAGCAACACCCATAGCCATCCGTGGGACCTCACGCGCTACACTAGGAACATTGCCTGTCATGTGTGACATTTCCTGCAATCCTGCCAGCTGGCTGAATGCCACTCCTACCTCACAGATGAGGAAACTGAGTCACAGAAACTGGGACAGACATCCAGCGACCTGACCCCGGAATCTGCACCCATTTGGTGGATGGAGCTGCTACTCAAGAAACATAGAAGCAGATCAGCGGCATGGCCTAACAGCTGAAGTCCTAACCTTGAACACACCGGGATTCTATATGGGCTGCCGGTTCTAATCCCGGCTGTTCCACTTCCCATCCAGCTCCCTGCCTGTGGCCTGGGAAAGTAGTCAAGGACGGCCCAAAGCCTTGGATCCTGTACCCATGTGGGAGACCCAGAGGAGGCTCCTGGCTTCAGCTTGGTGCAGCACTGGCAGTTGTAGTCACTTGGGGAGTGAATCATCGGATGGAAGATCTTCCTCCCTGTCTCTCCTCCTCTCTGCATATTGACTTTGCAATAAAAATAAAATAAATGTTAAAAAGAAAAAAGAGGGCCTGGCGGTGTGGTCTAGTGGCTGAAATCCTCGCCTTGAACACCCCAGGATCCCATATGGCCGCCGGTTCTAATCCCAGCTGCTCCATTTCCCATCTAGCTCCCTGCTTGTGGCCTGGGAAAGCAGTTGAAGACGGCCCAAAGCTTTGGGACCCTGCACCCGCGTGGGAGACCCGGAAGAAGTTCCTGGATCCTGGCTTCGGATCGGCATAGTATCAGCCGTTGCAATCACCTGGGGAGTGAATCATCGGATGGAAGATCTTCCTCTCTGTCTCTCCTCCTCTCTACATATATCTGACTTCAAAGATTTTAAATCTTTTAAAATCTTTAAAAAAAAAAAAAAAAAACATGGAGGATTTGTGCTTGAAATCCTTTTTGAGTGATGTGGGAACTGACAAGGCCCCAAGCAATGCAATCCCCAGGGCTCTAAGACTGCTTCCGGTTTTAGGACACCCATCCCTTGACATTGTTCCCTGGGACCCTGCAAAAGGCCCCGTGGAGTCCAGGCGTGCCTGAGCTATTAAGACCTTAAAACCAAGTGGCCATTGGTCTTGCTCCACAGCCAAGTGGGAGGAAAACAAGTAACCTAATACCCCGGCCACCATCTCCGTCTTAGCCCATTTTCTGTTGCTAAAACAACACCTGACGCTGGGCAACATACAAAGAGAAGCGGTTTGTGTAGCTCACAGTTATGGAAGCTGAAAGTTCAACAACGGGTGACTGCGTGCAGCCAGATTCTGGGGAGGGCCTCCTGCTGCTTGGCGTAGCAGAAAAGCTGAAGGGTGAGCCTGCAGAGAGACCACGGGACCTAAGTGAGCCTGGAAACCACATCCAAGCCACTGCAAAACCCCTTGTGGTTCTGCCTGCGCAGACAGCCTACGGGACCATGTGCCAGTGGCAGGTGGAAGTCAGGCAGGGTTAGGAATGAGGGTCCAAGTGGTGTCCAGTTACAGGAAAGAAGAAGAGCTCAGAAACAAATCCCACAGGAGCAAACCAGCATCGCACACAGGACTGTGGGAAAGCAGATGGGCTGATGGGTGATTCAGAGTTGTGGCAACAGTAAGACATGCGTGTTATGCGTGTGTATGTGTGTGAAGGGGGCACAGGTGTATGGACTATGCACACATACACACAAGAAAAACCTTCCAGTAGTTCATGGCAAAACTCACCTTACCTTCCAGTTCTAATTTGCAGAAACTTGTTGAGTGGAGGGGGCGAGGAGGTGTGTATGAGACAAAGCGATTTATCCACAGTCATTCCGTGATCGCAATTGAAATGATTCCAAAAGCTCAGGACAGTTAGTAGGCTGCAAAGTCAGGTGGGATTTCCATTTCCCAGTCTTGAGACAGAATCCCTTATTCTCCAGGAAACCCTGGCATTTGTTCTTCCAGATGATGCCACAGGGCCCACCCCCAGGACCCAGGGTCGTCTCATCCAGGAAGCTCAGCGGATCGCAGCTGCCTATGCGAACTCCCAATGGCTTAGAAGCATCAAGGCGGTGTAGACTAAATCACCGGGTACTAGAGCCCGGCCGTGTAGACATGAAACTAAATATCGCGGTAAGATTACCCTGAAACAACCATGTTCACTCTTTTGTGTTCTCATCCAGTAATGACATACATTTAACGTAGTTGTAAAGACTGTATTATAAGAATTTACTCCTTTTATTGTGCATTTAATACATGTTCATTACAGAAAATTTGTAGACATAAAAAATCCGCCATTGCAATTTCCTATGCAATTTGTAAACTCTTTTTCATGTTGACAAGGCTATCTCCTCCGGGGATTACGGGCGTTGCGAGTACGGGGACCACAGCCCATTTGTCTTTTTCTGCCTGTCATTAATTACCCTGCTTGGCACCTGCTAGGTAGGTGCTCACTGTATGTTATTTTAAGGAATAGGCTTTGTCACGTAGCGGCAATATTTATTATTTACGATCACTATACATTGACCTAAGTAACAGACTAAAACTCTCTCAACAAGTCAGCTATTACTGAACAGTTAAGCTTTTCTTTTGTCGAAAGTCTGGTTTGAGATTTTCTATTCTCTCGCTGATGATATATTTTTCCTAAGACCTTTGGCATTATCTTCTCTTTGATTAGAATAATTTTGCATAGCAGATTTACATGTGTTTTCCTTTAGGATGTCCTAGCACCCAAACATGGGATAGGGGTGTTTTTTTTTTAAAGATTTATTTATTTATTTATTGCAAAGTCAGATATACAGAGAGGAGGAGAGACAGAGAGGAAGATCTTCCGTCCCAAGTGAGCACAATGGCCGATGCTATGCCGATCCGGAGCCAGGAGCCAGGAACTTCCTCTCGGTATCCCACACGGGTACAGGGTCCCAAAGCTTTGGGCCATCCTCCACTGCTTTCCCATGCCACAAGCAGGGAGCTGGATGGGAAGTGGAGCAGCTGGGATTAGAACCGGCGGCCATATGGGATCCTGGCGCGCCCAAGGCGAGGACCTTAGCCGCTAGGCCATGCCGCCAGGCCCCCCAAGTGACATCTTAATCACCACACCTAATGTCCACTCCTTCTACTATGCACATGGAATCTCCAGGAGTATACCTCAGTATTTTTAAACCAAATAGTGTCTTCTCATAAAAAATATAGTTACGTAGAGTTGCATAGAGTTACGGGCAAGTCTTTCAGAAAACACCATTTGGAGGGGAAAAAACCTCTCTACAGCAATCATTTAAAAAATTATTTAACATTCTGGGAGCAGTATGGTGGTGTTCCAGGCTAATCCTCAGCCAGTGGAGCCAGCATCCCATACGGGCACTAGTTCAAGTCCTGGCTGCTCTATTTCCAATCCAACTCCCTGCAAATGTGCCTGAGAAAGCAATAGAAAACAACCTGAATCTTTGGGATCCTGAACCCATGAGGGAGACCTGTAAGAATGGCTCCTGGCTCCTGGTTCCTGGTTCCTGCTGGCTCCTGGCTTGGCCTGGTCCATCCTTGGCCATCATGACCACTTTCAGAATGAACCAGCAGATGGAAGATCTCTCTGTTAACTCGGACCTTTGGAATAAGTTTTAAAAAGTACTAATCACGTTTCTGAATGAGTACCTTGTAGTAAGAATTAATAACACCTTGATATACAATTGACCCGGAAGGTTGGAGAATCGCTGGACTCCGGTTCTTGATCTCTACGAGTGGTTTCACTTCCTCCTGTTCTCAGAAAAGTGCTGACTGTACAATAAGGAACCGCTCCTTCTCAGCGCTGGAGGCAGTATTCTGGAATAACGGACACAGAAGGAGGATTTCCAAGCCCTTCTTGCTGGGCGATTTTTTTTTCCTGTTTTGTGGACTATAGTTGACTGCAAACATGAAGGGGGGCTTCCTCACGGCATGCCCTGCTCCCCCATCCTCAGCCTCTCCCAGCCACCCATCCAGACCCACCCTGCCTCAGTCTCTCCATAACCCTGCCTTGCTACCTGGCTGCTTTCTGGTCACCTTGGGCTCCCAGCTCTGCTGTCCCTACTTTGAGCTCTCTGGTGATGGTGAAACCCGCAGCTTCTCTCATCACAGGGTCTGAGAGCAGGGCCTTGCGTGGTGATTTCACAATTGCCCCATCCTGTCATTCACAGCTAAGTGAGTCTAAAGACCAGGACTGAGTGCAAGTCACTGCATCCGCTGCTGTGGCATGATGTGTCTGATCGCGGCCCTTCTGCCCGTCGGAAGTCACATTATGTATCAGCTCTAATTAGTCTGGCAAAATCACCAGTCCTTTTCTCATAATTTTCCATTCTTGTTTCTCAAATAATGTCCTCTACCATCTCCTCAAAGATGTTCCCCATGCTGCAGTTGATTTTTTTTTTAAGATTTATTTATTTATTGGAAAGTCAGATATACAGAGAAGAGGAGAGACAGAGAGGAAGATCTTCCATCCGATGATTCACTCCCCAAGTGAGCACAACGGCCGAAGCTATGCCGATCCGAAGCCAGGAGCCAGGAATTTCTTCCGGGTCTCCCACATGGCTGCAGGATGCCACAGCTTTGGGCTGTCCTCCACTGTTTTCCCAAGCCACAAGCAGAGAGCTGGATGGGAAATGGAGCAGCTGGGATTAGAACCGGCACCCATATGGGATCCTGGCGCGCCCAAGGCGAGGACTTTAGCTGCTAGGCCATGTTGCCGGGCCCTGTAGTTGACTTGTTTTGAAGGCCTGGGCTGATGGCTTTGTCTTCCTTCTGTCGAAGACCTAGTTGGTTTTGCTTATCTCCTTGCTTTCATTGTGATGATGGGGAGTTTTTCATGGAATGCTCATTGTTTCTGGCTGCAAGTTCTCACCCTGCAACCTCAGGACAGGCTGGCTGTCCACTCTCATCATGGGTAACATGCTGAGACACTTCCCTCTTACATGTCTTTCCTCAATGTAACTTCCAAACAAGGACTGTTGTTATCTTTTTGTTACAATCAAATCAACTCCAATTCTTGAGAGACTGCATCTCTAAATCATGAGCAGCATTTAAAACATCAGAGCTCAGGGCCCGGCACAATGGCTTAGTGGCTGAGTCCTTGCCTTGCATGCACCAGAATCTCATCTGGTTCTAATCCCGGCTGTCACGTGGGAGACCCAGAAGAGGCTCCTGGCTCTCAGCTTCAGATCAGCTCAGTCTGGCCATTGTGGTTACTTGGGGAGTGAACCGACATACGGAAGATGTTTGTCTCGCTCCTTTTCATTCTTTCTGTAGATCTACCTTTTAAAAAAAATTTCAGAACTCAACCCAAAGCCGATCACATGACCAGATGCTCCACAGGCATCACACACACACCACAGTGCCCCTCATGGGGATGCACGCGGAGGTTGGCATATGAGACAGGGTTTCCACTGATAAGTGCTAAAATCCCAGTGCAAGCTGATGGAAGTGAAAGAATTCACACAACCTGGGAAAGATGAAACCTGACTTTGACATTGGCCTGGCCTGAGACTCCTGGGCCTCAGGCTCTTCTCTCCTTCTGCAGCGTCTGCCTCTCTGAGTGCTGACTTCATTCCCTCCTCCTGCAAACACATCTCAACAGCTCTGCCCTTCCGCTCACTCCCTCCGCGCCCCCTCCCCCAGGCCCCAGAAGAAACCTCCAGCTTTTAACCAAGCCCACCAAAAGTCTTCGGGTTGGTCCAGCTTGTGTAACCTGCCAGATCACTGCCCCTCCCCCGCCCCCCAAGTCAGTGACCGTCATCCTGGAGATAAGATGCTACTGCCATGGCCAAATCCAAGGCTGGGGTCTCAGCCTTGCAGCTGGAGAAGATGATTGACATGTCAGTCCACTGCCCAAGTCACGTGAAGGGCATCTCCAAAGGGGAGCCCCATTCTGCAGCGGGCCATCTCTTGGCGTTTGTGCCGGGTGGGAGTCTTGTAAGGCTTAGGCACAGGGGGGCTTGGGATTGCAAATGGCTGTAGAGACAGTTACGTGTTAGAAACACTGATCATCGCTCAGTCTGATGTGGCATCTGGACATGGAAGTCGGGTCAACTTCCAGGTGAAAGCCCTGTGCTGCGGTTTTAAGAGTCACGGGAACTCAGATAGCAGACGTTCACAGGAACACTAGAATATTTGCTATTCTCTCAGGCGACATATTTGACTTGTCAGATAACAAGCACTCAGCGGTTGCAACTCTATCGCTGCTAAGAGCCATGCGGGGTGTGCTCCCTTCCTAACTGTCCAGGAAACCGTGATCCACTGTGGGGTTGTGGAGCATCCCCAGGAAAATCACTAGTTATTTCAAGATTTGTCACAAGGACCTCAAAATAAAAATGTTTAACAAGAATTAGTTCTTTTTGCTTTAAAAAAAAAAAAACATGATTCTTTGGGCAGAGGAAGACTGGATACCACACAAACAGAAGCAAGTCATGCCAGAGCTGCTGAGGGCTGAATGACGTCACCCTAAAGGCACCGAGATGCTCAGAATTTGACCATACTTGCCATGAGACTTCATCAGGGTTAAATGGGCCTTAGCCCAATGCAGTTGACACTGTGATGTGTAAAACAAAGAGGGGTCCCAGGGCACAAGTGCCCACAGAGGACAAGCTCGCCAAGAGGCAAGGAGAGACCTGACTGTTGACGGACCAAGGAGAGATGCTTGGCGTGAACCAAAGCTGGTCTTGCACTGTAGCCTCCAGAGTTAACGAGGAAATTAGCTTCCATTGCTTTTGAGTCCCATGGTCTGTGGGACGTGTGTGACAGCGCTGGCAGACCACCATACGGGTATCACAACCCTAACAAGTTGACATCACTCTTTTCACTCAACAAGGCCATTGGAGTGCAAACCCTCTCACACCGAGCCAGGATGGTAGTGCCTTTCCAACTCTTTCGAGACCGGGTCAAGTGCACTAGCGGGCCAGCAGGCTGCCTCAGCGAGCTACAGCTGCCTCCACTAACCCCCCTGAGCACCTCTGGGTATCTCCTCTTAACCTCTCTTCACCCAGCCCAACTCTGTCATTTCCCATATCTATAGAGGCCTTTCCCTACAGAGTTGGTGCCGAGAGGGGTCACCCTTCACAGCTGGGTCACCCTTCACAGCCGGGTCACCCTTCACAGCCGGGTCTGAGGTTCGTTATTACGAATGGGCCACACTGGCAAAAGAACCATTACTTGGACACATATAAAGTCCAACTGTGCTGGGCGAGAGTTTTCTTTCTCTGCTATGCACAATCCCTCCTCCGCTAGTAATTGGATGACAATGGAATCAGGTGGTTTTAGTAACGCATCTCAGGTTCATTCATGGATGAAATGAAGTGAGCTGCCTGCCGCTGCCGGGGACATAGCAAGGGAGTACACTCAGCTACGAGGGGCTGCGAGTCCCTTGTTGTGTCCCATCTCTATTAGAACGGAACTCTGAGGTGTGAGCCTCTATCTCCAAGTCTGGAAAATGGAGCAACAGTATTGATCTCATACAGATGTGGGAGAGACACATCAAATCCAGGTGTTCCATACAACTCAATTCACTTGCCCTCTGTTCCTTCATCTAGCAAAACAAGTAAAAGAAAAGAAAAAAATATATATACCCCCCTTCCCTGCAATGAACACAGCAAAGATCAAAAGGCACCATTTGGGGAAGAGTGTTCTATAAATTAAGCAGTACCATCCATAAGGGAGGCCTAAGAATCATTTTTAACAATGGACTTATTATTTGAAAGACAGAGTTAGAAAGACTGGGAAAGAAAGAGAGAGGAGAGAGGGGGGGGGGAGAGAGAGAGGGAGAGAGAGAAAGAGACAGAGAGAGAGAGAGAGAGAGAGAGAGAAAACGCTCTTCCAGTCATTGCTTCATTCCCCAGATGGCAGCCTTTTGCCAGCACAGGGTCAGGTCAAAGCCAGGAACCAAGTCCTTCCTCCAGTTCTCTCATGTGGATACAGGGACCGAAGCACTTGGGCCATCCTCCACTGCTCTCCCAGGCACGTAGCAGGGAGCTAGAGCAGAAACAGAGAAGCCAAGACTCAACCCAACACCCAAATGGGGGTGAGAGCAATGCAGGTGCTGCTTAACATGCTATACCACAGTGATGACCCCAATCATTTTAATTTCTTTAATAGGCAGACAATGTTACATAATGCATATCATATGCCAGTCACTACTCTAACCACTTAGCAAATATTAATTAGCTCATCTGATGCTAGAGGTGCCCTGAGGCAGAATCTATTTCAGGGCCATCTCAACAGGTGTAGAAACTGACACAGACAGATCAACTTGCCAGGAAGTGGGAACCAGAGTTCAAACCCAGGCCAGAAAATCCCTGCACAAAATCCTTTACAGGTCCCTGAGAGAGCACTGGCCACTACTGCCACTTCTTTAAGAATCCCCCTCACCCACAGGGCCTCCTGCCAGTACTGTGCAGAATCTGCAAGGAGAACACTTGACCTCATCCTTGTCTTCAGGTGAAAAAGCTCTCCACAGCATCAGGGGGAGCGTGAGGCAGAAGCTGGGTGCCCCAACCTATCCTGGACTCCAGCTGACACCCATGACCACGTTGCTCCTCAGCCAAGCTTGGCTGTGTGAAGCAAGGCCTCCCAGCACCTGCACCACAGCAACGGAGCAGCGTACTGGGCACAGACAGGCAAGTTGTTGCTCCAGTCACTCCTTGTGGCAGCTGGCATGCGAGCAGAAAAGTCACAGGAGTTGTACCTGCGATTCTTCCACCTGTCATTTCCTTCTGTGCAAAGATGTGAGTACACATGCGCACAGAGAGAGTTGCCACTGCAAGAAGAGCATCAGGGGGCCAGCACAGTGCTGTAGTGGGTGAAGCCATCACCTGTGGCACAGGCATCCCATATGAGCACAAGTTCGAATCCCAGCTTCCTGCTGATGAACCTGAGAGAAGGGCAGAGGATGGCCCAAACCCACATGGCAGACTCAGAAGAGGTTTCTGGCTCCTGGCTTTGATTTGGCTTGGCTCTGGCTGCTGCAGGCATTTGGAAAGTGAACCAGTGTATAGTTCTTTGTCTAAATCTGGTTTCCGAATAATTAAATAAACCTTAAGAAGAAGAAGAAAAGCAATGGGTTCAGGGGAGTACAACTGAACATGAGAAAGGAGACAGAGTAAGTTTCCTTTGATTCATTCATTCATTCATTCACTCACTGGCTTTCCAGTCTAGACCAGGTCCTCATGTCAACCATGAGTGTGGCAGTTCCCAAGACATAGATGGTCCTTGCCTCAATGGAGTGTGAGTTCTTAAGCCAGTCATGGAATTCCAGACAGTGAAAAGTACTACAGAGAGAGAGACAGAGAGAGAGAGAGAGAGAGAGAGAAACATTGTCTTTATCCATTTATCTGATTGTGGAACCTGGTTGACTGTCGCTGTCCCACAGCGATGGACTTGGTGCACAGAGCCGATAATAACACGCGTGGACCCTGACTGATGGTCAAAGCCGAAGTTTATTAGTGGCATCAGACTTTATACACTGAGAGTCCGTATGGGATAGGGGAGGAAGTATTGAGTTCATCAACAAAACCCATCAACTGCTTTCATACTCTTGATTGGAATTCCTTTTGTTTTGTATATTCCACCAGGTGTTCTCATTTACATGCTGTTTATACAAAGGTAGCCATTTGGTTGTTGTCATGCAAATACTGTACAATGAACTGCAATCCTGTGCTCGCTGACCTTCCAGGGTCACAATGTCCTCCTACAGTTGACCAACTAGCTTCCTGACTCTTCTCTGGACATTGAGAAAGCAATGCCTGCTTTAAACATTGGTGGGAGCTGAAAGCAACCCTGTGGGCAAAAGTGCCAGCACATTGTGTGGAACACTGGGTGCTCAAGCCCTAGGGGCTCCTGGCACTTCCAGCCTGGGTACTACGGGATTCCTGGCAAGTCACACACGCAAAAGGGACAAGGACACTGGCTTGGAGAGGGTCCCCGCCCATGAGCTGTGTGCGCTTCCCTGCTGATGCAACTGGGAGCGGAGAAGGCAATGCCCAAGGTCTCTCCAGTTTTGACATCTACCAGCAGGAGGAGCCTGGGCCACCCAGGCAGGTGAGACCAGGTGATTAGTCCTCGGAGCACTGTGGGGCTTGAGTGGGGCCTCAGGCACCTGTGAGTTGCCCCCCAGAAATCCATGAGGCCCCTCCAGAGACTTAGAGACCCATGGAGCACAGTTCAGAGTCAGAGCACAACAATCTAACCTCTACTTCCAATTGGATCACCTACTAACACGGAGCTCCAGGAAGCCGGGTTCCCACTGTCCACTCCACATCACTACCTGCCACGCTGAGAGTCTGGTCCAGTCACCTCCTCTGTTCGTGCCAAGTTTTACTAGCCATCTCAGCACAACATACAGGCTAGGCACTAGGCACCAGAGGCAAAGACTCAGAGGAAATAGCCCTGGGATGCCCTTCTGTCCTGCGTCATCACCCCAGCCCATTACCCAGCCACCTTTACCCAAGAGGAGGTACCCATGGTTACACTGGTGAAGAACTTGGCAGTGAAAGGCAACCAGAAGGGAGCTGGAGTTGTACAGAGGGTTAAGCCCCTGACTTAGAAAGGCCCACATTGCAGATCTGAGCACTGATTCCAGTCCCATTTGCTCTGCTTCCGCTCCAACCGCCTGCTGAAGGCAGTGAAGGATGGCTTAAGTGCTTGGGCCCATGGGCACATGCCGACCAGGATGGTAAGCTGGCCTCGTACTTAATAGCAGTGATGGTCATAGTAAGTCCCAGTTGCCATCTTTCTGTGTCTGGCTTGTCTCCAGGCCTACACTATTTAACTCTCCTACACGTGATCCCCACGGAAGTGTCACAACATCTCAGCTTACCAAAGGGGTTAGCAGAAACAACCTGTTTAAGGTGAGCAGTCAAGCCAGCGCAGGAGCAAGGACCCCAACCCAGGGACCCATCTGCATCCGAAGGCTGCAGTCTTGCTGCTGGACCCTGGGCCCTGTTTTGCTCACAGCATCCACAGCAGGTGGGTGGTGGAGGCTGAGACCTAAAGGAGCAGGAAGAGCCTCCTCACCATCCCTCCAGCCTGACCTAGTCAGATACACTCAAGAGACCAAGCCACGAGCCCGGAGTTGCCCATGACCTTGGAACCAGCAGTAACCTTCAGCTTTCTGCGTGAACCCTTTGTGGGAGGTCTAGCGCTGTCTCAGGCTTTGTCTTTGTCTTTCGTGCTAATAGTGATGCTGGGACAAGTCCCAGGAGCCTTTCCCTCCTGGAGGAATCACCTGCCTGCCTGTCCCTGCCCCCGGGGACCTTCCCTGCTTTCTTTCTAATAGAATCATCCCCCTCCCATGCCCTTAGCTCCCACCACCCCCTGCCGCAAGGCCGCAGCCAATGTCCTCCACGTCCTCCGCTCTCCCCAAACCCACCCACGAGCGTGATTTTTCTCCTTCCCGCAGCCCACCTCCCAAGGCTCCAGCCCTGGCATTGTTAGAAAGCAGCTGGGTGAAGGTTTCTTCCATTTCCTTTCATTTTTCTTCATTTTCACCCCCTTTCAGATGGTTCACACCAGAGGGTCTCAGTGGATTAACTGGCCAATCAGATTTCATCATGAGCCCAAGTAGTCCTTATCATTAAGCCTGTAATTTATTTCTCCTGTGTTTCGTAAAATGTGAAATATGACTGTTCTTCGGGAGCTTGAAGAGAGCAGAGATGCCCCATTAAGTCCGGCATCGCTCCTCCCGAGGAGGAGGAGGCGGTAATTATATGTGAGCTTCTTTTCACAGCAAAGTTTCTACTTGCAGATGCTAACAAAAGAAATAAGCTTTTAATCCAAACATAATTAATATGAATTACCTCCCCCAGTACACCCTGGCTTTGCACCATTAAACTTAATTTTTGTTTTGCATGATAATTGTGTTATCATTACCGTTAATAGAAGAACTAAGGGGACCCTAGCTTTGTTTTCAGTCAAGACCAAACGCACTGGAAGCTACCAGCCTCCTCCATGCCAGCCCGCCCCCCAGACTGTCCCTCCCAGGCTCTGAGGCTTGGGGGTGCTGGGGCCGTGGGGCCATGACACCGGCCAACAGACATCGCTGTCACAGGAAAAAATAAAAGGAACAAGTTCCCAGTGTGTTGCAGGAAGATGTGCATTGCTGGAGGCTCAGCTGGGGTCACTGCCTATCTGCATTACCACCACCATCATCACCACCACCAGCATCATCACCGTCATTGTCATCTTCATCATGGTCACCAGAATTGCTATTATTTTCTCTCGCACTAAGGGGTGTCATGCTATTTCCACGCAACACACTCCAGCAACCCTGACCCTCGTGCTGTCTCCCAGCCATCTCGGTACCTGGGTTCTAAATCATTTAGGCAAAGTCCCAGGAACTCTTCAGGGGAGCACCAAAGCCGGGTTTCTTTCCCATTCCATTCTAGATGCTGTTGCAGTAGGATTTCCTCTCTCTCTCTCTCTCTCTCTCTCTCTCTCTCTCTCTCTCCTTGGTGCCTCAACCCCCTTTATCTCCTACTCCATTCATTTTTGCTCACCCAAGAAGCTGTATTCCTTCATTCATAAAATACCTCTTGAATACCTCCTACGGACTAGGAACTCTGAGGATTAACATGAGAGAACTCAAAGCAGTTAGTAAGAAATGGAACGAAAGGGGCCCGGCAACGCTGTGCTCTAACGGCTGAAGTCCCCGCCTTGCACATGCCGGGATCCTACATGCATGCCGGTTCTAATCCCGGCAGCCCTGCTTACCATCCAGCTCCCTGCTTGTGGCCTGGGAAGGCAGTCCAAGACGGCCCAAAGCCTTGGGACCCTGTACCCATGTGGGAGACCCAGAAGAGGATCTGGGCTTCTGGCTTCGGATCGGCACAGCACCGGCCATTGTGCTCACTTGGGGAGTGACTCCTGAATGGAAGGTCTTCCTCTCTGTCTCTCCTCCTCTCTGCATATATCTGACTTTGCAACAAAAATAAACACTTTTTTAAAAAATGGAGTGATAGGATTTTGCTTTGGGTGCAAAAATAGTTGAAGCCCATGCATAATTTGTTCACAATATTTATTTACCATAAGCTATATTAAAGGCATTTGTAAGTCAGAGCATCAGAGCGGGAGAAACACACACACACACACACACACACACATCTTCCATCTGCTGGTTTACTCCCAATGGCCACTGAAACCAGGAGTCTGCAACTCCACCCATCTGTCCCTACCTAGGGCAGCAGGAGCCCAAGTCCCTCTGTCTTCACAGGTCGCAACAGCAGGGAGATATTGGGAAGCCAAGCGGCCAGGACGTGTATCAAGAGCTCCAATATAGGACAGAGACATCTCAAACAGTGACTTAACCTGCTGTGCCACAACTTTGGTCTCTCCATGAACTTTTGCAAGATTCTCTTATTGAAAAAAGAAAAGAAAGAAACTGCCACGTGTTTTTCTTGCTTTCCGTTTCCTTGGCATTCCTGTTCCTCTCTCTCTCACACCCAGGAAGCAGCTTCTTTCTCAGTGGTCAGTCTGTGTCTGCCACATCTTCTGACCCCGATCTCCATGCAGGGCACTCGGGGCAGGAGGCAGCCTGGCGGGATTCCTTCCCCTCTCCCTTCTGCTTGTGATATGGTACTGTAAACATGACCCACATGGCCATCCAGGGTCAACTTGTCCCAAAACGCTGCCACAGAACACGTTCCAACTCACCTCTGACAGCAACCCCTTTAAAGAAAAAAAAAAACTATAAAAGGTATAGAAAGCAAAGTTTAAAAGAAACTGTCTTGGGGCAAGCTACAGAGTCCATGGAAAGAGCAAGCGAAGCTGGTCCAAGTCCCAAACCCTTGGCCATGAGCAATAAGATTTCAGGGCTGCCCCATCCCTCGTCGGGATCTGCCCTGCCTTCTCCCCTGAGCTCAAGCCATGACCAGAGGAAATGGGGGCCCATGCAACTCCAGTCCTCTCCCAGCAGACATGATTTCGTATGTCAAGGATACGTCACACTGGCTCCCCAAAAAACACTGCTTTATTTATACAAAAAGCAGAAATAGATCTTTCATGCATTGGTTCACTCTCCAAACAGCAAGCACACCCAGGACTGAGTGACACCAGGAACTCCATCCCGGCCTCCTACATGAGTGACAGGGGCCCAAGCACTTGGATCGTCTTCTACAGCCTTCTCAAGCGTATTAGCAGGGAGCTGGATCAGAAGCAGAGCGTATGGGACTCAAGCCAGCCCTCCACTATGGGATGGCAGTGTGGCCAGTGGCAGCTTCATTCCAGTGGTCCCACTATGCAAGACCCTTTATAAAATTCTTCAGTAGAATAGCGGGTGCTGATTCCATGGCATAGCACGCTAAACTTCTGCTTGAGGCACCACCATCCCACATGGGCACCGGCTTGGATCCCAGGTTGCTCCACTTCCAATCTAGCTCCTCTTGATGGACCTGGGAAAGCAGAGAAGGTGGCCCCTACACCCATACTGGCCACCTGAAACAAGCTCCTGCCTTCTGGCTTTCCAATTCTGATCATTGTAGCCATCTGAGGAATGAATTAACAGAAAGAACTCTCTAGCTCTTCCCCCCATCAATTCTAACTCTCCAATAAATACATTTTTAAATAATCTTTTAATAAAGTAATATATACCTAATAAAGAAAAGACATGAAAAATAAGAAATATATATATACTTTTAAAGATTTATTTATTTATTTATTGGAAATCAGATTTACAGAGAGAAGGAAAGACCGCTGGTTCACTCCCAAAGTAGCCGCCTTTGCCAAAGCTGAGCCAATCAAAAGCCAGGAGCTTCTTCCAGGTCTCCGACGCAGGTGTGGGCTCCCAAGACCTTGGGCCATCCTCAACTGCTTTCCCAGGCCACAAGCAGGGAGCTGGATGGGAAAATGGAACAGCCAGGATACAAACTGGCATCCATATGGGACGCATGCATGTCAGGGACTATAGCCACTAGGCTACCACCGGGCCCAAGAAATATTTTTCAAAGAATATTTCACCACCCTTGTTCCCTATAGTCCCTCTATGAACTTTGTCATCTGTTCTTCAAATCCTTTCTTGGTGTTCCGATGGACACTTTAACCTCGTAATAAAGCATGCTACAAGTTACCATCTGCCCATCCCCCATCCTGCAGAACACTGAGGCTTGGAGAGAGTGATAGTGGACGGTGGAGAAAGGATTCCCAAATGAGATCGGTCTGAGATGCAACACGCTGCACCACACAACTGCTCAGCCCCTTGGTGCCCACGCCGGCTGAGCAGCCTGGGGAGGGGCAGGCCTCTGATACCACAGCTTCCCCATATGCATACAGCAAGGATTTGAACAGCGTCTCCAAAATTCACACTCCGGAAACATAGCACTCCACACTGTGTGTTCTTCTAACCGGCTTCATCTCCTTTTAAATCGCCCCCTGTGTAACAATCTGCAAAGAAGATACACTCCAGCGGCCAGCTCAGTGGCTTCCAGGCTAATCCTCTGCCTGCAGTGCCAGCATCCCATCAGGACACCAGTTCATGTCCCAGCTGTTCCACTCCCAATCCGCTTCTCTGCTGATGGCCTGGGAAAGCAGCAGAGGATGGCTGAAGTCCTTGGGCCGTTGCACTCATGCGGGAGACCCAGAAGAAACTCCTGGCTCCTGGCTTCAGACCAGATTGGCCCAGCTCTGGCAGGTGCAACCATTTGAGGAGTGAGCCCAGAGACAGAACATCTCTCTCTCTCCCCCATCTCTTCCTCTCTCTGTGTGTGTGTGTCTGTCTTTTCCTCACTCTCTCTAACTCTCTCAAGTAAAATAAATAAATCTTTTTTAAAAAAAACATGCTCCAGCTTAATTAGGCACTCAGCTATCATTAGGCATTGAGATTAATTTCACCTTTGTGGTAATATGAACAAAACTGCAATGGACATTGCTTTTAGGATTTTCATTCCTTTTTTTTTTTTTAATCGATTGTAAACAGAGGTGTAACCGGGTGTAGGTTTGATTTCCCAGGCCAGATTCCCGGAAGGAGAATTACTGGATCAGAGGAGATTACCTGGTGCCAATGCATTTTTCCACAGCTCTGTATCTATTTCATTTCCCAGCAGCGTGTGACCGTGCCCGCACACCACACCCACAGGGCTGCACCGCAGCCAGCAGGCTGAAAGTGGGGCGCTGACGGTCACTTTCAGCAGCCTTCATTAGCACCACCTCTGGCGATAGCCTCAGCAGCTGTCACGGCTGATGCCAGGCCCTCCACGCGCCTGCCGATGCCTCTCTCTCCACTAGCAGCCCAACACACAGGCAACTGCACACTGGGCAATTTCTGGGCTGGTCCTGCCGAGTGAAGCCTGCACCACATCCTCAACTACAACCCCACGGAAGGAACAGGCTGCTTGCTGGTCAGCGTTGAACCCACAGCAAGCCAAGAG
The DNA here is from genome assembly GCF_017591425.1 of Ochotona curzoniae. Lineage (NCBI taxonomy): Eukaryota > Metazoa > Chordata > Mammalia > Lagomorpha > Ochotonidae > Ochotona > Ochotona curzoniae. The sequence continues at coordinate 628,655 of NW_024465279.1, forward strand.
GAGAGACCCTGATCCGTCATATTTACCCTCTTCTTGATGTCTGAGTCTGGCTCCAAGCTCCCCACGCACCTGCTGCAAGGACTCTGAACTTGGCCTTGGGAAGAGATGTACCCTGCAAGCTAGAGCACTCCTCTCTTTCTCTCTCTCTCTCCCACTTTCACCTCCCTCCATGATTCTCCACCCCTGCCTGGATTCTCCCTGATAGGTGGCTATACTCTGCAGCCAGGATTTCAGAGGCCTGAGCTACAATGTTGTCTATACTCATCTACCATGGGGCTGCAGCTCAATTCACTGTGGAAATCTATGGGGTCCAGCCAGCTGGGACCTGGGCCCAGAGACACCTTACCCCTGTGTCGTCGAGTCAGGCTGCCCCACCACGCAGCTGCTGTCACACACCCATTCTTTCCACTCCAGTCATGATGTCTCGCACTATCCTACCATCAGACTTAACTCCCTGCCTCCTCACCTCCACTTCACTCCCACATTCCCAGAACTCCTGGTCCCTCCTTTGTCTCCAGCATTTGCCCCAAGGAAATGATTGCGAATTCACTTTTATTAGAGAGATTGCAAATTCACTTTTATTAGAGAGAATCACATAAAATTGAGGGGTAGGTGGGTCTGTATGAGAATCACATAAGATTTTTAAGACATTCTCTCTCTCTGCCTCTCTCTGTGAAGAGGAACCCATCTCCTGGTCCCTTGAGTCTGTGAGTGCACCTGTCCTGCTGTCCTCCATCTCCAGGACCACAAGGGAAACTGTGGTCTGCAACTGAGTTGGCCCAGAGTGTCCTAACTCCAGACTTGACACTATCAGACTTGAACTGACTTCTTAGCCGCAACATCTTGCTGCAGGCACCAGCCATCTGACTAGATAACCCATGGCAGCCTGCACCGCAGTTACCACTGAGAATAACCAGCTCCCTTGGGAAACCCGAGCTGTCTACCCTGCTGGTGAAGGTTGAGTGAAGCCTGCCAGTCGTGGTGAGGAGTCCTCTTAGCAAGAAGCACTGCCCTGGCCACATCACACCCTCCACAGGAACCCTTCTCCTTCCCCTCCTCCTGGCAGTCAGTGGGGACAACCTACAACATCTCATGCGAGAAGCTGAACCAGGAAGAGGAACTGGGATCATGGAATGTGAGGGCAGAAGCAAGAAAACAAACATCTGAAAGTGTTTCAACTTCATCTTTAATCCAAGGTCGGGTGTGCACAAGGTAAGAATTCGAAGCAGAGCTATAGACCAGTGCACTCGTGAGAGCAAGGTTTATGCAGAAGAGTCTGTTAACACACAGAGATGCCTGCTGTCCTGTAAATGGAGGCCAGGAAGAGAGTCCAGAAGCCAAGAACGAAAGGAGCCCCTCCCCTGGTACTAGTCCTTTTTAAGAAGTAGAAACAGTGCACTAACTGAATATCCAGAGGGAGTGGGGTTTAGCGAGTGTGTGGGTGTGCACGCATGGGCATGAACGTGTGTGAACGTGTGTGCCTGGAGGTTTCACTGCCATGTGACCACCATGACGGCTCCTCCTTCCTGGTTCCAGATGGTATGCAGGTGCATCATGGGAAATCAGGCATGTTAGATGGACACACGAGGGAGGTGGAGTTATGATGCAAGATTGCCAATGTTTTCCACTAAGACAAACACATCTCTCAATTCCATAAACATTTTTCGCCCAAGAATGTTTTAAATCTCTCTGGTGGGAAGTATCAGAGGATGGCAGAATATGTTTGTTATGGTCCCTAATATTCCATTAAGTGTACTAGACCCTGGAAAAATGAATCAATGGCTTTTCGACTAAATTAAAATTCTATTAAATGAAAACTAAACACTCAGAGTAAGGATCTTCCGGGATCCACTCTCCAGCACAGTGCTTTGTTCCCCATCCAGAGCATGTAGGAAGGAGTTGATGGCACCGCGCATTACAAGCAAGCATATGGACGCCTTATTTATTTATTTTTTTTTACCAAAAACAATCTATTCTAAGCTCGGACTCAATCTGGGAGTTGCTCTTCCCCCAAATCTAGTTGAGCTCTCCCACCTTCATCCCATCTCAGTGCAGGGGTGCCCGCGAGGAGCGCACCCCAGAGCAGCAGGCAGGGAGGGGGTGGTAAGAAACCAGTGCTCCCGTTGTACAAAGAGAAAACCCACATAGTTAGAGCTGGCGCCTGGGAACCCTGAGGCACGGCACTCACAGGGACTGGGAACTGTGCTTGGTTAGGGAGAAGACCTGAACACCAGGAACACAGTGTCCTCAACCCAACAATGGGGTAGGGTGGGGGACGATGTAGCACAAAACGCCAGGGAGAGAGGGAGAGAGGAGAATCACCTGAAAAAAAAAATAGAGTAAATCTTAGCAAATGTCATCCCAGCCACACGTGGTTTGGTTAATTCCTTAATGAGAATGGATTAGAATTAATACCAGAACTACACTGGCTAATTATCGCATATCATTATGCTGGAGTTCGCTGAAAAGTACATCATATAGAACCAGCATTGCTGCGCAGGGCGGGTTTTCCATTCATCATCTTTGTGGGGGTGGGACGCACTTGGGGTGTCCTTCAGTATGGATCTCCCCAGGAATATATACTTCACACAGGTCCCCCTGACAGTGTCCCTCAACACAGCCAAGCCCAGAATTACCCACCCTGGAAAGCCAAGCACAATTTGGCTTCACCAACTCTTTCCTGCCCGGTCGCCCAGCTCAGAGCATGAACCTGCTGATGAGAGTACAGGAGAAGCTACTCTCTGATCCAGCACCTACTTCTGATTTGTGGTTCCTGCTCCCTTCCCAGTTGCTGGACCCCCCCAGGCTGCTTCTGTGAGGGGCTGAGCCCTCAACTCAAATATCTACAGCTTTATAGCCTTGCTTGACTTTGTCCATCTCATCCCCTGCCACCTTGCTGATTCCCAGGGTATAATCCCTGTACCAGGAATATTCATAATGCAATAAACAGGCTTCCAATAGCCTGAAAATGCATGTCATCAATATGAGGGGACTTTACAAAGCCGGGGGTTGGGGCAGGTGGTGGAATTAGATGCTACAGTGCAGTGAGCTGAGCTGCCACCTATGGTGCTGGCATCCCATATGGACGTAGGTATTGGTCCAATCTGCTCCACTTCTGATGCATCCTCCTGCTAAGGCACCTAGGAACACAGCAGACATGGATGGCCCAAGTGCTTGGGGACCTGCTGCCCACGTGGGAGACCTGAAGGGAGACCTAGGCTCTTGGTCCATGCCCAACCATGGCAACCACATGGAAGGTGAACCAGTGGATATCTTCCTCTCTCTCTCTCTCTCTCTCTCTCCCTCCCTTTTAACTTTGCCTTTCAAATAAAGTAAACCTTTAAAAAAAATACAAAGATAAGCTGATGTGGGTGCAAAAAAAATTGTAAAATCTGTGAACCGTTTTTTCATCATATGCATTTTTCATGAACTTTCCGAAGACCCTGCCATATGCCTGAATTTCACAATTTTTTTTTACACCAAAATCAATGTATCTTTTAATTCCACTTTCTACCAGCTTTTGAAGTACCCTTGCAGCTCATGAAACTTGGTCTTCCGAAGGAAATAATATGTGTGTGTGCATGTGCATGTGTGTGCATGCATGCGTGTGCGTGTGTGTAAGACAGAAAAAGGGAGGAAGCGGTAACAGGTGCTCTATGTATAGGCCTGGAGAGTTGGATGAAGCTGAGCGAGGCAAACAGCAGAAGACCTTTCTCTTGCTCCCCTGGCTTCCATCCGCCCTGCAGAGCTGTCTCTCCTGGAAGGCCTGAGGCTCCCTCCTGGAAGCACTGCTGATTCTCTCAAGTGCTGCTTCCCTTCCCGTCACCACCCCATCCGTACCCCACATTCCCAGGGGTGCTGGCACAAGTCTTACCAGGAGCATCGATCCAGGGCTCTTTCTCAACAAGTCTTCCCCCACAAGTCTCAATCTCTCCAGACCCCTTTCCCCCGAGCTCTCTGACAGCCTCCTCTGCCCACTACAACCTCCACCAAGTACTTCTTCCATTGTCCTTCATGCTCCACCCCCCAACTGCTGGGGAGCCTGCTGTGTTAGGGAGCGGTGGCACCCGAGGTTGAGAACTCAATTTCCCAGGCCCAAGCCCAAGCAAAGTTGCCTCTCTGAAACTCCAACAGTCAACCCCTGCCTCCACTTGCCCAAGTTTATAACCTTGACCTCCTTGAGGAAGCACCCAAGCTGCCCCTGCCCATCATGCACGCTCCCCGGACCCGTGAGAGCTCAGAGGGCAGTCACGTGGCCTGCTCCCCTGGGCAGCCCTTAGCACCACCGCCAGGAGTTCCCCACCTCAGGAGAAAGCCTTCTCCTTCATCCCCGCCTCCTGTCCCCACAGCTGGCTCTCAACGGCCACTCCGAGACAGAGCAAGTGACACTAAAAACAGCGCTTCTCCCCCAACCCCCTCCACCCCCCGCCTGCCCACTGATAATAATGGGCCAAGACACTTTTATTATCATTATTAATTAGCACTTTCAAGCAATGGAATTAAATCAATATGGTGGACTGAAACTAATTTTAACAAGCCATTGAGATCAATCATTGGGACTTTTATCTACATAAATGCCACTAAACTCAGCTCGTTAGTGTAACATTAGCTGGAAAGAAAAAGAAGGGAGACTGGCGGGGTTTTAATTAGGAAGACATAAACCGAGCCACAATTTTTCTTCTTTGATTTGCTTTTAATCTCATCTGCAAAGCTCTGGGGTGCTGCCCAGGCAGATTTGAGTCCCAGGCTATTGGGGCAGGAGAGGAAGGGATAAGAGTGAAGAGGTGGGAAGGACAGCCCTGGCAATGCCACCTAGGGCCCCTTCTCCACCCCCCCCCATTGCCAAGGTGGGGCAGGGCAGCACCCCATGGCCTCCCAGCTCTCAGATTCTCACTGTCAGGGCTGACCGCCTCTCACTTGCCATTCACTTTCACTTAGCCTATTTCCATTTTTGCACTTCACGAAATTACTTAGGCTCATCGATTCATTCAAGGAACAATAGACACACACTTAATATATGCCAGGCACCACACTTACAGTTCTAACAGAAGGGGTTTTTTGCTTGTTTGTTTTTGGGGTATTTTTAAAATGACCCAGATGTAGCCCTGCTGTCCCAGGAGCCTGTAGTCTATTCTTTCCTCCTGCAGAGGAGACCTTGAAGGTCAAGGATGGCCACTGACTTCTTTGAGCATCCCATCCCACCTGGCTGTAGACTTGGACCTGCTGGAGCCCAATAAGCATAGTTATCAACCCAGCTTTGCTCTCACAGATGTGACTTGTTTAAGTGAAAGACAGAGTGACAGAGAGACACAGAGAGAGAGATTTTTCATTTGCTGATTCACACCTCCAACACCGACCAACACCCACAGCAGCCAGAGCTGAAACTAGAAGCCAGGAACTCCAACCAGGTCTCCCACGTGGGAGGCAGGGTTCCAAGTCCTGGGACTATTTTCCACTGTCTTCTCAGGCACCTTAGCAGGGAGCTGAATCAGAAGCAGGGTAGCTGAGTGTTGAACTAACACTCCAACATGTGGTTCTAGGGTTACAAGCAGCATCTTAACCTGCTGTATCAAAACACTGCCCCCCAACTCCACTTCTGTGTCCAGGGGTCACTCCTCTATGCCCAGGTGCCCTGTATCTGTCACCCTAAACCCTCCCTGTTCCTTGAATATCTAAACTGCAGCCCTCAGACTTGGCCCACAGGAAGTCCTTTCTCCCTGACAGGTGGCAGCTTCTCTTTCTTCCAGGCCAAGTTCTGAGCCATCACGTAAACACAGTCAGGTAGCAGATGCTGTGGGCTTCCCAGCTGTCACTTCTACCTTTGTGACGGCCTTGTATGGCTGTGCCCCTCTGGTCGATCCTGCCTGCCTTGCCCAATTTTCATCATGGGCACTGTGGAGACAGGGATTGGACTTGAGCAGCTTTTCATGCCCCATGGCCTCCACTAGCCTGGCACACAGCCAGCAGACTTGTACGATGCTAAGGTTTTCATATGGTTTGGGTATCCACCAAGGGTCTGTGTGTTGGAAGCTTGGCTCCCATGCTAGTAGCATTGGAAGATGACGTGGAACCTTCAAAAGGTTACACCCAATGAGAAGCCGGTAGAGGCCTCACCATCAGAAGAGACTAATAGAAGGGCTGGTACAGTGGCTCAACTGACTAATCCTCCACTTGCAAATACAAGTATCCCATATGGGTGACAGTTCATGTCCCCCTGCCCTGCTTCCCATCCAGCTCCCTGCGTGTGGCCTGAGAAAGCAATAGAGGATGGCCCAAGGTCTTGGGACCCTGCACCTGCATGGGAGACCCAGAAGAGACTCTGTCTCCTGGCTTCAGATTGGCCCAGCTCTGGCCATTGCAACCATTTGGGAAGTGAACCAGTGGACAGAAGATCTTTCTGTCTCTCCTTCTCTCCGCAAATATGCCTTTCCATTTAAAACGAAGACTACGGAGGAGGATGAAAAGAAGAAGGGATTAAGGCAGTTCTCATGAAAGAGGCTTTTCCGTGGGAACAAGCCTGGCTTCCTGGCTGGCTGGTTTCCCTCCTCTGCTCATGCCTGAGCACCCACTAGAGGATCCTCGCCAGAGCCTACAAAACACAGTGTGGATCTCAACTTGCAAACACTGCATTTTTTTAATTTTTTTTTTTATTTTGACAATCTTTACATAGTTAATATGGGTAAAAAGGTTCAAGGGCTACAGGAAAGTGGGTAAAACTATTATTTTTTCCATATTGTTTCCTTCATGTTTACAGGGGGGTATTAAGGGAGAAGGCCCACCCAATCTCCCACCCTCCCCAGGTCCCGGATGTAGGGCATGCTCTGAGGTTCTTGCTCAAGTGGTTTTGATATTTCAACAGTTATGAATCGCTGCCAATCTTGCCACTCCAAGCACTATGAGGTCCTTGAAGAATCCACTGATTGACATAGTCCATCATAGCTGAGATGGTTGGTTGACCTGTTCTGTCTTCTCTCTTTTCTTAGTTAGGGTTCTGACTCCAGCATTTAGATTAGGAAGATCTCCAAAGAAACTTTGTCTGAGGTGTGCTCAAACCAGATTCTTGCATGTGCTAGCAAGTACAGGGCCAGGCAGAGTCCATCACCCCGATCAACTGGTGGTTGCAACTGCTGGGTTGGTTCTGTTTTCACTCCTGACTTCCACTGGAACCAATGGGTGTTGCAGTCCAGCCTGGTTCTGCCCTGCACATACTTGGCCCTCGCATAAACACTGGATTTTTAAAACAAACTTCTTTACTTCATAAATAGCTTGTGTCGTGTATTACATTCTAGGAATGAAAAGTTGACTAGCAGTTGGGTGTTTGACCCCAGCATTGGGATGTTGCTCAGAAGACCCTCAGCCAATGGGAGGGTATCTGGATTTGAACCCTAGTTTCATTTCCAGCTTCCTGCTGGTGCGCACCCTGGGAGGCAACAGGTGATGGCTCAAGTCGTGGAGTCCCTGCCATCCAGGTGGAAGACCTGGATTGAGCTCCTGACTCCTGGCCCAGCCATGGCTGTTGCAGGCATTCGGAGAGTGAGCCAGCAGGTGAAAGGTCAGATGATCTATCATCTGTTTATCCATTAATCTATGTATCTCTTTGTGTGTCTCTAGGCCTTTTAAATGAAGTTCAAACTTATTTGAACAAGTTGACTAGTATACATGGAACCATCTACGTGTTCCAAAGATCTGGATAAAGTCCCAGCTCAGCATTTGAGGTTCCCCCACAGTCTCCCCCCTCAGTGCATTTTTCAGGAATTCCTCCCACCACATTGCAGCTCCAATCCTCTACAGCAGGTGTGTGTTGCACTCCGTGTTGTGCACACTGGCTCACTCCACCTGCCCTGCTTCCAGCATCAACTTTCACAAATCCTACTCACCCCTCCACACCTCAAGTCCTATCCCCTGCCCACCCCCTCCTGCTCCCATGCAGACGTTCCTAATCAAGCGAACCTACTGTGTCCCATTTCTGCCTGGCCACAAGCTCCCGCTGCTGCCAGCTGGCTGGCTGGCTGGCTGCATGCTGCATCCAGAAGCTTCCTGGATTTGGATGGAATGTCCTCCTGTGGGCTGCTGGCTCCAGGAGGCAAACCATCTCTCAGTGCCAACAAAGCCCTGGGGGCAGGTTTCAGCCACACTGTCCACCACATTCAGGCCTCTTAGCAAGTCACCTAGCCTTGCGACACATCAGTTTCTGCACTTGTGACGTAAGAGCCAAACATTTCCCCTCTGGGGATGTTGCAGGAATCCCCTGTGATATCTCTCACCAGGCACTCAGCATTGTGCCTCCCACACGGCCGCTGACTGATGGGTTTCTTGTCATCACCATGATTGCTATGATTGTGGTTGGTATTGTTATCAATTTGTGTCCTCTGACTTCATTCACCAAGCAACCTATTGGTTATAATTTGGCTTCCTTGCATGCAAATGTTCCAGGCGATGTGTAAGCAATCGGCTTATTGATGTTTTTCATTATGAACTAATAAGTCGAACTTTTAGGTTGTATCTATCAGTCCCCTATGAGTTAGGTCAGAGTAAATCAATCTTTAGTTCGACTTGACACCCCCCCCCCACCTGTGCTAGCAAGCCTTGTTCTGGGCCTGAGGCTCTGCATGTCCATGCCAAGCCACCACCCGTGGGCTCTGTGAAGCCAAGAAGATCTTGTGGGCTCATTATTTCACCTTAACGAAGTTTGTTAGAATATCCAAGCTTTGATTGCATCTCCTGTAATTTGAGAAAAATGTCTTAACATCTGCACGAGGGCCCGACGCGATAGTGTAATGGTTAAGGTCCTCACCTTGAACGCGCCAGGATCCCATATGGGTGCCGGTTCTAATCCCAGCAGCTCCACTTCCTATCCAGCTACCTGCTTGTGGCCTGGGAAAGCAACTGAGGACAGCCCAAGGCCTTGGGACCCTGCACCCGTGTGGGAGACCTGGAAGAAGTTCCTGGCTCTTGATCAGCACAGCACCAGCCATTGCGCTCACTTGGGAAGTGAATCATCAGATGGAAGATCTTCCTCTCTGTCTCTCCTCCTCTCTGTACATCTGCCTTTCCAATAAAATAAATAAATATTTTTTTTAAAAAAATCTGCATGAACTGGCTCCTATGAGAGATTGCACAGAAAGCTGTTGACCACTTCCACACAAGCAGGTGTCCAACCCTTAACCCCAAGAGCTAGGCATCCCCATTCGACCTCACAGCACTCTCTCCTGCTGACAGTGATGGAAACGCTCCTTTGTAAAGCCCGCTGGCAGGTGTCACCTCCTTTCCCTGATGACCACTGCCATCTAACAAACAAGCAGCCTGGACACCAAGGCCCTTTCTTGAAGGGCAATTTCCAGAAGCAGGTACAAAGCTTCCCTTACAATGAACAAATCCTGGAGGTGACTGCTGCCAGTAATCAGATAGGAGCGCTGCGTGCGTGAGAACTGCTAAGAGAACAGATCTTAAATGTTCTCATGACCAAAATAAAGAGAACATTAGCAGATGATGGCTATTAACTGCACAGTGTATGCACATATCAAAGCATCATGTTGCGCACTATAAATACATACAATTTCTATTTATGGAGACTTTGTCAGCAAAGCTGGGGAAGGATCAGATGGGGGAGCTGAAGTCCCTTTCCTCCACTTCCACAATATGCAAGTCATGGAGCTGAGACTCAAACCCAGGGCTGCTCACACACACTGTTTTTCTTCATGAAAGGTCTGCCTATTGAACAAACAACCAAAAAATGCAACCTTGTAATTAAATCTCATAGTTATTTTCAGCTATTCATGTTACTCTAGAGTCACTTCCGAGTCCTACTATTGATAGTTCCATTGGTCACACTGATTAGCTACCATAGTGCTTTGGGAAACTCCAGATCAAACACTAGCCCATCTGTACTGTAACCGTGCAGTGTGGCCTCGAGGCGAAGACTTACCAAGTGCCCTGTATACCCTGGGCCTTTGTTCTAGGCTCCTGCCCTTGAGTGGAGAGAAAAGGTGAGAGGGGGTGATGGTCATACAGCTTAGCAGTTTAGATGCTGATATCCCATAGTGGAGGATCTGAATTTGATGCCCAGATTTGGATCATGACTCCGGCTTCCTCACTAAGGCAGAACCTGGGAGGCAGTAGTGCCGACTCAGGTAGCTGAGTCCCTGCCAGCCACACGGCATGCCTGGACTGAGTTTGCAGGTCCCAGGTATGGCCCAAGCCCAGTCTGGGCCACCGTATTTGAGATTTGGATCAAAGAAAAAAAATCTCTCTTCTAAAACAAATAATTTTCTAAAGCAGAAACAGAATCCTGAAACCTAGATCCTAGAGAATATAAAATTTTTAAAGTATTAAATACAAAAAATAGGCTTCAGCAGAAATCTCAGGGTACAAATCATGCCCTTCAACAAATCTGAATATTGGATTGTCAGTGAATCTGCATGAATTATTTAAAGAAAAGAAATTGGGAAAATGAGCAAAGTGCAAGGTGGAAATGAGCAAGATCCTTAAAGAAAAAACTGAAAGAAAAATCATTCCCTGAAATTAAAACACTGGGCCTGGCACCAACACAGGAGCTGGTGTGATGGCTCAGTTGGCTAATCCTCTCCTTACACACGGAAAGAGCCCATATGAGTGCCAGCTCATGTTCTGGCTGCTCTACTTCCAATCCAGCTCCCTGTTTGGGGCCTGGGAAAATAGTGGAGGATGGCCCAATGGCTTGGGACCCTGCACCCAGCATGGGAGACTTGGAAGAACCTCCTGGCTCCTGGATTCAGATCAGCTCAGCTGCAACCATTGCAGCCATTTGGGGAATGAACCAGTGGATGGAAGATGGTTCTCCCTGACTTCCTTCTCTCTGTAAACTTCTTTTCCGATAAAAATTAATAAATCTTTTAAGAAGAACAGCAGCAACACAGGGATAATTGCAATCGACAAAAAGTGTGAAATGTTGAATATTATATCATGTATTAGTACAAGGTAGATAGAGAAGGGGAAAGAAGGAAAGAAGGAAAGAAAGAAAGAAAGAGAGAAAGAAAGAAAGAAAGAAAGAGAGAGAGAGAGAGAAAGAAAGAAAGAAAGAAAGAAAGAAAGAAAGAAAGAAAGAAAGAAAGAGAAATCAAAACACAAAGGGAAGGTTTAGCATCACATTAAAAATTCTCGATGAATAAGTCATCGGAATCAAAGAGAACTGATCAGTTCCACAGAACTCGGTCTAGAGACCCAGGTGGTGGGGACATAGGACCGAAAGAGATCAAGGCACATGAATGTCAGAACTCGGAGAATTATGTGTGAGGGAACACATAGTAGTTCAAGTAGCAGAAATACTTCATGGGACTGAGTTAATATTCTAAGGGATCAATGACTAAGGATTTTCCAAAATTTGTGAAGGACACAAGGTGAGATGTATAGATATATAATATATATAATATGATATAATATATAATAATATATGTGATGATACATATTATATATAATATAATAATATATATTTTATTGATTACATTGCATTATGTAACACTGTCTCATAGGCTCTGGGATTCCCCCAACCCCTCCCCATACCCTCCCCCCATGGTGGATTCCTCCACCTAGTTTCAGTATTACAGTTCAAATCCACTCAAGATTCTTTCATTGCAAACATATACCAAGCATAGAGGCCAGCATCTTATTGTCCAGATAAATTCAATGGTTTCTTGGGGAGACCATCTCTGGTCTGAAAGCAGAGCTGGCAGAATTATCATCCCGATCAATTTAGAGCCACAACATAACATCAACATCAAGTTACAACATTATGGAATTAATTGACATGGTATTGAGTAACAAATATGTTTTAAAAAATGCAGGTTCTTAACCACATCCTGTGACTACTTCATTGACATTTCAATTTTAATTTATACACAGAACCGGCTGCTATGCACCTTAAAATGCCTATAGCGTACTATTCAGCTGTCTCGTGTCTATTTTCATTTTAGCATTCAACAGTTTATAGTCTTGAAGTTCAATTTTGCTGAACTTGGCAGATTTGGGGATAGTCTAAACTGGCTTATAACTCTAACAAGGCACTTGTCAACAGTTGAAGTGCAGGCCTACGAGGACTTGACTTTACCCATGAAGATTTCTCTGCACACGCTTCCCAAAACCGTTCTGCACTTCATCTTTCCTTCTTTCTATGATGCAAACTCTATAGCTTGGGCGAGAGGAATAAGCAGCACATTAACTTCCACACGACAACTCCCCGAGTGGAGCCCAAGACACTGCCAGCCCTCGGGAGGAGTGAGTGCAATCTGCCCTGCTCTCCTGGTGCCCGATGTGGGCAGAGGGCTTGCTTCCCCAGCCAGTCACGCTCCCTGAGAGCAAAGACAGCAGCAACAGGTGCTTCTCCGGATCTCTCATGCCCTTCCCCCAGTGCTGACGTCACACCCGCCAGAGAAAGGCTAGCCTGAGATCACTTCCTGATTCTCAAAAAACAGACTTTGGGGATCTGCAAAACCTCCTTGCTCTTGCTTCCCGGGACTCTGAGTTGGACCCCTGCCACACATCTCTTTCTACTTCAACCGTGTTGCACCTTCAATCTGTCCAAATGGGTTTCTAAAATTTTAAGCAAAGGAACTCACTAAGAAATGGGCTCAGGGCAACTTAAGTTCATACACCAACAACAAATCATTACACACCACGGACCTCAAAGCGGGCCCAGTACGGTAGGCTTGGCGATGCCAAAGGTGTACTGAATTACATTAGGCGCCAAGGTTCTCCACAAGGGCTCTCCGTGGTCGCAAGGACTCAGTCCAATGCGTGCCCCACCCACTCACTCTCCCACATGCCCCACCCCCGTGTTGTTTATGGACGTTAGAAGGTCCTCTCTCCCCTCCCCTCCCTTCCCCTCCTCTTCTCTTCTCTCCTCCCCTCCCCTCCTCCTCCCCTCCCCTCCCCCTCTCTCCTCTTCTCCCCTCCCCTCCCTTCTCCTCCTCTCCTCTCTTCTCTGTTCAAGTTCATGGGTAAAGTCAAGTTCTCATGAACACTGTAGACCATCAATGGAACCCGGTAGTGACTTGTCCTAAAGTCTCTTGCAGCTCCAAGTTACAGGCAGAGAACAAGAGAAACAAAACAGACAGCAAGAAAAAGAAGGGACAGACGAGTACTGGGAATGGATGCGCAGCTTGTAATAGCAGCACAGGATGTGTTCTCATGCCAGTAAATCAGTAAAGAGCCAATTATATGAAAAGTGGAAAGTGCTGTAATAAGCAAAAACACAGAATGAGAGCTAGGGAGACAGAGCATGGGAAAGGAAGAAAAGTGGGCATTCTCCCTGTGCTATCTCCATGTCATTTATCCCAGTGACAGGATTACCCGTTAAGCAATACCTTTTCCATGAGATAGCTGGGAACTGTAGGATATTCATTCATTCAGCAAGCAAACAAACAAGAAGCCTTTTGTTGAGTGCCAGCTTGGCGTCTGGGGACCTAGCGGTAAACAAAGCAAATAAAACCCTTGCATGTACAAGGCTTACATTCCTATAAAGGGAAACTGGACGTGCAAATAAGCATTTTTAATCCTTGAAATTGACACCTGCAGTGGAGACAGGAAATGGAGGAGAGGATATTAGCAGTGGCCTCAGCTCGGAGCAGGCCCAATTCTTCGGATTTTTTTTTTCTCAAATCAGGAAGATAAGCAGGACAGGGGGTTGAGAGGTCCCCCCCCCCCAAGGCAAAATCATCAGGTTGGCAGGACCTGGCTTTCAGCAAACACAAGTGGTAGCGAGCAAACTCAGTCCTCCAGAAGGAAACCACTAGAATGGACACACACCCCACACCCCCAGCCAGAAAGAGCAGTCCTTGGAATTCCTGGGTTCTTTGTTCCCCTCTCATTGTGGTATTCCACCATGCACACACACACACACACACACACATACACCAATTTTTGAAGCCTGGAGGCAAATTCTTAGGTATTTGTGGGTTAAGTCTATTGAGGCCAATGAAATCGGTTGTGAAGTTCAAGGTAGGACTGTCTCGATACACACATATTATAAAACCCTAATACTAATACAAAAGGTAAAAAAAAAATAATCCCACCCAATTGGCCAGCCACTCTGAGATGAAGCTGCACTTGGGACTCAGCCAGGTCCCTAGCATGTGATTTAATAGGGTTCAGTAGGCACCGCAGTGACTTCCAGGTCACACCTCTCATGCTCTGAACCGACGTGGAAAAAGCAAGGACTTTGGAGCCAGCATAGACTCACAGCCAGCTCAGTGCTGGACAGAAACTTGCTTCGGGAGCAGCTTTGTCAGTTCTTTTTGGTTTGTCTCTTTACAATCTGTGCTCCTTCGCCACCTCCCATGCCCTCATACCCCCAGGGAAAGATCTGGTTTGCTGGCATGAATCCTTCCATTAGTCCATGAGATCTCCTAGGAGTGCTGTAGGCTAACAGAGGGTGGCCCACACATTTCCTAAGGGCTTTCTGTATCTGTGAATCACATAAAATTTCCTCATACACGCTTACATACATACATACATGCCTGCATTTGTCTCATCCATCTTGTTTCTCATACGGAATTTTAACTCTGTTATCTCAAAAAAGTCAGCTCTGGGCCCAGCGGTGTGGCCTAGCAGCTAAAGTCCTCGCCTTGGGCGCGCCCGGGATCCCATATGGCCGCCGGTTCTAATCTCAGCAGCTCCACTTCCCATCCAGCTCCCTGCTTGTGGCCTGGGAAGGCAGTCAAGGATGGCTCAAAGCTTTGGGACCCTGTACTCATGTGGGAGACCTGGAAGAAGTTCCTGGATCCTGACTTTGGATCAGCATAGCATCGGCCGTTGCGCTCACTTGGGAAATGAATCATCGGACGGAAGATCTTCCTCTCTGTCTCTCCTCCTCTCTGTAAATCTGACTTTTCAATAAATAAATAAATCTTTAAAAAAAAAAAAAGTCAGCTCTGCTTCATCTTACATACAGTGCTCAGAAAAAAAAAAAAAAAGAGGAAAAATAAAGAGTTCTTTATTTCTGCTTTATGATCCCAGCAGGTGACATGCAAACTCAAGGTGGCCTCCAGGTCTGGAACTCAAGCCATCACCCTTTGCCATACACCTGGAGGGGGAAAAGTCACTTCCGGCTCAACTGTGTTCCTTTGAGAAGCCTGCTCACAGGTCACTGTCGTTTCCATCCCATGGCTGGGACTTAGCTGCAAGGCTCCATGTCTGGGAAAATGAGGACCTGTTACTCACAAAGAAGAGATTGGACGGTGGGGTGGCACCCCAAGGATTGTCACCAAGTAGATCTGGGTATGGCCAGTCACCCACGTGTGGCTCTCCCATCCTCCTGTCTTTCCACCTCCGCCCACACTCAACATCTGCCTGGAGGCACTTCAGTCTTCTTTACCCACTTCTGTTCTTTGTGGGCTTTTTTTTATTATTTTATTTTGAAGTTTTGAAGTTATATTTATTTGTTTGAAAGGCAGAGTGACAGAGAGAAAGAGCAGAAACTAAAACACAGGAAGAGACCTTTCATCAGCAGGCTCACTTCCCAAATCGCCTGCAGCTAACAAGTCCATCTGGGTCTCTGATGTGGGCAGTGAGAGTCCAAGCGCTCTGGCTGTCATCCCATGACCTCCCATGCTCGTTGGCAGAGAGCTGGATCAGAAATGGAACAGCCAGGACTTAAACCAGCACTCTGATATAGGGGGACAGCGTCACAGGCTTAACCTACTGCACCACAACGCAGGTCCCTGCACTTTTTTTAAAATGCAACACATAGGGGTCAGTATTGTTGTTTGGTGGGTAAAGCCCCCACCTGCAGAGCTAACATTCTATATGAGCGTAGGTTTCAGTCCTGGCTGCTCCACTTCTGATTCAGCTCCCTGCTAAGACACCTACAAAAGCAGTGAAAGATGGCCCAAATGATTGGGTCTGTGCCACCCACACGAGAGACCTGAATGAAATTCCTGGCTCTAGCCTCCTGGCTTTGGACTTATTCAGCTCCAGCCATTGTGGCCTCTTGGGAGGTGACCAGCAGATGCAAGATCATCCGCTCTTTCTCTTCTCTCTTGCTTCGTCAAGTACATGAATAAATATTCAAAACTAAATAAATAAATCAAAGTGCAACACATAAGTATCTTCAGGAAAAGTCTTCCCTCTCTATCATCCACCTCCCTAGCCCTCACTCTGTGTTGTGCATTGTAACACCTTCCTTATAATTAGATTTTCCCGAATAAGGACACACCCATGCATGTGATTGCATACTGGTCATTTGTTCCTGCTGTTGGTCTCTTCCACCCCTTGTCTTTCTTATTGCCCATTTTTCCATATTTTTCTTTCTCTTGACTTTTGCCTTTTTCTTTCTGAGAGGCATTAAGGTGGGTCCCCATTGATTCCCCCAAAGGGATACAGGATCCAAGAGGATTCTGACAAAGCTATCACATTCAAGTTCCAAGGTAGGAAATGGGTCACTAATGGACCTTAAAAAAATCAACACAGCTCCACATGTTGTCTTAACTACTCTTAGCAAATAGCTTCTTCTTCTCCAGGAGAATATTATCCAAACCATGCCTTGACTAACAACTAACAGAGTTCCCCTTCTAGGATCCCCTGACACTGAGGTTTCACAGGGAAAAATATAAGTCTACACTGCATCCTTTTTCAGGGTGTGTCACGTGACACAGAGGTAGCATTTCCCAGCTGGGCCTTCCATCCCACGTCAGAGCGTTGGTTTGTGTCTAAGCCACTGCTCCCTGCTAATACACCTGGGCGGTCAGAGGAAGATGGGTCAAGGACGTAGATCCTGCCACCCAAGCGGGAGATGTTGCTGTTGGAGCTGCCCCATGAACGAGGCACCAAAGCAGAGGGGAGAGGCTTGCATCTAGAAAAAGTCGCTGGGACCCAAGTCTTTCTTCAACAAGCGCTTGGGCACCCCAAGCTCACTGCTTCTTTCTCAGCTTCGGGTGGGAGTTGAGCTACAACAGGCATGGCAACAAGGGACGTGGCAAGGTGTGTGGTTTCTAAGTGCCAAGAGCTAACTGCAGGAGTCCAGAGGAGAAAGGCAACAGGCAGAGTTGGAAAAGCCTGGTCACTTCTTAAAAGGCAATGATCACATTTCTTGTCAACCTTCAGGCTTATCTCCCTTTTATTACCCTGAAACATTCCTGACTTATCTTTGCACATTTTGCAGTGCAAAGGAATACTTCTCAGGTCCATACTTGGCTCAAGGGCTGAACAGCACCTCCTTCCATTCCTTCCCATGCACTCCTGGTCAAAGGAGTAGCTGAAACTATCATTGCTGGGAAGACAAGAAGAGAAAGGTAGTACTCCAAGGATGAGAAAAAAATAACACCAAATCGTCTGTTGAAAGTCAATTAACGGAGAACATTGGGTGCTGCTGGGAAGACGCCCCATCAGACACCTGCCTCCATATTGGAGTGCTCAGGTTCAAGTCCCAGCTCCACTCCCAGCTCCAGCTTCCTGCTCATGATGCAGATAGTGGACCACTCAGTTGGATCCCTGCTACCTACACAGGAAACTCAGATGAAGTCCCAAGCTCCTAGCTTTGGCCTGGCTTAATCTTGACTGTCATGAAAACTGAGGGGGTGAACTGACAGAGAGGAGATACAGCAGCCTTTCAAATGAATAAATAAAACACCTACCCAGACTAGAGCAGGAAAACGCCTACTGTTTTGAGTTAGAAAACCAGGATTTAGATGCTTATGATGCCACTTACTGAGAGGCCCAAAGCCAGCCACTTAAGAATTCCCAGCTACCAAAGAGATGATGATATCTACTTCACAGTCATGTCCTAAAGACTGAGTGAGATTTGATGTTGTTAGTGCGAGAGATAGGAGCGCAGATACCTGGACACCCTTTGTGGAATTGCCTCCAACTCTTGAAGATCAGGTCTAGGAGCAAAGACTCCAACAGCCGTCTCTCTCTCTCTCCTTCCAAGCGGAACATCAACCTCCCTTCTACTCATGCCACATATGACTCTACTCCTCTGAATACGTCAAGATAGTGACACAATTCATTAAACTACTACCAAGTAATTTGGCGATAACCAATCCCTCTGCAAGCCTTGGGGAGCAAAGACTATGTCCCCTCATCTGGAGCCTACAGAGATGCAGGGAGATAAGATCAAAATCCAAGAGATGGCCAGCAGACCCACACGCCCACTCTATGGAGCTGGAGGAAGGGCGGGGCCCCTGGCTGAGTCACACCCATTCTGTTCACATGTGGTGCCAGTGCTCAAGGACAAGACCCTAGAGGGGATCCATGGACACCCCCATCTTGATCCTTCCATGAGGGATGCTATCACTCCCCTAATCCCCAGAAGCTCCTGTGTTTCCACGGGCCGTCCATCTGTTTCATTCCTAGGAACACAGGTGTCAACTGGGCGCTGCCCAAGATGCCAAGTTGTGGTTCTGGTTTTCTCCTGGATAAAGGCCATGTCTTCTAGAATCTCTTGGACAATAGGATGAGGATGGGGCCTGGGAAAAAGATGGCTCAGTGTGCGTGTGAGACATTCTGCCTACTGTTCCTTGCATGTCAACCTTGAGAGTCCATCTTCTGTTCTCTGTGCTCCTCAACCTCGGTGAATGGAGACTGCTGACGAATCAACCAATCAGATGGACTAGTTTTCAGTCAACCATAATTTCAGGCTCACTTCTAGCATCAGATCTACCATCTCTGGTAAGTACTTGCGTGTTATCAGTTTAGCTTGATCCAGTTTTTTTATCCTATCCTTGTTTTAAAACCCTTCAAATCCATCACTACCTAGATTTTCCCTGATTTGTGCTGATACAAGTTAGTGTCATCCTGCGTCAATTTTGATGTATGGAATTTTTCATATCAGATGGAGAAATCAAGGTGTTGGGTATGGGAGCCTTGGCAAAAGTGGGGTATTTCTTTCTTTGTAAGGCACCTGCTACAGTTATTATCTCTCTGACAGCTCAGTATAATCTTTTTTTGAAAGATGTATTTTACTTGAAAAGTAGAATTACAGAGAAAAGAGCGAGAGACAGAGAGAGAGAGAGAAAGAATCTTTCATCTACTGGCTCACTCCCCAAATAACTACAATAGCCAGAGCTGCACCAATTGAAGCCAGGAGCCTCTTCCCGGTTTCCCATGTAGGCGCAGGATCCCAAGGCTTTGGGCCATTCTCCACTGCTTTCCCAGACCACATATAGGGAACTGGATTGGAAGTAGAGCAGCCAGGACATGTACCAGTGTCACCATGGGATGCTGGCAGCACACAGTGGAGGATTAGCCTGTCGAGCCATGGCACTGGCCCCAGGACAAGAAATACTATTAAAAATAATGTTGCACCATCATTGCTCCCAGTAGTCCTTCCATGAATTTTGTCATTTGTTCTTCCAATCCTTTCTCTAAGCCAACATACTAGCCCCATCATTAGATAAATTGAATCAGAAGCCAAACATTTTTTTTTCTCATAAACAACTGCAGAGGCTGGCAAGGTGCTAGAGCATGATAATCCTCTCCCTGCAGCACAAGCACCGTGTATGGATGCCAGTTCGAGTCCCAGCTGCTCTGTTTCTGATGCAGCTTCTTGTTAACAGTCTGGGAAGCAATAGAGGATGGTCCAAGGCCTTGGACCCTTGCATCCACAGGTTAGACATCGGGGAAGCTCCTGGTTCTCGGCTTCATAATGGCCCAGCTCTAGCCCATGCAAGCCATTTGGAAAGTGAACAGTGGATAAAAATCCTCTCTGTGTTTTTTCCTCTCTCTGTCTCTGTAACTCTTTCATGTGAAAAATACATAAAACTTAAAAACAAAAGAGCCTACAAGCCTGGATGACTTCACTAACGGATTTGCACCCATTAGTCAAAGAAAAAAAAGTATTTCTATTATAAAAATAAAACTTCCTAGCTCATGATACTAGACTAGTATAACTTTACAGCAAACTCAGCAAGAGCAGCACAAAAGAAAAATTATATTCCTATCTCATTCTTGAACATAGATGCAAATATCTGAAGCATAATATAGCAAATGAACGCAGTAATATATTTAAAAGGATAATAAATCTTACAAATTGGATTTATACCAAGAATTGAGTAAAGCTTAGAAAGATCAATTAGCTTAATTCATTAACATAGTAATCAATTAGTATAATTCATTAACATAGTAAGGTAAACACATTTTGAACATCTCTGTATCTGAAAAACATGTTTGATAAAAATCAACATCCACTCATAAAATTTTGAAATACATTTACTACCAAGAAATTGAAGTCATCTTCATAATATGATCATGTTTATCCATCAAAACATCACAAAGCATATAATGTCACTTAAGGGTTAAAGGCTGAAAAGGGTTAAAAGTTGAAAGCTCCCCCTTTGGAATACGGAACAAATCAAAGATTCTTCTATGACTGCTTTTTAAACACTGTGGTGGAAGTGTCTTCCCATACAATAACAAAACAAGAAATAAAAGAGATGTTGTATGGAAAACATGAAAAATATTGTCCTTATATACAGATAAGAGGATTTTGCATGTAAAAGATCTTGGATAATCTATGGATAAATTGCTGGGATGTTAAGTAAAATATACACACACATATGTAACTTGTAAGAACGACTTTGCGATACGACTAATACACTGATACACTAATACACTGAACTAATACAAATGCCTACAGGGAACATTGGATTAATGGATGCTCCTACAGATACCATTTTAATATATGTTGTTAAGCCGACAATTTGAAGTTACTGGAAGACAAAAGACATCAGCAAAAAACTTGAGAAGAAGAAAACATGCCTGGATCTGTTTTTGCCCAAGAATATACTATGGTCCCTGTGGCATGAAGCAGCTAGAACTCAAATAGAAACCTTCTGGTGGTTGTTGGGTCAAGGAGTCAAATAAAGAAAGAAACAAATGGACCACCAGAACAGAAGCATAGTAACAAAGGAAATCCTGGAGCAGAGTAAAGCATGAAGGAGAACCCTCAGGTCTCCAAATAATGCCATGCAAATCCTTGACCGGCCTTTGAACTGTTCATGAAAGAGAGGAATCCAAGGAAACCAGTGCGAAATGGTTGTAAGGCTCAAAGAATTGAGCAAGGGTTTCACTACTGCTTATTCTGAAGGGGACAACTTGGAATTTGAACTCCAACAAGTACATTCCTTGTTAGAGCAAAAATACATTTTCTTCAAAAGAAAATAACGGAATCCAGAGTGTCTATAACTTGTCAACTAGTGTGCAATACAAATGTATTCGACTTGAGGGTGGAAGAAAAATGACAGGAAAAATGGGGGGAAAAAATCCTACTGGCCATACAATCCAACTTTTAGATGAGCTAGTTGTCATGCTACCAGACCCCACCCCCCAAATAAAAACTGTTAGAAACCATTAAATATGTTCAAGAATTTTAATGACCTGGTGATATAATTAACAAATGGAAATCTCAGCCTAGAAAGGAAAACAGAAAACAACCAAATGGAAGTTTTAGAAATAAAAACTATAGTATCTGAAATGAAAAGACAATTCAATAGCCTTAGCCCCATGTTAGGAACAGGGAGAGACAGGATCAGCAACTTGTTGGTACATTCTTAGAAAGGGTTCAATCTCAACAAAATAAAAGGAAGATGCTTTTTAGAAAAGAACCTCAATGATCCACCAGGCAGTACTGAGCATCTTTCACACATAAAGTTAGAGCCTCTGAAAATAGAGAAGGAATATTTAAAAAGAAACATGATCAAACTTTTTCCAGCTTCATGTGCAAAGCATCAAGCTCTGTGTCTATGCTAGCACATTCTAGGATGCAAAACTGAAATGAAAATCATATTGTAGATAACGTATAGTAAGGCTGCTAAAAGCTAATGATAAATGGGCCATTTTTAATGCAGTCAGTGGAGAAAGACAAGTGCTATGCTCAAAAACACAGCAGGAACTGTGGCTGGCTCATACCATGGAAGCCAGAAGACAACAGAAAGACATCTGAAGGGAGCAAAAAGTTAAAAAAAATATATCACCTAAGAATTTTCCATCAAACAGAAATATTCTTCAAAATATGAACATTTGGGGCTCAACATGGTTGAAGAGCAAGTCACCACTTGCAAAACAGGAATCCTATCAGAGCGACATTTGCAGCCCCAGTTTTTCGCTCTGTTTCTCATCCAGCTCTCTGCTAAGGAGTCTGGGAAGGCAAGGAAAGATGCCTCAAGTACTTGGCTCCTGCCAGCTGCGTGGCAGTCACAGATGGAAATACGGTCTCCTTGCTTAGCCTGACCCCAGCCCTAGCCATTAAGGAGTGAAGCCGCTAAGGAGTGAAGCAGTCAGTAGAAAATCCATCTCTCTCTCTTCCATCTCTCTCCCTCTTTCCCATCCCTCTCTCTCTCTCCCTGCCAAATAAATAAATGAATCTTTTTTTAAATATATATATATGTCAAATAAAAATCTCCATATATATGAATGTTTGATATGTGCAGGTGTCACTGCAGATCAATAAGGAATGATGCAACCAACATATCCATTTGGGGGCAAAGAAAATATGAAACTAAAAACAACGGGGATTGTTCCCCAGGGTGTTAGGCCATGAAACCCAGACCAGTCAATGAGTTGCCCTAGGATATCGCATCAAGCAGACACCACCACTGTGGGATATTTTAGGTTCTTGAAGAGAACAGAAATATTGACACCTGCCAGACACTGAACAAATGACTGGATTTAGACAGTTTCAACATCAGATCAAGCTATAGTCTTCAATGGCGTCATCTTCCTGCAAAGCTAGATGTGAAAATGGAAATCAACAGAGGGAAGCTCCAGTCTTAATCTATGGCTGGGCAAGTTGTGCAGTGCCTAACATTTGCGTGTGTTTCCTTAGTGAGTTCAATGATTGAAGACTAAAGAAATACATCATTATTTCCTTTCAATACAAGTTGTATTACTTTTCTCAAATGACTGTCAATTTTTTAGAATGTAAGTGCTTATCAAGTTGTTTGGAACAAATTAGCTAATAAATGGAAGTACTGAGTATTTGATTGAAGAAATCACCCAAACGGAGGGACAGTATGAACGGAGAAAGCTGAAGTTATGTAAATGTCAGCAAAGACAAATGTGAGCTCGCCGGAGGGGGACCAGAGTCAACAATCATAAAGGAAATGAAATAAAATCTAAGTTCCTGAAAATTAGGAAAATTCACCAACTGACACCAAAAAGATACTGAAAAGGAAAGGCAAAGAGTGAAAAAATGCAGAAACAGCGAACAAAATGGAAAGACTGGGACGATAAAGACCGCCTTGCAGATAACAGAACAAAGGGACTGAGACACATCACAAAATCAGAAACGCACACGGCACCTGCACACAGGCAACGTGCTCGCTCCCCTCAGAAACCAGCAAATTATATGCTGAGACCACCATGAGAATAAAAAAGCATAAAATTGTTAGAAGAAAATGTAAGAGAAATACTAGATTTGGGATAAAAGGAGAAAAAAAAACCAGGGTACAAAATGTTCAAACCAGCAAAAGTTGACTTCATCGGAATTTAAAATTTCTCTTTGAAAGACACTCTTAGGAAAATTAAAAGGAAAATTAAAAGTTGGGAGAACATGTTTTTTAGAACACGTATCTGGTTAAGAATGCGTGAGTGGAATAAAGAGTTCTTTCCATGATAAGGAAACAGTTCACTTTGGAAATGAGTGAAGATTGAGACATTTCCCAACCAAGACCCTCAAGAAGACCCTCCGTGTCATCAGCCACGACGTCAGAGAATGTAAATGTGAACTGAAGTGTGAGCTGTCAACACACACACATTAGAATAGCTGAGATATTGTGACAGTTTTCATAGAACACTCATAAACTTCTGGTATATAAAGTGTAAAGCAATAAAACCATTTTGGAAAACCACTGGGGATTTCTTATCAAGTTAACAACACACCCACCCATGGTGCATGATTAGCTTAGTGGTTAATGTGTTGCTTCAAATGTTCACGCCCTACATTGGATTACCTGCGTTCATTGCTCAGCTCCAGCTCTTGACTGCAGCTTCCTGCTGATGAGCATTGTAGAAGCAGCAGTACTGGCTCCAGCAGTTGCATCCCTGCTACCAACATGGGGGACCTGGGCTAAGACAGCAACTCCTAGATTCCACCTAGGCCAGCTCAAGTTGTGGGTAACTGGGGACTGAAACAGAGGCTGCCCCCTACACACACACACACACACACACACACACACACACACACACACACACACACTGTCTCTACCTGCCTCCCTCCCTGTCAGACACTATACATCCCTATGACTCAGCAAAGCCACTCCTACACATTTGCCCAAAGACAATGAGAACATATCCACAAAAATATCAATATGAACCAGGTGTTAGAAGTCTCAGCCATAATTCCAAAAACTGGGAATATCCCATAACCTCCATCAGCAGGGAAGCAGATGAACTGCGCTGTATCCATCCAATGGGATCTACGGGGTTGGGGAGGAGGGAGGGAGGAACAGGTGCAGGTGTGGGCAACAGTGCAGGTCAGCCTTGATGGCTGCTGTGGTTACAGGAAGAGGGCAGAGTTTGTGTCACAGCTGGCATGTCACGGGGACCTCAGGCCAGATCTGGAAGGGACGGTAGAGATCAGCACATCACCAGGGCAGCAGAGCCCTGATGGAACAATGAACTCAAGCCAGCATCTCCTTTCCTAACAAGGACCAGAGCAGGCCCACGCCAGCTTCCACGTCAGGAGAGATAGGAAAACCTCCTGCACGTTCCTTCAGGTGCCTTTTTGTTCCCTCAGCTCCCCTCTTCCTCTCTGCCTCGTGGTTGCTTGGACGAAAGGCCCGAGAATGGATTTCCCCTCAATAAAGGTCCTCTTCCAACAGTCGGTGGATACTTTCGGTCAGCGGATCTGACAAGTCTCACAAGCTTTCTGCCAAATGGGAGGATCCAGAAATAAAGAAGTGTATTCTGGGTGAGTCTGTGTATTGACCATCTGGGAAAGACAGTGTGGCAGTAACAGGATGTGCAGATCAGTGATGGGGTAGGGAGCTGACGGCAAATGGGCATGAGGGATCTTTTCAGGATGCTTGAAATGGTCTGTGTATTAATGGTGATGATGACTATGCAACAAAACACAGCTGTCAAAGCTTATCAACCAGGAACTTCTAAGAAGAAGCAAATTTTTTGTATGTAAATTATTCTTTGAGATTTTTTCAAGATTTACTTATTTGTTTATGTGAAAGACAAAATGACAGGGAGACAGACAGACAATGGGAGATCTTCTCACCCCAAGCTAGAGCTGGTCCAAAGCCGTGAATCCAGAACTCTCTCCAGGTCCCCCAGGTGGTGCCAGTTCTCAAGGATCTTCTGTCCGGAAGGCCCCTAGACCACTGGGGTTAAGGCGACAGCGTTCTTCCGCAGCAAACACACAGGAAACAAACTGGTGGTGAGGGATGTCTGTTTATTTGCGACAAGTCACAAGCTTATATAAGGTAGGAAAATGTGGACGGCAGAAGGGCAGTGCCAACAGTGCTCCCACCCAACAATGACACTGCTACTGGCTACAAGTATGTCTGTCTCTCTGGACCCTCCAACGAAGTTATAGGTCAGGAAGCACAGGAAACAGAGGAAGCTATGTCTCAGGGCAAACTCATGACCTGCTGAAAAGCAGGATGAATGTAACGCTTGACTTCCTAGAGCTGTGCTAGGAAGTTGTAGCACAATTCATTAAAGAGGCACAGAAGACAGGCAGCCATCGCTCTTGCCGCATGCCCAGTGAACAGGCCATGTTGGGGGGTCTCAGTTAGCCAAGACTCCTGTCAGGGGAACCCCCGGGGACACGGTGTGTCATGTGCCTGTGGCCTCCCGCACGGGCTAGGCAGGCAGAGATCCAGGGGCGATCACCACCACAGGCGGAAGTACCAGCACTGATACTGCTGCTCCCACTGCTCTCCCAGGTGCATTAACGTGGAAGCAGATCAGAAGTGGAGCAGCCGGGACTCCAAGCAGCATGCTCCTGTGGGATGCCACCGTCACACACAGCACTTTAACTCACTGAGCCACCACACGAGTCCTTATTCCTTCAATAGGTTTGAATTTTTAACTCATGGTCTAATTTCAAATTCAGTCCTGGGGAGAAACTACAACGAGTGATCCTGAAATGGCCACCAGATGGGCAAGATTGCAGACGTCCTGTTGATAGCAAATGTGATGAAGAAGAAGCGCTCCCAGCGCCATTGCACGACATGTCCTCAGAAAGCAAATGTTCAGCCAGGGTGGCTGGGGATGCTTCTTAGGGCTTGGCTCCTGGGGAAAGGAGAGGAGCAAAGTGAGCAGAAGAGCTAAGGGACAGACCGGACAGAGCCTGGACTGGGAGCTCTGGGGCGAGTGGTGCTCATTGGAGTCATGCCACGTGCTCACCGCACAGTCACCACGCTATGCAGAGAAGCAGGAAGCCAAAGCCAGGGCGGCTGAGCTAGGCAACCAGACCTCTAGGTGTGCCCCAAGAAGAGACACCTGCTAGGGATGGTATCGTAACATAGCATAAGCATGCTGGACCTACGTTTGCTAAAACTGAAGCGAGGCATGGTCTGTACATCGACAGTCTGCTCCAAGTCACGCACAGGCCCTCTGTACAGCCACATGGATTGTCCTCCACAGCACAGTTCCAAACTGCTAGCAGCCCCATTGTTCATCAGTAACAGGGCACTTGCGAATGCTGCTGCATCCACAACACAGGGTGGCTAACAAAGGACCGGGCATCAATAAACCCTACCTACCTATGAAATGATTGAAACACTGTGTGCCAATAGAAACGAACATGCTACAGGAGCCCATTTTCTGTTGCTATCACAGGACGCCTGAGCCAGGGTGATTAGTAAGGAAAGGGGGTGTGTCTTGGTCCATAATTTGCTTAGGTGTCATGCTGCATCAACAAAAGGTGGATGGTAGGGGTACATGTGGAAGAGAGTAGAGGGGGGTCAGACTCTCACCACAGCTAACACTTCCATCTGGAAAGTCATCCATCCACCCGCTGAGGCTGCCCCAGGTCCCTCCCAGAGGCCCCCCCCTTACCAACACTGCCACATGGAAGAATGAAGTTTCCAATGCATGAATTTCTGAAGAGTTTGCTCGAATAGGAACCAGTACTCTGGTTCCTATGACGCCAGCATTCCATATGGGCTCCAGTTGGATTCCCAGCTGCTGCACTTCTAATCCAGGTCCTTGCTAATGGCCTGGGAAAGATAATTCATCCAAGTCCTTGCTCTCAGGACCCATGTGGGAAACTGGGAAGAAGCTCCAAGCTCCCAGGTTCAAACTAGCCCAGTGGGGGGCAGATGATTCTCTCTCTCTCTCTCTCTCTCTCTCTCTCTCTCTCTCTCTCTCTTTCTCTCAAGTAAAATAAATACATATTTTTAATATAAGAATTTGTTCAACTGTAGCACCCATGAGCATAATGTTAAGTATAAGAAAAAGCACAAAAGAATGTTTACAGTGTAATTTCACGATTTCACCCAACTGGCAAAACAAGCCAGGTGGTCCAAGGATGGATTTATAAATTATAAACGCATGCACAAGTGCGGGAAATGATGTGCATGAAGCCACAGCCCTGCTCACACACGCGCTTCACAACGGCTGGTCAAGGTGCATGCATGTGTTCGGAGCACATCTGTGAACGCTACCTGGGAGTCCTTTGAGAAGTTCCTGGAAATTCAAAATACAAGATAAATTTATTTGTGGCATAAAACAAATTCAAATTAATCCACTGAGGGAATCACCAAAAAGTTCATGGGAAATACATGCTATGAAAAAAACGTGCATGTCAAGGTTTGGGACACCGAAAGAAGACTTTGTTTGTTTGCTTGTTTGTTTATATTGAAAAGACATTTCCAGAGAGAAGCAGATACAGAGAGAAAGATCTTCTGTCCACTGGCTCACTCCCAAGTGGCCGCAATGGCAAGAGCTGAGCTGATCTGAAGCCAGGAGCCAGGAGCCTCTTCCTCCAGGTCTCCCATGCAGATGCAGGGTCCCAAGGGCTTGGACCATCCTCCACCACTTTCCCAGGCTACAAGCAGGGAGCTGGATGGGAAGTGGAGAAGCTGGAACACAAAGCAGCCCCGATATGGGATTCCAGGGCTTGCCAGGGGATGATTGAGCTGTTGAGCTATCGTACCAGGCCTAGAAGCCTATGTTTAAATGCTATTTATCTGTCAAAGTTGGAGGAACTCTTGTATCCCACACTAAAAAGGAGACTGACACAGGTGTCCAGACACAGGGACTGGCTGAGTTCAGCTTGAAGCAAAGAGAAGGGTTAGGGGTGGCACAGCGGTCATTCCTACATGGGACCGTTTCCAAAGAATAAATCTTCCCTTGTGAATCAAATGCCCAGCAACCTTTCACTGCACCTGTTCCAACTGAGGCTGAGGGCGGGTGTAGCATCCTCCACCCCTGTCCTGGCTCTGAAGCCCTGAGGTTCAAAGAACAAGGCCTGAGGAGCAGGAAGAAGGTAGGCTGCCAGCAGCCAGGAAACCACACCACACAAAGCGGCAAGCTACAGAGAGGACCAGGCCTGCCGTGTCATTGTTGTCAGCTCAGGTCTCCTTGCTGCCTGAGCCCCATGACCCTGCCACCTCCACCTGCGAAACTTCATGCACCTTTACACAGTGAGAGTGTGGTTTCCAATGACCCTGTCCTGTTGAGGCCCACAGGTGGAGGGGAGAGGGGAAGCAAAGGTGTGGGTCAAGGACCTCAGCAAAGCAGAGCCAGGCAGGGAAGCAGAAGAGCAAGCAGAAGGTGGCACTTGATCCCACTAGCCATCACTGTTTTTGATTTATTTATTTGAAAGGCAAAGTTCCAAAGAGAAAGAAGAGGAGAGACCCAGAGAGAGCATCTTCCACCTGCTAGTTCCCTCCCCAAATGGCTAAATCATGCCAGGCTGAAGCTAGGAGCTTCTTCCACGTCTCCCCACATAAAGGCAGGGGCCAAGGGTTTGAATTATCCTCCTTTGCTTTCCATGTGCACTAGCAGGGAGCTGGAGCAGAAGCAGAGCAGCTGAGATTTGAGCTGGCATTTGAGATAGTGGCTTGACCGGCGGTACTACAACTTTAGTCCTGACCACCACTTTATGGAAAACTGATTGCTCAATGTCATGGGCATCGTCAGAGAGGCCATGGATAACCATTCCACCCTCCAGGAGCTTGCCCAGCAGAAACAGTTCACCCGTCAGCTGCCACCTCCTCTTGCTCAAAGTACTCTAGGAGATTAGCGGCCGTGAACTTGAAGCATGCACCCAAGGGCATGCCAAGTGGGCGCTGCAGAACTTGCTTCCTGCTTCAGCAGCAGCGACAAAACCCTCAGGAAGGAGGCAAAGAACAAGAAACGTTGGCGCAAGTGAGATGCACCCTGTCTGGCATGTGTCCATGGACAGACAAGGAGTGGGTGAGGTGATCGTAGCAGGTTCCTCCAGCAGTGATGACCGCAGCATCAGCAATGACCTCCAGCTCCGCACTTCCCAGGTGAGCACAAGCTATGTTTTGGGTCCCTCAGGACCAACAGGAAGGCACGCATTCGCTTCTGGGCAACACAAAAGCTGCACACACCAGCGGTCACCCTGTGCCAGAGCCAGGGGCTCCATCCAGACCTCTGCTTCTCCTTTCCATTCTCCGCAGCCTTTCAAGCACGCAGCATCTCCTTCAAGTTCTCAGTCTCTCTGAACACCAGATACTGAGCCTGCTGAGATCAGTGCGACTCAGAAGGGCAATCCACCCCACACCGATCGTCCCGGGTCAGGAGAGGCAGGGAGAGGGCAGGGCTGGAGGGTGTACACACTCCGGAGAGCATCTAGCCAAGGGTGCAGGTGCACTGGTCCTTATTCTAGGCTGAGAGGAGTAGCCCACTATCTCCCACACACCCCCTTCAACCCTCCTGTGTCAATGATGACCTTCCCAACCGACCCTTATACAGAGACCAGTACAAAATTAGCATCTCCAGCAGGGGGAGAGGCCCATGTTCATCCCCTCTGTACAATCAGCAAAACAAAACGCAGAGCATTTAAGGAAGCGCAGTACAAAGTCACAGAGCTGGATGAGAGAAGTGCAGGGCCCTGAGTTAGTGCCCAATGGTCCACTCCCATGCCAAGGCCTCTGTCCATGGAGGAGCCATGTCTCCTAGGAAAACCCACCCTGCACCCTCGCGTCCTTCCAGCTCTCAGTGCTTGCCTCACCTGTTAAGTAGCAGCACCCTGCTGGAGGTCTCCACCCTGTCACAAAATGAGCATCCCCTGCCTGTTGATGTGTCTCCTTTGCATGGTGGCTGCAGGTGCACAACACCTTCACTGGGTCAGAGTGGGCAAAAAACCATACACCCATGGCAAGTCTGGCGACTTGGAGGAAAACTGCTCTCATGAGTACACCGTGCACCTGACTGGTACCACTGATGTAAGAGCAAGTGGGGGCTGGCAGGGGCACTGGACAGGCGCTCACACACACACACACACCCCTTGGGTGCTGTCCATCACACTGTCTGGCTGGGACATAATCCTGCTGGAGCTGGGCTGGGACGGTCCCACTCCCGAACGCCCTACCCGAAGCACCGAGATCACCACCAATGCCAGTCAGCACCCTGAATCATGACGCGTGTGACTCACTTGTCAGCCGATTCCTCTGCAGAAAGCTCTTAGCAGTTCATTTCTGGCTAATTTATTATCCTTCAGCTTAGCCCTACAGCACCATTAGCTAGGAGCCTGACACGACTGAGTGAAATATTGTCTAATTTATTATCTTATTACTCCTTTGGAACAGGATCAATTAATTACCCATTAAAGTATTTCAGCTGCAGGGATTTATGGGGGGTGCGGGGGGGACGCCTGCATTTTAACAGATGATTAGTTATACATGTTTGTTTGCTTGAAGAGCGGAGACCAGCAAATGAATAGAGGCGATGGAGGGAAGGAACGAGGAGAGGGGAGCCGGTGCAGCAGGAGGAAGCTAATGGATCGCTTCTGACTCCGTGAAAATGGAGCAGTCAATGACAAGAATTATCGACTCATTCACTTGCGGTTTTGAGATAACCATATGTACAGGGAAACGGGAGGAAGGGGGAGAGGAGCCCTCACTCAACCGCTTTTTCCATTCAATAAATTCGCTTCAGAATATATTGGATCGGGGTTTGATGGCTATTTCGTGTTTTGCAGAGTGCTGACACTGGTATGATCCAGTAATTATTGTTTCTTTTAAGTTATTGCTGTAATTTTGCTCCCTAAGATCCCAATCAATTTCTACCTCTCAAGGGCACGCTTGAAAAGCGATATTTGAAAACAGCCCTCTGATAGATGGTGCTGCTAGACACTGGCTGAGACAAATAGCCTAATCTGGCACAAATTAGCTTGGCTTCCACAGATAGTTTTATACGGCAATGTAAATTATATTGTCAGGGCTAGTCACTTTCTGCTTAGAGTGCAGCTAACAAGGAGCCACGGACACATTATTGGTGCTGCGGTGCACTCTCAGGGCTGCGGCAAAGCCATTTGTAAGGGGAGAGAGAGAGAGAGAGAGAGAGAGAGAGAGAGAGAGAAGTGGCTAGAGAGAGAGAGAGGCGCAAGGTACTCAAGCCGATGTAAGCAAGAACCAGGCACGGGTCTGCTTCTGCATTCTCTCACTGGAGAGTGAAGTCAGCCATTGGAAGAGGAGGCTGCAGGGTGTGTGATGGGCTGGTCCAATCCCTGGAAGAGATGCGGAGAGGAGTCAGCAACAGAAAGGAGGGGACCCGAACCCCAAGCTCCTCAGCTTCAAGCACTGGTTATCACTGAGCTGGGTTGGGTGGAGGTGGCGCGGGCACAAGCAGATGTGTTGGCAGAATGGGCCAGCCAGCTATACCTGGCCTGCTCCCTGGGAGGATGCTCTGGGTGCCCCAGGTGCCACCTGGCTTCTCGTGGAAAGAGAGGCCATCCTATTCAGGTGAGTTGCTACAGGTAGATGCCTCTGTGCCCAGCATTCCGCAGGAGGTAAGCGTGGGCTGAGCTGTGTGATCAGTGGCCTTCCCCGGAAAGTACTTGTGCCTTATTTGTTTAACATGGAAATTTCCCCACCCATCATTCAGAGCCCTGCATAAGCTGGTCCCTCTCACCTCTCCCTCCCACCCTCGACCCCAGTCAGGTTTGGCCCCATCCTCCTCCTCTCCTCCTCCTTTGTCTCCTGTCCAACACCTTGTATCCTCTTGCTTGCTCTAGAAATAGCTCTGCTTCTCCTGGTTCCACTCAGACCCTGCCGCAGACCTGGCCATGGACCCTGCAGTCATTTGTCATCTGCCTGGTCAGGGTCCAAGTCCTCAGAGGCCAGGGCAAGCATCTTGCTGCTGCAAAAGGAGCAGGCCCTGCCCCAAGGGGGCAGTGACCAGAGCTAAAGCAGTGGTCCTGGACCTCTGCAGACCCGGGAACCTCAGAACCCAGTCCCAACCGTCTGTCTGCAGCTAGCCTCAGGAGGCGAGTGGGAAGAAGGGACCAGGATAAGAAGCAGGTGCCAGCTGTGCCACAGATGTGGCACCTGAGAGGTGGCACATCAACATGCCTTACCCATGCCTTCGCACCGCTGCCCTGAGCCCTTATTCCTAAAGGAGTTACTAGGTTTGGGTTCACTGCACCCGCAGTCCTTCCTACTGGCATTTCCAAGCCTGTCCTGGAGCTGTAATTCATGGTCAAAGGCCTCCCTCCCTCTGTGGATGACTGGATATCCCCATATAGACTGCTCATTGGTGCCCAGCACAAAGGACTTCTCCAGGATATGAGGTCACGCCCAACCTCGTGGCCTCTTGATCAGGGAACCATCACTGCTTTCCACAAAAACTGTCACTCTGACTTTGATTTGATCTCTCCTGCCCCATCCAGGCATCACGTGGGATGGCCAAAGGACTTGTGCAGATTTCCATGTCCCTACACAATGCTCGGGGACCCCAGGAGAGCAGCTGGGTGGCTTGCCTCTGCCTGATTTACTGTGACGTGAGTGTCACATGCATAGGTGACAGAAGCACACAAGAAGAATATTGACTCTTCATCAGATCTGATTTAAAAAAAAAAATTGTTTAAGCCATTGTTGTCAAGGAGAAGAGAACTTGTATTTATGTAACCCTACCCTGATGACAGATAACACACATTAGATGCTTTATGTGACTCGATAAATATCTAAATTAATTAGAGAATGATGCACAAATAAATTGAAAAAGTGTGCTTGCTCAAACAAGATAGAATTTTATTTGTTGTTCATCCTGACACTAAAATGAGTAGTTCTCCTCCTGGTAAGGATATAGGGACCCAAAAACTTGCTTCTATGGCTGTACTGCCTTTTTTTTTTCAAACTTTATTTTATTTATTTGAAAGTCACAGAAGGAGAGAAAGAGAGAGAGAGAGAATTATATCTAGTGGTTTATTCCTCACATAGCCACAGCAGCCAGGTTTGGGCCAGATTGAAGCCAGGAGCCAGGAGCTGCCTGCTCTTGTCCTGCATGCATGCCAGGAACTCCAGGCACACGAGCCAACATTTACTATTTTCCCAGGTGCATTGGCAGACAGCTGGATTGGAAGCAGAGCAGCTAGAACTCGAACCGGTGTTCCAGTGCTCCGATGTGGGATGCCAGTGTCACGAGCAGCAGTTTAACCCACCGCACCACAATGCCTGTCCCTCTTTTTAGCTTTCTGTGCATCACTCCCGGGTTTGTTGTTTTCTGAAAGAGACAGGATGTGAAGCTTTGTCCATGGTAGTGTGTGTTCATGTGTGTGTGCACATGTGTGCTTTCTGGGCTAGTCCTGGAGATCCTGTTGAGAGCTAATCCCAGGCGCTCTCAGCACTGGCTCCCATAAGCTCCTCTGCTGTGTGAGAAAGCCAAGGATTGGAGGGACAGCTGGCCGTCTCTGCCATATCATCTCATGGTACTTAGCCCCAAGTTACAGATGAGGTGTCAAGTTCAAGTCTGTCTTACACCAGCTCCCACCTTTCTCCCACTGCACCGGATGCCCACACAGGGAAGCAAAGTGCAGTCAAGGACATAAGCCCTCAAGTAAATGTCAGCAGTCTTTTTGCCCAAAATGCAAGTTGGCAATTAGTTTTAGAACACCTGCTTTCAAGTAATTCTGAAATCTCACAGGACTGCAACAAATTTCATGGTAAAAATGGAATTGAAAGACACACACAAAAACATAAATTTGATCTCTCATTGTGAGCTCTGTCAAGTTCAAAACACTTTGGTAAGCAGAGATGCCAACCACTTATTCCACCACGAAAGAACTGAATGGTCTGGGATTAGGGGTGTCCATGAAGTCTTTTTTCACATGATTAGCTCAAGAAAAAATGGACGCTGTCAGGTTTTTTTTTTTTTTTAATTAGACAACAGAAGAAGTCAAAATGAACTAAATCAAGACTTTAAGGTAGACGCCTAATTATTTCCCATGGAATTGTTTAAGAAATATCTTTGGGCCCGGCGCGGTGGCACAGGTGGTTAAGGTCCTCGCCTTGCACGCCCGGGATCCCATATGGGCACCGGTTCTAATCCCGGCAGCCCCGCTTCCCTTCCAGCTCCCTGCCTGTGGCCCGGGAAAGCAGTCGAGGACGGCCCAAAGCTTTGGGACCCTGCACCTGCGTGGGAGACCCAGAAGAGGCTCCTGGCTTCGGATCGGCATAGTATCTGCCGTTGCGCTCACTTGGGGAGTGAATCATCGGATGGAAGATCTTCCTCTCTGTCTCTCCTCTCTGTATATCTGCCTTTCCAATAAAAATAATACAAATAAATCTTTAAAAAAAAAAAACTATCTTTAATTGATGAGCAGAATGACCCAGAGCATTATTATGATGGAAAAGGAATATCTGGTGAAGCTTTCCGGTCAGTTTTGACTAACTTTCTCAAACCACCCTCCTCACAAGCAAATGTCCTCATGCCCTTCAGAAAGAACGCCTGGAGCATCCGAAAAAGACTACTGCCAAGACATTTGCCCTTCGTGCACCAGCTTTGACATCGACTAAATCATTTCCTCCTCTTGGTAGCCATTACTTTGATCGTGCTTTGTCCTCAAGGTGATA
The DNA here is from genome assembly GCF_017591425.1 of Ochotona curzoniae. Taxonomy (NCBI): domain Eukaryota; kingdom Metazoa; phylum Chordata; class Mammalia; order Lagomorpha; family Ochotonidae; genus Ochotona; species Ochotona curzoniae. Next base: position 663,622 of record NW_024465279.1, read on the forward strand.
CTGGTAATAGCCATGCTCCGTCTCCCACTAAAACTCCTCAAAAAAGAGCTATAGGCTCTTGAGCCTCCCTGTTTAATATTTCCATTAAAAGTTGGCTTTTGTCTGCTGCTGAGCTGATCACAGCAGTTTTTGTTGTTCCTCAGGCAAAAAGTTTTCTACATTGTAGTTTTCAAATCACAGTGTGTACTCTGCACCAGTGGAGACTGTGCTTTTGGCTGCTCTCTTCGGTCTTTCATCAATGCATGTGCAAAACTAACCTTTGCTTCACAAACTGTGGCTGATCTGCTACTGTAGGCTTCACATTTGGCACTCTGTTGCCCATTCCTAATACGCATTATCCCATTGTTGAATTGCTGATTTCTCTGGGAAAACTATTTCCACACATAAATGATTTCACCAGCTTTCCACCCAACTACCCTTTATTTGGTGGTTTGTTTTGCTTCCATGTGAGCAAAATTCACGTTACCCTAATAATCGCTCTCTTAGGGCCTGGCCCAATGGCTCAGTGGCTAAATCCTCACTTTGCATGTACCAAGATCCCATATGGGCACTGGTTCATGTCACAGCTACTCCACTTCCCATCCAGCACCTGCTTGTGGCCTGGAAAAGCAATAAAGTATATCCCAAAGCCTTGGGACTCTGCACCCACATGGGAGACCCAGAAGAAACTCCTGGCTCTGGCTTTGGATCAGTTCAGCTCCGACTGTTGTGGCCACTTGAAGAGTGAACCGCTGCATGGAAGATCTTTCTCCTTATATCTCTTTCTCCTTACAAATCTGCCTTTCCAATAAGTTAGATAACTCTTTTAAAAAATAGAACTCTCAATGTCTTAAACTTCTTACAGCCTCAAGCTAGATCCTGCTGAGACACATAAAAACAATTTAGTTCAACTGGATTTCAATGCAAAAAGAGTAATTGAAATCCATGCATAGTTTATTGTTCATGAGCTTCTTGAAGAGCCATCACAGGTAGACACCTGATCCCAGCTATGCTTGGAACTCAGGAAAGAGAGCAAGATTTGTGTCCTCTGTGGCACGAGAGTTGTGGCAAAAATAACTGCCTGGTTCTCCAAACGAGAACACCGAGGCTCATGGAGATGAAACGAATCTCACAAACAGCTAAGCGAGAAGTAGGAAGGAAAGGAGGCTGGTCTGCTCCCTCCAGGTCAAGGCCTTCACCTCAACCATCCCACTCCCATGGGCCTTTCACACCACAACTGGAAATGAAGCCAGAAGCTGTCACACTCTGTGTTGCCAGTTTGCTGACAGCACCCGTTGCCTCTCACAGAAATCCAGAAAGATGGGTGTTTTTGAGACTCCCAACTCTCTCTTCCCCTAAATGGCCCCAAACTAACATGATTGAAGACTCTGCTGACACAGAAATCAGTAGAATCTCCATCCATCCCTTCGGAAGGAGAACAAAGCTCCTTGAAGGCAAAGACTTATTTATACCCCCATAGCCTCGTCTAGTGGCTGTGCAATAAATGTCTATCGGAAGGGTGATTGTCTGAATAGGAAAATGAATGCATTTTCCATTCTCCCACCAACAACCAGAAATCAGGATGTCTTTCAAGCAGAGGAGGACAAAGAAAAATTAAGTCTTTCCTATTTATTTATTGGCTTGTTCTATAGCTCACTGCATTTTTCTTTTTCTTTTCCTTTTCTTTCTTTCTTTTTTTTTTTTTTTGCAAAGTCCCATAGAACCAATTATTAGTTAACCTAGTTTATGATTGCAACCGTCTCTGTGGACTCCTGTGTCAACTCCCATTCATTGCATTATTATTTTGTTGGGTTTTTTTTTTCTTAGCACAAATTCTTAATTTTTTACTACCTAATTGCAGTTGATACTGCAGCTTTTCAGAAATGTAAGCTGTGTGTAGTAGTCGAAGGTATCACTGATATCCATCCCATAGAAAACTAGTATAATATATGCGTTAAATAAAGCATTCGTTATAAAGAAAGATGACATTTTATATTTACTGAAGATGCTGTTTTGATGCTCTTCACCCCTCCCTTAAATCCACTCTTCTGGTATCATTTGCTTTGAGGCTGGAGAATTTCATTCAGTATTTGTTGTAGTGTGTGTCCACCAAACCCAAGTCGTTTTCTTTCATCTAAATATCAGATGCACAAGAAGACTAGTGTCGCTCATCATTGAGGAAGCATACGTCAGAACCACAAGGAGACATCCCTTAGCTTCAGTATGATTGACTATTCTCAATAAGACAAAGGAGGATTGGGTGTTGTGACACAGCAGGTGAACCCGCCATCCATCCCATAGCGAAGTGCTGCTGTGAGTCTCAGCTGCTCCACTTCTGATCCAGCTCCCTGCTAATGCATCCAGGAGGCTGCAAAGGATGGCCTCAAGTACTGCAGCCTGGCCTGGTCCCAGCAGGGCAGCTTGGAGAAGCTCTCTCTCTCTCTCTATTTCCCCCTCCCTCATAAATAAAGATTTTGTTGTTGTTGTTTTTTTTTTTTTTAGAGACAAAAGGCAACTACTGTTTATGACAGCGTGGACTAGAGGAAACTCTTGAATACTATCATGGAAAACAGTAAGGAGATTCCTAAAAAAAATTAAATAGAACTACCATTGGGCCCAACTATCACATCACTGGGTGTAGATCAAAGAGAAATGAAATCTGTCTTTTGAAGAGACATCTGTAATCCATTGTTTATTTCAGCACCACTTACAATCACCAAAACATGGGTGGGTGGGGTAATCCAAGTCTTAGTCCACTGATGAGTGGGTCAAGAACATGAAGTACTTACCTGAAATAGTACTCTAGCATAAAAAATGCTAATATCCTGTTATTTACTGTAACCGATATGGAACTGGAGGTCATTATATTAAGCAAATAAACCAAGCACAGAAAGACAAATATCACCTGATACCACTCATATATATATATATATATACATATACAAAAATAATGATTGACGATTTGTATAAAAATATAATGGTGATTACCAGGGGTTGGGGAGGGAAGGAGGGTGGAGAAAGTTTGATATACAGGTATTAGATTATAGGAATAAGACATTATGGAATGTTATGGCGCATAAGGTATTTATAGAAAATGTTAGTAAACTATATACTTCTGTATTAGAAAACCAGAAGGTTTTGGCAGTTTTCACTATATGGGAATAATAAATACTGAAGATTCATGTATTTACCCTGATTAGATATTGCTTAATATATACATGTAAGGAAGCATCACAGAGTTCCCCATCAATATGTATAATTGTGAGTATGTATACGCATTTTTTAAGGATCTATTTTATTTTTATTTGAAAGTCATATATGCAGAGAGGAGGAGAGACAGAGAGGAAGATCCTCCATGTGTTGATTCACTCCCTAAGTGGCCGCAACAGTCAGAACTGAGCCGATCTGAAGCCAGGAGCCCAGAGCCTCTTCCGGTCTCCCACGTGAGTGCAGGGTCCCAAGACTTTGGGCTATCCTCGACTGCTTTCCCAGACCACAAGCAGGGAGCTGGATGGGAAGCGGGGCAGCCAGGATTAGAGCCGGTGCCCATATGGGATCCAGGCGCATGCAAAATGAGGATCTCAGCTGCCAGGCTGGCATGCTGGGCCCGTGAGTGTGTGTATGTACTTTTTAAGTTAAAAATAAATAAAAATGGGGGCAGGTGTGACCATCGGTTAAGATGTTCATACTGCATGTTGGAGTCCCTGGTTTGACCCAGGCTCTGTCCCTGATTGCAATTTCCTCCTAATGCTGACCCTAGGATGGAATGGAATGGCTCAAGCACCAAGGCACCTGTGCTGAGTTCCAAGCTCCCAGCTTCCTCCTGGCCTGGTCCCAGTCATTGCAGGCATTTGAGGTGTCAGTCTGTGTCTGTCTCTCTCTCTCTCTCTCTGCTTCTTGAATCAATAAATATTCGAATATATATACATATATTTTCACTGGATGCATTGTGACCGGTATTTCATCCTTTTTCTCATAACGTTAAAGACGGCCCTCCTTTATTTTCTAGCCTCCATTGACTCATCATGTCAATGTCACGTGTCCTTTCTCTCAACATTTTCAAGATTTCCCTTCCTTTTTTTTTTTTTGATTCCTCAGAAATCAGATTACGTCATGCCAAGGCATGAGTTTCTTCTGCATTTTCAGTATTTATTTGAAAATCAAAGTGATAGAGAGGGAAAGATGAGAGAGCGAGAGAGAGAGAGAGATCTTTCAACCTCTGGCCCACTCTCCAAATGGCTGGAATGGCCGGAGCTGGTACAGACTGAATCCAGAAGCCAAGAATTCCAGGCACGGGGGCACAAACACCTGTGCTGTCACTCACCGCTTTCCAGGGAGCGCTCACAGGGAGCCGGATGGGAAGCAGAGCAGCCACGTCTCAGACTGGCACACGAATGCAGGACTCTAAGCGGTGACGTGACCCGCTACTCCAGGACACTGGCCCACAACCCATCAGTTCCTTACCATTTATTCTTCATGAGGTTTGCTGAGATTCTTGCATTTATGTAAACTTACATCTTTCAACAAATTTGAGACATCAGTGAAAAGCAACCCCCATCTGGACATCATTGTTTATTTTTCACATTTCTTACATTTTATTTCATTTTCTCGTATTTTTTCAATGTATTTAGTTTGTATCTCTTCAAGTATTTTTTTTTTCTGCTCCACTCTTTGCCCTCATTTGGAGGATATATTTCAGTCATTTCTATTCTGTCTCGCGGGTTTCTAAGGTTCTATTTCTCTCTATCTTCCTTTCTGTCTTTCTCTGCTTTCTATTCTTAGGAACGAATATTCAGTAATCCATCTTCAAGCTCACTGACTCTCTGTCACCTCCATTGTACCTTCAGCAGCGTTCGGTGAGAGTTTTACTTCAATGACCTACTTCATCCTTTATTCGTCGTTTCTCCATTGAGGTTTTGTTTTATCATCTAGCTAAGTCCTCTTTCTCCTTCCTCTGATGATGGATCCCTTTGAAATCCTTATCTGCGGATTCCCACACTGGGGCCAAGCAGCTGCAAGGGTGCTTTCTTCTGAAAGGAAGCTCACGTTTTTCCGGCTCTTCCTGTGTCATATATTTTGAGATTGCATTCTGGACACTGTGCCGGTTGGGCTCTATCTTGGTCTGTAGTCTCAGTTCTGCTTCTGTCCTGCTCAAATGGCAGCTTTGAGCTGCCTTTTCTAACGTGGCTACAGCAGGCAATCCAGCTGGTTGGATTCCCATCACCAAATCTGTTTCTTGGGCGGTAACGAAGAGCTCAGTTAAATTCTTCTATCTTTAGCTGGACTGCTTGGATTCCATCCCACGCATGCTTGATGCATGGGTCAGTGACAGGCTTGGGTGGGGTTCACAGAACAGCTGTGGTTACCCAAAACCCGGTCATCAGACTCTTCAGGACAGGCTGCCCAGTGAGATTGGGACTGGAGCTAAGGGCCATTATGGATGGGAAACCTATCCTGCACCCTCGCTTTACTCCAAGAGCCAACAGCCCCATGGAACTTGCCAGCACTGGCTCACTCTACAGTGCCTTCAAGGAGCTGGTCTCTCTCTCCTTTTTTTTTTTTTTTTAAGATTCATTGATTTTTATTGGAAAGGCAGATATACAGAGAGGATGAGAGACAGCGAGGAAGATCTTCCGTCCAATGGTTCACTCCCCAAGTGGCCACAACGGCTGGAGTTGAGCCAATCCGAAGCCAGGAGTCAGGAGTTTCCTCTGGGTCTCCCACACAGGTGCAGGGTTCCCAAGCTTTGGGCCGTCCTTGATTGCTTTCCCAGGCCACAAGCAGGGAGCTGGATGGGAAGCAGGGCAGCCGGGATTAGAACCAGCACGCATATGGGATCCCAGTGCGTGCAAGGTGAGGACTTTAACCACTATGCTGTCTTGCTGGGCCCTCTGATCTCTTTCTGATGTTTTCTAGCATTTGGTAGTTATTGTTTGATTTTAGAGAGGTCATAGGAAAAAGACCTCCTGGGACACACCCAATGAAGAACTTTCTCAATATGTTTTGAGTAGTAGTGGGCGGCAGAATCCAGTTGTTTCAACAAGAATTTTTCACATAGTTCCCTGCCCCACTAATTCACTTAACTTTCCAGATGTTTCAAAGGCAAAAGCATTGTGTTTACAGTGGTGGCCTCAGGGGACAAATGCAACCCTAAAGCCAGGCTTTGCCACATCTTTCCTCTCAACAGGTCAGCAAGCATTGAGTGTCTACTGCATGCTGTGACAAGGAAATTTCCAACCAAGATTCCTAATGGATCATCCATGCCGAAGCTCTGCCCGCTCTGCTTCATGTGCCTATGCCTAAGGCATAACTAATAATAATAACAATAATGGCTGATCATTTGGCATGCCACATGTGTGCCATTCAGTCACCAGAACAAGTCAGCAGTTTTTTCCATCTTTATTTCGTAAGAACGATGTTATGAAGTGGGAAAAAAAGTGTGGGAGTCAGACTTGGATTTTGAGACCCTCATTTTGACACTTGCTAAATGATCGCACCTTAAAGCAGATGACTTTACACCTATGGGCCACAGCTTACGCGCCCTTAAACTAGAGACTCAATATTGCCACAGTAAGAATTAACAGGCCCATGACAGCCGATAGAGGGAAGCCTGTCCATAATGGCTACAGTATTTGTATCTATGAGAAGCATACTTAGAGCTTTTAATTGCTCATAATTGGGAAATTTTTTTTCTACCTAAGATGTAAGTTTCATCTATGTTTTTTTGTGACAATTGTCTGTATTATGTCCATACTTACCGCCCATCATCATTACTCTTTCGCCATGTCTTACTATTGTAACAAGTGCTTTCTGTACCTGACCCTGACATTAACCCCAAGAGTTAAAACCAGAAGAATTCACTCGCAGGTGCGTGTTTCTGCTCTTGGCATCTCAGGATTGTGCATCTTTCAGTTCTTCACTATCCCAGAGTCTAGATCTTCCCCTAGGAAGATATTGTCTACTTTCACATGCACAAGAAGACCTCTGGCTGGGTTCCTAGAAGAAGTGGAGCTCAGCCAACAGTTATCCAGCCCCCATTTTATTCAAGAACACACTTAGTGACTTAGCTGGGGGTCAGGAAGGACAGCAAACTTCATACAGAAGGCCTCTGGAGATGTTCCTGTGTGTGTATTGTGAACAGATCAAGCTGGGTATTGCCCACAGCATCTGTCTTGTGTCTCCATCCAGTCAAAAGTGACGGCAAAGCTCCCCTCGCCTGGGCTGTTGTTAGCAGGCTGCAGAACCTCAGGAACACACAGACCTGTCACAGCCACACGGTGACCTAGAGTGACTCCTGCTCACCTGTGACAGTGGTCACCTCTGTTGTCCTCATTCCACCTCCTCCCTACCCTGCAGTGTGGCAGGTGTCATTGGCCCCGAGTCTTCTCCCACAGCGATCGGCCTTCCTGTGAGTGTAAACGCTTACTGCTGTCGGACCTACGGCTCTGCAGGTGTTTGCACGCACTTGTTCACCAGGTAGCTAATAAAGTTCTGCCTGTGTCAGGCACAGGAGCAGGACTGGGCACAGACACATCTCATGTCGTCTCCCAGAGCCTGAGACCATAGACAGGGCCACCATTCTGAACATGAAGATCTGAATTCACACCGTGGCTCTTCTGGGTACCAACAGAAAGACTCCAGTTCATCAGATGTCACTGAGCCTCGATCTGTGTGCCTGTAAAGTGGGGCTACTTTATATCCGGTATCTCTGATGGGGCTTCAAAAAGCGCAAGGCTTTACCCATACAAGGATGCAAATGGTATGTGAATGTAAGCCTTTAGTATTGTGATTCAGTATTACACAGCACTCATGTTTGTTACTAATTGTTTCCTAATGATTTTTATGAACGGAAGCTGTCATTGCTATTACTCTCCCATTTAAGCAATCCCTCATTATACAAAGACCTTGCAGAGAGCTGAAGTGGGTAAAGGAATTCTTTAGGGGTGTGTGTGTGTGTGTGTGTGTGTGTGTGTGTGTGTGTGTGTGTGTGTTTTCAAGAACAGGAAAGCTTCCAAAAGTTGGTGGAGGTTCAGGTGTTTAGCCTTAGTGCTCAGGACACCACAACCCATGTTGGAGTATCTGGGCTGATACCTGGAAATGTTCCTGACTCCAACCTCCTGCCAAGACAGACTCCGGGAGAGAGTATCAATGGCTCCAAATGATTGGTTCTCAGCTACCATGTGGGAGATCTGGACTGTGCTCCCGTTAATCCAGCTCTGGCCAAGTTTAGCTCCAGGAGCACTGGGGAAGTGAACCAGTGGGTTCTCTCTCTCTTTCTCTCTCTCTCTCTCTCTCTTTCTCTAACAAATAATCAAATTGCATTAAAAGTCCAAGGAAAAATGTGTATTACACAGAAGTGGGTTACAATGCCAGCATTAAAGAGAGCCATGGGCAGAGAGGCGCAGGTTAAGCCTAATGAGATGGGCAGAGGTCAGAGCACACCAGGTCTTTCAGAGACTGTTAACAGTTTGGGTTAATAGTTCTGCTGGTGGTGGAGGCGGGAGGGTCCAGCATGCGGTGCAGTGGGTAAGCCTCTGATTACAAGGCTGGCATCCCATCTCAGAGACCAGTGTCAAGTCCCAGCTGCTCCACTTCCAATCCAATTTCCTGCTTTTATACCTGGGAAATAAGGTGTGTTGTATTAAACTGAGAGCAACAAGGCAGAGAAACGCTGGAGGTCAACTCACCTAAGAGATGTCAATGGGTGGAATCAGTGTTCAAGGTCAAGTCGAGCTATCCGACCTGGGCACCGGGGCAGGATGGTGCCCCTTCTGAAGGGCCTCCACAAAAGGCAGGGGAGTGGCAGGTGCAGGAGGAGACGACGATGGGTTTTGGGGAATACATGGAATGACGCACCTGTGGCAGAGGTGGCGAATGGTTCTCCTGACAATCACTCCAAGGAATCACAGGGTGCTGGAAAGATGTCAGCAACCTTCACCCTTGCTGTCTCTCCTTGAGCTGATCAAGTCAAGGGCATTTTCACCTTTCATTTTCACAACCAATAGTCCCAGGGTTTCCACTGAGTTTCCTACCAGGCAGCAGGTGGCCCTCAGCTTCCTGTGTGCTAGGACACAGAGCTACCGGGGCATTTTTTCGCAGACAGAACAATGCCGCCCATGGGGCAGTGAGGAGGCAAGAGCACAGATGCACCTCACCGCCAGGATGCCAAGGGAAAGAGAAATGAGCTTGGATCTTTTCCATGCCATCGTGGTTTGTATTCTCTTTGTGACAGCCAAAGTAGCCACCTGGATGGGCCTCCTAGGAGGTTGCAGAGGGAGACACAGGGGAGGGGGGCATTTGCTGCACCTTGCCAGCAGCGGAAGCTAAGGTATTATGGACAAAACTGGCCTTGTGTTTGCAACACGTTAAACCATCAGCTGCATTGCCAGCCTCCCATATCAGGACTCTGTCTGGTTCGAGTCCCGGCTGCTCCACTTCCCAGCCAGCTCCCTGCTAACACTCCTGGGAAAGCAACAAATGTTTGGGTCCTGCCACTATGTGGGAGACCTGGATAAAACCATCGATTCCTGATTGATTGCAGCCTGATCTAGTCACTGTCAGGGTAAGTCACTTGTAGAGTGAGCCAGCAGATAGAAGCTCTCTCTCTCTCTCTCTCTCTCTCTCTCTTCCTTTCAAATAAATGCTATTTTTAAAAAATGGTCTGAATAGGAAAAATAGAATAAGAAGCCAGAAACCCAATCTAAACCCTAAAGGCACCACTGAAAGGATCAGGCACCCAATCCCAAGCTCACAAAGAAAGTTATAAATGGCCAGTAAGTTGGGATTTGGGAGCAGGGGAGATATCCAAGTGCTGGAGAGGAGACACGTGAGGCCAACGGCAGGATCCCCCAGAAGCCAGGCTGAGAGGCAGCTGACGAAGGACCCCACAGCCAGGCACTCAGAAGGCCCAGTTGAAAAGCAGCAGGAAGAAGGAGTTCATGGGGAGTTCAACCATGATTGAACTAATGCAGGAAATGAGTTGGACAAGTTTGAGTGCTCACGATAAAGGAGTGTGTGCAGATCTGCTGGGAACTCCGGAAGGTGAGAAAGGATGAGATGAGTTAGAGAAGAGAGCTGGAGCAGGGAGCCGGCCACTGGAGAAGGGGAACAGGCCACTGGAGCAGGGAGCTGGCCACTAGAGCAGGAGGACAGGCCACTGGAACAGGAGGCTGGCCACTGGAGCAGGGGGACTGGCCACTGGATCAAGAGGACAGGCCACTGGTGCAGGGGGCAGACCACTGGAGCACGGGGACTGGCCACTGGAGCACGGAGACTGGCTACTGGATCAAGGGGACAGGCCACTGATGCAGGGGGCAGACCACTGGAGCAGGGGGATGGCCAGTGGAGCAAAGGGACAGGCCATTGGAGCAGTGAGGCGGCCACTGGAGCATGAGGCTGGCCACTAGAACGTGAGGCTGGCCACTGATACAGGGGGCCAGGCCACTGGAGCAGGGGGACAGGCCTCAGAGCTGGGGTGTGGCCAGGCAAGCACAGGCTTCCTTTTGAAGAGAGGGGAAAAGCTTTCCCAGACATACACGTGCTCCCAGCACCTCCTCATCACAACCAGGCTTCAAGCCAGGGTGGTGGGATCCAGGGGAGCTTCTGCACAAATACTCAGAATCATGCTTGCTTATTGTTTATTTTATTTATTCATTCATTCATTTATTTATTTGCAGAGCTTTAAAGACAACGTGGATGCCAAGAAGGGGCACATGTCCTATCTGCACTAATACATGTATACAAAAACATGCAAATGCTAATTTGACATGTAGATGAAGAGCCCCCCCGGAAGGCAGCCACGTCCTGCCATCTTTACCTGCACGGCCAGGTGCTCAATAAATATTTCAACAAACTAGAGCCTTCACACAGCAGTTATTTAGCTTGGCCAAAGGATCCACCTCTTCCAGGTACTTTCTCGAAGAGCCAGCAACCCAGGCACATGTATACTTTGTATGTTTGCATTCAAATTTCAGAACTACATACCTGGAGCATTTGGAATGGATGACCATAGAAGCCTAGCCAGAGTTGAGGTCCAGATGTACTCAGTGAAAGCAAGAAGATCCTCACAAACCAGTGAGAAGAGATGGCGCCACAGGGATCAGTGGTAGAAAATGGTCTGAAATTTCAAAAGCTGGGATGGAAGAAGGTGCCGAGCGCACCAAGCTGGTGGGCCAGCTGCATCCACAGATCCTCTAAGGCATTTGCTGATTGTCTTACTTTTCTATCAGGGAGATAATGAAGTCCAGGGCCTCCCCTGTTTATCTCACCCGCTGATGATAACTTTGTCCTTATGCGGAGGAAATACCCAACTCTCCACGGTGCAGGTGGGGCTCGGGGGCTGGACCTCTTTGCTGCTGAGCCAGGACACAAGGCAGTGCGTTTGATCAATGTCACCGGTCAGGGTCATGGCCTGGAGTTCTTGTCGGCAGAGTGTGGGCGACATGAACGTCCCATCTTTTGAGTCCTGTGGCTTTTAGGCAGATGGCCCGGAAGTTCACTCAACTTGGACAGCTTTGTTCAAGGTCTTGCGCCTTCGCATCTTCACAGCCAGACAGCGTGCTTGGACAAGTCCAGGCTTTGGAGATGGGCCAGACTGCCAGGGTGCCAGGAGTCACCGGTGTGGGGGTGGGGCTTGCACACGTGAGTAGGTGGGGCTTGCACACAAACACACACCCACATGCGAGCTTGCACACACCCGCACACACACACTGTATGAACCCAAACAAGCAAAAGGCCAACGCAGCAGAGGAGAGCTCCCCTTAATACCCGCAGGCTGCCTCCAGCCAAAGCACTCCTAAACAAGATAGGTTCAATCTATTGCTGCCATTACACCCTACAAGAAACACATTCCATAAAAAAAAGAAGGTGCTGTAAATTACACAAATATGATGCTAACAAGCCAGGAAACGCGCCGCTAATGAGGTCAGCTCCAGCTCTCCCGCAGCGCTGCAAATCATGTGCCAATCCCGCACCGGGAGGCCCGGCAGCGGCACTGGGTCAGCATTTTCAGAGCGCGTTTGTAACCTGCTGTTCCGTGCGTGCGCCTAACACAGGTAGATAACAAAAGCCTCCGATCCTCACCCCGCCCCCGCCACGGGATTCCCTCCCCCTGTGTGTGTGTGTGTGTGTGTGTGTGTGTGTGTGTGTGTGAAACATCCCAGCCAGCAGACCAGCACGCTCTGCATTTAATGCACCTGACTCGGATGCTATTGTTCTCCGGCTGGGAGCAGAGAATTCTGTCACTCGGATGTGTAAATATTGGTTACAGTTTCAAGGCCTGCGAGCTTTGTGTCTCTCCCAGCCCCGTTCCTGGAGGAATTATGCATGCTGTTGGCACCAGGTTTTGTACTCACTGTATTTGCTAAAGCTCTAAAAATCAAATAAACATGTTCCCGGCTCCTGAATTATGAGTCCATTCACCATCTTTCCCCGTCGGAGGGGGGCAAACAATCAACACACCGAAATGTGGCATTTAGGAACTGCGACAAGATTTCTGCTTGGCATTTACAAGTAGGAGAACAATCGGAACAGCCTGCCCCGCGCCTTTGTCAAGCAGCCTTCAGCACAGGCGGCCGACCTGGCTCCGAAGTGGCTGGTGACCTCCGGGAGAAGGGGACCTGCGTTGGCGATGCGGGGTGGGGGGATGGCTGTGTAGGTCTGTGTTTGCGTTCAGCTGCCAGGCTGGGGGGCCCAGGAGCCGGGGGCGGGTGCCAACGACCTCAGGGAAGTGGGCTCCATGAAACCCGCTCTACCCCAACGCAGAGGCCGGGTCCCTGTCTGCCGGGAGCAGCCTGACCGGGGCCCTCTGGAGGGTTTTCTGATGCTCCGCGGCAGGTCCTGCGTTAGGATGCGCAGACCCAAGACAAAATTGAAGCCGTGAATCATCGGTACGCGGAAGACGCCCGAGACGATGCAAGAAGAAACAAAGGCCTCCATCCTTGTAGGTTTCTTGGCGCACTTTTGTTTTGTTTCTTGTTTGTTTGGTTTTTTGTTTGTTTGTTTGTTTGTTTTTTCCTTCCGATACCAGAACCCAGGGTGATTAAGGTTGAAAGCCCTGGAGGGTGAATAAATAGGAAGAGAGCAGTTGAGCGGGCAGGGCTCTGAAGAACCTCCGCTGAACCCTGAGCAGATAAACTCCACGGCAAGAATGTCCCTGCCCCGCCCCCGCCAGCACCAAGCAGGGTATTTATGGCCCAGCTCAGGGCTGGAGCCAACCTCCGGCGTGGGGGCTGGTGTTCTGTGAACCGCCTGGCCCAGCCCTCGTCTAAGACACCTGTTTATGCACCATCTCGAAGGCTTCATTCAGCCCGTGTTCTCCCCCCCACCCCACCCCCGGAGCAGGGGCCCCTGCCGTGGATCTGTTTGTACACACACACATCACAGGGTTCTGAAATAACTCCCGCACATAAATGCCATTATTGCCAACGGCGTTGGTGTAAACCATATTTACTACCCCAGCGCCCAGCTACGAAATCGAGCTGAGAGAGAAAATGGTGGCGGCAGAGGCAGCAGCCTCAGCAGGAAAAACAAAGAAATTGGTGACAGCTACAAAATACTACCACAAATCGGACAAATCGGCCGACGGGCCTTGAGGGGCAAGAAGCACAGGCCAGCAAGATGGCAAGTGGTGGCCAAGGCAGGTGCTCAATGCTGCTGGTCCCTGCTCTAAATGAAACACAGACCACATCGAGGGAACCCAGGGGGAGTCCAAAGGAGTGGGCCATGAACCACAAGCACAGTGGCCTTGCTTCCCATCCCAGTCAAGAAATACTTTCTTATAAGATTGGTTGACTTGGGTCCAGCATGGTAACCTAGTGGCTAAAGTCCTCGCCTTGAATGCACTGGGATCCCATATGCCTGCCGGTTCTAATCCCGGCAGCCCCACTTCCCATCCAGCTCCCTGCTTGTGGCCTGGGAAAGCAGTCAAGCACAGCCCAAAGCCTTGGGATTCTGCACCCATGTGGGAGACCCAGAAGAAGCTCCTGGCGTCTGGTTTCAGATTAGCACAGCTCTGGCTGTTGTGGCCACTTGGGAAGTGAATCAACAGATGGAAGATCTTTCTCTCTGTCTCTCCTCCTCCTCTCTTTATATCTGATTTTCCAATAAAAATAAATAAATCATTAAAAATAAAAAAGATTGTTTGACTTAAAAGAGTTACAGAAAGATCAAAAGACAGAAGGAGAGAGAGAGATGTCTTCTATCTGCTAGTTTACTCCCCAAATGGTCCTAAATGCCAGGGGAGGGTCAGCAGGGCCAGAAGCCAAGAGCTCTCCCATGTGGGCTCAGGAGCACAAGGACTTGGGTGTCTTCCACTGCTTTCCCAGGTGCCTTAGCAGGGAGCTGGATGAGAAGTGAAGCATCCAGGACTCAAATTGTTGCCCATATGGGTTGCCAGCACAGCAGGCTGCAGCTAATCTCATGACACCACAATGAGAGCCCCAAGACAAGAAAAGTAAGGCCATGGCAAGAGAGCCACACCCAGTCCCAAGTGGGCAGGGACTCACTAGGCACCTACTATTTCATAAACACTAGGAGCTGAGTCTTTGTGAAAGACAGAAATACAGAAAAGACAGTATCCTCTAACGAAAGAATAAAATGATCATTGAATTGGAAAATGACAGTAGCTTTCAAAAATATAGTGGGAAAAAATAGTGGGCGGATAGCCTTACGGAAGGTGAAATAGGCTCTCGCTCCTGCTTCTAGAATGTTAGCGAGGCTGGAGCAATCCAGGAAGGCTTCCAACAGGAGGTAGACCATGGAAACAGTCAAAACAACAGGCAGACATGTTGGAGCCGTGCACGCCTGGTTAGGATGTACAGAGGAGAGCCATCGCTGGAAGAAGGCCACTTTCCACGGGTTCCTCAGAGACCCGCGTGGGCAGCAGATACAGGCCCGCTGCCCTCAATGCCAGCACTCTGGGACGCCGAGACCATCTCCCTCGTGGAATCTGCTAAGCAGGCAGAGGATGCTCCCCCCACAGCCTCTGCCTCTCTCCAGTAACACAGGGTTGGGTAGAATGGGGAGAGTGTGTGGGAGGAGGAGGCAGAGAGCCGGTGCCCTTGACCATGGGAAGTCTGGTTGTTTGTAACGGGGCTGAGTTGAGAGCTGCCATAACCCAGAGCAAAGCATGTCATGTGTATTTTTCTGTCTTTTTCCACCATGCGTATGAGACCTCTGTGTAGATGCAGCGAGAACAGCCCTGGGCTCGAGCCCTGTGCAGGTGGCAGAGTTGTGACCAAAGACATAAAAAAAAAAAAAATAGAAAGAAAGAAGGAAAGAAAGAAAGAAAGAAAGAAAGAAAGAAAGAAAGAAAGAAAGAAAGAAAGGAAGGAAGGAAGGAAGGAAGGAGAGGGGAGGGAGAGAGGGAGGGAGGGAGGGAGGGAGAAAGAAAAAGAAAACAAGGAAAAGAAATGGAAATGGTTGCACCATGTGGCCAGGTAGAAGGCATTATCTTGACCTGAAAGAAACCAGACCAATAAATGACTTACACGGCAGAGAGAAGGGCCTCTGCTCCGCCCTCTGCGGCCACTGAACCCACCGCTTGCTACCTCTCCAGGTGACTGCAACCCCCGCCTGCAGCCTGTCAGTGAGGTCCGAATGGCCCCCTTCCCCAGGCCCTGCGCTGGCTCCCTGGGACAAGCCACAGGGGGCTCACTGCCCTCACACAGCCTGTGCATGCTTCCAGCTGCAATGGGGGGTGGGGAGGTGGTCCATGCATGTCTCATCCCAGCCTCACTACAGCAAGAAGACAGGCACACCACACATGCCACCTGCTCACCTCCTTTGCCCACCTCTCCACCATAGCAGACTTGAGCAAACAAGTCCCCTGTGCTGCACAGAGTGCCAGGCACCCAGTGTGGAAGGAAGCAAAGACACAGTGCTAGCCCCCAGGACTCTCACGGGCCAGCATACTGGCTCTCCGGCCATCTGGGCAGCTGCCTCGTACCACCTAAAGCTGGGAAACTTTGCAACAGCAGAAAAATATTGCTCACAGTTCCAGAGACTGACCAATGCCAACATCAACTCTGGGTCTGAAGAGAATTCCAACTGGGCCTTCCCAGGAGCTCCTTGCAAAAGGTCATTAATCCTATGCACCTTCACTTCTTGGCCTATTGACTGAGATCAAGTGCAACCCTGTGCGCCGAGCTCACACCTCATGACTTGGCTACCACGCAAAAGGCCCCGGAGTCCTTATGGTCACCTTGGGATTGATTAGACTTCTACATAGGAGTTGGTGGAGACCCCAGGCCATCCTCAGCTTCCTCCCTGCTACTCTTCCCATCCCAGGCCAAGCCAATCTTAATTTTCTGGCGATGGGATAGTTAAAGAAACTGGGGCTCAAACCATCCTTCCCTCCCCCCCCCCAAGCCATCCATCCCTGGGAGGCAGCTTCACTAGGCTGGAATCATAGCCTACAGTTCCTGTCCTCCCCATCTCCAAGGATACTTCCTGTCTCCGCCCCTCCAGCCACCTGTCTCCGCCCCTCCGGCCACCTGTCTCCACCCCTCCAGCTCTTCTGCATTGGCCTGGATGGGAAGCCACACCCACCCAGTTTTAAGGAGAAGAGACCCTGCTCTGGCTTCACATCAGCCTCCTCCTTCCCGTGCCCAGCCAACAGCCTTGTCCCCCGCTGCTGGCCCACAGCACACAAGGGATCACTGAGTCTTCCCAGCTCCAGCCATGCCCCCTCATCCCCTAACTGCCAGCTGCCCCTGGCAGCTGGGACGCAGATGCTCTCCTGAAGCTAGCTCCCACCTGCAGAGCCAGTCCCCTGCCTCTGAGTGGCCACACCTTCCCCTCCCTGCCCCAACTCCTTCTTTCACTCCGATCCCCCAAAGCAGTATGGGGTTTCTAGTTCACAAAGAACTGCTGCGGGAGAGTGGGGGTGGGAAGAGATGAGAATCATTTTCATTGAAAAGCAAAAGCACAAATTACACGCAAATCCTTGCTGGCAAATTTTAATTATTGCCCAATCGAACTCCTAGCTGAATGCAGCATGCATGGAAGGTTGTGCTGAATATTGGCCAGGGATGTGTCCCTAGCCATTGGAGGAGGCGGGGACTGCTGTCGTCCTGTGGGATGGGCCCTATGGGGAAGGCCTCCAGGGAGCAGCCCAGGACCCCCACATCTGGACCTTATCCCAGCTGACAAGCAGCCCAACGGGGCAGAAGGAAGCAGCTCTGCTGGCTTCACTCCTTCAGCTTCCTTCAGCCTGCTCTGTTCAAGAAAGCAGACAACAGCAGCAGAGTAAGCCGAAAGAAAGAAGGGTTGTATTTCTTCATCACTTCCCTAACTTGAAGGGATAGGGTCTACCGTCGGCTGGAGCCGGGGCTGGCGCGCTCACAGTCGGACTCTTGGCTCCACGCAGGGTCTGGGCATGAAATAATAAAAAGCTGCACTTCAGTAGAACTGCAGACACGTGCAAAGGGTACTAAGAGGCACCAGGCCTCTTAAGGGATATACAAGACTGGAAACCCCACAGCTCATCCTGCTTGGCAGCCATGGCTCACACCCTTGCAGGCAGCAGACAGACACCTGTGTTAAGGCCAGACCCTCCAGGGCCAGCATGTGAAACAGCAGGTAGAACAGCCACCTGCAGTGTAGACACTCACGTAGCCAACAGCTCGAGTCCCAGCTGCTCCACTTCCAATCCAGATCCCTGCTAGTGCACCTGGAAAGCAGCAGAAAATGGGACAAGTGCTCGAGCCCTGCTCACTCGTGGAAGGCTTGGATGAAGCTCTCGGCTTCTGGTGTCGGCCTGACCCAGCCCTGCCCATCGTGGCCTCTTAGCAAGTGAAACAGTGGATGAAGACTTCTCTGTCTCTGTCCCTCTGTAAGTCTGACTTTCAAGCAAGTAAATAAGCTTTAAAAAAACAGAAACAAATCCTTTCAATCAAGATGGTACACCCCTTACAAAAGAACCACCACGGCTCATCTTTGCACCTCTACCCTCTGGCTCCAACAAGCTTTAAACCCCACTGGTCCCAATCAATAGAGAGTCATGTGCGAGAACTTCAACAAGTGGGATTAAAATATACTTATTTTTTGTGCAGTAAAAGTTGAAATCCACTCAGTAGTTTGTGTTATACTATGCATTTTCATGATCTCAGTTTTTGGGAGATGTGGCTGTTGGACACAGTGTGGGGATAGTTACTTACAATGACCATATGCCACAGAGAAGGGTCTTGTCCTAGTCCCGGCTACTCCGCTTCTGCTCCTGCACGCTGTTGGAAGCAGTAGATGACGGCTCTAGAATCTAAATCCCTATGAGACTGCTGGGAGACCTAGACTGAGTTCCCAAGATCCTGGTATTGGCCAGTTGGAACACTGGCTGTAACAGGTATTCAAGGATATCCACCCAGCCAAAAGAAGTCTCTCTCTCTCTCTCTCTCACCACTCATTCCCTCCCTCCAGTTCCTCTGTAGGTATATGGCTTTTTTTTAGATTTATTAATTTTTTACTGGAAAGGTAGATCTACAGAGAGAAGGAGATACAGAGAAAAAAATCTTCTGTCCGCTGGCTCACCCCCAAAGTGGCCAATCTAAAGTCAGTAGCCAGGAGCTTATTCTGGGTCTCCCATGTGGGTGCAGGGTCCCAAGGCTTTGGGCCGTCCTCAACAGCTTTCCCAGGCCACAAGCAGGGAGCTGGATGGGAAGTGGTGTTGCCAGGATTAGATCCAGCGCTCATATGGGATCCCAGGCATGTTCAAGGCAAGGACTTTAGCCACTAGGCCACCACGCTGTGCCCACAATGAAAGTTTTTAAATGCTGTTTGCTTAACTTGTGCATGAAAATAAACATCTTTTCATTCCATTTTCCATGGGCTTTTTACCTATTTTTGAATTATTTTTATTATCTTCCATGATGTAGCTTTATAGGTATAGAGATTCCCCTTTTCTTCCTCCCCAAATTCCCCCCCTCACCATTTTCCTTCATATTATGACAACACAGTATAATCCCTTAATAACACTTACAAGTTTAACATGCTGCTATTTAAGAACATCATGAAATTGTAGGTATAGACAAATATGAAAATCCAGTGTCATATTGTCAAGGTATAATTAACTGCTTCACCAGGAAGCCGCCTTTCACTTGGGAATAGAGTTGCCTACTGTGACATACCTTCACTTCCTGGTATGCTAGTCTCCATTATATAGTTCATCCATGAGAATATGCGTATATATATTCACCTACATATCCATTTGTTTTGTATTTTCCACGAAGGTTGCCTTCTATCAGGGATACCATATGATATTTGTCCTTTTGGGATTGGCTTATTTCATGATGGTTTCTAGTTGGTGTCATTTTGTTGCAAAATTTCAGTCTTTTTAATGGCTGTGTAGTATTCCATAGACTAGATCACCATAGCTTCTTTATCCATTCATTGGACATCTGGGATGCTTCCACGTCTTCGCTGTTGTGGATTCTGTTGTTCTTGGGTTGCAGGTCACTTTCTCATACACAGATTTCACTTCCTTTGGATATACTCCCAGGAGTGGGATAGCTGGGTCATATGGTAGCTCAATTTCAAGTTGTCAGAGCACTCTCCATACTGACTTCCACAGTGGCCGTACTAGCCTACACCCCCTTCAGCTGTGGAGTAGGGTACCTTTTGCCCACATCCACACCAGCAAGTGTTGCCAGCAGACTTGTGAATGCAGGCCATTCTCACCGGAGTTACATGGAACTTCAATGTGGTTTTGTGTTTTCCCAAACAGCTAGGGAGCCTGAGCATCTTTTCACATGTATTTTAGCCATTTGAATTTGTTCTTTTGTATTTATATTTTTAAGATTTATTTTTATTTTAATTGGAAAGTCAGATATGCAGAGAAGAAGAGAGACAGAGAGGAAGATCTTCCATCTGATGATTCACTCCCCAAGTGGCCACAATAGCCAGAGCTGAACCAATCTGAAACCAGGTGCCAGGAGCCTCTTTCAAGTATCCCATTCAGGTACCAGGTCCCAAGGCTTTGGGCCATCCTCGACTGCTTTCCCAGGCCACAAGCAGGGAGCAGGAGGGGAAATAGGGCCACTGGGATTAGAACTGGTGCCTATATGGTATCCCGGCATGTGCAAGGTGAGGACCTTAGCCACAAGCTCTTTCTGGTACAGAGAAGATGATCAGTTCAAGAGAGTAGAAACCCCAGAAGGGAGCAAGCACAGGTACAGTCAACTAATCTTCAACAAGGGAACTGAAAATAATCCAGGGGAAAAGCTGGTCTTTTCAGGAAATGCTATTGGGACAAGTGGATAGCAGCTTGCAGACATCAGAAACAAGATCCACACATTTCACCTTATACGAAAATCAGCTCTAAATGAATCAGGGACCGACATCTTCACCCAGAAACCATCAAACTATTAGAGGACTACATAGAAAGCATTCTACAAGATATAGGAGTTGGTAAGATTTCTTAGAAAAGTCACCAGAAGCACAGGCAAAGCCAAAATCAATGAATGGGACGATATCAAACTGAGAAGCTTCTGTACAGCAAAGGAAACAATCAACAAAGTGAAGAGGCATCCAACAAAATGAGAGAAGATCTTTGCACACTACACAACAGATGGGAAGCCAACATGCAGGATTTACGAAGAGCTTCAGAAACTCGACAATAGCAAAACCAACAACCCCCCCGCAGAAATGGGCAAAGCAAATGAGCAGGCATTTTCCTAAAGAACAAAGCCAGGAGCGTTTATGAATTCCCCTCTTGCTCCATGGAGAAAGAGGATGCCATAGGAGTTGCCCAAGATATTAGGAGTGGCCAGGGGTAGTTTCTCTCCAAATAAGTTAAACTACATGTCTTTCATCCAAGTGGGAAGCATCTTAGTAGCACCAGGAGGTGATTTCAACACTGGCCCATATCCTGGTCCCCAGAACTCCCCTTGGGGAGTGCCCAGCTAAGCCGTAGTCATACCCAGCACAGCATTTGGGGTACCTCTGCCCTTCCTGGTGTCAGATTCCAGCACCTTCCTGTAACCCTGATGGATAGAGACAGGAGCTGGAGAGGGATGTGCATTGAGGCTGTTTCTGTTTTGAGAGGCTGTCACAAGGACTCCCCTACTCAGAGAGTCGGCTGAGAAAAGCCAGGAGGCTGTGACAGGTCGTGGGTCTGCCAGAAAGAAAGTCGCTTCAAAGGGTCCGGCCAGCCAGCCACCTTGCCTTTGCCTTTGGACACCGCCCCTGCAGAGCAAGTGGTTTCTTGTGGCCTTATCTGCCAGATGGCTCCCGGAGGGGATGATTTATGAGGTGCAAAAAGCTCGCTGATAAATTTTACTGCAAGTCCCCCAGCAGAAAACTGGGGGGTAGCTACAGCCCGGCCCAGGCAGCTCTAATGGAAAGTGCCGTCACCCAAGAGCACGGTGTTATTTATGACTGTAATGCCGAGTAGAAGATTTATCACAGCCTCCTGCTCCGGGCACACAGGGACAGCGGTACTGGGCGGGGGAGCACGGACAGGTGGAGAACAGCCGGAGGGAGCAAGGTCATCTTCTCTCCCTGGGAGAACCCGACTCTCCTAAAGCCCTCCTCTCCTCCGCTCTGTCCCTCCACATATCAGCCTCAACCCTCTCCCACCCACACAGAGGGAAGGCAGGGAGAGAGCAAGGTCGCCGCTGGTCTCCGTGCAGACTGCAGGTTCTTGCACAGCACGGTATCTGGCAGGAAAGGTCAACAGAACCGCACTGGTCGTCTCTGAGCTCAGAGCAAGACAAGCGGGTGCCCTCCCACGTCACAGCTGCTAGAGGAAGAATGCAAACAAGACAACGACCCCCCACCCTGGTCACTGCCACCTGCTCCCCTCCCGGCACCCCAGCCGGGCGCTACGGCGTCCTGTTCCCTTGGCTGGACAGAGACTTGAGGAAGACACCAAGTCCTAGCAACTGTCCCCAGCATGTCAACAGGTGAGGTCCCAATCCGTGTCCTTCCTCTTCGCATAACCCACAGTCGCCACAGATTCCCGTCTGCCTTACCTTTGCATTATTTATATCCAAGTCTGTCTCCGAGATCAAATTAAGTGGTCCTTGAAGGCAGGGTCTGTCGCCTTGTTCATTTTTGTATTCCTCTGAGCAGTCGTCAAAGTTCCTGGCACACAGCAGCCTTGATAAATGCTTGATAGTAAAACGACACCGACAAACTCGAGAGGGACCGGGATGGTGGCCCCATGTGTCCTCAGGCGTCTGTCACCGGCCGGGTATTCATAGCATCGTGCAGGAGTGTGGCCCCACGCACGCGTCAGTCAGCATGCTATCAGCGAACAAGCATTGGCTCCAAAGTCAGGAGTGGTGAATTCTGGCCCGGCAGCAGCCCCAGATTTTCTTTGAGAGCACGACGAGGGCCAAAGCCAATGTCACTGCAAATGCACTTGTTGAACGTGGGAAGTACCATGGACTCCCATGCATGGGTAAAGAAACGATAGTGGCTGCTCATCCTCATGAGACAGCTGGGGGGCACGAGGCAGGTCAGTCACAGAGCTCAGTTCTAGGGCAGGAGGAAGTGACTCAGGTCACGTGCTTCTCTCTGCTGAGAACTGGGTTCCAGGACCTGGGCAGTGGCATCACAATGGTTGTGTAGGTTTTACTATTCGTTATTTTATAGTCTTTCTCTTTCTCACAATAGAATTTTTAGAAAAGGCTTATTTGTTTTTATATCAAGAGAAGGTGATACAGAGAAGGAAAGATCTTCCATCCACTGGTTCACTCCCCAAACAGTTGCAAAAGCCAGAGCTTAGCCGACCCAAAACCAGGAAGCCAGGAAGCTCCTCCAAGTCTCCCATGGGGGTGCAGGATCCCCAAGGCTTTGGACCATCCTCCACTGCTCTTCCGGCCCACAAACAGGGAGCTGGGTGGGAAGTAGAGCAGCCAGGACATGAACCAGTGGCCATATGGGATACCAGCACTACAAGACAGAGGATTAGCCAGTTGAGCTAATGCACTGGCCCCTCTCACAATAGAAAGTTTAAAACATGGCATCAACTTCCTCTCTGACTGACCAGACATCCTTGAGTTGAGTCATTTTTCCCTCTTGGGATCTCTCCCATCTCAGGTCCCTCCAGCCCCAAGCCATGATCACGCAGGCAATCCCAGTTCCACGGAAGCAGTGGAGTCAGAATGGGATCGGCATTTCTGAGACCGATAAGCCCTGTGTGTGCAGGTGACTGCTGAAACTTTTGCTTAAAGATCTGAGATTTCAATTTTCCCCAGCCAAGAAACATCCAAGAACATGGTGCTAGAAGTTAGAGTGATCACGCTCGAGGAGAAGGACCCGACCACTTCAGGCCCAGACTAAGGTGGCTCACAGATCACAGAGACGGCAGACACCTGCCCCTCCACACACACACAGACAACTGAGAGACCAATGCCTGCAGTGGTCCACCCTCTGAGGATGTGAGCCATGACCCTGCTAATGAAGACCAGTCAGACTCTGATGATGCCATAGCTCATGTCGTTTCCAGAATTCCAACCTTTTTAACCAGGAAAGAACGTTGTAGTCTTATTCCGTCGGATTTGCATGGAGACTGATGGCTGACCGGGGCAGCAAGAGGACTTGCTCAAGGTAACAGAACCACTGAGAACAGAACTTCTTAAGAGTCAAACCTCCTGACCGCCAGGCAGCTCTCCTTAAAACAGTGGATGGGAAGCCAGTCTAGTGGGCCCCACGTGGGTCCGTTCCCATGTGTAGTTCATTTCATCCAGGTTGATTTGGGGTTGTCTCAAGGAAAGTCACAGGGTCAGGAAGCATGTGGGCCAGTTCTGCTTGCTTGTTTGCCGGAAAGAACACCCAGTAAAGAAAAGTAGGTAGTAGCTTTGCCAGTATAGATCTGGAGTGTAACAATCATCGTTGGGTAGTTTGCCAGAAGCTCTTTATATAAAAGTAGACAAGAGGAATGAGATATATCGATGAACTTCTGGCGAGCCCAGGAGAACAGCAGAATTGGACAGACCGTGATGACAACAGATGCTATGAACTTCTCAGTCCCCATCTGAGGTCTGCAGTGTCAATGGCAGCTCTCCGTGTTGGTTCCACCAGTCTCACCAGGTGGGATAGTTCTGGAAGATGAAAAGCAAAAGGCGTAGAAAGAAGCAGAATTATGCTGGAGTCAGACAGCCTCCGGCTTGCTACACATCCAAACCCTCGGTCATTCAAGGTGAGAGAAAGCTGACTTTCTGTTTTCCCACCTTCCTTTTCCAGAAATGATCACTTCTCCCCAGGTTCATCGTAAAGCCAGGTGTACTAGGATACTGACACAGTTATGACCAATGTTGTGGCTTGAAGGTTTTTATCTATTCAAACCCTTACTCCCCACTGCAATCGTATTGAACAGTGGGGCCTAGTGAAGCTTTCATAAATGGATTAATGCCACTATAAACCAGGGCCTGAAGAGCGGGCTTGCTCTCTTGTGCCCTCTGCCCTGTGACCTTTGTCTCCACTTGCCCTTCCATTGTCCATCATGGGAGGATGCAGACAGAGGACCCTCACTGCACACACCTCGGACTTCCCAGCTTCCAGAAGGATGGAAAATGAATGTCCATTCTTTATCAATTGCCCAGTTTTAAGTCATCCATCGTAGTAGCAGCAAACAGACTAAGAGAGACAGAAATCTTAGGAAAATACATCTTCCGGGTCCGCATGGAGTACTTTCTTCTGTTCAAGCTGAGCCCCAGTGGATGTGTGATGACTCGGGTGCAACCAGAGTCCCTTTGGGAACTGTTGACTTGGTTTCCAATTTCCCAAGCCTGAAATACCATAGCACATAAGGTAGCTTGGCTATGATAAATTCCTATGGCATTTTGTCAACCATCCAGAGGTTGATGGTAGGCATACCGCAGAAGATTCACCCAGAGTGTGGGTGGACATACTGATGCCCAGGCTCCAAGACCAGATCACCTGGTCTCACCTACGAGGCCTGGGAGTTTGCATTAGAAACAAGCAAGAGACCCAATGTATGAGCAAGTCAAGAACCATTGATCTAAGCCAACGTTTATCTTTCTATATGAATTTTACTTCCCTCATTTATTTTATATCTCTTTGAACCTGATATTTACACCCTTCAATCAAAGAGAGATGAGGAAAAAAGGAATAAAACTATTTGAATGCCAGTCTCATAACACCATCAGCAAATTCCATTTATATTCCGAGGTTCTCACCGTACTTGATGCTATAAAATGTCTCACAGCTTCCAGTCTTCAGATTTCATAAAAATGCTACTTAGTATTTAAGATAGTTGTAAAGCTTTAAGACTTTCAACAGAAAATGGCAAATAGAATTTATCTGGAGAAGTGTAAGTGACTGGTTGGCAGAGGCTGGCTGGAAAACCAGGGACACAGTGAGGAAGGCTCAGCTCAAGGAGAGGGCGTGCAGGATTCCATTAGTGATGTCTGACGTGGGCGCAGTCGGGGCCAAAGTCAGAAAGAAATCGTGTTCGTCCAACTCCGCTGCAAAGCATGCTACCACCCAAGGAGCAAGCGTGTAAGAACCGATTTTAGACAGTTACTTACATCATCTATTTACATCCCTTCCTTGTCATTTTCCTAACTCACCGGAAAGTGCATCCCGGAATCTGTGTGTTCCTGGATCAGAGAAAGAAGAAAATAATCTGAAAGAGGGAACATCCTGCAGCCCACCCCGAGGGTGTGCAGGGAGCTGGCCTTTGTCACCTGTCCCTGAGTGCATGAGCAAGGACACACTGCAAAGTGAATCAAGGACTCTTGGCCAACTCTTTCCACTTCCTTGAACTAGTCCTTTTCGCTCAGATGCCCTGTCCCACCCTCTAATTTGTTTTCTTTCAATCCTGCCAATCGGCTAGCATCCAAATTAAGCCACTGCCTCTCCCAACAAAAGATCTGACAAAAATCTCTCACACCTGCTTGGAATCATTCTCCCACAATATGGAGTGACTTGACAAAAGAAGTCCTCGCCATCGTCCCAGCTCCCCAGGCTTTGTCCAGCCTCTCCCCCACACACACGGGGAACCCTGGAGAGCTGGAGCAGTGTCTCCATCACCACTTCAACCTCCAAGCGCAGAGACAAGAGAGCTCCTGGGCATGCCACTGAATCAAGCCCCAAAGGCATCCGAGCTGTGTTTGACTTTATAAAAGCTAGAAAGGAAATAAGGTGTGGGGTGAATCAGGCAAGGGATGTCCTGTTGTCCACTCTGCATGCTCCCTAATGTATCTATGTGCACAAACGCCCGTGTGAGAAAATACCCTGGCCATCTGTCTTCATGTCCCGCCGTGCACCTGGGGATGGTATCGAAGGACCCTCAGCCTCCAGTTGGGGCATGCTCAAAGAGGCTTGGTCGCTGGTGAGAATGGACCACCACATGGGCAGTGTGGGGGGTTTGCTGAAATCTATGCAGAAGGAATTAGCAAAGTAGCTAAAGACAGAGTTTCTGCTGGCCTGGGACTGAGGTCAACAGAGCATCCAGAGGGCCCAGCAGCCAGCCCCAGTAAACCAGAGTAGCCAAATGTCTGTGACAAGCTCCACAGGCTGCCGAGAGGCTGCCTGGCCATCAGTGAGGCCCGGGGTCCCTTCTCCCATGTCCAAGGTTAACAGGAGAGCAGATGCATGGTGGAAGGAGGCTGAAGACCAGAGCAGAATCTGCTCTCCTTGCAAAACCTGGGTTTGCCACCCAGCTTTCTTCTTCCTGGGCAGCTGGACCCTGTGCTCACAGCATGGACACTGCCCCCCAGGCAGCTGGGCTTCCTCAGCAGGGATACCAGGGTCAACCATGGGCTGGGGGAGGGGAGGTCCCTGGGACAGAGAACCCAAGAGACAGAAAGAGCCATTGCTCACACACACATACACACCTGGGCCTTTTCTCAAAAATCACTCCGTATGAAACTACAGAAACTCCCCCTTATTCATAGGGGAAATAAATGTTCCAAGACCCCCCAGTGGATGCCTATAAACACGGAAAGCACCAGATCCTTCATACACCATCTTTTTCCCTTTAGACACATATCTGTTGTACAGCTTAATTTCCAAAGTAGGCACTGTAAGAAGTTAACAATAATAACTAATAATAAAATAGAATAATTGCAATAACATACTGTTATAAAATGTATATAAATAGGGTCTGCTCTGTCAGAAAATATCTTATTTCCTCTTCCAACTTTTCCCTTAAGGGAAGCACTATACAACTTCTTTCTAGCATTCCCAAATTACCACACATTGAGGCCCTTATTGAGCTAAATGAAGGTTACTTGAACATCCCCATAACAGGAGGGCTACTCAGCAGCTAACGTGCAGGTAACGTACATAGCATGGACACGCTGGAATAAGAGTCACGCCCCAGGTAGCATACACCTTAACGGGCCAGCACTGCACTGGTACAACTTCCATATTACTTCTGGACTTTTCCGTTTAGTATTTCCAGACTACAGTTGACTCTGATTGGCCATAGGTAACCCTGGATAAAAGGGAGAGGGGGGCTGCTATGGAGACAATCCTAGTTCAGTGGGAGCTCATGATGACACTCCAAGCTCTTCATTTTTCAGACCAGAAGACTGAGACCTAGGCTTGCCCAGTGAGTCCCAAGGCCTCCACCTGTGGTGAGTGGCAGTGGAGCAATCCCCAGCTACCCACTCAGCTCAGCCTCACTTCCAGCACAAGCTTCAAGGTATACTGGTAATTGGTAACTAGCCTTCATTCAGCAAGATAATATGTGTTTGCCGGGGGGGGTGGGAATGTGATTTTTTTAGATTAGATTAGAAGCTTATGCAACCATCATTCTCCATGTTTCCTCTTAGTTCTCAAGGTCAGACAAGTTAGGTTTTACCAAGAATAGAAAATGGAACGAAGAAATGGACACCAATGTTGGCTAAAATCTACCTTGTCCGTGGTGCTAAGCACATCCTCATAGCTTAGCAAATCCAACCCTCACAAAAACACAGAAAGGATATTTTGATATTCCCTTTTTATCATGACTTATTTTATCTGAAAGGCAGACACAGACTCCTCAAATGGCCGCAGCAGCCAGGGATGGGCCAATCCCCAGCCAGGACTTCAGAGCTCAATCCAGGTTTTCCATGTGGCTGGCAGGGACCCAAGCACCTGAGCCTTCACCCACTGCCTTCCAGGGTGCCATGAACAGGGCGCTGGATTGAAAGTGGGGTCACTGGGGCTGGAACAAGGCATTCAGATACAGGATGTGGGCACTCCAGGTGGCATCTTAAACTATTGTGCCAAATGCCTTCCTCAACCCTGCGCCTCTTGTTTTAGAGAGAAGACGAAATCTTAGAACAGGTTGGAGGCTAGTCAGGAAGCAAAGATGGTAAGTGACAAAACCAGTATTCTAACTCAAATCTCTTAATTCCCAGACCAGTGTCCTGCTAGAGATGTTTGGCTGTGGAAGCCAAGGTGAGACAAGAGGACAAGACAGGGTCCAGGTCGTCCAGAAGCTCCCACAGGGTCTTGCCCCTGTTCCAGGACCCCACCGTCAGGCAGGCTGTTCCCACTATGAGCCAAGTCCTGCAGCGAGTGCCAAGCTAGCCTAGAGCCATCCAGGCAGAGGGATCTAAGGAGAAGGGAGACACAGGTTCTCCTGTGGGAGCTCCACAGCCAAGACCAGGGCAACTTGCTTGACCGAAGGCACAGACGGCAAAGAGTCGCACGGGGCAGGGTGTTCAGCTCTAAGGCATCCTTGCCATCCCTTCGAGAATGCCCTGAGCACAGATGAATAGATATGGCCTGGGGTGTTCTTCCAGCTTCTAGAGGACTGCAGAAATACAACAATGCAGCCACTGGTGTTGACAAGTTGGTCAAGATCTTCTCAGCCATCATTTCAGCAAAGATGCCAAATGAGAACACCAAAATCAACCCACTGAGCTCTATGTAGAAGAGGGGTTGCTAATAAAAATACTGTGAGCTGTGAACTCCTGGGCAATAGTGATGTTCTTCTACAAAAAGGATGATCAGCCCCATGTGGAAAACACAGCTCCATTCTCAGTGGGCTATTGAACACCCAGGGCACTGTGTCTCCATTCAAAGAAGAAAAAGGAAGCTACCCGATGAGTTCTGAAGCCTGGTTTCTGGAAATACAGCTGCCCTGTGTCCTAGACCCTCAGCCAGCCATTGCCACTGACTGAGGGACTGGCAGCAGTGAAGCGTTTGTCTTTGATGCTTCTCCTTTCTTCTCTTCTTAAGCTTCCCAGTCCCATCAGCAGCTGCTGTGTGGCCTGAGTTCCGAGTTGTTCCTAGTGGAAGAGCAGGCAGCTGGTGCCTTTCTTGGAGTTGGGTAGGCTGCACTCCACATATAACTCTGCCTTGATTATGAAAACCCACATACTGCCCAGTCCTGTAACTCTCACAGTGCTCCATATCACATAGGCCTGGCCCCTGTTTGCTCACATTATCCTGATTGGGCACCTGGGCCTGGGATATAAAAGCCTGAGGTTAGATGGAAGCAAGGGATACACAGACTCAGTCTCCCAGAAGCATTAGATCTGAAGTGGAGCAGCCAGGACTCTAACCAGTGCCCATGTGGGATGCCAGCATTACAGGTGGCAACCTAATCCACTGCATCATGACACTGGCCCACAAATGGGAAGAAAAACTCCAAAGGGTGTGGGAAAATGAGGAACTAGACCAAGTGAGAAAGGAATCCCACCCAATCCCAAGGGGCTGTAGCCCGTTCTTCAATGACAGTGAGGCGACAGTGAGACTCTGAAACCATTTCAGCCTTGGAATTTTAGACATTAACCTCACCTCACCCCAGTCCTGTGCCACCAACCATGCTCATCAGCAGAACCAAAACACAGATGCCATACAGAATTTTGCAACTTTCCGGCACGTCTTGAGTCTAGGTCCTTGGAAATGCTTCCCAAGAGATACATCATGAAGAAGTGGACTACAAGGAGAGAGGAGGACAAAGACTGGCTCAAGAAG
The DNA here is from genome assembly GCF_017591425.1 of Ochotona curzoniae. Classification (NCBI taxonomy): domain Eukaryota; kingdom Metazoa; phylum Chordata; class Mammalia; order Lagomorpha; family Ochotonidae; genus Ochotona; species Ochotona curzoniae. Next base: position 693,481 of record NW_024465279.1, read on the forward strand.
GAAGCTCGCCATTCTTTTCCTTGAAAGAGGAGACAAGAGGCTGGTACTCTGGCATGAGGAGTTCAACTGCTACTTGTAATGTTGGCATCCCTCACCCAAGTGTCAGTTCAAGTCCCAGCTGCTCAGTTTCCTCAGTTTCCTCTGTGGAAGCTATCCCTCTTTCCATCACTCTGCCTTTCAAACCATTAAGTGAATCTGTGAAAAGAAGAAATGGGATTTGCAGGCCCCGGCATGGTAGCCTAGCAGCTAACGTCCTCTCCTTGCATGCGCCGGGATCCCATATGGGCGCCGGTTCTAATCCCAGCAGCCCCACTTCCCATCCAGCTCCCTGCCTGTGGCCTGGGAAAGCAGTCGAGGACAGCCCAAAGCCTTGGGACCCTGCACCCATGTGGGAGACTCAGAGGAGGCTCCTGGCCACCTGGGGAGTGAATCAACAGATGGAAAATTTTCCTCTCTTTCCTCCTCTCTGTATATTTGCCTTTCCTATAAGAACAAATAAATCTTTAAAAAGAAGAAGAAATGGGATTTGCTGCAGCAAAAAGGAGGAATACATGGCACAGGGGGTCGTGGTAGGCTTCATTCTGGAGTGCCATGTTCTAGGACATGCATAGCTAAGTCTGCCAGCTCCTGGTAGAATTAGGGCCAGCGTTCAGACAGCCAAAACAGTTCCAGCACATCTCCACACAGGGAACACTCTGACGCACCTAAAACATTAGCTGACAGGGGCTTGCACCGTGGCTCATTTGGCGAATGCTCTGCCTGCAAGCTCCCGCATCCCATAGGGATCCTTTAATGCAGTCTCTAGTTTATAATATATGCAACCAGATTCAAGTCCATTCCACAGCCATGATTCAGGCCTAAACCAGAGGGGCAAACATGGCCTCTGTCTCAACCACACTCTCTCGACAAAGCATGGGTTAGCAGAACATGACCTATTCAGGGCTGGCACCATGGCTCAACAGGCTAACTAACCCTCCTCCTTCAAATGTTAGCATCCCGTATGAGCACCAGTTTATGTCCCGGCTGCTCCTCTTCCCTTCCAGCTGCCTGATTATGGCCTGGGAAAACAGAGGAGGAACACGGCCCAAAGCCTTGGGACCCTGCACCCATGTAGGAAACCTGGAGGAAGCTCCTGGCTCCTGGCTTCAGCTCAATCAGCTCCAGCCATGGCAACCATCTGGGCAGTGAACCAGCAGATGGAAGATCTTTCTCCCCATCTCACTTTCTCTCTCTAAATCTGCCTTTCCAATAAAAATAAATATATATTTTTTAAATCAACCAAGTAATTCTCACCATTTCATCAGTTCTCACAGACCCAGAAGGCCCAGCCACGGAAAGTGACAGGCTGTGCTGCTCTTTAATTGAGAGAGTCACAGAACATGCATGCTGGGGCTGGTACCACGGCATAGTGCACAAAACCACCACCCAGGATGCTGGCATTTGCTATGGGTGCCAGTTTGAGTCCCGGCTGCTCCAGTTCCAACCCAGCTCTTTGTTAATGAGCCTGGGAAAGCAGCAGAGGGTGACCCACCTGCTTAGGTCCCTGAGCTCACACAGGAGACCCAGAAACTCCTGGCTTCCAGCCTCAGATAGGCCCAGCACTAGTAGTTACAGCTATTTGGGAAGAGAACCAGATGATGGATTTTCTCTCTCTGTCTCTCTCTCTTCAAATAAATAAGTCTTAAGGAAAAAAAATGCACGCATCTCTATGTCTCTCCTGATTGTGACTGAGATCATTGTTTTTATATTAAAACACAGACATTGGTAACAAAGCACATAAAACACGGAGGGATGTTAACATAAAACACACAACGTGACCTTGTGCTTGGCTGAGTGTATCTGGCCATGGACCCTCTGAGAACAGGCACCCACCCCTACCTCCCCTTCCATGAGTGAGGACGCGTCAGGATCGCTGCTCCGAGCTGAGTCCCCTCCTAGCCGCCCATGCACCTGCTAAGCACTTCCGCTCCATCACCCGCAGAATACAGCTTTTAAATCTTTCAAGTCCAGACATGTGTGCCTCCAGACGCGTGTGCCTGGAGCTCCCTCCCCAGCAGGCGTCAAGGACAGCAGAGGCACGCTGCATTTAGGGTGGTTGAGCCGGAGTCTGCATACTGCAGGAGAATAAAAGTGCTGACTTGGCTCTTAACCTGCCTGAGTTATGGTGTTTCCCTTGCCCTGGGCCAGATTTTCTCGAAGTAAAAAGACACCATGATTGGTAGCTCCGTTCCTTTCTCTTTTCCCAGGTCTTTTCATCTAAATAACACTACTCGTAGCTGCTCTCACTCCACCCCAACAGGACAGCAGGATCTGTCTCCAAAGAAAACGAGTCCTTCCTCGCTCTGATTTCAGCATCACCGAAACCAAGCTCTTTTTCCAGGATTTCTTTTTAGATGTATTGTCATTTATTTGAAAGGCGGCAGAGTGACGTGGAGAAAGGGAGAGATAGTGGTGTTAATCCCACATCCCTCCCATGAAAGACTAAAACAGCCGGGGCTGAACCAGATTGAAGCTGGGAGCCAGGAATTCCACCTGGGTCGCCCATAAGTGATTGGGCCATCTTCCACCATTTTTCCAGGTGCGTTGACCGAGAGCGGGATCAGAAGTAGAGTGGCCAGAACTTGAACGGGAGCCCCTATGGGATGTGGGCACCACAGGCAGTGCCTTAGCCCACCATGCCAACTGTTAGCCTGAATCAACTGGTTTTGGGAAAGGCAACCACACACAAGGCATTCCTCCTCCTCCTCCCCTTCCTGCCAACAAGGACCCCATCTCTGACCGTACCCTCCCAGGTCCCCATGCTGCTAAATGCAGAGCATCTAGATTTGCCATGGAATCGGGGAGATGGGCATCCCTGGGCACCCCAGTACAAGCTGCAAACAGAAGCAGTTTCTGGATCTGAGCATCAAAGAGAAGCCTTCCTTCGCCAACTAGCCAGAGTGACAATGGCTGCATTTTATAAACACTGCTAATTGCTCAGCATGGCTGTAGGAGGATACTCTGTGCTTTCTTCGCTGTTTAGGTGGTTCCCTTAATGCACTCTCTAGGTTATTGCAACCAGCTCCAAGGCCACACCACATGTTTCAGGCCTATTCCAGAAGGGCAAACATAGCCTTCACCTAAACCATACCCTTTCCAGGAAGTGTGGATTAGCAGGTTAGAATATGACCTATTCAGGGCTGGCACTATGGCTCAACAGGCTAATCTTCCTCCTTCAAATGCCAGCATCCCCTATGGGCACTGGTTCATATCCCGGCTGCTCCTCTTCCCAAGCAGCTCCCTGCTTATGGCATGGGGAAGCAGTTGAGGATGATCCAAGTCCTTGAGACCCTGCACTCACGTGGAAGACCAAGAAAAGGTTCCTGGCTTTCAATCAGCTCAGCTCCAGCCATTGCAGCCATCTGGGGAGTGAATCAGCAAATGGAAGATCTTTCCCTCTCTGTCTTTCCTTCTCTCTATAAATCTGACTTTGAAATCAAAATAAATACATCTATTTTTAAAATCACTTCTCCACCATGCCACTCCCATGTTGCTGTTCAATCCACAGACCTTCCATGGGATTCTCCTCCCCACTGCTGAGCTGTCCTGGTCATTCACAGGACAAGTGGGGACTCAGAGCCAGTCTCCTAGGATGAGCAAAACATTTGCCATAAAAGGAAGCGTCTGAAAGAATGCCCAGTGATGTTTGCATTCACCGCAAATTACTGTGCAAATGGCTTGCGCAAGGGGAATTCAATCTCACTTCTGGTGGCCTCAGGTTAACACAGCTGTGAGATCTGGTGTCACAGGTGTAAGGGGCCGAAGCATTTGGAGGGAGTGGGGAAGAGGTGTCACAGCCTGTCTCCAGGGATCTTCATCGTGGTCAAAATCATTCTTGAGGCAGAGACACCACCATGCTCAACCTGGCTCAGGGAGAACGAATCTGCAATGCCACCATTACCAACAGCGAGAAGGGGCACAAGGCAGAGGGTTTTATCTTAAGATTTTTTTTTATTTGAATGGCAGGATTACAGAGGAAGGGAGAGGCACGTCTTCCATCTGCTGGTTCACTCCCCAAGTGGGAGCAATGGCTGGCATGGGCCAGGAGGCAGACAGGAGCTTGCGATCCCATCAAGTCCTAACACATGGGCACAGAGGTCCAAGCACTTGGGTCTCTTCTGCTGCCTTCCCAGGTGCACCTGCAGGGAGCTGGATCAGTAGTGGAGCAGTCAGGACTCCAAGCCAACACTCAACGTGTGACAGCAGCAGTGCAGGTGGCAACTTGCCCTGCAGTGCCACTATGCCAGCCCCTCAGCCAAGTTTTTTAAAGGACTTCATTGGATAGTTGATTCAAAAATTCCCATTGAGCCCATATGGTCTACAGACACTCACCATCTGCACTCCCCCCCTCTCTCCACTCAGCTCCCAGGCCCAGCACAACAGAGCAAGAGTCTGAGAGCAACACGAACTCTTGACTTCCGAGTTTCTGTGACTGCACCTGCCATATCAGCCTTTCCCAGGAACAACTTTGACTTGACCGGAAACACCACCACCCCCTGCCCCTAGAACGCAACCCCTGCCTGGGGCACGACCTCGTACAGCTCACAGATGACCTCGCTCTGCAGGTCTGCACACAGAAGCCCTGCAGGCCCACAGGAACCGCTGCACCACGTGACAGGCCCTCCACTCAGCTCCTTAAACAGAAATCACTTCAGCCTCTTAGCAGGCAACGGCAGTCACACCTGAGCGGGGACCCCACCTGCCTTTAGAAGCAGATGGGCCCTCCAATATAAGCAGCTTGGCACCCTTTCCACTGAACTCCGTCCCCACCGGGGGTTTTGGCCCCTTTGGGCCCAAAAGACCTGAGCTCATCCTTTTCCTCCTAACCCCGCCCCCCGTGAACCTAATCACAGGAGTAATAAACATATTAGCCCTGAGATGCTTTGGACAGCAAATTCAAGCGTCTGTTGCTGAGGGTCAAGTCACTCCCACATCCTCCGCAGACCCTATAGAGACAACCTCTACCTCGATCTTTCCCTCCATCAAATGGGCTGCATCACACCAATCAGAGATGATTTCCAATGTCAGAGAAATGCCCAAAGATGGGAGACCCAGGATCAGGGAAGAAGTCATCCGAGTCACAGAGCTGTCGGCGCAGAACTGGGATGCCCTGCCCGCAGACTTAGGAGCCCCAAGAAAAGGCCACATCTCTGCAGGGAGAGGCTAGAATCTCCTGCTACCTGGGAAGGCCTCTGCTGTGTGTGTGTGAGAGAGAGACAGAGAGACTCGGAGCTTCCTGACACTGCAAGGCTAAGTGAAGGGCAATTAACTTTTGCTTCTGAAAACCCACTTAAGCTTTCTGTGACTCTTCGGGGGCCGTAAATTACCTTCCTGCCTTTAATTAGCTGCCTGCCCAAGTGCCAGCCAGGCTGGGTGCTGACGCGGCTGCTCTCCCCCAGGTCCCATTCTGTCACACAGACAGAACTCCCAGAGAATGGCAGCTGTGGCACCACCAGCTGGGCCCCTACCCCAGAGGAGGGGAAAGAGGAACATGGCCTGGAGGATACCTCACCTGGCTACAGGTGTAAGGGGTTGGAACAGCCTCTGCCACTTGCCCCCTCAAGCCTTCTTCATCCTTGCTAATGTGCCCCCAGGCCCATTTTCCCTTCCTTTTTTCACAGGGCACCCAACACACACACACACACACACACACACACACACACACAGCCAATATCTTTCTCTGCTTTATTCCTGCTGAGGGAGAAATAACCGACCGAGCTGAACACAGCCGCCCTCCCAAGAGGCTTGACTGTGTAATTGTGAGCTAAGCTGAGTAGAAAAGAATAGCTCTCTTAGGTCTGAATGTTGAAGCCACATGGCTGCAAGAAGAACCAAGTCCCCAAGTCCCCAACCCAGGAATCCCAAGTGAAACAGACAGGGGAGTCATGGTTGGCACCCACCCAGAGTCCCTTCCCCGAACCTCACAGGGCAGGTGGTGAGAAGGTGCCACGAGAGGGCATGTGGAGGATGGAGGGGGCTGGTAGGGACCTGATTCCCTGTGAGCCTGCAGGGCAGTGGGGTGCACAGTGTGGGAGGCAGGAGGTGCTGGAACAGAGTTAGTCCCTCGTGCCGGCACCACAAAGCTGAGTGGCCAACCATGTGGTAACACCCCAGGGTGCTTCCTGCCCAGAGAGAGAGCATGGCCCGTAAAAGACCCTTCACCTAATGGCTCTTCCCGCCCCTGCCCCTGCCACGCTCCAGGCCCATCTTACTCCTCCAGGACAAGCCATCACTTTGCAAAGCTCAATTATAGGTTGTTTTCTGCAGCCATTTTCACAAGAAAAAACAGAGAGAGAAACTAAAAAAAGTGCAAGCACAAAGACCGCCATGCGTGATGACAGGATGCAGTGGGTCCCCACTCAGGTCTCCCCGATTAGTAGGCAGCCAGCCTGGCGCGGGAGAAGGCAGCCGCTACTCGCTGTCACCACCGCGGGACAGTGCCAGCCGCTCCGTCCCCACCATGGGTATCTTCCCTGCTCCCATGCACGCACACATGGCAGCGAGCTGGGCAGGGCCATGCGCTCTGAGCGCAAGGAGAGTACCTGGCCTGGACAGCAGCCCTGAAGCTGTGACACAATGCGACATGGGTGGTCAGATCTGCCCAGGTCTCTACCCGCCTACTGGTGACTTTTCATGCCAGCCCTGAGGTAGAACTGGCAGCCGTACATACCTCGCACGGATCCTCGCTAGATGCTTCTGGAGCAAGGGGACATACTGGGCAGGGTACCTGAGGCGTGGGCATGGGGCAGAGGCAGAGGATGACAAGGACACTCCAGCTCCAAAAATAGAGCAGAGACACAGAGAGAAGGCAGTCCTCCTTCCCCCAACCAGGACCAAGAGGTTTCAGACCTCATAGGAAAGAGAGAGCTCAAAAGGACATACCCGGGCCCGGCAACGTGGCCTAGCGGCTAAAGTCCTCGCCTTGAACGCGCCAGGATCCTATATGGGCACCGGTTCTAATCCCAGCAGCTCCACTTCCCATCCAGCTCCCTGCTTGTGGCCTGGGGAAGCAGTCGAGGACGGCCCAAAGCTTTGGGACCCTGCACCCACGTGAGAGACCCAGAAAAGGTTCCTGGATCCTGGCTTCGGATCGGCATAGCATCGGATCTTCCTTTCTGTCTCTCCTCCTCTCTGTATAACTGACTTTCCAATAAATAAATAAATCTTTAAAAAAAAAAGGGGGGGGGCATACCCAGAGAGACTCCTGCATCCCACTGCACCACAGACCCCCATAGAACATTCAGATGCCCTCCTTCCTGGTCCACAACCCAGTCCCAAGGCAACATACAGGAGGGGATTGTTGGGCCTTAATCATTTATCTTCCTTAAAAGGCAAAGAGACAAAGTGAAATCTTGCATCTGCTGCTTCACTCCCCCCAGAGGGCCGTAACAGCCAGGGCTGGACCAGGCCAACCCAAGGAGGCTGGCATCCACTTCAGATCGCCCACATCTTGAGGGGCAGAAATCTAAATACCTGAGGCTGCTGCTGCCTCCCTGGGGAGCAGGGAGCTCCGCCAAGGAGCCAGGACTCCTCCTACCAGGCATTCCAGTATGGGATGTGGGCGTGACAATCGGCCACTTCCTGGCAGGGCCAAGCACCTGCTTGTCTAAGTGGTTCTACGTATTGATCTCTTCCCCCAACTCCTAACAGGGCTTCTTGCAGAAATTCTCTACATAGAAAAGGGAGGGAAATACAATTTATGTCTCCTAGGAGGCCTGTATGGTTTCTAGAATGTGACACTCAGCCTCCACATGGTCTCCTCCAGGTACACTCACTCCCTGGCAAAGACTCTCACCCCCACTTCTCCGTGACCCCAAACCTTCAGGCACCTGCTACACCCCAAACACTGGGCTCGGTGCTTACTGCAGAAGACAAAGAAACAGGACAGGAAGTCACTGCTCCAGAGAGACTGCTAAGGTTTGAACGTGTCCCTTGGAAGGTCCTGTGTGGGAAGCGTAATCTTCGAAGGCATATCTGAGAGGGATTTGGAGGTGGGAGTGATACGTGAGGTCACGAGGGTGGGGGTGACCATTCCTGAAGACCTTGGTAGCTTTCTAAGAAGATAAGGAGAGAGAGGGTGGAGCTAGCAGGCTTGCTCGCCCCACCAACGATTGGCTTCTGCCATGCCATGATACAACTAACAGACCCTCGCCGGGTGCCAGTACCATGCTCTTGAACTTCCCAGCCTACAGAAGCATGATCCACATAAACCCCAATTCTTTCTTAGCTCCTCAGACTGTGGCATTCAGACACAGCAACAGAGAAGGGACTAGGACACAGAGTCAATTCAACAAAGAGTCTTTAACCCACTGCTACAAACTCAAGCAGACCTTGCGTTGGAACATCTAGATGGGCCGGTTCTTTGCCTTTAGCGACGAGGCTCAGCAGAAGCCGACTTTGGAGAAAGCAAATCCGAAGTTAGGGTTCGAGCTCTCCTGCTGTGCTAGTTCAAGCTTGGCTGGCCAACCCTCAGATGCAGCTGAAGCCGGCAAGCCAGTCTGGGTCACAGGAGAAACATGATAAGGAAAAAAACGGGGAATGGTGTTGTGGCAAAGTGGGTTACCCCACCACTTGCACTGCCATCATCCCATGGGAATGCCAGTTTGATTCCAGTGTCTGAATACATAAAAAGAACCCTAGACCTCAAGTGGCTATGTGACTCTGGGACAATCACTCAGCCTCTCTGAACCTCCGATGACGATGATGATGAATTTTGACCAGATACAGGTTCCTCTGTGTCTCCTACAATACTAGAAACATCTCCCCAAGGCAACAGACAGCCCTCCACTGGGTTAAGCCCTTCCTGATGATACTGTGACAAGGACTGCACAAGTAGCAGAGACGCAGTATTTTGACAAACTCACCCACTATGCTGGGATGTAAAAGGGTATCAGTCTGCACGTCACCTGCAGCACCAGCTGACACAGGTTCACGGCACGCAGAGCCAGCCCCATGGTCCTCCCCCCCTCAGACAGGCAGCAGGCTCAACCTCCTGCCATCGCCACGTGCAAGCTGTCTCAGGCGGCTCATGTTCCCATCTTGCATGGTTCCTTGGAAAGAATGCACTTGGCCTTGCCTGCCATCTAGAAGCAGCCCCCAGCAGACACAATTTCATTATGTTTTGGTGTATTGTAAGAGTTCAGTGCCTCCTTCTTTCTCACTGCAATTGGCGTCTAGGTGTTCACTGTGAATAAAGCCCAAGCCTGCAGGTATTTGGAGGGAAACAGAGGCACTATGTCTCGATCCAGTCTTCTGACCCCAGGGAAGTCATGCCCAGGGGATGAGGTAACCCCTCAGACATAGCAATGCGGGCTCCGATGGCTCCAAGAAAAGGGACAGATCAAGGTCAGTTGTGGCACAGCAGGTAAAGCAGCAGCCTGCGAACTGCTGTCTTGGCTGCTCTGCTTCAAATCCAGCTCCCTGCTAATGTGCCTGGGAAAAGCAGTAGAGATGGGTCCAAGTGCTTGGGTCCTGCACCCATGTGGGAGACCCGAAAGAAGCTCTTGGCTCTGCTCCATCCACTTCCAGCATCGTGGCCACCTGCAAGTGAAACAGAATAGAAGATCCTCTCTCTCTCTCTCTCTCTCTCTCTCTCTCTCTCTCTCAAATAAATAAAAAAAATTTTTAAGGGAACAGAAGTTAGATTTCAGCTGTGCATCCTAAAGGGCCACAACGAAGACTACAATTGTGTTCTCTGGGCCCCATCTGCAGGGGCCACCAGGGAAGCGGTCTCAGGGCAAGCAGAAGAGCAGGAACTATGGACAGATGCCCAGGACAGGCCCGTAGGAGACCAGGGGGAATTCCTGACAGCCCCGATGGCTGAACTTGATCTTGAGGATACTGAGAAGGCAGGTGCAGCTCCTGCCTTGCTCCGCTTGGGGTGAAAAGCCAGGGCAGCTCAAGGCCCAGCTGCCAGGAGGGAGGCAGCCTGCCCTGAGAAGCAGCATCCCACCGCGCGTGTACACAGTGCCTCGCCCAGGCTCACACACGTCTCCCAGGGGCAGGGAGCCTGGGGCCACGCGGCCGTGGCTCAGCTGCAAGAAGAGTCTACCAGCCTTAGCATCCCCCACAGAGCCCCCTGCTGTGGCCCGAGAGCCATAGCAGCCCTGGCCAGATGCGTCACATCTGGCCACATCCCTTCCCTGGCTTCTCATCACACTTGGGGCAAGGGAGAAGGTGGCTGGGGATGCAAAAAGCTCATGACAAATGGCATTAAAAGATAAGTTCATTATGGTACGATAAATAAATAAACCCATGTAAATTAGAGATCTCTAACAAGTTCATGAGCACGGATATTATAATACACACCTATGCATGCATTTCAAATTTTTTATACCAAGATAAACATCCCTTTTTCAAAAAAAGACAAGATTTTTGGTTTGAAAGACAGAGCAAGAATGAAAGAGAGAAAACGAGAAGCATCCATCCACTAGTTCACCCCCTCTGCCAGACACTTGCAACAACAGGGGCTGGGCCAGGCTGGAGGCAGGAACCAGGTGCTCCATTCTGCTCTGCCACATGTCTACTCTGGTCCCGAATCCAGGACCCTCTTCCACTGCCTTCCCAGGTGCATTAGCAGGAAGCTGGATTGGAAGTGGAACAGCCAGGACTCAAACCTGTTCTCGGCTGCAGGATGCCAGTGTCAACGAGCAGCAGTTTAACCCACTGCACCACAGCACCAGCCCCTAACCTTATCTCTTCATTCCACTTCCAATGACCTTTTCCACAATGTACCCTCAGGTTGTGGCACAGCTGGCAAAAGTGCATAACGCACGTGTGAGAGGACACACATACAATGTGGCTTGTTCTCAAACAGTCACTGATCCTTGATAAAGCACTTGGCCTTGGAGAAGGGAACTATAGCAAAGCGTGTTGGAATACGGATGCTTCCAAACACCCTGGAGCCTAAATGGCAGAAAGGGGTGTATCCAGGATCCCCCTCTAACCTCAGCAAGACTCAGCTTGTTCCCTACTTCCTCCGTGTGCTAAAAATAAATGTGGTGGGGTTTTTTTTTTCCATGCTACTCCCCAAAATAGAAATGCATACGTTAGCATCCTACCTCGAAAGGACTTTGAGATAAATAAGCTCAGACCTCTTTTAAACATGCAGAGTCTGGCACCTGGATGGAAAGAGACGGCAGTGACGTCAGAGACGGAGGAGGCCACGCAGGACCCTGCTCCCCACCGCAGCAAGTGCACCTCCTTATCTTAGACTTGCTGTGGATTCGCTGCTCCTGCTGCTGTCGTTTCCATTTGTTTGGTTTTGTTTTCGCTCCACTTTCTTAATATTTCTGCACTTTCTCCTCTCAGAAAGGTGCCTCAGAGAAGAGCTCTTTTGGGACATACGATGTCAGAGTGCCCGAGCTGGAGTCCCAGCACCCCCTCCTCTCCAGGCAGCTGCTCATGACTGCCCTGGGAACAGCAGGTGCTGGCACAGGTGCCCGAGTCCCTGCCATCCACATGGCGCTCTCTCACTCTCGCTCTCATAAATAGATCTATTAAAGAGAAGATAAATTTAAATAAATGTATTTTAGGAAACACATTTTCATCTAAAGAGCATTTCTCCACTGAGATGCCCAGAACAGCGTGCATTCCCCAGTCTCCACCTTCTGTCTCTAGCCCTCGCTGACCCACCAGGCCTAAGCATCGTGAGACCATGAACCAGCTCCGCTTGGGCAAAGTCCAGATGCAGGAGCCAGGTAGTAAGAGAGAGCTGAGCTCGACTAAGCTCTCTCTCTCACACACACAAATGCACATACATGCACACACACGCACAATGCATGTGCATATAAGCACACGTGTGCATACAGCCACAAATGCACACATGTTACACATATGTACACACATGCTGTTTGCATTTCTAGAGCACTCCTTTCCTCCCAGGCCAGTTCCTCAGTGCAGCCTCCAGAGCTGTCCTTTGGCCTGACTCCACTCGGCCCCACCCTGCTGTGCTCGCTCCCTGACGGCCTTTGGGCTTCACTCTGTGCTGTGTCCAGCACCAACCAGGAGCTCCATCTCTTCCGGGAAGCCTCATTGAGCCTCCTTGGGCATCCCTCAAGGTCCTCAACGAGTGCTTCCGCAGGATTCTCTCAGCCTCCGTTCCCACCAGGAGAACCCCAGCTGCCTGGGAAGCCGCAGCTCAGACACCTGCTGCCTATGCCGGGCCCTCCCCCTTGCTGCCGCACCTTCTGCGGTCCTCTGCATCCAAGGTCCCCATAATTAGAGGGCAGCTCACACCCCCACCACATCTGTCCCCTCCCCCAGGGATCTGCAACAGTCATACACCGGGCTTCTTTGAAGGACTTACTTATTGATTTACTTACTCAATTATTATGAAAGTCCGAGTTACAGAGAAAAAATGGAGAAAGATAGAGCTGGTTCTCAAACATCCTCTGATCTGCTCCCCATGTGGCCACAATGGCCAGCACTGGACCAGTCTAAAGCCGGGAGCCAGGAGCTTCATCTGGGTCTCCCACATGGGTACAGGGACTCAAGCATTCGGGCCATGCTCTGCTTCTTTCCCAGGTGTATTAATAGAGAGGAGGGCCAGGGTGGAATGCCGGGATTCAGCTGGCACCCATATGGGATGCCACCCACAGAGACGGCAGCTTTACCCACTACACTACAATGCCCGCCCCCAGCACCGGTCTAATGTGCTGTGTGAATCCATGACCCCTTGCTACCATGAAGTATCTGAGACAGGGAGTTTTATAAAGAGCAGATGCTTATCACGGTGCTATAGGTCAAGGTCACGGCTGACTTCAACTCTGTTCCCAGGAGGCCCTGACAGTGGGTGACCTCACAGGCTGGGAGTGCACGTACAGAGGAAAGACCAAGGCAAGTAAGCCAGAGGAGGGCCGGGACTGACCAAGGCCCAACAAGGTCTGCCATCGTCCCTTCCGCTTGCCCAGCCTGGGTGACATGACGACCCGCGCCAGGCTCCACCCCTTAGAGCTCCCAACCCTCTTCCCAGCAGCACACTGTGACAGCAGGCTTGTCACACGTGCACCATTGGAGGTTGTACTTAAGCTGTGTCCAAGCCACGGCACAGACCCAGTACCTGCCACGGCACCCAACAGGCCGGACTGCAGACTCATTGCGCTGTGTCCTGGCTGAAGGGTCGTGGTTCTTACTGCATGAAGAGGAAGAAAGAAGGGAGGGAGGGAAGAAAGAAAGAGGGAGGGAGGGAGGAAGAGAAAGGAAAGAACGCAGGATGAAGGGAGGAAGGAGGGACATAGCCACCTTCTCCTCTGGCCCCATCCCGGGGAAACAAATGCCTTCCACCTGTCACATGTGCTGGGAAGGCCATCACATCTCCCCTCCGTGCGGAGCAGGAGCGTGGTGACAAAGAGCTTAGGAAACAGCTGTGGGCAGATGCAACCCACCCACGCCCCCCGCGCCGCGCCATCAGTGCTGTGGCCTGTCTAGCTGCAGGAGGAGGAGTGTCCAGGGGGTGAAGGGGGTGTGCTGAGACGGCGTACCCCAGAGGGCCATCCCACCTCTGACGGGGACCCCCCCTCCTCCCTTCAAGTTTGGGAAGCACCCCCAGACCGTTCTGCTTGTCCTTAGGCACACATACCGAGACGCCCCCCCTGGGCTTTGTCTGCAGTCCTCGGGTTCCCAAGTCTGTTTGTACTTAACTCTGAAATGACATAATTAAAGAGAAATAACGCCCCGCGAAGGCGCGCATGAGCCTGTCAGGCTGCCCGGCTCACCTCCGCCTGGGAGCCCCCGTGACAATCCCTTTTTTTTCTCTTTCTTGTTTTAAGCACAAAAATATGTCACACCTGGAAGTAATTAGCATAATTTTTACTAATTTATAGCTAATTACACAATTACTTGCCTCCGCACGGTTCTGGAAAGACACTTGAAGTCGGCGTCACCAAATCTAGCGGCGAGAGATTGCTTGAAAACATTTTGTTGAGTTTCAAACACTTAGGTGGAAAGGAGGAGGTGTGGGCCAGAGGGAGGGTGGAAGAAAACACCCAATTAAAAAAAAAAGTAATTCTTTCCTATTTCGGAGTGTTCAAATATGACAGGGATCTAATTTCTCCGGTAATTTACAAAGCAGAAATGTTTAAATGTCTCCGCCGAGGCAACCCAACCACAGGCTGTTCTAGAAAATGGGCTCCAAAAGGAAAGCCATGGAGGGAGGGCCGGGGCGGGCTCCGGGGACCTGCCCTGGTACGTGACGGATATTCCAGGAGAGGGAGAGAGAGAAAGAGAGAGAGAGAGAGAGAGAGAGAGCTTCTAGGCCGGCCAGCGGCAGCTCTACCCGTATGGACCTCAGAACAGGGGCAGGTGCCTCGCTCAGCTCCCGGCAGTCACACACTCAAACCTTTGGGATGTTCCCAAACCATCAAGACTTGAAAGAGTTACATTTTTTTTTCCCAAACGATGCACACAGACTCTTCAATTCAAGGCATACAACTTCCATTTGGTAAGCTCCTGCCTTAGGAAGACGTAGAAAAGCAGCAATTCCGCACCCACTGCCCGTCCAACCCCAGGTCACAAAGCACCTGCCTCGGGCCACTCTCCATCCCTTCGCTTTTCCCCTGTGACAGCTGTCAACATTTATCCCTTCTCAGCACCAACCTCCAGGGCCACCCAGCCATCAGCTGGTCTCCACCTCCACTCCACAGACGCTGAATTTAGGTTCCAAATTCCTGGATTTGCCCTTGACTTTCCACCCACAACGCTCCAAAGTCGTGTCCCTACCCCTCCAACCCTGCCTGGTCATGAACCGGAGAGTGGCAATGACAGAAAAGTCGGGCAGGGTCAGGATCTGGGTAGATGGCAGACTGGAGCCCCCTGGGGCCTTCGTGTATCTCCTCCCCTCTCCCCTCCCACAGATCCAGCCGACAGATAGGGCCATTCCATCAAAGAGTGGTCCAGCTCCACAGCACACCCCAGGCCACCTCACTCCCAGTCTGACCTCTCTGCACGGCAGTGTGCTGCCTCTGGCTTCCCTCAGTCCCCATGCTTAAGGGGAGGTAGAAAGCTGCCGGCAGCCGTGGGAATCCCAACCACCCATGCGCCATGGCCAAGATGAAGGTGGCTGTGGGCTGCCTCGGGAGGCACCAAGGCAGGGCTGGAGCAGGTGTATCTCAGCTTTAGCACTCGAACGCTATTTACATTGAGGGTGTCTGTGGTGCTGGACAGCTGGAAACCACAGCTGGGACTGGGAGCCGCCTGCAGCTCACAGATGACCAGGGGACAGTCAGGGGAGCCTTCCAGAGACAGGACCCTGATGAGTCAGGATGAATCCCGCCCCACCCCCACGATGAACTTCCCCGTAGATAAGAGCGGTGGCTCCTGACATCCACTGATTTTTTTTTTTTTTCTTTCTTTATAGCACTACACTCATGCCAAGGAAGGCACAAGGGATTGGAAATCGTGACATTGGGGCTCTGGTTTTGATGGCACCAGTGACGCCTTGGGCGAGTATCTACAGGGTTCTCTGTCTCACCAATGGGGAAAGGGGTTGAGAAGCACAGTTTGGGGCTTCCAGCCCTAGAAAGCGCTCCTGGCAGGATCGGTCCCTCGGCCTTGGGCTCCAACTTACAAGTTGCAATAAGTCATCAGAGTCATGGGGGTGGGGGGTGGCAGGCAGAGAAAACATGGACAGAAGGAAGGAGGGGACACCACCTAGTCGGAGAGCGGAGAGCAAACGAACGGTCTGGTGGTGTGCAAAGCAAATGAGAGACGCGCCTGATGCAGCCGGCTGCTGCCAGAATCGCTGGAAACAAGCAGTGACAGATTGCTAACATGTTGCAGTGAAAATTACCAACATGATGAGGCTTTTGCACCACCAGCAGCACCTCTTGTTATCCCATTAACAAAGCTGGCGAGACCCCCTCGCTAATAGGAGCAAACGCTTGGGTTGCGTCACAGCATTCCTGCCCTACGTGGCGTGGCCGATGTGACTCAGGAACACACCAGAAGTCACAGTGGATCCTCGCAGGAGCCGGTTTACCTTCCATGCTGCAGAGGAAACCTGGGAACATCCCCGCCTTCTTCCATCCCCTACACTTTGGGCACTGCATCTGCCTCCCAAGGGTTCTGTCCATGTGTTGAGCTGGGCTGGAGGGCACTTGTTGGTCAGAACCCAGAACAGCGGCCAGTGACCTTGACCAAGTGCATACAAGGTGTACTGACCTTGTGGTGGGGCCAGGGAGAGAGGAGGAGGGGAAGGTGGGCAGTGGCCTGAGAGGGTTTGTGGAGCCTTGGGTTCTGGGTCATTTTCTAACCCACCCCCTTCCGGACCCCTCCAACATCCTGGTGCTTTGGAATTCCCATCAGCACCCACTACAGCCAGCCCAGAAAGAGGAGGCCCCCCCACGATTCTTGGTTCAGCTGTCATCTCTGGCCTGGGAAGGATTAGGACCAGGAGACATCAGCATTTTAGGCCTTTAAAAAAAAAAGATGTATTTATTTATTGGAAAGGCAGATTTACAAAGAAAAGGAGAGACAGAAGGCAGGATCTTCCATCTGCTGGTTCACTTCCCAAAGGGCCGTAAGAGTGAGAGCTGAGCCAATCTGAAGCTAGGAGCCTCCTCCCCCGGTCCTCCACAGAGGTGCAGGGTCCCAAGACTCTGGGCCATCCCCCACAGCCTTGCCACACCACAAACAGGGAGCTAGATAGGAAAGTGGAACAAGGCAGGACACACAGGATCTCAGTATTTGCAAGGGGAGGATTAGCCAACTGAGCCATCAAGCCCCTTTCTTCACATTCTCCTCCCCCCACGTTTTAGGCCTTTTTTTTTTCCAGACCCTAGGGGATAAAAGCTTTCTGCCTCTGGCCACAGACAGATTTCCTGCTCAACCAACCAACGATCCTCCTGGGAGAGCCGGATTAGGAATCCATGCTTGTTTGCTTTCTCCAAAAACCACTGCAGTCGACCAAAACTCTTAGTGTTCTATCCCTGTTTGCTTTGGTTTTGTGTGGGGTTTTTTTTTTTTTTCCTCTTCTCTCCTCCTGGGGTAATCACAGACTACCCCGGTCTCTTGCCAGCACCCCCAGAGCGCCAAGGCAGCTGCAGGCGCCACGCCCCAGTAGTCCCTCAGAAAAGTAATTGGCCAGAGATGGTTCAGAATAATTGAATGGCAAGAGCTTTTGTATACCAAACAGGGACTTGTCTTTGTCAAGAAAGTCTTTACAAAGTGCCCAAGTGCGGGGTGTCAGACAGGACAAGTTTTTTAATCATGTTCAAATGATTTATTGAAACGTCAAGCCGTGTCACCTCACTTCCTTTCATTTTTCAAACTGTTTGTGTTTTTTCTGGATGATAAATTTATCTTCAGACAGCCTCAATATGACTAATTAACTTTGAAATATAAGAACCAGATGTGTGAGTTGGAGAGCTTTCTGAACTAATGCCAGAACGGCCCTGCTAGATTTTTTTTCTTCTTCTTCTTCTTTTTTCCTCCCCCCTGCCTTTCACCCTCCACCTCTCCCCAGCCCTGATCTTGTTCCCTGGGGCTGTTCTGAGATTCCTAAGAAGAACCCCTTGGGAAGTAACAGCCCAGAGCTCTGTGAGGCTCTGTGAGGCGGTGGGAGCCGGTGCTGTGCAATCCTGCACTGGGCTATCTCTGCCAGAAGAGCGTGGAAAGCCACCGTTTCTGACCCCATTCTTTCATAGTGGCCTCTGGAGGAGCATGTGGGAGGGGTGCGGGGGAGGGCAGGACGCCTGCACAATCTCTCCCCAGGCCCTACAGCACAAGGCGATGTTTTTCATGCAAAGAGCTCCCCACCTCCCAAGACCTTCCATGATGGTCTGCCCAGCGCCCAGCATGCTGGGGAGATGAGAGGCTGCAATCTGGGGGTAGGAGGGTGCTGCTGGGAGCAAGGTGCATATCCGTCGCGGTGGGAAGCCACAGGTGTGCACGTGCACGGCGCCTTGCAAGGTTTGTTTCTGCTTATCCATGTATGTGTGGCTGCTTCACCCTCGCAGACGGAGTGGCAGCTCGGAATAATTAAGTGACAGCAAAGCAAAAGAAGACGCAGCAGCTTTCTAGGCCTCATGGTTCGCTCCGATATGGCTGAGCCCCTGCAGACGCCAAGTCTGAAAGTGTTCTGAGCTCCTGCTAGCCACCTGCGCGACACCCCCAGGGAGGACTCAGCTAATGACCAGGGGTTGTGACATCATCACAGCCATGATCGCTATGGGATCATGCTCCTGGGAGTAGTGTCACCCACGGACAAGCTCAGGACAAAAGGGCCCTGCAGAGCCGGCTGCAGGAGAGAGCTCAGCTGGGCACCGCCACACCACACCTGCTGGGCACTGCCACACCTCACCCACTCCTCCTGATCTTCTGGCTCCTGGACCCCCGGAGCCAGAGAGGAAAGACAGAAATACTATGAGGGGTTTCCCGCAGCCTCTCGCTCTGCTTCTGCCCGGATCTCGGCCCCACTCCCTTCCCACAAAATACCTGTCTGTTTTTCAACAACACGTCAACTAATCCCCGATAAGAAAGGAGTGGCACCCTTCAAAGAGGCAGTAGTTTCTGCAAAGTGCAGAACTTCCATAACTCAACACCCAAGGAAAACAGAGAGGGGGAGGAAATTGGGGAAGGTGGAGGGGTGGGGAAAACAGAGAATGCAAGCTCTTCACTTCTCCAGACATGACATGTGCAGATGGCACAGCCTACCCACCAGGCAGGTGCATGGACTGGGAGACCCGGGGGGGGGGGCGGAGATGTGGCTGGGGTGGCAGCAAGGCATGAAAGCACCACCGAGGGAGAAAAGCACAGAGAGGTACAGTTGGCCTCTGCAGACACAGATAAACAACACCAGGCTGGGGTGTAACCTCTGCCACAGCACTAACCCCCGCCCCACCCCTTCTCCCCGCATTGGGAGAATTTGGAGAGGGGGCACCTTCCTGGAACCCACATCCATCAAGAGAGACTCAATGGTTTGCGTGCCGGAGACAGCTGCCTGCAGGACCCCTGGCTGGATTCTTTCCCCGAGCTCAGGGAAGAAATTCAGATAATTTTCTGACTATTAATAACATTTCCTGCTCTGTCAAACTAAGATAATTATGGAGCTTGCCAAATCACAGGCTCTTTTGACAAACCCATGTCTGTGACATAGGGAAGTCTGGAAACTTTGGGAAGCCTGCCGCCTGGGAATGAGCCCCACCTCTACCCCTGCACCTGCAACCCTGGCAGGGGAAGCAGTCACCAGGAGGACTGTCCAGTCCTGGAAGGGGACAACTGACCTCCAGCCACTCCCCTGCACCTGACAGCCTGCCTCCAGCCGGTACCCTGGTGCTGGCCAAGGGAGCCCATCCCAGAACGCTCCCCTAGCTGAAGCTCACAAATTCCCACCAAATGCTGTGGGGGAAAGGGAAAAGAACAGCATGGGCTCCTACCTCCTCCCTCCAGCAGCACCAGAGTGAGCTGAGCGTGTAACAAGCAGAGGAACTTGACACCGTAACCCATGGGCGCCTTGGCCTGGGAACTGTCAGACTTGATGTCCCAGGGGAATCGAGAGCCGAAGGCGGTCTCTGCTCCGATCCGGGATATTTCATAAGGAAAAACCCAGAGGATCAAGAGGCATCGGCCCGCCCTCGTCTGCCGCAGCTCATGCCAAGAGTTCTTTAAAGTCAGGACCGCATCTGTGTCTCTCTCTCTCTCTCTCTCTCTCCCGGAAAGCCTTTTCCTGCCGCCTCGCCAGACTGACATTTTGACAAGTTGCCACGAGTGACAACTGATTTGTACAAATTTCAAGACTAATAAATCTACCTGTCAAAGCGGAAACTTTAAAAGGAGCTAAGCCCAGCGGGTATAGTTTAACAGAACTCAAGTTGATGAAACTGTAGGATGGAAAGATTACATCTGTCACAATCCACCCACATTAGTTCTGCAGAAAGGTTGGCAAATGAAACAAACGTCTTTCACGGGCATTACCGGGGTGGAAGGGATGGAGGTGGGATTTTAAAATATTTTTTCTTATTTTTAATTAAAAAAAAAAAAAGATTGTAAATACCGGGAGACATTAACAGTTGTATTTGTAAACTAACAAATTTTATTTATTTAATTTTTTTCATTTTGTTGTGGATGTTGAAGTGTCTGCCCTCCCTCTGTCTTAGCTGCCTGGCTGGAATGCGCTAAGGCTCCCCTTGGGAGGCGGTGCTGGGGGCTGGAGGTAAGGCAGACCGTGGCTGCTCACAGCCCTGCATCCTGAGGACCCTGGCCCTACTCCTCAGTGCCCACCTCCCACCCCCCCAATCATCCCACCAGCAGCAAGTGCAGAATCCCTTTCCTGTTGTCAGTGGCCTTGACCCGGAGCCCAGAGTCTGGTCCCCAGCCTGTGACGCTGCTGTGGGATTTTTAAAGTGGAGAATGCTAATGGGGCAGGGCTTGGGGTGGGGAGGGGCTGAGCCGGGAGAAGCTGGCTTGTTCTGTCCCTTTAATCTCATCTTGCTTCCCTGCCACCCTCATCCTCTCAAAGTCATTGTTGTCAGCTAGAGGTAGGAACCAGGATTGGCAGGGAGGGGGATGGGAAAGGGATACCACCTCAGGATTCCCATAGGCGAGACTACCTCCAAACTACAACCAAGAAATGAGTCTATCTGGGTGCAAAAAAAAAAAAAGAAATTTATATATCAGATACCAGAAATAAATAAGAACAGTCAAAAGTCAGAAAAAAGCCCCACTCCTTTAGCAAATGCTTGCTCCTCCCCACCCCGCCTCTATCCACACACAAGGAAGGGCAAACTGCTCCCAGCTCCTAGGAGTAGCACCCCTCCACTTTGCTCTCGGTTGGGAACCCCTCTCCTGCTGGACCACGGCAGCCTCAAACCCTCAAACCGCAGCTCCAAGTAATCGCGACTCCCATAGCACCTTGGCTTTGGGAAACTCAGAGCCAGATCTCGCTTGCGCTCTCACGCAGTGAAGAAGCAAAGAGGCAGAAACAGAAGAGGAGATGGCATTGACTCCTGTCCAGCTGGAGGTAAGATACTTGGGTCAAGACAACAGGTGGGTGATGGACCCCAACATCTGCCAGAAGGCCAGGAGACCCGGTTCCCACCCTTCACCCCCCCACCCGAGCTGCTTCCTGCCTCCAATTCTGGGCTTCTTCTTAATTTTTCTACTTGGCTAGTATCAATTCTAGAAGCTAACACCTTCCTTTCCAGTTCCTGGCAGGCTCCCGGGTGTGCGGTATGTGAGAGCGGTGATAATAAGAATATTGCTGAAGACGACAGCGGGGCCAGATCAGGACAGAAGGTGGTCCTGGGACACCCAGAGCAGCTTCGCATTAGGCCAGGGAATCCGAATCCCACGTTTCTGCAGAGAACTGAGGTTGTCCCTGGCGCTGCCTAATTCTGTATTTTTCTCAGCCTGTTAAACGTTTATTAAGCAGATTTCGCATCCAAGACGGTGGACTCAGCACCGTGTAAATTACAGAAAGATACAAAGCACGAGCCTCACTCTGAAAGAGCCTGCAGTCCGTATGGGCTGCCGAAACAGTGCTGGAAGTACGAGAAGGCAAGAACAAGGTGAGTTCAAGGACAATGAGAGGGCTGGGTACACGGAAGGCAGCTGCAGACCCAACCCCGCCACTGACTGGCAGTGGGAGCGCAGTCAGGCAAAGCCTTGGTAAAGGAGGCGGTTGACCAGATGGTCTGGAGCCCCTGCATTTCTTCTATGGATCTTTAAAGTTTTTACTAGTAAGATGGCCTTGCCAGTTCATAAAGACAGCCCCAAGCATGCTGCAGCTGGTCACCCCCTACGAGCTGGCAAGGCAACCAGACAGCAAAATGGGAGAAGCGAGGGCTCCAGGACACAACTCAGTTTTACCTCTTTTAGACAAAGTGGGCACAACATTACCAGCCCATCACGGACGTGGGAGGCCCTGGCATTCAGAGACATCCTATGGCAGAAGGCAGGACCCCAGGTCACAAAACATCTCATAGGAGTCCCAGTTCAAGTCCTAGTCACTCCACCTCCCATGCAGCCCCCAACTAATGCAGACTGGGCAAGCTACAAAAGATGGCCTACGTCTTCCTGTCCCTACCAGCCATGTGGGAGACGAAGATGGAGTCGCAGCCTCCCAGCGTCAGCCACTGTAGTCACGTAGGAAACCAACCAGCAGGGCCCAGCACGGTGGCGCAGTGGTTAAGATCCTCGCCTCGCACGCCCGGGATCCCATATGGCCGCCGGCTCTATCCCGGCAGCCCCGCTTCCCATCCAGCTCCCTGCTTGTGGCCTGGGAAAGCAATCCAGGACGGCCCAAGGCTTTGGGACCCTGCACCCGCGTGGGAGACCCAGAAGAAGTTCCTGGCTCCTGGCTTCGGATCAGTGCAGCACCAGCCATTGCGGCTCACTTGGGGAGTGAATCATCGGACGGAAGATCTTCCTCTCTGTCTCTCCTCTCTGTATATCTGCCTTTCCAATAAAAAAATAATATTAAAAAAAAAAAAGAAAACCAACCAGCAGATGGAAGATCTTTCTCTATCTCTGTCTCCTAATTCTGCCTGTCCAATAAATCTGATAAGCCTTCAAAATAAATAAGTAAGTACACTCCTCTAGAGGACCGAGTGTGGGATCATTGTGAATATATAAAACTAAGGCTTCAACAGTTAGCACGAATGATCATCTGCAGGACCCCAAGCTTATCCACTTCATACATTTGTCAGAATCAGGAGAAATCTTCAGACATGATTACTGAGCAGGGAAGCCCAGAGAGGCCTGCTGTTGGACGTGGGGTCACACAGCCAGCCCTCAGGAGACTCAGCCATGGCTTTTCTTGTCCATCTGCAACACGGGCCCTCCGGGGGAAAAGCTCCATTAGGCCAAAATGTGACTCATCCAAAAAAAAAATCATTTAAAGATTTTTGTTTTTCCTTAAAATAAACATTCTACTTTAATATGTGACGGGATTAGTGTTTGCTAAGTGCCAAGTTTCTCGCCTAGCCAATTGAAGGCAGTTGTTCTTACATAATGCACTTCCCCAGGACTGGACAGAGGGTGTCAGGGCTTAGGACAGAGATGGAGGCACAAGCAGAGTTGCAGCTGGCCCTGGGCGGGACCAGAGGGCAGAGGGTCTGCCCGCCAGCTGTGGCCTACTCTGGGCTGAAGCCCCTTCAAGCCCACAGAGGCTGGCTGCTATGCCTCCCCCAGACACAGTTACCCTCCAGTGCAATTCTCTAGCCCATCACCTCCTCTCTGGGGCCCATTACCCACGCAGCAGGAGGAGTCCGGGTTTGCAAGGAGAATGCAGGCCCATCTCTTTTTTTTTTTTTTTCCTGCCCCCAGGCAGCATTTGGGGTTTGCAACTAAAGAGACAAGAAAAAGGGAAGGAAAAAAAAAAAACTTTTGAACTGTTTTTCAAATGTTCTGGGTCTTGGCAAACCCCAAAATGCCTTTTGCCAAATGCTTTTTCCCTTAATTTTGAAACCTCGGGTGTATTTCCAGAACAATCCAATCCATCTGCTTCTGATTCATTTACACTTAACTCATTAGGAGGCTGTTGCGTAAGGAGCGGTCTGACGTCCCCACGATCCCCCGACGGAGGCCTGCTTCTCCCCCCCTACAACCCACCCTCTGCAAATCAGAGACAGGCGTCTTGCCAGTTGGGCATGGGGCACAGACGCCCCTCCACCCCCAACTGAAAGCCTGCTTTTGAAACTCCAAGTCCCCTGTGAGCAGGGCGGGGTGGGGTGGGAGGTAGGTGAGGTTGGCTGGCTCTGGCGACCCCACTCGTCACTCACCCTGCCTCTTCTTCCAGCTCATCATTACCAGGATCGCGGCTATTACTGTCGTTCAGGGGATAATAAACGGCCCCATCCTATTGTCAAAGACCTACTGTTGTGTGCCATTCCTCATCAAGCTCTCCAGGGTCATGCAACGTGCCATTAAGCAAACACTGCCAGCCACAGTAAACTACCAAGCAGGGTCTGGGAGGGGCTGGAAGGGGGCAGATGCCGGGCTAGCATGTCAGCACCAACCACAGCCCAGAATGTCTTTTGCAAGGACTGGGAGCTGCAGTAGGAAACCCCCCCACCACCAAGAGAAGGCCTGGGGTGTGCACAGATGAGGGGGGGCAGGGCTGCTTCTATGGCCAGCCCAGACAACAGCGCAACAGGCAGAATGGCTGCTGACTTTCCAGAGAACTGGCCACCCAAAGCCACAAGCCCCAGCTGCATCCCCGGAGACCAAGCAAGTCAGTGGCTCATTGGAAGAGAGATTCTTTTCTCCCATCTTCCATCTCATCATTATCTTTATTTCCCAAACCACCTTCATTCACACACACGCACACGCACGAACAGAATGAAGCCAGAAAGTAGTATACATTCAACCCCATCCTACTGAGAACCACAGGGGACAGAGCAGGCAGGTGGCATGGGGACTCGCCTCACTGGCATGGGCACTGACATTCCCAAGGCAGCCCAGGGCCAAAGAAGCACAAGGGTCAGTCCCCAGAGGAATCATCTCCTAAACTGGATGTGTCGGAAACAGCATCACGGTTCCTGGAACACACCACGCACTAGAAGTGGTGTGTGTGTGTGTGTGTGTGTGTGTGTGTGTGTGTGTGTGTGTGCGTTCTGCATGGGGAGAAAGAAGCAGATTCCAGCACCAGGGGGCAAGGAGGCAGGGTCACTGGCAGGAAAGAGTCCAGCATGATGGCAGGACCATAAGGGAGGGACTGCACGTGCCGGACAGAGGCAAACACATGGAAAAGTGGGTCAGCAGTGATGCAACTCAGAAGGCTGGATTTATCCCAAAAGGCAAGAGTGAGTCATGGGAGGGCTCTGAGCAAGGAAGGAGGTGAACAGAGGGGTGTTTTCAGAGAAATAATGTGGTGCTAACAGTGGAGCGGCGTGAAGACAGATTAAAGGCAGGAAACCAGGGAGGGGTCCATTCCGGGCACTCTGGCCTCTGAGGACACAGGCCTGGAATAGCAGGTGGCAGAGCCGGAGGGAAAGACCAGCACACCAGCCAGAGCTGATGAGTGGGGGGAACCTGGAAGCATTGCAGGACAGGAGCCAGCTGTGTAGCAGAGACAGTGAAGCTGGCTCCTGTGGTGCCAGCACCCCATATGGGCACCAGTTTGTGTTCCCGGCAGCTCCACTTCTGATCGGGCTCCCTGCTTACAGCCTGGGAAAGCAGCAGAAGATGGTTCAAATCCTTAGACCCCTGAGCCCATGTGGGAGACCAGAAAGAACCTCCTGACTCCTGGCTCCTGGCTCCTGGCTGCTGGCTCCTGGCTCCCGGCTCCTGGCTGCTAGCTCCTGGCTCCTGGCTCCTGGCTCCTGGCTCCTGGCTCCTGGCTTCAGCCTGCCCAGCCCTGGATGTAGCAGCTGTCGGTTGAGTGAATCAGTCTGTCTGGTGGGCTGACTCTGACTTTCAAATTAAATAAATCCATCTTGATAAAAGAAGAGGCTAGGCCCTGAAATGCCAGGAGCAGATGGAACGGGCATTGTCCGCGGCGGTGACATTTACCTGGCCATGAGGGTGACCACCATGACACTAAATGCCCTGTACAGGTTGTTCATGTCAGAAAGGAAACATGGGCAGTGTATGGCTATGGTTTGAATGTGCCTTCCCAAACCCAATCTGTGAGTCGCCTGCCACAGGCAGAGCCTGTACAAACTGATCCTGCCTATGCCAATGGATGGATGCCCACAGCACGGGACTAGGTTATCTGACAACAGGGTGAGCCGGCCTCGTGTCCTGTGCGTCTCGCGTGCTCCCTCGGGCTTCGGCCTTGCACCACGCGATCATCCCCGCCAGGGGCTTGTGCCATGTTCCCTTACTCCCAGCAAATGATTCCGTAGCAGGTGTTTTGTGGAAGCAGCAGAAAAATGGACTAAAATCATTATTCTCTTTGTTTTCAACCATGAGAAACTGGGAAACAGATGGGTTTACTAAATTACCCTAAAACACATACAGAGAGTAAGCGACGACACTGCTGTTATATATACGGAGAGAGAGAGACAGAGAGAGAGACAGGTAAACTCGAGGGCTTTTCCATCCACTGGTTCGCTTCTCAAACGCCTACAGCAGCCGAGACTGGACCAGGCCAAGGCTGGGCGTCTAGAACCCCATGTAGCTCCCAAATGAATGGTAAGAACGCAAACATCTGAGCTGTCACTGCCACCTGCCCAGACACGTAACGGGAGGATGCTAGAGTAGGGGGCTGGAGCTAGGAGTCCCCAGCCTGAGGCGCCAGCCACCAGTTGGAGAAGAAAAGGGTTCTTGTCGCAAGCAGACGAGAAAATACTGGGTGCCAGCTGCCTGTCCACGGGTGTGTCTGTCAGTGGCCCCTCCATGAGTAACGTTTCTATGAATAACCCCATGGCAAACCAAGCCAGATTTAGTAAGTGTCCCAAGAATACCCGTGCGTTTACTTTTAGTGTAATATTCATAGCTATAGGACACCACTGCAATATTGAAGTACTCACTTGCCTTTCAAAGTGTTTCACCCTCTGTTTAAAAAGTTTATATAGGGCCCGGCGGCGTGGCCTAGCGGCTGAAGTCCTCACCTTGAATGCCGGGATCCCATGTGGGCGTCGGTTCTAATCCCTGCAGCTCCGCTTCCCATCCAGCTCCCTGCCTGTGGCCTGGGAAAGCAGTCGAGGACGGCCCAAAGCCTTGGGACCCTGCACCCGCGTGGGAGACCCGGAAGAAGTTCCTGGCTCCTGGCTTCGGATCAGTGCAGCACCAGCCATTGCGGCTCACTTGGGGAGTGAATCATCGGATGGAAGATCTTCCTCTCTGTATATCTGACTTTGTAATAAAAAAAATCTTTAAAAAAATTTAAAAATTAAAAGTTTATATATTTTCATTGGAAAGGTACCGTTACAGAGAGAGGAGAGACAGAGAGAGAACCCATTTGCTGATTTATTCCCCAGATGGCCATAGCAGCCAGAGCTGGGCCTGTCTGAAGCCAGAAGCCAGGAGCTTCTTCCAGGCCTCCCATGTGGATACAGGGACTTAAGGACTTAGGCCGTCCTCCTCTGCTTTCGCAGACCATAAGCAGGGAGCTTGATAGGAAGCAGAGCAGCCAGGACACAAGCCATACAGGTTAACAGGGCACCAACCCCATGTTTCACTCTCCTGAAAACAAATGGTGGAAAAGGCCTCTTGCCACCATGAGCAGCAGACAGGACTCTCCATGGATGGCAACTCCACAAGGGGGCCAGGCCTTCAGAGTACCCAGCTTGTCCTATGTGAGTGCACGGGCCCTGGCCCACAGTGCCAACCGCCAGCTGGTGCCAGCAGCACCAGGGCCCTCACTGAAGCATTCCCACCATCGCCATCCTGGCACCCTCTCATTTCTGCTGTGGCAGGCAGAGCGGGCCGTGGAGGGAGGCAGGGGGGAAGGGAAGAAGGAGTGAAGCAGGTGCAGCTGGTGGCCAGCAGTCCAGCCCCATTGGCCCTCCGTGTCCTGTCGTGTCCTCTCTTGGTCCCTCCAGGTCCACCCTGCCTGCCTTTTCTTCTGGCCACTCCACAAGCGCCAGTGTCCCCTTGGGGGCTCAGAGCACGTCCCCAGAAGGACAGCCCTGGCTGCCTTCTCCTGCTCCTCTTCCTCTTTTCTCAACTCGGTCAGACCCAGTGCTCCCCAGCTGGCCCGAGAAGGCATCCAACGGCTTTGAGGATACGCAGCCAGCAGCCCCCAACTCCTAGCCCTCTCCCTCCCGCTGTGGCAAGGAAGGCAAGTCACGGTGCCCATGAGCAGGTGAGAAGAGGCCGGTATGACAGGGCCAGGGACCAAAAGCAGATCTCCCACTCGTGGTTTAAGCTGCTCATTTTTTTTGTTTTCAAACATGCATACGTTTCAACAAGGGCCTTCGAAGAGAGACAAACATGGAGGTGGAGCCCCACACCATGAGGGAGGCAGTGAGGGCTGAAGAACCATGGCAGGCAGCAAAGGGGCAGCCAGGAGCATGGCCAGGGACACAAAGATGTGTGCAAGTGTGATAACAAAATGTGCAGGTCCACAGGGGGCCAGAGACCCTCCCTGCACTGGGCGCCATGCATCTGACCTTGGGGAGCCGGGAGCCTGGAAACCTCAAGCAGGGCTGCTGCAGGGCGAAGAGAGAGTCTGGGGGGTGGGGGGGGGGGGCGGGGGGAGGTCCCTGGGGACATTCTTCCCTGTGCCCAGGGAAGGGACACAGCATCTCTGAAGAGGTGCCCTGGAGCCCTGTCCTTCCCGCTCTATCCTCCCCATCCCAACACCCTCTCAAGAAACTCTGCATGAAGAGCTTATCAAGGCTCCTCCACCTGGCAGTGGTCTTTCCTTGTGTTATTCGTGGCTATTCCAGGCCCAAACTGTGCACGCATACATATGCATGCGCACGCGCACACACACACACACACACACACTCAAGGGAGGACGGCACGAGGAGTCAGGCCCCACGGCGCATCCCAGACTTTCAAACTGTGCAGGCTGTGCCCGGGGAAAATGTCACTGCTTGGCTAGGAGCTTGGGTAGCACTGGCAGCAGGGAGAGGCAGAGAGCGGGAACCGAATTTAGGAGTGGCTGGAAGGTCGACAAGAAGGCGCAGCCAGCGCCACCGCGTATACATAGAAAACAGAAGCGCTTCTGCGAGCCTGGCCCTGGCATGCTCTGAGCTGCCACCGCCTAAAGGATTCAGAACTGGCCCGCCCATGCAGTTGCTCCTCCCTGCAGGGACCGCTGCAGGCTCGCTCCCACTCTCCAGGCTTTGTGCCGATGGTCAAGCTGCCCCAATGACAGCACCAATGTCCACGTGGCCCAGGCAATCCCCATCGGCCCCCTAGGTCTGAGTCGCAGCCTCTGGTCATGGATAGATTTGACTCTAGCCTGCCCTGGTACTGTCTGCTGGGGGTTCACCCTTCCCACTGCAAATGGCATGCCCCCTGCATGGAGGAATATGGGCATTTACCCCAGCTGCACTGCACACCATTGTGGCACAACACACAGAAGGGTGTGGGGTGCAGGAACCGACCTCATTCGGGACCTCACTTTGTGGAGCAGACCCTAAGGCCACACATACGACCTTCCTCCTTTTGTTTTGCATGAAAGGGTTCTTTCCCCCCCACCCCCCACCCCGCTGGATCTAGAGAAGCTGTGGAGAAAGACCCTTCTTTTCCCATCGAGTCCAGTTGATACCCTCCTTGCCTGGAATCTAATTATACTCAAAACCACCCAGAAGCCACAAGAGGGCTTTAACTAGGAAAACTCAAACTCACTTCACTGCCACAAAGCCTGGTGAGGGAGATTACCACTGTTCACCAGAGAAGTTAACAGGGCCAAGTTCCATGCAACCCGACCAGGAGGAAGTCAGGGCTTGTCTGCTAACCTTATGATCTTGCAGAAAGAATAAAGGACGAAGCATCAAAGACAAGAGGTGACTGTCTCTGGAGACAAGACGGCCCTCTTGTCAAAGTGCAGGCCGGAAAGAAAAGATGAGCATGCGTAGCAGCTCCCAGGCTGCTCCAACCGGCCGTCTCCCAGCCTGCTTGTGACATCAGTGGCCGGGGGCAGGTCGGGGGACACTCAGAGATAAATATTCCAGGCAAAGGAAGATGGTAGGGCTGGGAAGCGGGTTTCCAGGGAGAGAAACGGGCTGCCCAGGAGGTCATTTCATCTTCTGGCTTCCAGAACAGACACATTGATACATGCCCGTGACATTGCCATCA
The DNA here is from genome assembly GCF_017591425.1 of Ochotona curzoniae. NCBI lineage: Eukaryota > Metazoa > Chordata > Mammalia > Lagomorpha > Ochotonidae > Ochotona > Ochotona curzoniae. The sequence goes on from NW_024465279.1 coordinate 723,154, forward strand.
GAGAAAAGTTCTCAGCTGTCAACCTTGGGAGAAATGTCTGGGCGAGCCAGAAAGAAGAACACCACCACCCAGAAAACAGAACAAAGTGGAAAGGAATCTACAGTTTAAAACAGCATGTTTTGGGCCCCAGCGCGATGGCATAGTGGTTAAAGGCCTTGCCTTGCATGCACCGAGCTCCCATATGGGTGCCGGTTCTAATCCCGGCAGCTCCACTTCCCATCTAGTTCCCTGCTTGTGTTCTGGGAAAGCAATCAAGGACGGCCCTAAGCCTTGGGACCCTGCACCCGTGTGGGAGACCCAGAAGAAGCTCCTGGCTTTTGGATCAGCTCAGCTCTGGCCATTGTGGCCACTTGGGGAATGAACCAGCAGAGGGAAGATCTTTCTATTTGTCTCTCCTTCTCTCTGTAAATCTGACTTTCTAATAAAAATAAATAATAATAAATCTTTTTTTAAAAAAATGTTTAGAAGACACTGATCTTAAGTGGTGGGACCTGAACAGCATCACGGCAAGCCAGACACGCTGTTCGTTTGTTTACTCTCGTGTTGTGTCTAAGTACCTACAGCTGTAGTACATGCAAGAGTCCTGGGGCCATCCAGTGCTTCTCTGCCAGGGACAGCACCAGGGGACAGCACCAGAATGTCCCTGCTGAACCTTCCAGTCCAACAGTGAAGTGTGCAGGGTGACATGAACTGCCAGAAACCCACCCAGCCCAGACATTCCAGATCAGGAGCGTCGTAAAATCTGCGTGGGTCCCTGCTGTGGGTGGCACTGTACAAGACTTCCTTAAGGGCCCAGCAGCGTGGTCTAGCAGCTAAAGTCCTCGCCTTGAATACGCCGGGATCCCATATGGGTACCAGTTCATGCTTCAGCTGCTCCACTTCCCATCCAGCTCCCTGCTTGTGGCCTGGGAAAGCAGTCAAGGACGGCCCAAAGCCTTGGGACCCTGCACCCGCGTGGGAGACCCGGAAGAAGTTCCTGGCTCCTGGCTTGGGATCGGCATAGCATTGGCCATTGCACTCACTTGGGGAGTGAATCATTGGATGGAAGATGTTCCTCTCTGTCTCTCCTCCTCTCTGTATATCTGACTTTCCAATAAATAAATAAATTTTAAAAAAAAAAGACTTCCTTAAGGGAAGTGGCTCTGGGGTCTCAGCAGCCTTTAGAGTTGAGCTAACTGCAGGAGGGTTGAGCAGGGAGCAGAGCTGTGGGAGTCGGGGGAAGGCAGCCTTCGCCCTCCTGCTCATTGCCCTGGGAGCCTTCATTTCAGCTAGTCCAAAGAAGCACATGTGGCCCCATTACTTGCATATTTTTTTCAACATTTTGTAACAAGCTGGGTGGTTCTCCCAGCCCGGAGGGGGCTCTGAAAGATAGAGTGCTGGTGAGGGAAGCAGGGAGTCGCAGGCCTGCAGGTTCCAGGAAATTAACGAGAACACGTTGGCCGTGCAGCCAGAAGGAAAAGGACGGGACCACGTGGGCTCAGTAACAGTGACTTGGCCCTCCAGCCCTGGCTAACTCAGGGTGTTAGCCTCCCTGCAAGGATTTCCCCAATACTCCTCCAATTCCCATGGCCAATGGATAAGCCAGGTGGGTTCATCAAAGCTCCAGACACATGCGATCAGTTTGCTGGTCACCCCAAGGCCCACAGTAGGCACCTTTCCACCACCCCCACAGCCCCCAGGGGCATAGGACCCTGCCATCATAGCAGGCGACCCCTCTGAGACCTCAACCCAACAGGTTACGTGGTGCAGCTAGGAGAGAGACTCTCTACCCCCCCCCCCCCCGCCCCGTGTGCGTTTCCGCCCAGAGACACAGCCCTAAGAGTGTTCCCTGGCCAAGCCCAATGGACCAGCTGGGACCACTCTCCCCACTCTGACGCACAGATCAAGCCCAGAGCACACAACCATTTGTGAGCCGCACAATAAGTCTGGCTCGGAACAGCCCCACACCTGCCGCATGCACCCAAAGCCCCGACATTGGGTCAAGAGTTTGTGTCCCATTCCGTCTTCCTTCAATGCACACTCCTCCCGAGGGCACCAGTTGAACATAGCTACTAATAGGCTCATGCCTGCCAGCTGTGCCTGCATCGACATGCCCCGGCTCCAGCTGGGAGTCCCTGCACACTTAACCGTGACAGCAGAGGCACAGTGTTCAATGCTGCCCGGCTACAAGACGGACCGATGTGGCTTTCCTTACACCAGGTTGAGCCAAACGCTTCTCGTTGATCCACAGGGAGACTTCAAAATTAAAATCCATGCATGCCTACAGGGGTCTTGAAGCAGCTCACAGGAAAAGTAGATTATGTAAAGAAAGCTTTTTCACAGACTTCAAGATTTGCTTTGCACCAAAATAAACTTAATTTTTGAGAGGCAGAGAGAGAGAGCTCCTGTCTTTTGGTTCACTTCCCCTGTAACAGCCCAGGCTGGACTAAGTCTTAGCCGGGAGCCAGAAACCCAATCTAGGCCTCCCGGGAGAGTCCCATATGGGGAGGGAGGAGAGCAGATTCAGGCTGCACGCCATCACTGAGGAGTCAGCACTGGGCTACAGTCCACGGTGGACACCAGCATCCCATATTAGAGTGCCAGTTCCAAGTCCCAGCTTCTCTGTCTACAATCCAGCTTCCTCCTAATGCGCTGGGAACGCAGCAGCAGGTGGCCCAACTCTCTGGTTCCCTCACAACCACATGGGAGACACAGGTGGAGTTCCTGTCCCCAAGCTTCCGACTTGGACCAACCCTGGCAGTTGCAGCCATTTGGGGAGTGAACCAACAGATGGACAATCAATCTCTCTCTCTCCCTCTCTCTCCTCCTTTCAGATAAACAAATCTTAAAAAAAAAAAAAAAATCACCCAGAATCACAAGAATGGAGTCCTAGTGGTTGTCCCGGGAGGTGAAGGGTGACTAAGACGATCTCGGCCACCACCTCCATACAGGAAGACAGGAAGGCGGGGACAGCCTCGTTTCGCTGGGGGGAAATTGCAGGAACAAGCATAAGGCAACGCAAACCCTGCCGGTGTCTAAAGATATACAATTAAAGTAAAAGAGAGATATGAAACGCAGATGGTTCACACAGCCTCAGGCTACCGCTCAACTAAAAGAAAGGATTCGGAGAAATGACAGCAACGCGCTAACAGCGATGACCCTGCATTCCATGCAGTTCACTTCCTCCTGTGTGCGTTTCTGCCCCCCTCCCCAAGTTTTCCACGATCCCATTAATGTTCCTTACGGAAGAAGCATGGCACTTACTGTTTTGCTTTGTTTTGTTTTTTTTAGCTATTTTCATTAGAAAGGCAGATATACAGAGAGAAGGAGATACAGAGAGGAAGATCTTTCCTCTGCTTTCCCAGGCCACATGAAGAGAGCTGGATGGGATGTAGGGCAGCCGGGACATGAACTGGTGCCCATGTGGAATCCCGGCCCTTGAAGCTGGGGAGCAGTGGTCAGTCGAGCCATTGCGTTACTCTTCATGGTCCTCACTCTTAAACAGTGTTTTTCCTCTCCGGGTGTGTCCCCAGAAAAGACTTCAAGGTGTCACAGGGCTGATGACGACAAGGCATGGGACATGGGAGCGCACATCTGCTGCATCTCTCCTCACGTCCCCAGCAACACGGACAGTCCTCGCTGAGCCTGCCACCACCACATCTGGCCACTCTCTCTCCGAGAAGCCCTTCCAACTGGCTCCCTTCTGGGCATCCAAGCCACACCTGTCAGCTCCCACGAGGCTGAAAATGAGAGGGAACCAGACTCAGACACGGGACTCAAGCCAACCTGGCTTTCCTCTCTCTGCCAGGAATTTGAGTTTTTCTCAGTTGGAGAAGAAGGGTCTAATTCAGACAGAACACGTGGCTGTGGAGTCATTGGGTCACAGGGACGGGCTGTGCGGCTAACCCACCCTGCAGAGAAGGAAGGAAACACACCCCAAGTTCCTGGGAACCCTTGCCTGGGGAGACAGAGCAGCAGAAGCAGAGGTAGGGGAGAGTCCTGTCCTGTGGCCTTCCAGGACAGCTCTGGCAGCCTTGTGGCCCACCTGCCCACTTCAGGCCCCACTGCCGTGGACCCCCGAAGCCTTTCAACGGCTCCTGTTTACTGGCCTCCCCAGAGGCTTCCATCAACACATCTGGCCCGTCCTGCTACTCAAGGGTCCACCTCTGGTCCGCCTTGCTGATGAGCCGAGAGCCAGAATCCACTCCCTCCTGAGTCCCCAGCGCCCCTCCAGGTTGGGGCCGGGCTCCAGCTCCAAGCCGGAACGTGGCCTCCCTACCCTGTACTTGCCCTGAGCATGGTGGAATGGGCCTGCAACACCCTGAAAGGCCTTTGAGCCTTTCCACTGAGTCACATAGGGTGCCCTGCGACCTCCTGGGACCCCATCCCTCTGCCCATGGGGCAGAGGCTTGCCCCCTGGGGAGTGGAGAGGCCCACCGTCCCCTCCCCATCCCTGCAGGAGGGCCCGGGACCTGGCAGCCAGAGGAGAAAGGGGAAGTTCAACAGCTCCAAGGTAAAGCCTCTTTTTATTAAGACAACACGGCAAACTTTTTTTTTAACCACAACTGACATCACTCTAATAAATCACCATCATGTCTTGCGGGATAGAAAAAGCCAAAACACTGTCACATTTGATTTCGCCAGCTACTCGCCGCCTGGAGAACAAACCATGTGTTTTTAATCAACAACACTTTGTTTTGCATTTCTCAGACCCCAATACTCTTTAAATAGTTGCTTTGACCAGAAGGCTGTTTTAACCCCCCCACCCCCAGGGCTGACATCTCTGCTGCAGACCTGGAAGAAACAGAACGCCAGAAAGCCGGAGACCCGCTCCCAGCCTCAGCCCCGGCACCTTCCCTTTCTTGATTACTAAGGCTTAGGAGTGTCTCTCTGTGGCAGGGGACGGGGTTTTCCTCTTCCTTCTATGGAATTTAATTAGATGCCTTCCCAGAAAGTTGGGAGTTTTTTGGGTTTCTCTAACAGGCAACCCAACTGGGTTATGGGAAAACGGCAAGTTCCCAGCCAAAGGAAACACACAGAGAGAGTCACATCTGGAACGAAGATTCCAAAGCTGCCAGAGGGGAGGTGGCAGAGGAGGGGGACTTCAGGAGGGGAAAGGAGCAATAAAACAAGATTTCCGGAATAGCACATGGCAATCCAGACTTCTCGGAGGCCGAGGCGTACCCAGGCCAGCCGGTGGCAGGAGCTCCTGTGGCACTCACCAGCATCACTTTGCTGGTAATGAGTGGCACCCAACCCCTCAACCCAAGTCAACAGCAAACTGTGTGTGTACAGAGAGGTGTAAGCGAACAAGGCCACTCACCTGGCTGCCCTGCATCCGGACTCATCCCCTCCAGGTGTTTGTCCCTGACCACACCTGGTTTGACAAACACAATGAAAAGGAGACTGCAAGCACTGAATGAGAAGTTCCACACCCCCTCCCCCTGGCCCCACCCAACAACAGCAAAACGCTATGCTGCTGCTAAACACTTGCAAACCAACCAGAAATAAAGGTGATACTGAAAGGTTCAGGCATCAGCTAGCTGTCACCCACCTAGACGTACGGTAAAATGTTGGCCAAAGTGTTTTGCCCTTGAGTGGTTGGTGAAATCCTCCAGTGGGGGTAAGAGCGGGGCTTTCTTGCCTTGGCATCCTCTGCTGACCAGATGGCGCCACACGTCTCAAGAAAGGCCCCCGACACACCCACCCAGCACGCCGCACACTGGGTTCGTCCTGGGAGTCTTGGCCATTGGTCTACTCACGCAGGACTCTGCCCGAACGTCATTCATTCACCAGGAATCTTCATCAGCTGTTAGCTGTGGTTGTTCCTGTGTGTGTGTGTGTGTGTGTGTGTGTGTGTGTGTGTGTGTGTGTGTGTGTGTGAGTGTGTGTGTGTGTGTGTGCCATACACTCATGAAACTTGGTAGAACGGGGGAAAATCCACTCTGACAATGTCGCCTTCCCCCCACCCCATTCCTCCTGCAACTGTGCTGGAAGAGGGATGAGAGCTTCTGGAGAACCCTGCCATCAGAGACGAACAGTCGGCCAGCTGAGCCCTGCCAGGGAGCCCCACTCCTGCTCCTAGACACCCTTTGTTCCACAGTCATTTCCACCTCCACGAGTAAATGCACCCCCAATTTCTGCACGGGTATCAGCCACTGGGTTTGGGTACAGGATCCTGCCCAGTGACGATGGTCTTATTTGGCCACAGATGAGGAATAGGATCACCTCTGAATGCAAGGAAGGGGTGACTTCTCCAATTGATTGCTACAAGTAAGTACGTGTGATGGCCTGGTTCCTAAACGGCCTGTTGAAAATGCTACCGTTCCTCTGTTATCTTCCAAAATAAAGTCAGAAGCCTGAAGAGACAGTGGAGTGTTGGAAGGTGGCTCCTGGTGACCACTGATAAGGGTGTTCAAGATTGGATTCAGAAGGAAACGTGTGCATATACGGTCTCGGTGTGTGCACACACGTGTATGTGTGACGGACATGCACATACTGTGTGTATATGCCCATGCCTATGTCAATGTGGAGACATGTGTGCATGAGTATATTTGTGTATGGTACATGTATGTGTGTATGTGTGTGCCTGTGTCTGTATGTATATGTGTGTGTGCATCTGTGTATATTTTGTGTCTATGCAACACATATATGTGTGTGTTATGTATGTTTTGTGTACATGTGTGTCTACATGTATATGTGTGTGTATATATGTGTGTGTGTATGTGTGCATAGAGGATTGTAGACCCGGAACTATGCCTGGAAGGAACATGTTTAAGCAAACCTCAGTTGCCTCTTGGGTTTCTCCGTGGGTTCAACTCCACTTGCCTCCCAGAGTCTCCCATCCTCAGCCTTGGCCAGGTGCACAGAGGTGTAAGGGTTAGGCAAGGACAGACTTGCTACTCCAAGTGGTTCGTACACCAGGAGTTGGCATGTCTGTTAGAAATGCAGATGTTTGCTGGACCTACATCTTCCTAGGATGGCCCGGCCACTGTGTATTGTATGGTCAGTTTCAGAAGCACTTGCATTTTCTAAGCCTGACTAGGCACTAGCCATCACCCAAGAACTGTACAACCCTGTTGAGGGCAGGGTCTCACTCTACCCATAAAATCAGAGCATCCAGAGAGGGCGCCCTGGCTCTGGGATTTCACCTGTGCCTGGTCCTATTCTGAGCATCTTTTGGAGCCAGCCACTGGCAGGGAGATTCCTAGAGGCTGTCTTTATCCTCACTACCACATCACTGACAGGTGCTGCGTCCCATGCCCCTTAGGTCTCCTGCCAGTGCTGGCACTGAACCCAGAGCCACAACTGCCATGCAGCTTATCCACAGTAGCAATGGCCCAGTGTAAGAAAAGGAACCAGCAGAGAGAGGTGGGTCAGGAAGCCTCAAGTGGGGCAGAGTGAGGTTTTGTTTCTTTGGTTGGTTGGTTGGTTGGTTGGTTGGTTGGTTGGTTTTTTAGGCTAACACAGGGAGAGGAAAGGGGAACAGCAGGAGCAGCTGTGGAGAACTGCAGCCCCAGAAAGGTCAGGTGCACACAGCACCCACGGACCGGCTGGCATCTGGAACAGCCAGGCCAACTGGGCCGAGGCCGTCTTGGGGCTTCCTGGTACACCAAGGAGCAGAAACAGAATCTACCTGTTAGTAAACAGTAATTCCAGGAGCACAAGTACCACCAGGGAGCAGCCAACACTGGGCCCCGTTCTCCCACAGCCTCCAAAAGCAAATTCTGAAATGCAAACATCCCTGCCGGAGCAGGCCCGGGTCTCTGTGATGGCCATAGTATTCCAATGCCTGCTATTAACCAAAGCCTTCGTCCCCATCTCAACACACACACACACACACACACACACACACACACACACAAGTTTAGAACTCAGTACCAGCCTGCCAGCCTACTGAAGCCCCCACGGTGATCCAGTGGCCCACCCAAGGCCCCATTATGGCTAGGGACAGGGTCATTACACTGGAATTTGGAGAAATGGATCTTCCATCTTCTGGTTCATTCCCCAAATGGCTGCAGTGGCTGAAGTCCTAACTCGGTTCTCCCACGTGGGTGGCAGGTAGGCTTTGCTGAATCGGAAGTGGAGCAGCAGGAACATGCCAGCATGGAATGCCTGCTTGCTTAACTTGCTGTGCCACCACGTGGGCCCAAGCGCCCTTCACTTCTACAATTCTCCTTTCCTGCTGGTGGCAGGACCCCACATCCATGAGACTGCATGTGCCTCTTTCCCTGAGACCCAGGACAGCCCTAAGGGGACCCCAGGGCAGGTGAAACACAGGTGCACCCTGTAACTCAGCAGTAACGTGTGTTCAGAGGGATATCGGGAGCCGCCTCAAAAATTCTGGGAATAAGAACTGAGCAAAGAAGATCATGAACACACCAAATATGGCTCCAGAGTTATAACTGCCATCGCCGAATCGTAGGAGATTAAGGAATCTGTGAACAAATTAGCCTGGTGCAGGCGGTGACTTAAGGAGAAGCTGGGGAGGAGTCACAGGCGCCAACGGCTTCCAACCCTCAAAAGTTTTTTTCATCAAGTTACACTATTATTTGAAATTGGCAGAACACCCGTGGATTTAGTCCAAAGACATAATTTATGAATTTTTTTTAATTTTCTTTTTTAAGGGCATTAGGGTTTTGATTTCTTTTTTTTTTTTCTTCTTCTTCTTCTTCCTCTAAGGTTCTTTTTTTTTTTTTTTTTAAATTATTGGCAATATGTTACTTTCTCTTCTCAAAAACGGCTGCCATCGAGCCTGCAGAAAATGGAGCGAGTTCGAAGGCCCCTTCTTCCCTTCCCAGCTCCCACCTCTTCGGGCTCTGTGAGAGCTCCCTGCACCGCCAGCAGCCCTCCGCTCACGGACGGCCCGCGTTCCCTCCCGGCTTCAGCCCCCGTCGTCCCTCCAGCTCGGGCGTCCTTTATCTTCAGCCACAGATACCCTTTCGCGGGGGGCGGCCCCCAGCCCCTCCAGGGCGGCCCGCCCAGCCGCTCCCCGCTTCCTTCTCTCCCAGTCCTGGGAGTGTACACATTGTGGCAACTCCCCTCCCGCAGGGCCCTGAGAAAGCCGCAGATCAAAGGGCTCTGCGGGGGCGGGGGCCAGGTGTCCGTCCTCCTCCTCCTCCTCCTCCTCCTCCTCCTCTGCGGGCCACGATGAATCAAACCGCCTGACTCACAAGGAGATCAAACCCGGCACCCCGCCAGCTGTTGGTTAAAGCTGGCCTTCACGTTGCCCTCATTAAACTCGCTTTGCCTCCTCCTCTCCCTGCTGACTCCGGTCCTGTGACCGGTCAGCTCCAGGCTCCTCCTCCCCTCTCCACCAGCCTTTCCCTTTCTGGGTGCCCCCCAATTCTCTCTCCACAACCCCACTTCCCGGGGGTGCCCACAGCCTCTCCTCCTCCTCTCTGCTCTAACCTGGGCACCCCCGAGAAGGGGCTGGGGGAGAGGGATGGCCAGGTTGCAGGAAAGCCAGGTGGCTAAACTACACGGCGGGTGCGTAGAGGAGGCAGAGAAGGGGGTTGAAGAGCTGGTTCCCCCAGACGGCGAGGTCAAAAATGAGTTCACCAAGGCTGACCTAAATTCTGACCTCCCCCCCAACACACACACACACGCACACACATACACACACACACCTCTCCAACACCACCACCAATCCAGGCTTCCACTCCTCGCTTTCGAAGGGACGTCTCAGCCACAGCCCTGGGGACCCCATCCACCCGACCCTACCCGCAAAGGTCAGAACAGGAAACCAGGAGCAGCTCAGAAGCGGGAAGACAGAAACACAGGGATCCTCCCTACATCCCATGGAAAGAATGCTGGCTGGTCCCTGGGGCTGATGCGTCAGGAGTATTGAGGCCAGTTACCTAAAGATTGCTGTATACTCGTCTTACCGCACACCCGGGTTATAAAATAATAACAATGCATTAATTTGAAAAAGGCGTACAGACGCTGGCTGCAGCAGGACAGTGGCCTCTCGCGCCTCTCTCTCTTCCTCCTCCCCCCCCACCCCCCCCCATGTGTCTCCATCTTTCCTAACTTGGTTTTTCATGTCAGTAGTGCTCTGCGCGCACAGGCGTGAGAAAACAGACGGGCGGGAGTAGGCAGCGCTGGGACCACGCGCCGAGACATCCCACGGCGTCACGGCTTCTCCTCCGAGTCTGGGAAGACCTCAGGAAGCAGAGCGGTGTTTGGGGGCTTCGGAGTTGGGCTGTTCCCGCCGCATTCCTTTTCCCCCCTTGTGGAGTTGGAATCCGCTCTCTCGCTTCTATTTCCACACTCCTGGCATTGCCTGCCCGCCGCCGCCGAGGGAGAGGCTGCCTCCGGGAACGCAGCATCCCCGGGCCTCCTCGGCACCTGGGTGGCTGCGGCTGCCCCGAGTTCGACCTCACCTGCTCATGTTTCCCCAGCTGTGGCCGGGTGCCCCTGTGGGAGGAGGCCCCATCCATCAAGTCCGCACGGGGGCCCAGCCTCCAGGCGGGCGGGCAGGGTCAGGACTGGTGCGCACGTGAGCGTGAGCGGGTCGGGGAGGCGAGGGAGTGAGGGGGCTTACAGATCAACAGATCGCCTTCCCGCCCCCCGCCCCAGCCCGGTGTGGGAGGCGCTGGCTTGATGGATGGTGCAGGGCGAGAGCAGCCCTAGTTGGCATTCCCCAAGCCTCCTCTGGTAGCCCCACGCTCCAGTGCCCCCACTGACTTCCTCCCAGGGCCCTCCAGGACAGCCCCCTTCTCTTTCTTCTCCCCTCATCCTTCAAGCCGTGCCCTGCAGCTGACCTTTGCAGAGAACAGCCGGCCTAGGAGAAGCATTGAAAAACCTCTCTGAGAGTTTTCCCTGCCTGTGCGGTGCGGGCAGACCCAACAGCAACCACAGGGCGCCTCCCCTGCCTCCGCTGCCTGGCTCCTGGGCTGCCGCTGACCCTGCTTCTCTAGCAGTATTCCCAGACCCATCTCCACTCCCCAACCTTCTGCAGGGCTGCAGAGGGGACACCCCACTGAGACTGACCCTCACCGTGGACTTGGAACTTGTAGACTAAGGTGGCCCCGGATTCCAGGAAAGGCATTGAGAGAATCTTAGGGTTAGCAGCACAGGCCAGGGCAGACAGAAGGCACTCCCAGCTGGGGCAGGGCACGACCGCTGGCTTCACCGGGCCGTGATGTGGGGCTGGCCGGAAGGGACCCGTCCCTGGTATTGGGGCCACTTTTCTGCAGACCACACAGGAAGCAGCTGCACAAAAGAGCAGAGAAGACGACGTGTTGGGGCGAACCGGGCTGGAAGACGTTTAATAGAATTACAAGGAAGGCTCTGAGTTAATGAATCACAACTGCACGAAATCATGATAATCCAGCAGGCATTAGTGACAGCTTAGCTTCAAAGCCGCCATAAAAGTGCCATAATGCTTACCTAACGGGTGATTAATTCCCCCGGTACATAATGGCTCGGTGGGGCGACCGGGCATCAGCAAGAGGCTCCAGGGAAAGCCATGCCAAGCTCCCAGGGAGCCGGGGGGGGGGGTTTGGGAGGAGAGGGGGCAGCCGTACCCTGCCAGGCCCATGTGGTTTCCCTGCCCAGCTGGACAGAGGCAGCAGAGCCAATGAAGGCCTCAACATCACCATCACCTGCTAGGAGGAAGGCGGACTTGGCTCTAAGGCCTACCCCCAGGGCGGGTATAGAGATTCGGGTGACCTGCCACCTCCACCTGCCCTGGAGCTACCTGAGCACCTGACAACTCCAAGTTTCTGGTTTAGCTTCTCTTTGGGATCGAAGGAACAGCAGGGAGCTGACAGCCTTGACCGCCCCTCCCACACACACACACACACTTCGCATGGCTCAGATCCACCCGGGACCCTCGTTCCATACTCACCCCACTCTTCCTCCCAAGACCCCCCTCCCCACTGTCTAGTAGAGCTGCCCATTGCCCCCCAGGCTGGAGGGAATCCTGGGGTGGCCATGCCCATTTTCTTCAAGCTGAAGAAAACCCCAACAGGAGGCCCAAGTCACAGCGATGACACACAGGCTGTTTCTGGTGCGATTCACAAGGGCTCCATGGGAGACACACAGCCCCTCCTCCTCCAGCAGCCACAGCCATGCCCCTTCCAGGGGCTCCCACCCCGAGGGGACTCCCAGCAGGCTGTCACCGAGGTGGAGTCCGCAGAATTCAGGAACAGGTTCTCTCTGGCGAAAGTACCAGCAGAGCTCCCCACGTCACCCAAGTTTGGGAAAACTCCAGGATCTCACAGCCAACCGCAGCTGGCCTGTAAACGCTGCCTCCTGCAGGGGAAGACCCGGAGGAGGTTGCCTTCTCCCCTTTGCATCCTGGAGCCCAAAACAATGCCTGACAGCACGGCTGACAGCAGGTGCCTAGCAGATTCTGGGGGATTCTGCAGTAGGATGCCCCACACTCCTTCCACCACCCCCCTCTACACACACACACTATAAAGTTCCTTGCTTTTATCTGAGCTGCCCACCCAATGCATGCCCAGGTGAATCCCAGGGCTTCATTAAAGTCCAAAGACCTCAGGGCCAATAGGCCTGCCCCAGGAGACTTCTCCCACCCCTGCCCAAATCTGCCCCAGACTCCCCTTAGGTCAAAAGAAAAAAATCAAGAATGCTCAGTAAGTATTTATTGATAGCGGTGCTCATGATGAATTAACAGCCTAAGCTATCAAATTAAAGTTGCAACATGAGGAGAGGCCGTGGCGAGAGAGCAGCTGCCACCCAAGGGTCTAAAATGCTTCAAAATGACACCCACTCGCATAGAGATGCACTGGCTCGGGGCTGAGACGAGAGCTCAGGTGTCTCCCTCACCTGCCCCCAGGAGACCAGACCCATCCTTCTGAAGCAACCCACAAAGCTTCTCAGCCCGTTGGAGCCAGCCTGTGCGATAGGCCTGGTTGTGGACAGAGTCTCGCTAAATCGCTGATTTAGAACCAAAGCCACGGCGGGTGTTCCACGTGGGATAAATACAGTAATGCACATATCTTCTTATTTTCGAAGCAGAATTACAAAGAGAGAGATTTTCTATCTGTTGATTCAATATCCAAATGGCTGCCATAGCCAGGGCTGGACTGGAAAGCCATCCAAATCTCCCATGTGGATACAGGACCCCAAGGACTTGGACCATCTTCTTCTGCCTTCCCAGGTGCATTAGCAGGGAGCTGGTTTGGAAGTGGAGCTGTCAGACTTAAACTAAGACCCATGTGGAATGCCAGCATTGCAAGTGGCAGCTTAAGCCACTAAGCCACAACACTGGCCTCAAAAACATGCATTTCTGACGATGCTGAAACTTCAAGGATTGGAAGCCTAAATGAAGACTACTTCGCGAGACTCGACGGACCTGGATGGAAACACTAAGGAACATAGCCAAAGTCAAGGACCTCGAGGCCTTGAGAGGAGGAAGCAGTTACCGTCAATCAAACGTGTAGCACCGCCCCCCCATCCCCACCCCCATCACATCCACAGGCTCTAGTAGCTCCTCCACCTTCAGGTTCTTCCTTCAGAACCTACTGATGGAGCCACCATTTTCCTTCCTCCGTGCCACGGGCACCTCCCCTAACTGCAGCCCAGAGGTGTGAGCCCAAGGGTGCACCTGCTACATTGGTAAGACAAAAGACCCAAGCCACAGGGCTGACCCAGAGTCAGTCCCAACCTGCTGGCACTCACCGAGGCAGGAGCACCTCCAAGCTGGTAAGCACTCAGACAGCAGGGGACAGGGTGCTGGAGTGAAGTGGGTGCTGGAGTGAAGTAGGTGTGACTCACTTCAGCATCCGAGACAGCCCCACGCTGGAGGAAGCCAGCCTCCACCTCGTTTACAACAGTGTAATGTGATCATATGCAGGGCCGGGATGGCAGAGCCTGGCGGGGGGGGGGGGTGGCTATGGAGGCCCTTGGCGGGGGTCTGAGCCGGCCACTTCCATCCTGCCCCTTTCCAGATTCAGAACGGGGTGCAGGAACAGAGCCAAAGACACCACCCTCTTCACCCTCCACACCCCAGAGAGCTGGAAGGGAACAGGTTGGGAGCTGCCCTGCCTCCACCAGGCCTCACCCTTTCCCAGCCCTGATTCCTTATCCTTAGCGTGCTGATGGTTGACCAGTAGCCTGCCTTGAGAAGCCAGCGGGAGAAACATCCAGGTAACTGTGTACCATTTGTATTTAGGGGCATCTTACAAGTGGAGCCCTTCCCACAGGAGGATCCCAGGTCGCTCCTGCCCAGAAAGACAGCGCCCACAGTCCACTTGGCAACCAACTGCTTGCAGCCCAGCCCAGGCCGGTCTGCTACGGCTGGCGAATGCAGCCCCAGGATTCTGCCCTGGTTTCTAATGTGCTCCTGCCCAGATGCGGCGCCTCATCTTGTCCTGGCCAGTGTGTTTCACATACAAGATGGGGAGGGGTGGGGGGGCAGACCTGCTATGCCCCTGGGGCCATACACTAATGCTGTCCAGATGCTGACAGACAGAAGGGCCAGTCAAAAACTAGCGAAATATCAACACACTTTGAAAACGGTCTGTTAGCACTTGTCGTAAGCACGATAAACAAAACAGTGAAACCATCAGAAAGGACTGCGAGACAGGCTTTGGGCTGATGGACTGTGACGGTGAGAAAAGCCAAGAAGGGGGCAGAGCCAGCTCCCCCTTTGGCCCACACTTGTCTGTTCTGGGTCTTTGCAGTCAGAGCTCACAGTCTTCGGCACCAAGCAAGGGTCCCCGAGCCACTCCCTTGCAACCAGCCAGTTCAACGACATCACGTCCCAGCTGTTTTGCAAGAAGAGGCTGGCAGAAGGCGACACTTGGAACACAGTTTAGCCTGTCTGAGGTCCAGCTGCTGAGACCCCAGGGCCTGCTGGCTGAGGAGCAGGGGAGACTGGGGATGATGGGGGTAGGGAATAACAGGTGCACCTGCCACTCAGCGCACACACAGTCCTCCCGTGTGAGGTGGCAGGAGCCGGGCAGATGCCATCCCCAAAGGGGGTAAAATGAGGTCACTGGTGGCCCACAGTCACTCAAGGTTATTTCCCACTGTCTCGGGCTTTCACTTAATTCGCTTAATTCCCGCAGCCGGTTGCCAGCCAAGTTGTCTATCAAGTCACCTGTGGGTGATTTCAGGGAGCTTAGTTCAGTTGGGTGTAGTCCTCCCATGTTTTGACTCAGAGTCAAGCAAAATAAGGGATTAAAGCAAAAAGGGGTGCAGGCCAAGTGGGGGGTGGTGCAAGTCGAAAGGGAGGCTGGCAGGAGAGGGGACCCCAGGAGGCCTGAGATCTGGACTCCGGCGCCTTGCTGGGTTCAGCACCCCGCCCGTGTGTGGGGGCCCAGGGCAGCCTTCCCCCACCCATACGCACACCTAGGCAGCCTGGCCAATCAGGCTCTGGGGAAGGACACATCGCAAGGACAGGAGAATCAAGTGTACAGAGAGTCCTGCTGGAAGCCCAGGACCGGCCACCAGCTTTGTCCTCCACCGCCACATGCGTGCAGTGACTACCAGCTCAGGGTGAAGCCCGCAGTGCCCCTGGACAACAACTATGGGTAAAAATTCACGAACGCACCTTGCGTGCATCCAATCTCTGCCCATCTACCACTTCCAACACCTGGAAAGGTGGGAAGCTTCCTGCATGGCCAAGCCAGCTGTTGGGGACATAACTCCCCTGGGCTGAAACATAGCTCCCCACCCTCACTTCCTCCCAATCAGGTGGAAATCAGAACAAGAACACAGCAGATCACCGTTGAAACTTCTAGAAAGGTTGTCTTTCCGTTGTCTAACTGCCTGAGTTTGGGGGACAGTGCAAAATCCCCATCTTCAGCACTAGTGACAGCTGCCTCTTGTGACCATTGCAAAGATGCAGGGTGAGCAAGGACCGGGCACAGCCCAGCACAAAGCAAACGCCAACGCGTTCATCACTTCACCCTCATCTCCACCCACCCATCAATCTATGACCAGTAACCGTCAGATGCCAATGAAATGCCCAACACAATGGGAGCCCAAGGGATGCAGATAATTAAGCCAAGGTCATTGCCTTTGAGAAAGCTCTAGGAATAATAGAGAAGATGGGCAGACCGTCAAACAGAGTGAGAAGATACTTGCGCCCACACACACACACACACGCACACACACACAGTGGCATCAGGGTGGGCATCCAAAGCAGACCTGCACGGGCATCTGCTCAGTGCCATGACTTCCTGGCTGGGTGACCTTGGACTGATTGCCATGTAACCCCCCCTTCAGGCTTGCTTCCCTACCTGTAAAGGGAGGACAATAGCACTGGGGCCAGTGCCATGGCATAACAGGCAAAGTCTGTGCCTGGAGTGCCAGCATCCTTTACGGGCAACAGTTCAAATCCTGGCTGCTCTACTTCTGATCTAGCTCTCTGTTGATGGCAGGGCAGAAGCTTTGGAAGAAGCTCCTGGCTCCTGGCTTCAAATCAGCTCAGCTCCAGCCATTGACTATGCAGAGAGTGAACCAGCAGATGGAATACCTCTCTCTCTCTCTCTCTCTCTCTCTCTCTCTCTCCTTTCCTTCCCTCTGCAACTCTGCCTTTCAAATAAAGTAAATCTTTTATTTTTTAAAAAAGAAGCAAATTAGCAGGCTTAATTAGTATGACCCTTGGCTTGGTGACATCTGGTATGTGTCTAACAAGCAACCCGCCCACAGGGATGCTCTGCAGTTAAACTTGCTAATAGACATAAAGATTTCCAGACAATGTACGTGTTGACACTCATTCCGCCCCATCACTTGAGTTCCCGGAGGGAAAGATTTGGGTCTGTTTTATGTGTTCACACTCGCACACTCCCAACCGCACATAGCACATACGTCTTCATTCAATGAGTGGCTCAAGGCTAAAGGAACTCAACGTATAGACACGGAATGCATTCCAGGAAGGCTGCCTGGAAAAGGGGATGCAGCAAGCCGGGAAGCGGCCATGCCTACAGAGGAGACAGTGTATGGGGACAATCAAATGTGACAGAGCCAGGTATGGTAAGAAACCAGAGCGGTTGAGTGGTTGGAGTCTTCCAGCCGGTGCAGTGGACAGAGTGAATCAGCTTTTGCCAGGCTTGCAGAGACCTCGGGTTCAGAATAAACAGCAGCCTTCGCCTCTGGGGACTGTGCCATCCCGCCGGACGCTGACCCATCTGTCTGCAAGATTTCCAGGCAGCTTACAGAACCAGGCAACCATGCCTGCGACCTCTGACCCCTTCCAGTCCAGCAGGGATAGGAGGAAGGGGTCATTTACATCTTCAAAGCTCCTGGTAAATGTTAGCCCACAGCCCTCCTCCCCCTTAGGGCCACGAGGGGTCAGGGACCAGGGTCACACCTGCCCAGGCAGAGCAGGACCCTCCCCCCTCCTGCCCAGCAGGCCTTCAGTGCACCTAACTTGTCTGTAGGCTCCGTGCCCCTCCTCACACACACATGGGCCCAGAGACGGGGGGGTCCCAACCCCTTTGGCCCTCACCCCAACCTTAAAAGAGTAGAGGGGGATTTGAGACAAACACCCCAGGGAGAAGCCCCAAGTTCTGGATGAAGGGAGAGAGGGGAGAAGGCCGGGGCCAGCTGGAAGGATGGCTTGGCCCTGCAGGTTTGGTGACCTTTCCCTGACCCACAAGCTCCAGGTGTCCCAGGCCTGTTGACTTTTACCAGCGTTCCTCTCAGCCCCTCCCCCTGAGAGGGCCCTGGCCCAGGAGAGTAAGGGGGGGGCCCTGACCCCGCTGGCCCTGCTCCTCTCACTTTCTTCGATTTCACCCTAAGGTGGCTGTTGGCATGTTGCACCTGACCCAGGTGCCTCTCGGGGCAGCTCATAGAGCCAGGCCTTGCTACAGCACCATCATGACCCAACCCAAGGATCAGGAGCCCCAAGCGACCTCCATGCTATTATGTCCCTTTGTGGGGACTGTCACCCCTCTCCCCGCCTGCAGAACCAACAGGGAGCCTGGCTCAGGCTTGCAAAAGGCTGGCTAGAGATTGGGCGGGTGCCTAGGCTCTAGCAACAATGATCTGTGCAGCCTGGGGAAGTCATTTCACCCGCCCGTGCCTCAGTTTCCCCACTTGGCAAGCCCAGTGCGAGGAAGGGCCGTGGAGATTCCTTCCAATCTTGCAATCCCAGATACCAAGCTTCTACTCTCCTCGGCCCGCCACCTCAATTCCAGGTTCAGTTTAAGAAATGAGATTGCCAGGGGGTCTCTGAACTCTCCAGGCTTCATGCCTCATGCATGCCCTGCCCACAGCCTACCACCAGGCCCCCTGGACCCTTCTGGCTCTCCAGTCAAACTCCCTCACTGCCCTGAGCCCTGGGCCCAAGCTTGGAAGGCCCAGACTCTCCCCTCAGCTGCCTCCTCATGTGCCCCAGGGCACACAGCTGTGCCCTCTGCCCTGATCTTCCCCGGAGTCCTGCTTACTCCGAGCACCCCTCAGCCCTCTGCTATACAGACCCCCGCGTCCCAGGCATGCACTGCTCAGAGCTGGACGCTGACAGCACCTGGCCACACAGCCTTGGGTGAGCCTTCACCTCATGGTGCCTCCATTTCTTCTGATGAAAAGGGAAGAAAAGCAGAACTGTCTCTATAAATGCATGCAGCTTTTTATGACAGGGTGTGGCCTCATGCATGTGTGTACATGCCTTCGTATGCGTATGCATGCCTTGTTACATGTATGCGCACGTCTCCCTGTGTGTATATGTGTGTGTGCATGCCTGCAAATGTGCATCCTTGTGTGTGTGCATGTGTTCATGTGCTGGTATGTGTCGTGTGTGCATGTCTTGTGCATATATGTGCAATGTGTGTTGTGGGCATAGCTGTGTACACGAATGCCTGTGTATACATGCATGTGTATGTGTCTCAAGCTCCATGTACAAGGCTACTTCAAGACATGGAATGGAATTAGAGATTTCTCTTGGTGCAAAAGATCTTCAAAATTTGAATGTTGTATTTTCCTGAGTTGCATTTCTGCTGAACTTTCTAAAGACCTCTCATTTGCATAGATTTCACAACCAACGCGTTTCTTACACATTCATAGATACCTCTACCGTTGCGTTAGTCTGACAGCACAGTGACTCCTTGGGCTGTGCTGGCATGGGTCCAGGAGATGTCACAAGAGGATGGGGAGTCACCAAAGGACAGCATCAGTCAACTTGTGGCCCCAAGCTGCTCAACACGTCCCAGCATCTGCCCCTGAAAACTCAACCCAGCCCTTCCCATCTCCCACCTCCAACAGACGCCCTGGAGTCCTGGGTTGGCCTACTCAGCTGGGTGCCCACTCCAGCCCTCTTGCCCCTGCAGACAAAAGTAACCCGGATGATGGATGATGAAAGTGACCTCTGGCTGACCCTGCCAACCTGGGTCCTGCTCTGCTTACTCCGGCAGCCTTTGAAATGCAGATGCTGCACCTGAGGGGCTGCTGGCCTCCCACCCCCTCCCTGCCCCGGGGAGGCAGAACCTTTGATATGTACCCCACAGAATGTCCCTTGCTCCAGGAGTCTGGCCCAGGGACCTATAGCCTCCTCTGCCGCCTGCCAAGATGGCCACGTATTACTGCTGGCCACTTTCGGTAACCTAGCCTAGGATACCTGAAGAAGGGTACAAGGCAAATGGTTCAAGTCCCAGCTGCTCCACTTTTGATCCAACTCCCTGCTATTGCAACTGGGGACACAGCAGAGGATGACCCAAGTGCTTGGGCCCCTGCACCCACATGGGAGACCCAGGTGGAGTTCCTGGCTCTCACCTTTAGCCTGGCATAACCCTGGCAACTGTGTCTATGTGAGGAATGAACCGAGGAAGACTGCCTCTCCTTGCTTCTCCCCTCCAGCCTCCCTGGAGAACACTGCTGTGCTGGCAGGAGCTGGCCACGCCCAAAAAACATCGGGTGCCACTCCAGAAAGGCCACAACAGCCGGCAGGGTTTTTTTTTTTCTCCCCAGGACTCCATTCCAGAAAGCTGATGGGACAGGCCCATCTCTTCTCTCTG
The DNA here is from genome assembly GCF_017591425.1 of Ochotona curzoniae. Lineage (NCBI taxonomy): Eukaryota > Metazoa > Chordata > Mammalia > Lagomorpha > Ochotonidae > Ochotona > Ochotona curzoniae. The sequence continues at coordinate 743,067 of NW_024465279.1, forward strand.
GATCCTCTAGCCAGATGCTCAGATCAGTGGAGAGAGAGAGGAAGACTCAGGTGGAAACTGTGAGAGAGAGACAGGGAGAGAGGAGAGAGGTGAGAGGAAAGAGACAGAGAGAGAGGGAACGAGAAGAGAGGGGGTGAGAGAGGAGAGGAACAACAGAGAGGGGAAAGAAGAGAGAGTAGGAAAAGAGAGAGAGAGAGCTAGAGAAAAGAAGGGGAGAGAAAGAACAAGGACGAGAGGATCCAGAGATGGGGAGAGAAAAGAGAGTGGGAGAAGAGAGGAGAGAACGGTGAGCGCAGGGTGAAGAGAGAAGGGGAGAGGGGAGAAGAGAGAGGAGAGAGAGGGAGGAGAGGAGAGAGAGGGGGGAGAGGAGAGAGAGGGGGGAGAGGAGAGAGAGAGGGGAGAGAAGAGGGTAGGGAGAGGAGAGAACAGAGAGAGGGAGGAGAGAAGAGGGTGGGGAAAGGAGAGAGCGCGGGGAGAGAAGAGAGAGAGGAGAGAGAGAGGGAAAGTGGGAGGGGAAGGGGTGGCTGAGTGGAGTCACGGGGCGGGGGAGGGGTGATAAAGAGCCCTTGCAGGTTTCAGCTCCACGGTCATTACTCACTGCGGACCTGGGGCTTCTCGGTTACAGAGCCCGGTGTGCAGGCCGCCCATTCTTTCCACTGACTGCAAACACATTCCGACTGAAAACAAACTTTGCATCCCCGAGGCTTGGCAGGCCCTGCGTCCTTCTCCATATTTAATCAACGGGAAGCTAAACACTTTCAATCTGTGATGGCTCATTTGGACGGGGTCTCGGGGCTTTTGCTGGGTGCCAGATATAATAACTCTCCTCTCTCTTTTCGAAGGCCTATTTTATAATTTCGCTGTTTTTCAATGTCAAGCCGATCTTTTGAAGAATTTTTATTGGATTTCCTGCTAGACTTCAACGAGGAATTTTTTTTTTCTTCTTCTCTCTCTTGCTTTGGCAGAAATATCAAGTGCAACAGGGGAAAAACTCAATCATGGTCTTGGAGAGTCGAGACAGGGGCAGAGGGAGGGAGGGAGAGGGGAAGCATTGTGGTGGGGGCATTTACCAGGGGTCTCCTCCCTCGTGTGTGCACAAACAGGGCCTCTAGGAAGGCAGGGGGCTCAGTGGGTGAATAGCCGCCCAGTGCAGCGGGCACGGCATGTGACGGGAAGGTTCAAGGGGCCTGAGTGTGGACATGTGAGTGGGGCCACAGGGCTGCCCTGGGCATGAGCTGGCCACCTGGTGTAAGCTGTATGTCACACTGCCCTCCCCACTGACCCCAACCATCACTCCTCCACCCTCCCCCACCATGGTTCACAAGGTCATGTTTAGGGGCACTTTCTCACATCATCTCAACATCTCTGGATGAGGAGCAGGCATAGGGTGGTCACTTAGGGACCACAGCAACATGCACCTAGGCCACAGGACTTTGTTTGGAAGCAAAGTATGACCCAAGCAAAGTATCTTTTGCTACTATTCTGCAGGGGCTTGCAAAAGTCTGTGGATAGGCTGGGCATTGTGCATCAGGGTACCTGGACTCCAATCCAGCTGCCTGCTCACCTGCACCCTGGGAGATATCCCTGATGGTTCAAGTGCTTGGGCCCCCGCCACCTACTTGGAAGACCTGGCTGGAGCACCAGACCCTCGGCTTCAGCCGATCGCAGCCATGGCTGCTGCGGACTCCAAAAAATGCACAACAGATGGAAGAGTTCTTCTGTCTCTATCTTCCCCTCTGCCTTTCGAGTAACTTTTGGTAACTTTTTTTTTTAATTGGGGGAGAAATTGAAGTAAGTTTCTTTGGATTCCAAAAGAAACTTTAAATCCATGCACACAAGAGGTCTTTCACGAGTTCATGGCAACATGTGTTGCAGAAATCTTGCCTGTGTTTCTTAAATTTCCTGCTCCAAAATGAAGTCTTTGGCTTCCATTTTCCAGGGACTATTTGAAGCACCCTAAGAGCTGGTGTAGGGGTCGGGGGGGGGGCATGGTCCCTGGCACCCCCAGTGGCTGCTAGGAACACGGGGCCTCCAGTTTGTGACTCCCCTGGAACAGACTGTGGAAGCCTTGAGACAACACAGTGGTTTTTGCTGTAGTTGCAAGTCGCCTAACCACTTTCCCTCCGGGGCATCAAAGCCTTGCCCTAGTCCTCCAACAATGCCAGAGGATCCTTAAACAAAACCATTCATGGTAAATACCCTCAGGGCCCTGGCCTGGCCTGGAATTCTGGGGAAGATTCTACACTGGGGAAAAAGCCCGTTTTCCTGTTCTTGAGATGATTACCCTCCAGATGAAAAGAAGGCAAAGACAGAGTTCCAGAACATTCTACCTGCCAAGGGCCTTGGCGATCGCCAGCCCCTCATTTACCAGGGAAAAGTCGGGACAGGTCAGAGAAATGAGGAAACCCAAGGGGCCCATGGGGAATAGGATTTGATTGTGGGGTTGTCAGTCATCAGAGAAAACAAAGCAGCCAGGGGCCCATTTCTAGGAGAAGGCAGAGCTTAGCTGGGGGCAGGTGTTCCACTCGGCAGTTAGAACATCCATGAGTGCCTGCTTCCATCCAGTTCCTGACTCCTACTTCCTGCTAATGCAGCCCATGGGAGGCAGCAGGGATGGATCAGTAGCTCCTTTAACCTGTTTCAGGAGACCTGGATCATGCTCCTGGCTCCTGGCTCCTGGCTCCTGGCTCCTGGTTCCTGGCTCCTGGCTCCTGGCTCCTACCTCAGCCACAGTCCTGCCAGCCCAGCTCTGTTTCAGGCATTTAGAGAGTTAGAAGCAGCAGTTGGGAGCTCGCTCTCTCTCGCTCTCTGTCACTCTGCCTGTCAAATATATAAATAAGCATTTAAGAAAGCAACAGGTTTCAACCTTGGAACACAGAAGACATGGGGAGAGGCTGACGCACAATCTCTTCAGGAAGGACCCAGCTTTGAGGCTTGCTGACCTGGAGTTGTCCAAAGCTAGGCTCACTTCCACCCCACCCTCAGAGGCTGGAACAGGCAGATGGCCCACTCCAAGCCTTGATTCAGGATTTGCCCAGCCTGCTATGTGGCCAATCCCTCCTCACACTTGACTCCCATCTCATCCTGCAGCCACCTCCTGCTTTGTGAATTTCCCATACCTTCCCTGCACCCCAGGTCAGCAGGACCCAGGCCAGGACTAGCCTGGGAAGGCAGCGTCAAAAAGGCAAGGAGGAGAAAGCTCTCTTGTGCTTCCTTGACCCTTCACACGGGGCATCCCATGGGGACGTCAGAACATCATGCTCACAGAAGCTTCCAGAGGGTGGGTACCTGTAAGAAGGCTCACCCATGTCCTTCTTGACTGAGTCTGGGAGAGAGCTGAGGCCCGCTGGATCTGCAGCTCTCGAAAAGGGGGGACCTGGCAGCATCTCCTGACTACCACGAGGACCTCATCCCCTCGCCCCTCCCCCAAAAAGAGAACCCTATGTACTCCCAGCAGCCTCTGTGCACCTGAAGGCTGCAGCAGCGCCCCCAGCCTTCAGCTTCCTCTCGCAGGAGGCACCCGCAGGAATGCCACATTCCCAGAGCCCCAAAACCCAGCAGAGGAGCCGGAGCAGCCACAGGGTCACTGGCACTCAGTCACTCACTGGGAGCCAAGCTGTCCCCAGCCAGGCGGAGGGGCCTGCTCCTCCTGCCTCCCCCACACCCACACCCACGGCCTCTCACAGCCCTCCCCTCCCTTGCTCAGCCTTCCCCTAGGCTCTCTTTGTTCTACCCACAAACCCCCCACCCCCACCCCAACCCTAGAACCCTGCCTTCGCCTCCATCTTTCTGCTGTTTGAGGTTAAGAGGCAACTGACGGGTATCCCATCAATTACTTGGCGAGAGTGGATGACAAAAATGAAATGTAATTCAGATTAAAGTCACCCCTGGCTGAAATGATAGTTTATTAAACGGATGGCGATGCTGCCGGTCAAACTCGCTGGCAAATGGTTCTCCTCGATTCATCTTGCCGGGGTTGCAGCTGGAGCGGGGAGTCGGGGAGCAGTGATTTAAGGTCCACCTGGGTCCTCCGAGAAGATTCTCCCATCATTTCCTTCCTGCTTCTCTGGATCAGGCTGCTGGGCTTTGGCACTGTTGACAAATTCCCCAAGTAATCCTTCAAAAGGTTGGAGTAATGCTCCGAACGCGCCATTAAATTTATTTTCCGTGCTTTAACAGCCCCAAAACTATGTCCAATAAATAAGTGCGCCCTGTGACTTACTGAAATGTTCCTCTGATTTAAAGTTATAGGGGGGGAAAAAAATGGAGCTCCCCCCACTCCACCCCCGCACCGCCACCCCCAGGGGAGCCCAGGACCAGCTCTGACAAGTGAGACCAGATGTGGGATGCGGGAAGCAGCTAAGGGCAGGGGTGGCGGGGGAGGGGAGCGACATGCAGGCAGCCCAAGTGGCGAGGGCTTGCGAGGGACAACGTCTGAACCCCCAGTTCTCAGCTTTAACATAAAAGGTCCCCAGTGGAGCATTCTTTCTCGTGAAATTTATTGTGGTTGCCGTGGTTGGGGGGCGGGGGGGGGGGAGCCTCGGAAAGGGTAATTCTGGCCGTTGTGTTGCCGCGCTCTTTTGATAAATATGATACTTAGAAATATGCCTCCCACTAGACAGCAGAGCCATATAGTTAAAGTGAAGTAATCTGTCAGCAGACTCGCTCGAATCAAAGCCAAAATGAAACCTGTAAAAGGAGGGGGGGGACATTCCACTTGGAAGCGCTTGACTCCAGCGGGGAGAAAGTGGAGATTAAAGAATTGTCCTTTATTCAGATATTTTTATCTGCGGAGTTAAAAGCGGAGATTTATTTTTAAAGGGGGCTATTTATGTTCCAGTCTCCAACAGATGGGCCTGCGTTCCTGCCTCGCTCAGACAGGCCAGGCTAGGAGAGAAAAAAAAAAAAAAAAAAAAACAGCTTCGCGGTGCAGCTCAAACTTCACCACAAGAAGGAGGAATACAAACTTATGGAAGCTGAGCATGCTGCTGTTTGGGGTTCTCTGGGAAGCCTCGGCCCTGGTGATTACAGAGGCCCGAATGTGCCAGCAGACAAGCAGGAAGGGGCTGGCGGGGAGCAGGTGCGAGGATGAGGCGTACATCACATGGAAGCGGGTATGGGGTGCGGCAGGTGGAGGAGGGGCTTCACACACTGATCCCCCAAAGGGCTGCAGAGCTGAGGCCGGCAAAGACCCCTTGGGGCAAGTGATGAGCTCGCCTCTTCTTGGAGTCCACATCCCCCTAGGAGTCCTCCCGCACCTGCTCCAGCGTCTGTTTACAAAACTGTCTTTCTCGGGGTTAGCTAGCGATAGCAAAGATTCAAAGGAGTTCCCCTGGCGAACTTACTGTCAAAGTGTTTTTCTTTCTTTCTTTCTTTCTTTCTTTCTTTCTTTCTTTCTTTCTTTCTTTCTTTCTTTCTTTCTTTCTTTCTTTCTTTCTTTCTTTCCTTTCTTTCTTTCTTTCTTTCTTTCTTTCTTTCTTTCTTTCTTTCTTTCTTTCTTTCTTTCTTTCTTTCTTTCTTTCTTTCTTTCTTTTCCCAAGATGTATGTACTTATCTGAAAGACAGAGAGATAGAAGAGAAGCGAGAAATCTTCCATTCTGGTTCATTCCGCATGTGGCCACAACAGCAGGGTCAGACCAGGCTAAAGTCAGGAGCCAGGTTCTCCAGCCTGATCTCCTATGTAGACAGGAAGAACCTACGTACTTGGGTCAGCCTCTACTGCCTCCCAGGCACGTGGGCGGGGAGTCAGATCTGAAGCAGAGTAGTTGCTCCATGAAGCGGCACTCACGGGATACAGGTTTCTCAGTTAGTGGCTAAACCCTCTGCACTACGCACCAGTCCCCATCAAGTGTTTCTTGCTCTGCTTTTCTCTGCACCTGCGCTACCGAAAACTGGAGCCCAAGCCTGTCTGTTAGTGGGCAGACACAGGGCAGGAAAGCCTTCAAGGTGGCCAGGCCCTCCCAGGACAAAGCCCAAGTAGCACACATGGGCCTGGGCAGCCTCATCCCAGAAAAAGCCTCCTTTGCTTATGTCTGCCACTCTGGGACTACCTCCAAACCTGGAGAATGGGAAATCCCTCCCCTCCGCTCCAACCCCTGGGGATGAGAAGCAGAAATCTCCCTGTATTTCGCATCAACCCCAGCCACAGGACAAAGATACTACGAGTTTCAGACAAGTGCATGGCGGATGGACTACCTACCTTTATTTGGAGGTGGAGTTTTTGGCACAGCCAGTTGAGTCACTGCTTACAATGCCAGCATCCTATATCCCAATCCTGATTCAAGTCCTGGCTGTTCCACCTGTCATCCTGCTCCCCGCCATTAGGCCAGGGAGGGTATAGGGGATGGCCCAACTATTCAGGTTTCTGCCATGCACAATAGAAGACCAGGATGGAGTTCCTGGGTCCTAACTTCAGCCTGGCCCAACCCTGGTTGTTGCAGTCATTTGGGGAGTGAGCCAGCAGATGGCAGAACTTTCTCTCTCTCTCTCTCTCTCTCTCTCTCTCTCTCTCTCTCTCTCTCTCTCTCTCTCTCTCTCTCTCTCTCTCTCGTTCTCAAATAAACAAATAGATTTTTAAAAGATGTTTCTTTTGACGCAAAAACAGTTGAAACCTGTGCAGCAGTTTTTTCATAGCCTTTTTTTCGAGTCTTTTCCATGAATTCTTCGAAAGCTACTCTCCTATATTCTGGAGCAAATTGCAATATCAATCCTGACATTCCCTCTGGTGCCCTCCATTATCGTGAGGAGATGTGCCCAAAATGAACCTGGGCAAGAGAAAGGGTTACATCTCAGCCGGCCCCAGCCCTGGCTCCATGGGACAGGAGGGAGACCTGAGAGGCCTCGGTTTGTTCATTTCTGCAGTGAGGTGTGAACAAATGACTACTCCCTGCTCTCCAGCTCCCATTGGCAGCTGCCGTCTAGGGCTGCAGGGGCCCCCAGTCTCTGCCCCTCCAGCCTCCAAGCTGGTCTGGACGGAGCTGCAGGGTGTGGAGTTTGCACAGCACCTGTGTTTACACTGTACAATCTGCAGTTGACTGTAATAAAATCATTTAATACAGTCATAATTTTTTTGGCAAGGGGTTGTGTTTATGGTGAGCAAGACAGAGAGAGAATGATTGACGAGGGCTGATTAAAGCAAAAAAAAAAAAAAAAATCAACAGCAAAAGGAGGGAGGACACGAGGTGTACAAAGCCACAAGCAAGTCCAAAATCTCACTCTCAGGCTCGGAGACTTGGTGGGAACCACCTGGACTGAAGACTGAGGCCAAGCCAGCCCAGGAGGTGAGGGCCTGGGACAGGGGAGGGAGGGGTGGAGGCGCAGGTGTCACCAGCTTGATTCTCAGCAACACTTATCCTCCGAGAGGAGAGAAACAAGGATTTAGAAGGCATGCGTGCGCACAGGCACATCAAGCTAGAAGACTCCAAGCAAGACCTGGGGGGACTCCCCCACAAACTACCCTCACATCTGGAATCTGAAACTCCACTCTTCCCAAGGATTACCCCAAATTGCAAACCCTTCTGACCTTGCCAGTGACCTCCAGGAGCTGAGCACCTGCAACAGGCAAGGACTGAGACATGCCATTCCACCACTGATGACTTCACGCCTCCACGCTCCAGGGAGAGAATGGTGACAAGGCATTCTCTGGAACCCTTGAAACCTTCTGACATGTATACCCTGGTGGATTAAGCATCCCATCGGCCCCCAGACAAAAAGGAAAACTTGCAAGTTTAACCGCTCTTTCCATTCAACCCGATGCCTCCGAGATGACACCAGGCTGCAGGTGACTTCCATGCAAACTGAGTTTTTGAGGGTGGGTGGAGTTGGCGTCAGCCTTTCCCAGGCACAGCGAGATCCGGCCCTGGACAGCTCTCAGAGGACAGGCCTTGGAAGAAAAGGCAAAAGCAAAGACGTCTGGGCTATAGATGCTTCGAAGGAACAAACTGCCAGAAGACAGGATGAGTCTCCCTGGTTCTGTAACATGGCATAGAATGGCGTATGAGAAGCAAGCGCTGATCACCAAGGCTTCGGGCTCCCCCGATAGGGTGTCGTGTGTCTCCAGAGAATGAGGTGCAGTATCCAACACCTGCCCCATGTTCATCAATGAGCTTGCCCAGCCAGTTCTCACCAACAGAAACAGGAACAAAAGATGGTATGGCCAGTGTGGCTGACCACAGATGTGCTGTCCACTCCCCCAGCCCTCTGCCCCACTATGCTCGGAGACCCAAGAAGTCTCCAGTATATTTCCTGGAGAGGGACTGCTGCATAGAGACCGTGGAAGCCAGGCATGGAGCGGCATCCGCCAGTGGAAAGAGTGACCTTGATGGAGACAGTCTCACCCAGCTTTGCATCTGTGTTGAGGTCGCCAGCTTTGGGCCTTGATTGTTAGAGCCCCCTTGATGGTTACAGTACCCTTTCCAGGTGAAGAGCCAGCTTACAGAGCCCACTGCCCGGAAAACAGGGCCCGAGGCAGAGAACGGTGGGCAGGAATTTTCTAGAACATCACCTGCCTGCACTACAGTCAGGGCAACTGAACAGGGCGGAGGGAGGAGCCCAGGCCACAGGCAGCTCTGAAGCCGAGACGGCCTTCAGCCATGTCCCACGCTGGAGCAAGGGGTCCAGGCCTTTGTGGCTTTGCGAGCAATCACTCAGCCCATGAGGGTGAGCTAGCCCAGAGGAGGGCACAGCTGCTGCGGACGGACACACCATGAGGAGCCATCTGCAATGAGCAGGTGCTGGAGCTGGGGACAGTAAGAGCCTCAGGTTTGCAGGGCACTTGGGGGAGTAGGCAATAGGAATTGTAACAGCCCAGCCACGAGACCATTGGGGCCAGCACAACCCACACTGCTGACTTGCTGCGGGATTCCATTCCGTGCTCAGCATCCCTTCCTCCTCAACCTGCTCTCAATGCCCCACCCCCTCCCTCAGCACCTGCACTGCTCCTCTGGCTCGCTTGGTTGCACACACCCCCGGCTCTGAGGAGATGCGATGCCTTTCTCAGGATACAGTGATGGACTTTGTCCCTTCTTGGGCTGGACCAAGGAATAGCAAGAAACACGCCAGTACCCTTCCCTTTCCTGATGCTGAGGGTGCTGAACAGATGCTAGACTTCTGGTCAACCTTCTAACGTCTAGACAGGACATAGCCATGGGCTTCTGGCTTTGCTTCTTAATTGCAGCATGTGCCTTTCTCAGAAAGCAACCCCTCTGGCATCATGTCATGGAGTCAGGTCCCACGTTGCTTCCTGGCCCACAACAGGCAACCTGTGGGAGACCCAGGGTTCCATAAAACCCCAGAGTAGCCTCAATCTTTTTGTTTAAGATTTATTTTTATTATTATTTTTTTTATTGGAAAGGCAGATATACAGAGAGGAGAGACAGAGAGGAAGATCTTCCGTCCAATGATTCACTCCCCAAGTGAGCGCAACGGCTGATGCTATGCCGATCCGAAGCCAGGAGCCTCTTCCGGGTCTCCCACATGCGGGTGCAGGGTCCCAAAGCTTTGAGCCGTCCTCGACTGCTTTCCCGGGCCACAGGGCCCGTCGGGGTTGCCGGGATAGAACTGGCGCCCATATGGGATCCAAGGCGTGCAAGGCGAGGACCTTAACCACTGCGCCACCACGCCGGGCCCGAGTAGCCTCAATCTTAACTGAAATCTAACAGCCACTGTGCTACTCTATAGACCCGACTGTTCAAACGCTTGGATCACGGAGCAGTCAAAGCAGCCGTTCAGATGCCCACATCCCCCTCAGGAGCCGTTGGGTCCCCTTCTTGGCTCTGGCTCCTGTCTGCAGCTTGATATATTTTGCAGATCCTGGGAGGTAGCGGTGTTGACCCAAGGCGGTGATCTCTGTCACCCACATGGGTGACCTGGACAGAACTGCCGGCTCCTGACCTCAACCTGGCCCAGCCAAGATACCATCGACATCTGGGGAACGAATGAACACACTTGTGACCTCTCTCACACACATACACACAAGTGCTTAAAGCGATAGAGCTGCATTAATTAAAAATATATATGTAGCAAAATCTTGGAAAGCTGTCACTCTGTCTTCTAGAGTGGCTTTCCAGACGACACAAGGTTGTATTTCTTCAGAGTTGGGAGTCTCATCGTGCTAAGTCTGAGTATATGAAGTACAATAAATGAATTCAGCCTATATCCATTAAAAAAATTAAACTCAAAAAGAAGGGGGAAAGGATTCAAGAACCAGAACTTTTTGCTAAGTGTCTGACAACTAACGCACACACTTCCCTACTTTCTTAAGGGAGCTCCCGAGTGTGGTCCCCGTTAATGTCTCGTCTACAACGGCAGCTTCCAGGTGAGCCCGTTAAGTGAGCCTTCACTGCCGAGTTTGGAGTTCCGGCGTCAGCCCTTGACAATGTCCTCGTCACCTGCTTTCGTGTTGGGAACCTCCTACTGCTGCCAGTGTACTCTGCAACATCAGCAACATCAGCCTTGCTTTTTTTTTTCTTTTTCAAGATTTATCTATTCTTTTTATTGGAAAGTCAGATGTACAGAGAGAAGGAGAGACAGAGAGAAAGATCTTCCATCCGCTGGTTCACTGCCCAAGTGGTCACAACAGTTAGAACTGAGCCAATTCAAAGCCAGGGGCCAGGATCTTCTTCCGGGTCTCCCACGCGGGTGCAGGGTCCCAAGGCTTTGGGCTGTCCTCGACTGCTTTCCCAGGCCACAGGCAGGGAGCTGGATGGGAAGTAGAGCAGCTGAAGCATGAACTGGTACCCATATGGGATCCCAGCACATGCAAGGCAGGGTACTTAATCCACTAGACTTCGTGCTAATGTGCTAGGGAAGACAGCAGAAGACGGCCCAAGGACCTGGAACCCTGCCGACCGTTAGAGTAAACCCAGAAGGAGCTGCAGGCTCCATGCTTAGGCCATGGCCTAAATGCAGTCTTTGCACCCATTTGGGGAGTGAGTCAGCAATGGAAGATCTCTCTCTCTCTCCCTCTCTGTCACTCCCTAAGCAAACAAAATGCATTAATGAGGAAGCATCACCCACATTCCTACCACACTGTGAGCGGTGTGGAAATAACATTTTCTTGACGGTTGTTTTCTCTGTGGGCCACCGTGGCTTCTGACCCAAAGTATAAGCATCAGTGAAAGAAATAGAATTGTCCTCACTTCCAGGGCTCCCGATTAAAAACCCCAAAGAAAGCTGCTGGTTACAGAGTCAGCAGTAGGCAATGGGTATGGGTGACTGAGTAGCGTGCACTTGTTAAATTAAGGAGGAAGACGATCGAACCAGGAAACTGGCTCCTTAATCGTGTCCTGCTCCCCAGCACCTGGGATCAGCTTCTTCTAGTTCCCCAGAGAAGATGGGCTTCCGCTGCCTTCCAGGGAACTGGGGAGTCATTCCCCCAAAGACTCATCCCTGGCTGTCAAGGTTGCGTTCTCCTCACCCCCACCTACACCCCAGGAAGGATGGCCCTTCGCTCCCACCCTCTTCCCCAGCCCCCTACTCTCACACCTGCCCCTTCCTCCCCATGGAATGACACCTTCAGGGAAAGACAAGGATGTTGAGGTCTTTCTTTGTGTAGATGACATTAATAAGAAACTAAGAGAAGAGCATCCAGAAGGGCTGGGGAGCTGTCACCACATATGCACCAGGAAGAAAATTTATGCCGCAGACCAAGGATGTGAGCAGCCCCATGAATTATGCTCCTGCGCCAAGGTAAATTGGATGAGAAAAATGTGTGTCCTGGCTCGGCTCCCCGCAGCACCTGGGGAAGCATGCCCTCCCTTCATTTCTGGGAACTGTGAAAACATCCGGGATCAATGACTCCTGCAGGCTTTCCCACACAAGAAGTCCTCGCCAGGGCTGAGCAGGTCTCACGCCCAGCGTCTCGCTGCCATTTGCATCCCAAACCTTCCAGCACTTGGTGAGGTCAGGACCGTGGTGGTTCTTCTCACTTCAGAGATGACTAAGCCGAAGCCCCAAGTGGCCGAGTGACTGGTTCCAAGTCCGGCGGCTGCAAAGTAGCCAGCAAAAATGGGCATGTCCTCCCCACCACGCACGCCACACCACACAGGACACCGGGAAGCAAGAAGGCGGAGGGGCGGTCACCCTTGTTCTCACAGGGACTCTTACGCACATGAACAGCGTCCTTTCTGATCACACGACAGAGGCTCACCATCTTCCATAAGTTCTCAGTGGCCTCCTAGGGGACCAGAAACAGGAGCCCCCAAGCTGTTTGCATGAAAAGTAAGTTGCGGAGTGTATCCTTGCATCTCCTTCTGTGCACCTGTATATAAACACCGTAACAGCCCCGTAAGGAAATATTTGTGTTTTCTGCTCTATGCACTTTTCTTTCTCTCCCAGCCATGCATCTTCTTTCCATGGGGGAAGGGGACACGGCAGTTTAAGACCATACGCTGCATCCTCCAGAGCTTCAGGTTCAAATCTTGGTTCTCTTTTCATTCCTTATGATGTCATTCTCTTGTTTCAATTTTCTTCTGGCTGTATAGAGGTATGACTGGTAGGCTTGATAGGTGCAATGGTATAAAACCTTCCTTTGACAATTTTTACTTATTTTAAAAAGCAGATAGGCCTGACCTGATAGCGTAGCAGCTTAAGTCCTCGCCTTATCCGAGCCCAGGATCCCATATCGGTGCTAGTTCTAATCCTGGCAGCCCCGCTTCCCATCCACTGCCCTGCTTGTGGCCTGGGAAGGCGGTCCAAGTCAGCCCAAAGCCTTGGGACCCTGCACCCTGCATGGGAGACCCAGGAGAAGCTTCTGGTTCCTGGTTTCAGACTGGCTCAGCTTCAGCTGTTGCGGCTGCTTAGGAAGTGAACCATCAGACAAAAGATCTTCCTCTCTGTCTCTCCTCCTCTCTGTATATCTGACTTTCTAATAGAAATAAATTTTTTTAAAAGCAGAGAGAGATCTTCCATCCAAAGGTTCACACCCCAAATGCCTACAAGCACTAGGCCAAGCTGACGTCAGAAGCTAGAGACTCAACCAGGATCTCCCACACAAGTGTCAGGGACCCCAGGACTGGAGCCATTGTCTGCAGCCTCTTAGTAGCTGCCTCAGTGCGAAGCTGAAATTGAGGGCAGAGATGGAGTACAAAGGAAAACTGCCCAGCACGGGATGCAGGAATCCCAAGCAGCATCCTAACCACGATACTAAATGCCCACCCCTTTCTCAGAAAATTGGCAAATGAGGAGATGGATGGCCCAAGGGCAGACCACACCTAGGAACAGGCCTTAGTAGCTTAACATCTGTGACCCCAATAGAGACCCTCCTGCCCGAGCACCCACCAAGACCTCCACCCTCCCCTGGACAGGACCCGGGGACCATAGTGACCAGCCCAGGCCACTGGGGCTGGAATCACTCCCTTAAGAGTCCAGACTGCTCCCACCTCCCCGTATGAGCCTCCTGCTACCATGAGCAGCAGACTCAGACTCCAGGGTGTCCACTGGCTCCCGTGTGATTCTAAGGGCATCCCCCTTTTCAACATGGATGCCTCCGGGAATCCCCACACTGGGCTGCTTCCACCAGAAAGGAGATAATTCTCCGGGTCACTTGGAGATCTCCAACACAATCACAGCTCAGGGCAGTGAGGGGAGTCTGGCCGGGGACCAGGAGGATACCTAGGGGTGCGGGAGCCCACTTCTCCTGAGCTTGCATTGCGTCTTAGCTGCCACGGCCACCATTTGTACGCATGCATTTTTGTCAACTCTTGCTCTGAGATGCGTAGGAACCACTGAGCTTTCCTGGATCAACCCTCATGGAGCTGAAGGAGCTCTTGGGAATAGGGCGTCCCTGCTGTGGACCCAGCACCTGGACATGCCCAGCACACTTACACTGGAACAATCGTGGCATGTGAAATACATGAATCTCATCCAGAGAAGGGATGGGTTCACGGAGGCAAGCAGGGCTGTCCCCAAATGCTTAGAAAGAGTCAGGATGAGGAGTACAGGGAAGGACACGGCTAGCCAGGAAAGGGAGCGCTCAGGGTGCATAGCACAGGGCAGATGGATCATGGGTGACCCTGGACCAGGCAGGCCTCACAGTTCTGCTCAGTGTGGGGGCAAGGAAAGAGACACAGGTGGGTGACTGAAATGGCCCTGCACAGCTGAGCACCCCCACCCCCTCCACCGACAGACTGGGTCCTCCCCAGCCCCGCCTCTTCCCCAGGAGCAGGGCACACACGGTTCCCATGCTGGTGGGCCTGGGGCCATAGGGATCTGGCCAAGGTCGGGTCTCCCAGAGCGGTATCTCCCTTGACCCAGGAACAGGACCCGGGCCGCCACGCCCACAACACACCTATTGGCTCTGACAGCTCAAATGAATATGTCAGCTGCTTGGATCTGTGGGGCCATTGGGCCTTGTGACCCTATCGGCATGATCCACTATTCTGATTGAAAATCTCGACACCTCAAATTGATTCAGAGCTTTATTCTGCAGCTACCATTCAAGGAAGCCACAGGGGCGGGGAGGTGGGGAGAAACCTGAGAATTCAATTCCACCTGCTGCGAGGCCCTCCAATCAGAGAGTAGCAGAGGCAAAAGGACCCCACCCCGCCACCTGCTGAGTAGCATAAAGTGCACTGGGAATGGCTCGCTGAGAGTGGCCCACTGGCTTTAGAAGGCCTGGGTGGCTTGGTTGGCAGTGTGACTTTGGAAAATGCCCTCGACCTCACAGGCTTGTTCCATACTTGTATTTGTGTGTTGTATATGGGGTGTGTGTGTGTGTGTGCATAGCTAGGTGTGTACAGTGTTATGAGTGTGTTGTACCTGTGTATATTTATATGCGCATATCCATGTATTTGTGTGTGTACACATGTGAATTTGTGTCTGTTGGTATGTCATGATTTGCTTACCTGTTGGTGTGTATTGTACAAATACATATGTGTCGTGTGTTTCTGTAGTGTTCATGTGTGTTGTGTATGAATCCCATGTGTGTATGCATGAATTGTGGGAGTACGTGTGTGCCTTGTGTGTTAATTTGCCTGTGTGCACGTGAGGTGCATGTGTCTGTGTGATGTCTGCGTGCGTGTGTGGTACGCACATGTTCATTGCGTGTGCATGTGTGTGTGTCCCTGCACGTGTGTGCCTCGCATTGTCCATGCTCTTTCCTAATCACTGTCTTTGTGTAGGGATTTGCTTTCGCATGTTGCGGTCAAGCAGATTTTGTTGGAAAAGAAAGCAAGAAGGCTGTGACCCCTTGTGATCGGTTCTGAGAGGTGACAATGATGGCATCACCCTTCTCATCAGTGGGGCATGTAACAACGTGGACGTGGGACAGGCTAAGTGAGGATTAGTTCTTCCCACCATTGCTGTCGCCATACGGCAGCATGATGCTAGACGAATTTGGAAATGACAGCCCAGACACCAGGGACCACAGTGACTCCAGAAAAGGGCAACAAAGAGTCAGGGGGCTGCCTCAAGCCTCTTCACACTTACACATCTCACCCATCACACTAAGGTCATTTTGCATTTTACCACACTGCAAAAAGAATGGAGTCACCGGCCCACAGCAAACTCTGGGCTGGACCGTCTTGGTCATCTCAGCCTGGCCCTGTCACACATTCTGGCTTTTTTAAGGTTTCTTTTTAAGGTTTATTTATTTATTTGAAAGATGGAGATACAGAAAGAGAGGCATCTTTCATCCTGTGGTACCAGGCCAGACTAAAGCCAAGAGCCAAGAACTCCATGCAGTGCAGTAGCCTAGTGGCTAAAGTCCTTGCCTTGCACGTGCTGAAATCCCATGTGGCTACCAGTTCATGTCCCAGCTGCCCCGCTTCCCATCCAGCTCCCTGCTTGTGGCCTGGGAAAGTTGTCAAGATGTCCCAAAGCCTTGGGATCCTGCATCTACTTGGGAGACCTGGAAGAAGCCCCTGGCTCCTGGCTTCGGATCAGCTCAGTTCCAGCCACTGCAGCCACTTGGGAAGTCAACCAGCCTTTCAAATATTTTAAAAAAAAACTTCCATTTGAGTCTCTTCCACGGGTGCAGGGGCCCAAGCATTTGGACCATCCTCCACTGCTTTCCCAGGGTCCTTAGCACAAAGCTAGATGGGAGGTGAAGCAGCTGGGACTAGAAGCAGTGGGATGCCAGCATTGCAGGTGGCAGCTTTACATGCTATGCCACAATGCCAGCCCCCAGTTCTTCATCTTAGAAACTGTGTTGGCAGTGCCACCTGTGGAGCAACTGACCTAGAACACGGACAGATAACCCCTACACCAGTCCCCTCCCAGCCAGGTTGGACACATCTTGCCCCCTCAGAGCAGACCAGGCTTCTGGAGCAAAGAACCTGGGAGGGCATTTGGCATCACAGTTACATCACTTGGGGATGCCACACCCTACCTGGAGCGCCTGGGGGGAGCCCTTCCTCCACTGCCAATCCCAGCATCCTGCTGGGAGGTGGAAGGCAAACTCTGAAGTTCTTGGGTTCCTGCCACTCACGTGTTCCAAGTCCTGGCTGCTCCACTTCCCGTGCGGCTCCCTGCCAACACATGTGGCAGTCAGTAGAGGATGACCCAAGTGCTTCAGGCCCTGCCATGGGAGACATGGCTGGAGTTCCAGGTTGCTGGTTGCAGTTTGGCCCTGCCCTGGCCATTGCTGCCATTTGAAGAGTGAACCAGTTGATGGAAGATCTCACACTCTCGGTCTCTCTTTCTCTCCCTCCCTCCCCCTACCCCGTAAATCTGCCTTTCCAATAGATAAATGCTTTTAAAAACGAATGCTTGGGCCCAGCGCATGGTGGCGCAGTGGTTAAGGTCCTCGCCTTGCATGCCCGGGATCCCAAATGGGCGCCAGTTCTAATCCCGGCGGCCCTGCTTCCCATCCAGCTCCCTGCCTGTGGCCTGGGAAAGCAGTTGAGGACGGCCCAAGCCCAAGGCTTTGGGACCCTGCACCCGCGTGGGAGACCCAGAAGAGGCTCCTGTCTTCGGATCGGCATAGCATCGGCTGTTGTGCTCACTTGGGGAGTGAATCATTGGATGGAAGATCTTCCTCTCTGTCTCTCCTCTCTGTATATCCGCCTTTCCAATAAAAATAAAACAAATCTTAAAAAAAAAAAAAAAAAAGAATGCTTGCTGCTCATTATCTCAATGGCTGGTGTTTCTGCAACAACCATGCAAAGTCAGCAGGGCGAGTGTTACATTCCTGGTTTTCAGATGAGTCAGGATGCGACACAGGGACTAGGAGATGATCAATTAGTTAATGACGCAAGTGACATTGAGTCATCAGAAACATCCCATGCAGACGAGAAACCACAGGTCTCCTCCTTTGGCCTGCGAGGTAGAGGGTGGCCTTGAGCTGTGCTCTGCCCTGGCAGAGTCCCCTGTCTCCCCCCGCCCCCGAGATGCCGTCTGCTCCACCAGGACCACACACAGGAAATCCACCTAGCTCCTGCAGCTCTGCCCTGGAGCTTCTTGAGCCTCTGCTCCTTTCTTAGTGTACCCAGACCCTCTGGGCAGCTGGTCCGCCCCAGTCTGTTCTCCCTGCGCTTTCCAGCACCTGCCATCCCTGCTGAATCTCGTGGCATCCCACCAAAGCTTCACAGTGACTGCACTGGGTAAAAATCCATAAAATAGGATGATCCGAGGGACAAATGCAGAGAGGCCCAGCCAGCGTGCTCTAGCAATGTCTCTCTCACCCCCTCCCTTGTCTACGACCTTGACTATGGACCTGAGTCCCAGGATGTGGCAGTGGTGCGTCCTCCCCGTCAGCCTGCACATGCCACAGGGCCCAGCCTCCAGCCCCAGAACCTTGGTTGTGAACGTTAGCCTGCCTTCCAGCGTGGACAAAACGGGGCAGGTTTTTTGATTGGGAAACAGTCACCTTGAGCCTGCACAGCTGTTTTCTTTATTAACCTGTCTACTGGTCGTCCATTTTGACTCCACCCACGCACCCAGACTCCTCTCCCTGACAGATCCTGACAAGCATGCTCTGAGTTACACTCAGATCCTGGCCTGGGGCAGCGTCTTCCAGGAAGCCATGCCTAACCCGTAGGGCCTAAGAGAATGGATGTAGCAAGACTCCAGGGAGCAAAAAAAGGCCTGTCTTCCTTCTCCTCAATACTAGAATTTTACAGGCCGGGAACAGGACCCAAGTCTGCACAGTGAGAGTGAGACTTCAGAAGCAAATGGGAGACGGTTGGGGAGATGATGGGTGATGTGCTGTGGTATAGCAAGTCAAGGCACCACCTGTGGTGCTGGCATCCCACAAGGGCACTAGTTCGAGTCCTGGCTGCTCCACTTCTGATCCAGCCTCCTGCTAACAGCCTGGGACAGCAGAGGAAGGTGGGCCAAGCACTTCCTCTCCTGCGTGAAAATAGGAGACCCGAAAGAAGCTCCTGGCTTCAGCTGGGGAGTGGATCAGCAGATCTCATCTCCTTTCTCTCTCCCTCTTTTTCTGTAATTTAGGTTTTCAAATAGATAGATAGATAGATCCTTTTACAAATGTAAAAAGAAAAGTGAGAGCAGAGATTTCAAACAAACAAACAAACAAAGCAAGTATTTCTGGGAGCCCGGATGTCAGCTCTGCTGACTGCTGGCAGCTGCCTCACTGGGCACTCACTCTCCTCTCACTCCTGAAGGGAAAAAGCTGCATCCAGTGTGCCATCAACCCCAGCCAGGCAGCCTGGGGACAGGAGACAGCTCTCAGCTCTGCCAGCTCCTCCTCACATGATTTCTAGGGGAGTTTGTTCACTCTCTTTGAGCCTTAACTTACAAATCTGTCAAATGGAAGGATTCTACTATCGGGGATGGAAATTATCTGGCCCATGGTCCACTGAAGGCTCCAGAAATCTTTTGGTCATTTAAAATGATCTAGTTAATACAGCAACTTTTATAATTTTATATGAGTCATAAATTATATTCTAAATATCCAAAATGGCCCATGGTAGGAAAAAAAAAAAAAAGGATTTCCCAAGGTCTCAAAGTCCCTTCTGGAACCTAGGAAATAGGATGCTGTTATTTCAGTTTAAACTCCAGCCAATTTATGCTGTTGGCTTTTTTTTCCTTTGATATTGATTGATTGATTGATTTGAAAGGCAGAGTTACACCAAGAAGGAAGCGCAATAGAGAGAACCCTTCCATCTGCTTTTTCATCTTCCCTTCCCCAAATGGCTGCAATAGCTAAACTGGCCCAGGCCGGAGCCAGGAGCCAGGAGCTCCACCCAGCTCTCCCACATCCATGGCAAGCACCCAAGGACTTGAGCCATCTTCTTCTGTCTTTCTAGGCACATCAGCAGGGAGCTGGGTAACCATAGGATGTGAACAAGCTCTCTGCCGATGATACACAGGGTGGCTTAACCCACAGCGCCCCCATGGCCAGTCCCTCAAGAAGATCAGCTGTCATGCAGCCAGCATCAGAAAAACTGTCAGCCTGATAGGTCGCAGCCAGTAAGAGGACCCAGCATTCAAGCTCAAATCAACTCTCACATCCATGCCCAGGCTGCAGCTCACTACTGCACCGCACTACCACCTCCCCTTTTAATTTCCCACCTCTGGTTCCCGGAAAGGGAGCTGGTGCAAGATCAGAACGGGACAAACTCGAAGGAGGGAGTCCTGCCTCCTCCCCCAGCCACACCTGGGAACCAGAAACTGCCCTGGGCTGGGGCGGCGGAGAATGGGGAGAGCACCCACCACATCTAACTCTCCCTTAGCACTCTCTTCCTTGCAGCCCCGGCTGAGCTTCTGCTGGGAAAGCACAGAGGCAAAGCAGGCCACTTGTTACCTGAGCAAGTAGGGCAGAGGTCAGAACAGTTTCAGCCAGGGAAAGGCGTGGGAGTGAAGTGAAAGAAGACAGACCAAGAGAAAAGAAAGAAGTGGGGGGAGGGGCGTACGGCCCGTCAGCCAAGATGCGTGCACTCCTTACTGGAGGGTGTGGCTTGGATGCCTGCCTCCGGTTTCTGATCCCGGCTTCTGGCTCCGGTACAGCCTGTGCGAGGCAGTGTGAAGGCCCAGGCGGTGAGCTCCCTGGAGAGCACATGGGAGATGGCAGTGCATTCCTGCATCCTGACTGTAGCCAGGTCCAGTGCTAGCAGAGAGAGAGAGAGAGAGAAAGGAAGGAAGGAAGGAAGGAAGGAAGGAAGGAAGGAAGGAAGGAAGGAAGGAAGGAAGGAAGGAAGGAAGGGAGAGAAAGAAAGAGAGAGAGAGAAAGGAAAGAAAGAAAGAAAGAAAAGAAAGAGAGAAAGAAAGAAAGAAAGAAAGAAAGAAAGAAAGAAAGAAAGAAAGAAAGAAAGAAAGAAAGAAAGAAAGAGAAAGGAAGGAAGGAGGATGGGAGGAGAGAGAAAAGAAAAGAGAAAATTTGTTTATTTGAAAAGCAGAGTTACAGAGAGAGAGACCTTAAATCTAGCAGTTCACCCTCCACCAATGGACACAACAGCCTGGATCCACATTGGATCCAGGAGCCCGGAACTCCATCCAGTCTCCCACGTGGGTGGCAGGGGCCCGACTCCTTGGCCCATCCTCCTCTGCTTTCCCAGGCGCATACGCAGGGAGCTGAATGGGAGCCTGAACTAGTGCTCCTGTGGGATGCCTAGGTGGCAGGTGGCCACTTATGCCACTGTGCCGCAACACCAGCCCCCAGCCTTGCAGGCACTTGGGAGATGAGAGCTCTTGCATCTGTCTGTCTCAGCCTCCGAAATAATTTTTTTTTAACATATATAATTTGAAGAAGAAAGAATGTCAGCCACTTTCATCGTGAGGTAATTGCCCTGCTTGGGATTACAATCTGCCTGCATTTCACTAAACTTTCCGACACCTGATGACAGGTTAATAACACCAGATACCCCGCCCTGGACGATCAGCAGACGCCCCAGCCCTCTGGGTCAGGGAGCTAACCCTCCTTTAGGCCAAAACCAAAGAGGAAAAAAAAGAAGAAGAAAAAAAACAAGGGGGAGGCCCGGTGGGGGCAAGCCAGAAACAAACCAGCCCAGGGAGCCAGGAAGGTGGGAAAACTGGTTCTTTCTGTTGTCAACGTGGCCCCGGCAATAAATCAGCATTAACAACACTGTCATCTATCAAAGAGGCCTTTGAAGTGGCAGCACCTATAATTTCCCACCTGTACAAGGTACCTTTGTGTGTGTGTCAGGTGGGAAACTGACAGGAGGAGGAGGAGGAAGGGGAGGAAGAGGAGGAGGAAAGGGAGGAGGAGGAGGAGGAAGGGGAGGAGGAGGAGGTCGTGGTGACTTCTCCATGCCAGTGCCAACAACAGCCCGGTACACCACCCATTCCCTCCTTCACCCCGGCCTCACTCCACTCCTGCGTGGGAAGAGCTGAAGGGCTGGGGGAACCCAGCTGAGCCTGAAGGTAAGACTGAGGGGCATGCCTGGCACAGGCCCAGGGGCCAGCCAAGATGACCCCCCTGTACCTGAGAAGTGACACCTCATGGCTTCCCTCCCACCAGAACCCCAAGAGTGAAAACCTGGGGGACTCCACAACTGAACACAGCTCTCTCGGCTCCCCAAGAACTGATTTCCTTCTTTTTTTTTTTTTTTTTAAGATTAATTCATTGGCTTTTAAAGGCAAAGCTACAGAAACGAAGGGAGAGAGAGAGAGAGAGATCATGTACCTACCAGTTCACTCCTTAAACGGCCCCAATAATCAAGGCTGGGCCATGCAGAAGCCAGGAACCAGGAGCTTCCTCTGAGTCTCCCATGTGGGTACAGGGGCCTTAGCACTTGGGCCATCACCCACTGCTTTCCCAGGTGCATTGGCAGGGAACTAAATGGCAAAATATTCACAATCGGGACTTGAATAGGTGTTCCAATATAAGATGCCAGTATGGAGGCTTAGCCCACAGTGCCACAATGCCAGCCCTCCAAGACAGGATCTTCAAACACACCCATGCTAATGGACTCATTTAATCCTTTACCTCTTCAAGATCCTAGCTCCAGTTAGCATGAGCTCCTGGCTTCTGCTGGTACAAGTACCTGGCTTCTGCTGGCCAGCCCGGGAGGGTTCATGAGAGCCTGGGGGTGCAGGTGAGGATGTGAGAGGACTGGGTAGTAGGTAGTCAGGGTATTCTGGGTCCCCAAGTCATTTTTCCTCAAATATAAAGCAGTATTTCTCCCCACCATGTCTTGGATTCGCCAGAGCCGGCTCTCCCAAGATAAGTGCATATCTTATCAGGAACACACTTTCCCCAAGAGACAAGGGTGACATTAACATATCAATTCCCCACCTGAAGCCTCAGCCCCATTCTGTCTCTGGCCATTGCCAAGGGGAAGGGCTTCAGACTGGCCTCGTTATCATTAGAAAGGGACCAAGGAAGTTGGCTAGTGACACCTTTCTGGCCTTTTGTCCCAAGGCCATGTACCATAGAAACCAGGAATTTTCTTTGTTTATGGAGAAACATCTTTGAGGGGAACCTTTAAAAGATGCTTTCCCCACCTTTAATACAGGTCTTTTTACTTGTCCTCCTGCCACTATGGCAGAGGGTAAGGGTCCTTTCTATCTCAGAGCCCCCTCCTGTCACTAGGACAGGAGTCTCCTTTCTCAACCTTTTCTAATAAATCTTGCTTGAAGACTAAATTTTGTCCGCACGAAAATTCTTCTTTCCCGCGAGACAAGAATTGAGGTTGCTGCAGTATTTGGGGTCAAAAAAAAACCCTACAACAAGGACATGGGGGTTGACACCCAAGCAGACAGAGCAAGCCTGGGGATTTTTGCACCTGCTTAAACCCAGGCAGGGGAGGGGGTAGAAGAAACGCTAGGGTAGCGTGTTGACATGGTGGGCAGGTGGACCAGGCTTGGGGAACTGTGAATGTGCTTAGATCTTGAATGGGATGGGGGTGGGGTCCCAGGCCAGCACATCACCCCAGCAAAAGACTGGGCTCCAGAAGGCTGGGTTGATTGGGGAACCCATGTGCTCCCAGGCGCAGGGAATGTAGATTGCTCAGGGGAAAAGTATACGGATGTGTGGGAGGGAGGAGTCCTGAGGGAATATGTTGCAGGTGAGGAATCTCTTCTGAGAGACTTCCACCAACAAGGCCACTGTATTTGCAGGTAAGTGAGCGGGGCTGAGACCGAGCAGTTTTGAGGAGGGGAGCTGCAGGACCTTTGTGGGTCAGACCAATGCACCTGCCCACAAGAGACCTGAGCTGGGCTAGTTAGCATCAACCACCACCAAACACCACTCACCGTAAAGATAGGGCTGGGAACCTACATGGCAAAGCTAGATACCAGTGAGTATCAGAATGCTCGGCTGGGCCATGACACTGATTGGCACGGGAGAGAATCAGGTCCGGAAGCAGAATTTGTGGGGGATATTTAGGCTCACCTCTGTGGAACTGCAATATCTGCTCAATATCTTACTCAAAAGCTGGGGGTGGTGACAGGCTGAGATAAGCATGAACATGGAACCCCAAGACACACATGAATGCTGGGGTTGGGAACAGGCCAAGCAGGTCCAGACTGCAACACCCATAGGTGCTCCCAAGAATAGGGTGTAGGGCAGGCCAGGTCACAAGGGGCAGACAATGCCAGGTAAGGGCCTAGCACCCATTGGCACATGTGAGCTGTGGACCTGGTGGGGGACTTAGGGAGCTGCCTGGTGGGCCATAACTCCGGCTGCTGAGCATGTGGTTCAGGCCTGGGTATTGGTCAGGCCTGGCCCCGGTTTGCTCCTCAAGTGGCCACAACACTTTGGACAAAGCCAAACTGACGCCTGGAGCCAGGAGCTTCTTCCAGGTCTCCCACATGGGTGGCAGGGGCCAAGTACCCAAGTACTTGCACCATCCTCTGCTGCTTTCCCAGGAGTGTTAGCAGGGAGGTGGAAGGGAATGAAGCAGCCAGGACTCACACTGGCACCCTTTTGTGATGTCAGCACTACAGGCAGGTACCTAGCTGCTATGCCATGGTGCCAACTGCTTTTTGGGTGTTTTTTTTTTTAATTGTATTCATTTGCTTGAAAGGCAGGGTTGCAGAGAGAGAGAAATGAATGAGATCTCCAAGCCTCTGATTCACTCCCCAAGTGGCCACAACAGTTTGGACAAAGCTAGACGGATGCCAGCAGCCAGAAGCATCTTGCAGGTCTCCCACATGGGTGCAGGTGCCCAAGCACTTGGCCCATCCTCTGCTGCTTTCCCCGGTGTGCCAGCAGGGAGCTGGAAGTAGAGCATCCCGGACTCAAACCGGTGCTCAGCAGGGGTGCCTGTGTCATAGCAGGAATTGGACCTGCTGCACCCCAGCGATGGCCTGTGCCTTCTGGTATTAAAGTCACACAGCAGGAATGCAGTGCCAGCATTGGGGAATGAAGGCTACAGAGAGCTGTGTCATTCTGAGTGTCCCAGCCTGACTGAGGCTGCACTCAGGAGTGATCCTGCAGCCTCTGGGATAGCCAGTCATGACGGGAAGCTCACCACCTTACAGGCACACAGTCTCCCGCAGTGAGCAATTCTAATCCAATCGTTATTGCTGTTTCCCCAGCCCCACTGGCCCATAGCCTGCCCCTCAACTGCCCCCACCACCACACTGCAGCCCAGCTCAGCACTGGCTCTCTGCACTCGCTAGATTCCCAGGCGGTCTCCAAGCTGGCAAGCACAGAACACCAGCCTGGCGCCTCCTTCCCTGCCACCCGCCCACATCACTCCAGCACTGAGCCCCGGGGTCTGCATACCAGCACGCACACCCGCTGACAGCTGGGGCCTGGAGGGCAGCTCCAGCCAGCCAGCCAGGGCACGGTCCATGGGCCGAGGAGATGGTGCCTGGGCACAGAGTCTGAGCTCCCAGAAAAACTTCTCAACTCAAGTCCAAAAGCAGAGGCGGAGGGGAGGGGAGATTTTCCAAGTCCGCCTTGACACAGGCATAGCGCTGAGTGGGGAGAGGGCATGGGGGAGCTGGGGTGGCCACCTGACTGTGCCCAGGGCTTCTGCCCACCTCCTCCGTTCCTTTACTGGCGTGAAAGCGAAGAGTGAGGGAATTACACAAAGCCTGCGAGGCTGCACTGAGAATGAACCTGACGTTATAGGGACAAGGGACAGCACAGGACGCGGGGGAAGACAGAGAGATTCTGGCAAATCAAGGAAAATACTCCTTAGCTCGCCTGAAAGAGCAATAAAGGAGATAAATGACTCCGACCTTGACATCAGGGTCCACCACGGGCTGGGCATCACCCCCTAAGCCTTGCCCCAAATGAACATACCTAGTCTGTGTACCAGCACTGCCACAAGAGACCCTATGATCTACGTGGACAGAAAAGGAAGTCCAGGCTCAGAGACGAGACAGCTTGCAGGTGGCAGAAGCACAAATCCAAATCAGGGTGCCCGAGTGTGACTTTTCTTCCACTGTGGGACCGGGCCACCCCACTTTGCAGGGATGCCTCATGCCTTCCGCATGCAGCTAGAAAAAGTCCCACACATGCACACACACATACACACACACACACACACAAACACGCATACACACGGTAACTCCCAGAGCTTGTCTAGGACCCAGGAGACCCAGACTGACCCCCCCCCAATACACTAGCTTGGCACTTCCCTAACCCACAGTTTCCTCCCTTCTAAAATGAAAGTCACAGCACCCCCTCGCTGGGCCTGGGGTGACAGAGTGAGCCACTGTCACGCACTTGGAGCAGAGAGCCGGCCTGTGTCGGCACGCACCCAAGAGAGCGGTAACCAGAGCCAGACAGGGCACCAGAGGCCGGCTGGGCAGCATCCCTGTGCCCTGGTCGCCAGTTCTCAGAAAGCAGATGCCACCAGGGACCTGGTTGTGCAGGCAGCCCAAGCTGACAGCCATAACCCATCACTCTCCAACCTGGGAAATTCATCAACAGCCCCAGAAATGGTCCTCACCTTCAATCCGGAGGTTCTGCAATATCCGGGTTGAGGACAGCATCCTGAGGCAAGCAAAGGCAGGCACATGCTGCTGTTTATACTAGAAAAGGCATACTATGATCGATACGTCATGCATGACAATGGCGGGGAGTGGGGAGGAGCAGGTTGGAAGAACGGAGCATGTGCAGAGACGGGGCAAACCCAGCAGCCTGTAGTTTTTAAAAAGGACTAAAAGAAGGCCGGTGTGACTGCACTGGGAGAAAGAGAGAGAGGAGCTGGAGAAGGAAAGGCGAAGGCCAAACCACGCAGTGGGGAGAGGGTGTAGGTGGCAGAGATGGGCAGAGATGGGCAGAGGTCTCAGAGCCATCACAGTGACTCAAGGGGAGTGGATGGGAGCATGGGCAGAAGCGACTGCGAGAGAGATGGAGGAAACCCAAGTGACTCCAGTGATGGAATGGGCATGGGAGACGGAGTGGGCGCAAAGGGGCAGAAGGAGTTTGCCTGGTCCTGTGGCTCCTAGGTCTCCGGGTTAGAAAGAAACCAGCAGAGTGCTAAATGCAATGGTAAGGTTTGTGGGAAATGGAATTGAAAGTTCATTCTGGTGCAAAAGAAATATATATACACATATACATATAGAAGTGCGTGTTGAGCTTTTTGATCCTATGCATTCCCGTGAACTCCCTGGAGAGCGCTCAAATACACACACACACACACACATGCACACACATGCACAATGCTTGGATAGTCTACAGGCAAGCAGAGAGAGAGTGAAAAGCAACACACCACAGTGATGGCAGCAGCTGTTTGAGTAGAGGGCTGCTGGGTCATCACCTCCTTTCTTCTTTACCCTTCTCCAAGTCTGCCCTCCAATCCGCAGCTCTCCCAGCTTCTGAGAAGCAAAAGGACTTGGGAGAAACACACAGCATCCCCACAGCACTCCATACAGAGTGCTTCCATCACATTATTCCCTAAAACACACAGCGTGCAGCTATCGTGTAGAACTGACACAGTGTTAGGCATCGTAAGCCAGCTACCGGTGATGTGTGCACCCAGTCATCCGCACAGACTACATAAGACCAACTAACATCTGGGGCTTTGTGGGCCCAGCGTGGTGGTGCGGTGGCGCAGTGGTTAAGGTCCTCGCCTTGCACGCCCGGGATCCCATATGGGCGCCGGTTCTATCCCGGCAGCCCCACTTCCCTTCCAGCTACCTGCCTGTGGCCCGGGAAAGCAGTCAAGGACAGCCCAAAGCTTTGGGACCCTGCACCCACGTGAGAGACCCAGAAGAGGCTCCTGGCTTCGGATCGGCATAGCATCGGCCGTTGCACTCACTTGGGTGGAATCATTGGATGGAAGATCTTCCTCTCTGTCTCTCCTCTCTGTATATCCGCCTTTCCAATAAAAAATAATAATAATAAAAATAAATCTTTAAAACAAAAAAACATCCTGGGCTTTGCAATCGCCATGGGTTGGTTCCCAATTCCTGACAATAGGGATATAAGATTCCCGTCATGGGAATCTTGGTCTGCGTGCCGTGTGTGCATGTGCTGGTGCTGTGCGCCAGCTGTATGTGGTATGTGCAAGGCGCTGTCTTGATGTGCCAACTGTATGCAGGGTTCCTCTCCACTCCTGCAGGCCTGGTGGGCAGGTACACTGGCCAGG
The DNA here is from genome assembly GCF_017591425.1 of Ochotona curzoniae. NCBI lineage: Eukaryota > Metazoa > Chordata > Mammalia > Lagomorpha > Ochotonidae > Ochotona > Ochotona curzoniae. The sequence goes on from NW_024465279.1 coordinate 770,480, forward strand.
TGCCTGTCAGTGTTCTCCCGGCCGCCCAGGCTTACCCCACCTGCTGGTGCCCGATGCCGAAGTGGCTCCACTCTGGGGAGGAATTCTCAGCAAACATGGCAGGAGGCCACCAACACGTGGTGACTTCCTGTAGCTGGAAGGGCCCTGTCCTGCAAAGGCCCATGCAAAGGTGACCTTCTCAGCCGTGAGGTCTCCTACCGGTGGACCCCTAGGATTCCTACAGCCTAAGCGAAAGGCAGGGACTAAATCACTCCAGTTTCAGTCCCGTGAAGTCAGGGCTGAGGCTAGGAACCTAGAACCTGCAGCAGGCCCTCCCAGAGGGCAGGAGCGGCCTGGCCCCCGGCTGAGCAGGACAACATGCACCTGCTGTGGCCCCCTGCTGTCTTCACTGTGCTGGAAGTACTTCTTGGCAGCCAGAAGGACCCGGTGGCTGGTCTAAGGTGGTCTCTGCCACCTCGGCTCAAATTCTGGCTCTGTTAACAGGTTAAAAAAATGGTGACCACGGAAAATTGTACCAAGGTCAGAAGTAAGGGCCTCACCATCAGAGGGTTGTGTGTGCAGGATTTGCGACTGAGCAATTCCTTCGTGTGTTCTCCTACCACCTGTCCCCAGGACCAAAGGACACATGTGAACACAGGCAGGGGTGTTGTTATGACACCCATGTCATTGTGACCCCTTATGCCTAAGAAGGAATTTCAACATGGAACTGAAAGGGCCCTGCATGGTAGCCTAGCGGCTAAATCTTTACCTTGATCATGCCAGCATCCTATATGCACGCCGGATCATGTCCTGGATGCTCCACTTCCCTCCCAGCTCCCTGCGAATGCACCTGGGAAAGCAGCAGAAGATGGCGCAGGTGCTTGGGTCCATGCTAGCATCGTGCAAGACTCAGACGGAGCTCCTGTCTCTCAGTTTGAAGCTTTTGGGGAGTTAGCCATTCAGACAGAAGATCTGTCTATAACTCTGCCTTGCAAATAAAAATAAATAAATCTTCATATAAAAGACTTAGAAGAATTGAGTAGTTTTAAAAAAACCTGAGAGCTGGTGGATCCAAGGAGCCCCAGAACCTGCTTCCTGTCCAACTCAGTGCTGTCAGCCTGTCTCCCACTGTGTGTTCCCAGAGGACCTACAGTAGTCTCTGAGCTTTGGCCTCTGCCTATTCCAGACCCAGGACGGCAGCCCTCTGAGTGATGGAGCTGAAGTCAGAGCCAGCTTGCTCTGGGTACCTCTGCACCCAGCTGGGAGCAGCTCCCAAGGACACAGCCGCTGCCTGCAAAAAAAAAAAACCAGGAAGCCAGAGGTGTGTCCCAGTGCTATCCCCTAGTCAGGTGGCCCTGGTCATTCACTGGGGCTCCCCGAGAGAGGGGACCTAGATGGAGCAGGAGCGAGAACCCTCCTCCCAGCTCTGAGCACTCCCAGCAGCCTGCTGTGACCCCAACACAGGGTAAGTGAGCGCTTGCCACCAACCTGAGCCTGGCTCTGTGCCAGTGGGAGGGGCATTTCAAGGGGCTGAACTCCCTGCCAGCGCCACAGCAAACACCTGTCACATCCTGGGTGCTAATGACGGGCCCAAGTGAATGGCGTTCAGGTTAACACCTGCCTTAGCGGCACGCCCTTCCAAGGTCAACCCTGGGGAGGCCAGAGGGATGGGCCCAGCCACCGCTCAGGGCGAGCAGGTGGCTGCAATCATTGAGCTGCAGCTCTCCCCAGTCATCCATGTAATTGAAGGAACTCAGGGCATTTTCTGCCTCGCCTGGGAACAGGAGGAAGGGTTTGCCGCAAGGACTCCTGCTAACCTGGGCTCTGGTGGGAGCGAGGCTTCTGGATGCAAACATTGTGTCTCCCCGAAAGCCACTTGGCAAGAGAGACCCCCCTCAGCTGCTACCGGCTGGGCTCCAGCCCACCCTGCCTCGGTTCATTCACTCAGTCACTCTCCTAGCTCAGCTTCCTGCCCTGACCCCTCCACAGCCTCAGCAGGGAAGTGTGCACCTGTCTGCCTCTGAAGGTATCAGGTGGCTCATCACTTCCGGACAGCAGAGGTCAAAGCAATAACCAGAAAAAAACATCTCCAACACACAAAGCCAAGATGGGGGTGGGGGGCAACTTCCCCCCTTATCCACAAGGGACGTGGTTCAAGACCCCCAGGGGGTCCCTGACTCCACAGATAACACCCTACTTGTAGCATGCCTTGCCCTAGAAATCTCAGGGTACTTCACACAGCACATGTCAGAGAAATGTGTAGTACCAAAGACTACACGTGGATTCCAAATTTTCTGCACCAAAGCAAGTTCTGTTTTTTTCATTCTGTTTTTTTTTCCGTGAACTTTTGAAAGGATGTGCGTGCATACTTGTAATGATGAAGTTCAATTGATGAATGAGAAGAGTAGCAACAGTAGCCAAAACTAGAACAGTCGCTGGCATGTGCAAATGCTATGAGTACGATGCCCCTCTCTGTCTCTCGGAAAACATCATCCCGGATTCAACCTCCTCCGTGGGATGCTGTGAGCTATACATCGGCAATGCTTGCTGATTGGCAAGTAACTAAAACCACACTGAAGCCACAGATAAGGGGGAATAATGCTGTAAATGTCACGTGCCATGGAGTTTCGTTAAAGGAACACGTGTGAGGCCAGCATTGTGTCAACTAGATCAAGCCACACCTGCAACATCGGTATCCTACAGCCAACTGCTGATTCAGGTCACAGCTGCTCTGTTTTCGATTCAGCTTCCTGCTAATGCACCTGAGAAAGAAGCAGAAAAGTACCCAAGTGTTGAGCCCCTGTCCCCCAAAAAGGAAAGCTAGATGGCATTCTAGAATGCCAGCTTTGGCTAGCTGCTGTAGCCACTTGAAAAGTAAGCCACCTGATGAAAGATATCTCTCCCTGTCTCTCTTTTTTCTCTCTCTGTGTGTATGTCTTCCCCCTGTATGTATCACTGTATCTCAAATAAATTCTAAATATCTTCAAAAACTAAATAAGGAACATAGCATGAACAATTTGCTTTCCAGTCATTGAGAAAAATCCAGTCAAGAAAAATCCGTAGGGGTCCAGTTCAGTGGCACAGTGGGTAAAGCTGCTGCCCACAGCACCAGCATCCCATATGAACACAGTTCAAGTCCCAGCTGCTTCACTTCTAATCCAACTCCTTGCTAATGTGCAGAGCTCAAACCACAGAGGGCTCACACATGGGGAGACCCAAATGACGTCCCTAGCTGCTGGCATCAAACCAGCCCAGCTTTGGCTATTGCAGCCAGCTGGGGAGTGAGCCAGCAGGTGGAAAGATATCTCTCTCCCTCGCTCGCTTTCTCGCTTACTCTCTCACTCTGTAACCTTGCTTCCAAATAAAGAAATGAATATTTTAAAAGAAAAGAAAAATCCACACACGGTCTGTTGGGCCAGACTAAGCTAAATCTTGGGAGGGAAAAGAGAATGGCCCCAAAAGGGAACTAAGATAGAGTTAGGGACTGGTGACAAGATGTGTACTTGAACGTCCCTGCTACAAGGAAAATGAAGTTCAAGAGCTAGGTGAAGGCAGAGAGCTGTGGAGCCCAAATGAAGAGAGGGGTCTTCACACAAGGGGAGCAGCAGAAGGCTCTGTGGCGTGGGTGGCACCTGGATGGGTCAGCAGGGCGGAGGCAATGTGAGGCTAACGGGGCAGCATGCGCCCATCCCAGGGAAGGCACAGACCCGGCAGGGACTCCTGCCTTCAACCACACAGGCTGTGACTCAGAAGTCGCAAGGAGTTTATGCAAAGATAGCTGCGTGCGCCACTTCACAAAAACAGAACAGGTGTCTCAGACAGGGAAAAAATATATATATAAAAGCCCTGCCGCTGATTTTTTGGGGGTCTGGTGGGCGGTGTTATTATTATAGAAAGATGTCAGAAATAAACCGCAGGCTCCAGACAGATGCCATGGCCAGATGGGGAAGGCTGACAGTGCCTCACACGCACCGACCCCCTGTGTCCCCAGGTTCCCCCTGCAGCGCCCCCAACACCCAGTGCTGCCACCAGCAACACGCCGAGCTCAGAAGGAGCCTTCCACAGGCTCCCCTACTCATCCCCTGTGTGGCATGGCCCCACGGTCATTGCCCAGGCACTGCATTGCCCCAAGCGGAAAGCGGCAATGAGGACAAGAGGCACAGGTACCGTGTGTTGCACCCTGGCTAAGAACTACAGCTGTAGGTGCCACCTGTATCACCAGCAACCCATCTTAAAGCAGCAGGGCATCTTGACTGCTCCACTTCCAGCTCAGCTCCCTGCTAACACGCCTGGGAAAGCAGCAGAGGCTGGTCCAAGTGCTTGGATCCCTGCACTCATGTGAGACCGCGATAGAACCCCTGGCTCCTGGCTTCAGCTTGGCCCAGCCCCGGTCATTGTGGCCTTTTGGGGATTGACCGAATCTCACTCACTCACTCTGTTATTCTTTCAAATAAATAATAAGAATAAATCTTGAAGAAAAAAAAAAGCAGTGTATATGTTTAGGATCTTAGCCTATGTAATCCTTACCCTGCTATAATCATCTCTTTTGGATAAATGAGGAAGTTCAGAAATGCTGAGGAAATTACTCAAAGTCATACAGACAAACCAAGCGTGGAGACATTTCTCAAAGCCCTTTCAGGAACTAACATAAGGCCATCACAAGCAATGCCAGGATCCCATATGGGCTCCATGCTAAAGTGCCTGGAAACACAGTGAAAGATAGCCCAAGTATTTGAGCCCCTGCACCCACCCATGCACCCACATGGGAGACCCAGAGGAAGCCCTGGGCTCCTGGATTTGGACTGGCACAGCTCTGCCTTTTGCAGTTACTTTAGGGAGTGAACCAGAGGATGAAACCTTGTGTCCCCTCCCTCATTCCTCCCACATTACCAAGGGAAGTTTCAACCTGCTCTACCCAGTTCAAAGTGGGCTTCAAGGTCAAGATACAAGAGCAGGCAGGATAGGGGATTGGGCACCTGCGAAGGCTGCAGCAAATGATGAAGGCAGTGAATTCCTCCAAGGTCAGGGAGATGGGTCCTCAAGGGCATGCATGGGAAATGGCCCCAGGCAACAACCCTGCTTCCCTCTGAGGAGTGCACCAGGCAAAAGAGAAAGAAAGAAAAACTCAAAACCCTAAAACTCTCCCTGCCACGCAACACCGGGTCACCAGCAAGGAGACCAGGCCGGCAGCCAAGCGTCACCCCTCAGCCCATAATTTATAACACAGAAGATAACAATTGGACATGTCACCCTGAAAATCAAAAACTCAAAGCAATTTGAGATGAACTTTCAGAGCGATGAAACAAACAGCCGTGTTGGTGCTACACGCCAAATCAATCACGCCAAACCAGTGGCTGTAATTCCCAAAAGTACACAGAGAATTGATTTTACTATGACACTTATCATGATGAACGGGCACATGTGGACAGGCCCAGGCCAAGTGGGTTGCTGATTAACTCCTGCCTGTCCAGGCCACCCTGTAGGGTCTCTCGGCTTTCATTGGCCCACCCCTACCACTTCCGGATCCTGTTTGACGGATATAGGGGCAGCCTCCACAGGGTTGGGGTGTCTAGACCCCGTTCCCACTCGCTTGCTGGCTACGGCCCAGAAGGGAGGCAAGACCAGCTTTCCACTGGCCACCTGCTGAGTGTTCACCATTGTCAGTATGCCCAGCACGGTCACTCCTCACAAGGCCACAGTAGCCAAATCAGAGACATTAACAACAGTCTCAGTGACTTCACACTGGGTCATCTTCCCAAGCCAGGTCTTGTCCATTCATTCATTCATTCACTCACTCACTCATTCAACCATTCACCAAGTCCACAAGGAGGTCCTGGACTCTGCTGCCCCAGGGGTCCACTAGTGGATAAGACGTTGCCCCAGCCTCACTGGGCAGAGGGGCTTTGCAACAGCATAAGCTAGAGAAAGGTGATGATCATGAGTGGGTGCTTGGCGGAATGGGCGTGGGCTGTAAGAGCAGCTTACAGTGGGGTGAAGATGGCGTGCTGCCTGGGGCCAGGGAGGGGAAAGGAACTTCTGAAAGAAGGGACGGATGAACCAATGGAGAGTTCAGGGATACAGCTGGCACCAACCACACCATTGAGCACAGTGGGGACAAGAGACAGGGGGTGGCATGAACAGGCACGTCGGGAGCACAGCTGGGACTAGGACTAGGACTGGGAGCAGGAGGCAAGGTCAACTCGGAGTTTCCAAAGCTCACCCCTGGGGCCAGTTCACAGTCCTCTCCAGTCACGCGATGCCAAGGTGGTTTCCAGACAGGACAGCAGTGACAGCTACAGGCCACTGCAAAAGTGCCTGCCTTTCACAGCTACAGCCAGGAGCCACCGTGCCCCACCACCTCTCCCTGTGCCAGGCTGTCATGAGATTCGGAGAACAAAGAGTAGGAGAGAAGATGTTCTGCAGAATTAGCTGGCAAAGACAAGTCGGGACCAAATGGGGAATAAATGCAGATGGAGTTAACGTTAACACGCCGTCTTCAGTTCTGCACCACCGGCTCGTAGGAGAAGGTTTTGTTGGTTTTCTTCTTATATTTTCCAACTTTGTCTCCTTGACGGGCAGCTGCGACAAGCGCTATTTCAACTCTCAGCAGTTCTGTGACACGAGGCGAAAGCCCTGACTTCTTGGAACTGGAGTCTTGTCTTTGACTCTCAAACACAGAGATGCTGTGAGGGGGAACTTCTGGAAGTTCTTGGAATGATAAGTGAATTTAGAGGCAAAAAAAAAAAAAGTTCATGCATATGGAGGATCTTCAAAAGGTTCATGGAAAATGTGTAATATCAAAACCACAGGGCCAGCATTGTGGCCTAGCTGGTAAAGCTACCACCTGCCACATTAACATTCCATATGGATACTGCTTCCAGTTCCAGCTACTCCATCTTCTCTCCAGCGGCCCACTCATCCTGGACAAAGCAGTGGAGAATGGTCCAAGTACTTAAGCCCTTGCTCCTGGCTCCTGGCTTCAGACCAGATCAGCTCTAGCCAAACCAGTGGATCATCTCTCTCTCTCTCCTCAATCTCTCTCTCTCTCTGACAGTATCCCTTCCAAATAAATAAATATTTTTTAAAATCTATGTATGAAGGACCTGGTGAGGTAACCTAGTGGCTTTGAAGTCCTCCCCTTGCACGTGCTGGGATCCCATACATGCACCGGTTCTAGTCCCGTCGCTCCCACTTCCCATCCAGCTCCCTGCTTGTGACCTGAAAAGGCAGTAAAGGACCACTCAGGGCCTTGGGACCCTGCACCCACATGGGAGACCCAGTGGAGGTTCCGGGTTCCTGACTTTGGATCAGCTCAGCTGTGGCCATTGCAGCCACTTGGGGGAGTGAATCATTGGACAGAAGATCTTCCTCTGTGTTTCTGCTTGTATCTGTATATCTGACTTTCCAATAAAAACAAATACATCTTTTTTGTTAAGTTATGTATACTGTTCAAATTTGGGGAGGGGTAACAAAATCAATTTGCCTTTTAATTCCATTTTCTGTGAAGTTTTGGAAGTGCCCTGCAGGAAGGACATGCCCAATCATGCAGAGAATGTATGTCAAATTCAAGTTCCAGGAACTTACAGCCAGCTCCACTCCAGACAACAAGTGACAGGATAGACCTTCTAGTCCCCAAGGCTGCCATCATGCCCTTGACTGGGCTAAAGATGGGGCTTCAAGACCATCAGCGACAGCAACTTGCGCAGTGCATGCAAAGGTGTGGAGGAATCTAGTGGGCCCCTAGACCAGCATGGGGAGGGGCAGCATGTTAAACCATGGCTTTGCAACTCCAGGACCCCATGTGGGCATCCCTGCTCCACTTCTGAGCCAGCTACCTGCGAGTAAGCCTGAGAAAGCATAGAAGTCAAAGGTGCTGCTCTCCAAATTTTTAAAGGGCAAAAAAAGTCAGGAAACCCCTTCCCTCCTGAATCCTTTTCCAGGAAGCCTTTTCTCTTTTGAGTTCTTCAGGTAGACAGTGCATGAATTAAACTTTCTTTTTTAAGATTTATTTATTTATTATTTATTGGAAAGTCAGATATACAGAGAGGAGGAGAGACCAAGAGGAAGATCTTCCATCTGATGATTCACTCCCCAAGTGAGCGCAACAGCTGATGCTATGCCGATCCAAAGCCAGGAGCCAGAAACTTCTTCTGGGTCTCCCACAGGGGTACAGGGTCCCAAGGTTTTGGGCCATCCTGGACTGCTTTCCCAGGCCACAAGCAGGGAGCTGGATGGGAAGTGGAGCTGCCGGGATTAGAACCTGTGCCCATATGGGATCCCAGTGCATTCAAGGCGAGGACTTCAGCTGCTAGGCCACGCCACCGGGCCCACAAATTAAACTATTAAAGAAAGAGTTCGAGGGAGCCCAGCAGCAGTGACCATAGCCTAACCCAGCAAAGCCTAGACACAACCTCCTTCTAGACAATGTGTAAGTAGCGAAAGATGCAGGCATATCTGAAGAGAAAAAAATTTTTACCAACCCACAGAGGGTGGCTTAAATGATGTTACTGTGCAGTTAATACATACAAACACCAATCTAGGCATAAATCTTGGTGCTTCTGGCTGATATGCAAATCTAAACTAAAACAAACCTACAAAGTAAATACAATTAGAACTCCCCAGCCAATGAGATTCAAAGCGAACGCCCTAATTTACAAGGATGGCTGACACAGCTGTGTACAACTCAGATACCTGGTCTTGAACTCGCGCAATGGGAAGATGTCACTATTTCGGCTATCCCTCGGGAGCAGCTTGATTTTTTTTGACACGAACATAATGGACCATCATTTAATCCAGGGGTCGGCAAATGTCTCCTGTGAGAGGCCAGACGATGAGTATGTCAGGCTTTGCACACCCCGTGGTCTTCCGTTACAAACCACTCACCTCTGTGGCTTGAGTTCAAGTCAGCCATTACAGGCAATTGTAAACAGATGAACCTGGCTGTGTTCCAATAAAACTTTATTTACTCACACAGGCGCCAGGCAGAATTCGGCCCGAGGGCCTGGCTTGCCACTCCTGATTCAATCCATCATTTTTATTATGTCATCATTTGGCCTTCTGCCTTTTGAAAACGAATTTCACTTTTGACCATTGATTTATTATTTTTGCAGACCAGTCAACTCAATAATTCATTCCCAAATTTAACCCTGAAAAGTAGATTATAAAAAAAAAAAAAGCTTTTCTATAAGTTAAAAAAAAAAAAAAAAAGCACAAATTCTGAGCAGTGTACACCCTGTCGTGGGAGCAGGTACCCAGGGTGTTAGAGTGACTGTGCCATGTGGGATGTGGACCACTTAGCTCAAGTCCAGCCGTTCTTTTCTCTGGTTGAATCATCCACTGGACACAATGAGTGACATCCACCCGTTTACTCCTGTTGGACATGAATAATTAGGATTGCCAGCCTGTGCTGTTGTTTCCTTTGTCATTCATTCATCCAAACAAACAAACAAACAAAAATGATTTAAGGACTTAGGTGTCAGGCGGCTCTGTTTTGGGTGCTTGACATTCCAAACTGGAAAAAAAGAAAAGATTAAAAAGCCCTGCCTAGGGTCCAGTGAGGTAACCTAGAGACTAAAGTCTTTGCCTTCCATGTGCCGGGATCCCATATGGCCACCGGTTCTAATCCTAGTTGCCCCGCTTCCCATCCAGCTCCCTGCTTGTGGCCTGGGAAAGCAGTCAAGGACAGCCCAAAGCCTTGGGACCCTGCAACCACGTGGGAGACCCAGAGGAAGCTTCTGACTCCTGGTTTCGGATCGGCTCAGCACCGGCCATTGTGGTCACTTGGGGAGTGAATCGTCAGATGGAAGATCTTCCTCTTGGTCTCTCCTCCTCTCTGTGTATCTGGCTTTTCAATAAAAATAAATAAGTATTTTTAAAGAATAAAATTAACAAATTCTCCCTGCAAATTGTCCTGCTGAGAGCTGGTTTGGACCCAGAAAAAACTTGGGGGCCCCTTTGTAAAGGGGGCTTCACATGGGCACACACCAAGGCTCCCGGGCCCCCCAGGCCAGCATGGGCTAGTCAATTGCACAAAGTTCTCATCTCGAGTCAAAGCCATACATTCAGGAGCAGCCTAGATGTGATATGCGTTACTGCAATTTCTATAGTTATTATTACTACAATGGTTTGACTAGAAACCATGTTTCTAGAATGTTCACATAGCTTTTCACAAATAGCAACCTTTATCTCCTACTGCATTCACCTTCCCAGCATCATTCATTACCAAACCTGGAGATTTTTCTTTCTTTCATTTTCTTTTCTAGCAAAATCTAGAAACTGCTATAGACCGACACTATACAGCATCCCTTTCTTCTTGGGCGCTAACCAGTTTAAAAAAAAAAAAAAAAAAAAAACCTATTCTCCAGCACCATAGTTGGCTAAGCCTTTACTTATAGCATCTCCTAGGGGCACCCGGTCTTGTCCCAGGTGCTCCACTTCCCATCCAGCTCCCTGCTTGTGGCCTTGACAAAGCAGCAGAGGACGCCCCAAAGCCTTGGGACTCCTGGTTCCTGATAAGCTCAGTTCCAGCCACTGGGGCCATTCGGAGAGTGAACCAGCAGATGGAAGGTGTGTGTGTGTGTGTCTTCTTCTTTCTATAACTCTTTCCAATAAATATAAATATTTTGTAAAAAGAACTGTTTGCCCTCGTTTTTACAGTATGTTTCCCCCAGGACTTTGGAGATGGAAACAAAAGGGCAAAACTGTGAACTTGCTGAGCCCAGACTCGACTGGTCACAGGTTGAGGATGAACGAATACTTAACCATGGATCAAGAGGCGCGAGAGGATTTTATCTCCTCTATGTTCTCCGACTGTGCCCTGCACGCCTCAGCCCTACTGTGGGAGAACACTGAGTCAGAGCCCACGTGTGCTGGCATCACCTGGCAGCCCCCACATCAGCACCAACTAGGAGGCTTTGCTGAACCAAAGCAAAAACTCACTCCACCGAATGCCCACACCAGCCCAGACACGCAGGCTCCTCTCTCTCCCTAACAACTGCGCTCCCAGTCCGCTGTCTTGAATACAGCCAAGTTGCCAACAACCCGAAGGCTGCAGGGCCCTAGCTCACCCACACGTGGGGCAGCAGCTCCAGGCTTACATCTGTGTTTCCCAAGAGGAACCAAACACTCCACCCCTCCCTCTGCCCCCGCCCCCTCCCTCTACCCCCTCCCCCTCCCCCTCCCCCAGGGCACCTCACCACCCAGGACGGACTGCCCCCTAAGATGACAACATTTTCAATTTGCAATCTGATTCCTCCCCTCCCCCGCCCCCCTTTAATATGTGTGCTTGCCTGCTTTTTCCCTCTGCTGAGAGAACACCAGTCTTTCATTTCGCCTTTTATTTGTCTTGCTGGCGGTACGGTGGAAATGTATTGGCTTTGCAGTTAGCGATTACACATCATCACATACCCAATTTATAACACCATGCCCCAAAGAACAGATGTAATAAAGCGAGGGCAGGAAGTAGCAACCCTTATAAAACGGAGCTGCCGACTCAAAGGTCCTTGCAAGCGTGCCGGAGCAAGAGCAGCGCCCACACTCCAGGCCTGGGGACCTCGTATTCTGCAAACGGCTGCAGGTGGCCAGGGACCCATCCGCAGTGGGTGTGCGCAACAGGGGATGGGAGAGGCCCCAGGCCCCAAGGTCGTAAGCCATATTGGTTACCCCTGTACTTGCAGCAGAGGTCTTAGACCACACTTGCTGGTTCGAGGACCCTAAGAACCCAAATCACCTCCATTTCCTTCAGTTTCACCCTGATTTATTTATTTTTTTAATATAAAGGCAAGTCATGAAGTTTATTTGCACGCTTAGGGTACAGTAGAAAAATGCCACTAAAAGTGGGCCCACTTTTGGCTCAGACATACAGCTTCCCGACACAGATAGTATGAGTTTGGCAAAGGACTGGTGCTCTCTCCCCTCCCCCGGGGGGTCTCAGGCCTGTCTTCCCCACTGAAGTCCCCCCACACTGTCAGATCTGCTCACCCCTCCCCATTTTCACAAACCAGACCCCCAATCTGGCCCTGCCACAGCAGAGGGGGACATCTCTTCCCCTCTCACCCAAGCACCCAAAGGAGGGCAGTGACGGCCCAGGCCGGTCAGAGAAGGCTGAGCTGAGCAGCTGTCAGCTGCTTTTGGTCCACACAGCACACCCAAGGTCAGGAAGCAGGAGCCGAGGAGGGGCATGAGCAGGAAGCTGGGAGACAGACTCATGTCACATAAACAACTCGTCTGTTGGTATTTTAAACTCTTCTCCGGGCTATTTAAGTAATGCCAGGGGCCAGCAGTGGGTTAAGCTGCCACTTGGGAAGTTCGCAACCCACATTGGACCACCAGTGCAGGTCTCAGCTGCTCTGTGCTTCCAATCAGCAGAAGATGGGACCCCTGTGGGACCCCTAGATGGAACTTCTGGTTGCTGTCTTTGCCTGGTGTTGAGCCCATCTGGGGAGTGAACCAGCAGCGGGAAGGGTTCTTTTTCTCTCCCACTCCATCTCCCCCAAAACACACCATCCCTCATCTCCCTCTCTGTTGCTCTACCCTACAAAGAAACAAATAAATCTTCTTTAAAAAAAAAATCAGGAGGAGCAGGTGTTGTGGCGATGCCCACATCCCGTTATCAGAGTGCCTGGGTTCGAGTCCCAGCTACTCTGAGCTTCCCATCCAGCTCCCTGCTGGTGCACCTGGGAAGGAAGCAGGGGACAGCCCACGCTCTTGGATTCCCGCCACCCATATGGGAGACCAGGATGGCGTGCCTGACTCCTGGCTTCCACCTGGACAAATATAGAGACATTTGAGGAAACTAAAGGAATGGATGAAAGTTCTCCCCTCTCTCCATTCCTCTCACCCTCTGTCACTCTTCCAAATAGTAATGGAGGAAATCTTTTTTAGAAATGTAATTACAAAAAATACAACAGGCAAAGATTTATGCAGCGGCTCTATATGGCGATAACCACCATTAACAGTTCCCCATAACATTTCTTTGTGGGTTTTTTCCTAGAAATATGTTCATGCAGTGGAGATCCCTGCATCAATTTCATATCTGCTTTCTAGTTAATGTTGCATATTATTATGCACCTAATTTCCCATCACATTAGAAACCGCCGAATGCCACCATCCTTAACGGCTCTGTGCATATCGTTGCAATCAGAGCCCCAGACTCATCCAGCATTCTCCTCCTCTTAGCCACATTTAACCCCACATTGCAGTGCCGGTTTAACCCCCGCAATCCTTGAAGCACCAGGAAGAACAGCATGAAAGTCGTGGGCCTGGGAAGAGGTGCAGGTTTTGCAAGTGTCTCCCACCCCCGCCCCTCACTCACCACTGGGCCCATGACCGAAGCAGCAGTCTCCGTGCGTCCATTGCTCCTTTCCTAGCTCACTCGGAATTAGGTTCATGTCAGCTACAAGACGTTTTGCTGCTAGTCTCACTGATACGGTGCCTGACAGTCAGATGGGCAGTCCCGGGTACAGGCTAGTCCACTTTCACCAGAACCTTGTAACGGTGAATAAAACACAGTCCATCAATATTTTCCTCACCTTTGATCTGATCATCTCAGCTTGCACTCTCTCACAAGGATCAGCTGGCTCCCATAAAAGGCGGCTGCACAGAGCCTGCATCGGATCGGGTGCCCACTAATTCGAACAGGACCTCCACTGGAGGTCCCCTCCCACCTGGTCAGTGGCTTAGTCAAAGGCACACAGAGCTGGGGTCTTGCAGGAATCCCGGCATTTGTCTACCAGGTTACAGGGGAAGGAACAGCACTGGCTGGGCTGCTAGAACTCTTCTGGAAATAAAACATCTGACTTCGGGCTGGCATTGGGCAAGAGAAGCACTGTACTTAGTGGTGCCAGCATCCCCTATCAGAGTGTTAATTCCAGTCCTGGTCATTCCACTTCTGGTCCAGTTTTCCTACCGATGTGCCTGGGAAGGCAGCAGATGATGGCCCAAGTATTGGGGCCCCTGCCACAACATGTGGCAGACCGGGATGGGATCCTTAGCTCCTGACTTCAGCTTGACCCAGCCCTGGCTTTTGGGACCATTTGAAAGATTACACCAATGGATGTTGGGATGGGAGCTTGTTCTCTCTCTCTCTCAGTGCCTCTCAAACACTTCGTGGAAAAGGAAAGGAAGAGAGGGGAAGGTAAAGGGGAGGGATGGAGAGAGAGAGGAAAAGAGAAAAGGGAAGGAGAGAAAGAGTGATGGGGCAGGGAGGGAGGAGAAAGAAAATGGAAGAAAGGAAGACAAGAAGGAGGGAGGGAAGGAAGGAGAAAGAAAGAAGGAAGGAAGGAAGGAAGGGAGGAAGGAAGGAGAGAGAAAGAAAGAAAGAAAGAAAGAAAGAAAGAAAGAAAGAAAGAAAGAAAGAAAGAAAGAAAGAAAGAAAGGGAGAGAAAGAGAGAAAGAAAGACAGATGCTTTCCAAAACCAGAGAAGCATAAATAGGGAAAGATATTTAAATAGAATGTAAGTATATAAGCATGTGTTTAACCTCCATGGCCATTGAGGAAATGCAAATTAAAAAGCAAAGCCAGATAACCACCACCCCTTCCTAAAAAGACCACCAATAGTAATTGCTGGGGAAGACGGAAAATTCCAGAAACTGGCTGCCAGGTGGGAGTGTAGACTGATGCCGCCCCCATCTGCAAAGCCTATTTGACAGCCTGTTTGATCCATCTATAAGAGCTGGAGCGAATGAATACGTGCACATAGCGCTCAGGGGTTCCATCCTGAGCTGTAAGCCAAAGAGGGGGCCCGCAGTGCAGCAGGACCTGGGATTGCCAAGGACTGGAAACAACCCAAGCTCTCACCCATGCTGGGGGATGGCCGCTCCAGGGGCTACTCTGCAGCACTGAGACTAAATAAACCACTCCCCTGTGCAGCAATTCTTTGAATCTCACAGCAAGACAAGCCAGACACAGACACATCCATGCTATGTGTATGGTAAACTTACATAAACTTTAAAAACAGGCAAAGTGGAGCGGTGAGGTTAGGGCCTTGGGGTCCCCAGGGGTGAAGGCTGAGGGGTGGCTGTGGGGCCTGGAGGGGTCTGGCTCTGCTCCATCTGGGTAGGGGATACGCACCTGCTCACTTTGCGATCACTCATACCCTGATGATTCAGGCGGACTTCCAAGTGAAAGACACAGCGTGGACCAAACCACAGGACACACTTAAATGTCCCCAAGCCTTCTCCTTCAAAACAAACTATTTATTTATTTGAAAGCAAAGAGGGAGAGTTAGCACTTCCATGTGCTGATTCACTCCCCAAATGGTCACAATGGCCAAGGTTGGGCAGGACTGAGCCTGGATCTGGAAGCATCATCTAGGTCTTCCATGTGGATGTAGGGGCCCAACAGGCTTGAGTCACCTTGACTGCTTTCCCAGGTGCATTAGCATGGAGCTGGATTGAAAGTGGAGCAATGGGGACTTGAACCATTGGTTAGGTGAGATGTTAGTGACACAAGCAGCACCTTAACTCACAATGTTGGTCGGTTCAAACCATTTTAGACTCAGTGTAAACATACAACTCCTGTGGACCAGAAAGGTTAAGCAATTCCCCATTCCTGGTGAGACACACAGGACGTAAAGCAGTACTGACATGACAGACCGAGGCTGCACCTGCTCCCCGTGCACTCTTGAGCTGGGGCCAGACTTCCCAGGATACAACCTTCTACCATTCCTTCCCGTGAGATACCCACAGCTCATCTGACTCTCTACCCTTCAAATACATTTTAAAACAAAGGGAAAATATACTATCTTGCTCTCCCTCTGTGTATCTCAAGTAAAATAAATAAGTATGTATATATATATATTGTCCAGCACTGTGGTGCCAGCATCCCTTATGAGCATCTGTTCAAGTCCTGGTTGCTCCACTCCCAATACAGCTCCCTGCTAGTGCACATGAGAAAGCAGCGGAAGATGGTTCAAGTACTTGGGCCTCTGCAACCATGTGGGATACCTGGAAGAAGTTCCTGGTTCCTGGCTTTGGATCGGCCCAGCTCCGGCCATTGTGGCCATATGAGGATAGACCCAACAGATGGAAAAAATCTCTCTATATTTTGATCTCTCCCTATCTCTTAGTATCTCTGCCTTTCAAATAAAATAAATAAATCTTTTTAAGAAAAACTAATTCAAAAATTGCTTCTCGGTTTAAAACTACAGACTTGAAAGCTAAGAATCAGGAATCCCTTCCAGGTCTCCCACGAGACTGGCAGGAACTCAACTCTCTGAGCCGTCCCAGAGTTGCCTCCCACAGTGCACATTAGCAGGAAGTTGGGATTAGGAGCAGAGCTGGGACTCCAATACAGGTTATGGGCATTCCAAGCAGTGTCTTAAGTGCAAGGCTCACACCACAAAATGTTGAACTTGAAACGGACCAGAATGTTCGACTTTCTCGGGACAGAGAGAAGATAAAGACACTTGAAAAGCATTGCAAATTCTTCTCCCATTTGTCTTTCAGGGAGCCATTTCAATATTATTATTATCATTGCTATTATTATTATTACTATTATTATTATTCTCCTCTTGGAGGCCAACAAATCACAACACAGGAGATCTGCTGAACTACTGAGTGGCCATCGGTCAGCAGTTCGGCTGGATCCAGATGTCAAGCTCCTCTCACCCTACTTGACTCCTGCTGTGCACCTGACACGCATCATGACTACTTCCTAGGAGACCTTGGTGTTGAGCAAACATGCAGGCAGCCGAGGGGTCAGGTAGCCCAAGTGCGTGGCCACCCGGTACTGGGCATCTGCTGATGTCTGTAGAGCCGCCCTGGGAGACACCGGCATGCCGCATTTGTTGTGTTTGTCGCCACGCAGAGGCTCAGCCAGCGGAGGTGGGGCACGTTAGCGGCTAGTGAGCTGACTCAGCATAAAGGATGCATCCTGCACAACCAACATCCTGACCTGTCTCCAAACGCTGCGTTTCTCCCACCAGCCTCTCTCTTGGCAAAGGGCACCACCCTGCTCCTGCAGTGGCTCCTGGGAAGCCAGCCCCCCGCCCCCAAGCACCCACGCTGTAGGCTGTCTCAGGTGAGGAGCCGGCTGCACATAAAGTCAGCAGCAGATTCAGGAGGTGGGTGACAGGCAGCCCCACCCCCGGGGGAGGAACCTCAAATGAGGGTCCATAATTCCTGCAGCTCATGCTAGGGAATTCTCTTGCAGGCAGAAGCTCATTCAGAAACCTTAAACCATACTCCCCCCACCATCACCACCACCACGTCCCATCAGCACCCTTGTCCTGGACAGGAACCAGCTAGGGACATGGGGACCTCTACAATGTCTGCAACGCACTGTGGCTCAGTTGAAAATGTAGCCACTTTAGGAAAATGATTTATTGATTTGAAAGAGTTACACAGAGTGGGGAATAGGGGGGGGAAGAGAAAGAGAGAGATTTTCTCTCTGCTGGTTCACACCCCAAATGGCCGCAACAAGCCAGAGTTGGGCCAAATCAAGAACTCCATCTGGGTCTCCCAAGTGGATCCTGGTGGATGCTTGTACCATCCTCCTCTGTTGTCACAGGTGCATTAGCAGGCAGCTGGATGAGAAGTAGAGCAGCCAGGACCCAAACTGGCACCCAAATGGGGGTGCCGGCACCACAGGAAGAAGATCAGCTTGCTATGCCACCAAGTCCACCCCTGAAACTCCCCCTTTGCAGAGGGGCCTCCCTTTGTACACTCTCTTGGTTGGGCAAATTGGAAGCAATGATCAGAAGGCTGATTCTCTGACAAATGTGCCCGCAGAGCCACTTGGGTGGGAACGGCCAGCTGACTGGGGGCAGCTGGACACAGCCTGTAGGCGGGGAACCAACCATCAGGCAGCCTCTTTCCTCCGCAAGTTTCCTGAAAGTCTGCTGACTGCGCCCCAGAGGCCCCCTCAATGCAGCATGAGTACTTGCAGCAGCCCCGCCCCCCCAGGCACAGCCCAGAATGGCAGGTGGCAGCGGGCAGGCACAGAACTGAGCTGCTGGGTCTGCTGTCACGGCTAGGAAGACCTGGCCAGGCCGGCTGCCATGCCCACACAGCCGCCTGGGCTCCACCAGCCCCTCCCCATGACAACATACCTTCAGCCCTGGCCTTCGGGTACAATACAATCACACTGCATACACACACACACACACACCTTCACCATGGAAGGCTCAAAGTGGCCAGCCGGGGCAGTCACACACCCCTCGTGGGGTATTGAGAAGCGTTCCTAGGGAGTGGGCACTGCCGTGGTATGACGTAGAGGCTCTGGCTGGTCTGGTATACAGTCCTGCCCTCAGTGCCAGGCTTTTTCTCATTGAGAAAACTGCCTGCCAGTTCTCCTTCAGCCATAACACTCAGCCTGACTCTCTTGTGTCCTGAGGATTAAGCCCACCTTCTATGTGAGGTACCCCCGCCCCCAGTTGCGGGTCTCGTTGGCATCTGTGGGCCGTGCAAGGCTTTCTGGCATGAGAAGGGGTTTGGGCTCCAGCATGGATTCAGCGTCCAGCATTAAAGCTTATCCTAGTCTGCTCCCCACTGTCTAACCACTGGTAGAGGTGTTTGCCAGAGTCCAGCTCCAGCTGAGTTCGGAACTCGAGACGGGTATGTGGAATAGGCATAAAGAGGAAAGAAATGGACCACTACAATTTCATGATCATAATGGACAATGACATAAGGTAAGAATGGGACTGTGCTCCACCAGCAGCAAGGGTCTCCTTACTGCCTGGGAAATGTCTGCCCAAGAATCTTGATTTAAATTTTTTAGCAACATGCACAAGGTGGTGAAATGTGATGAAGATCAGAATTCGGAAAATGGAGCTTCAAATCCCTAACTTACTTTTTATTATTATTATTAATCATTTGAGAGACAGAAAGACAGGAACGGAGAGCTCCCATCCCCTGGCTTACTCACTTAATGTCCACAGCAGTCAGGAAGGGGCTGCGTTGAAGCCAGAAGCCAGGAATGCAATCCAGCCCTCTTATGTGGGTGGCAGAAATTTGGTGACCTGGGCCGTCGCCACTGCCTCCCAGGGTCTTCCTGAGCAGGAAGCAGGAGTGGAAGCCGAACCCAGGCCTCTCAGCATGGGATGTGGGCAGTTTAATCGCAAAGCCAACAACCAATCCCCTCGGAGATCCAGGTTTTCAGCCATGCAAACATCGACCAGCCAGCTCATCATCTCTGAGACTCATCTTTTTACATTGGAAAAAAGTTCATGAGGGACCAGTGCTGTGGCATAGAGGGTAAAGCCTTCGCTTGTAGCACCAGCATCCTATATGCACACCAGTTCATGTCCCAGCTGCTCTATTTCTCACCCACTTGAGAGACCTGGAAGAAGTTCTGACTTCTGGCTTTGGACCAGCCCATCTCTGGCCATTGCCGCGATTTGGGATGTGAATCAGCAGATGGAAGATGTTTCTCTCGCTCTCTTTCGTCTTCTCTCTCTCTCTCTCTATGACTGTATCTATCTCTCTGGATTTCTACTTTTCAAATAAACAAACCATCTTCTGTGAACCAAATGAATCGTGCTCTTAAAAAAGATTGATGGTGACGGATTCTTAAAATGTTACTAATCGGAAGAAGTCCTTCCCCGAGCGACTAGAAGACCCACTGAAGGGAGGAAGTGAAAGAAAAACTGGACAATCACATCCAGACACTCATGCTCTCACCTTCATTTAGGCTGACGTCATTTCCTCTGTGGTCACCAGGAATCAACACACCAACGTTTAGAAGGTTGTCCTACCCCACTAATAAAAGATGCGTGTTAAAATACCAAGAGACCATTTCTCACTTAACCTTGGCATTGATTCCAAAGGCAGATGAAGCTCAGGATTAGTGAGGGAAGAAAGGGCTGCTCCAGCAACGCTGTGGGTGGGAATGTTAATTGACACACCATTTCTGGGAAGGAGTATAGAAAGACACTCCAGCAGGTGCACAGGCATGCCTGCATATGTATAAGGAAACAATTAACACTGACCAAAAGAACTGCCAAAAAAAAATGTTTATTGCAGTACTCTAGACAATGGATAAAAATTGGCAATCGCCTAAATGTTCTTTGATTGGATGTTAATAAATAAAATGCATCACATCTATATCTTGGTCTGAACACAGTCATCATGGGGTTGGCACTGTGGCACGGTGGGTTAGGCCTCCACCTGTGATGTCAACATTCTACCCAAGCACTGGTTCCATTCCCGGCTGTTCCTCATCCGAACCGGCAGCAGAGGACCCCAGTGCTTGAGCCCCTGCACCCACGTGGGGGACCTGAATGGCCTGGTCCAGCCCTGGCCACTGCGCCATTGGAGGAGTAAACCAGCAGATGGCCAATCATTCTGTGTGTGTGTGTGTGTGTGTGCACATGTGTGCGTGTGTGTAACTCTGCCTTTCAAATAAACAACAAATCTTCAAAAAAACAAGCTGTTTGTGTTGAATTGGGTCATAGAGAAAGTTACCAGATACTACTAAGGCCTGACCTCCCCATTGCGGAAAAAGAGAGAGCAAACACTTTGTAAATGACATTCAGAAGTCTGAAAGAATGCGCACCAGCCTCTTACAGGGTGGCCATGCCTAAGGAAGAGACTCGGGATCTGGGGGCAACCTGCACTGGGAGGGAATGGGAGCTGTAGTGCACCCCAATAGCACACCAAATGGGCAACGGACAAGCCGAAACAAGTGCACAACTTCGTCTAGACACCTTGTTGTGACTGTTCGGTGTCAACACCCGCGTGAGACATCAGGGCTGACACAGGGTGTGGGAGCAGGTGTGGTGGCCTCTGAGCTCCAAGGACTCCTCCATGCCCCGGGGGGCCCGCTTGCGTCCCGGGAGAGGACGGAACCACAGCAAGCGCAAGCCAGCTAGAGCAGCTTGCAGCAGGAGGAGGCTAGCCCCTCACTGCAGGTGTCTCTGCACTTCCTCGCTGGAGTCAGGCTCATTTATCACAGCTGCCGCGTGTGAAGTAAGAGCGTTTCCTCTCTTTGAAATTCGAAGGTGATGAAATTGATGGTTCTGTCTCGCATTCACCCCCTCAAGATGTGAAAGATTCTCTGGGCGAGGCTTCCTTTGGAAAGATTCCTGGCCCAACAAGCATTAAATATCTCAAAATTAAAAACAGCCCTGAAAGATGGTTTTCTTTAACGTCATAAATGTTATGACAACAAATAATTCTACAAAAATGAGATTTCATGATATAATCGAATCTACAGTTTATCTTATTATCTCTTAGCTTTTTGTGATCAGCTTGGCTGCCAGACAGGAGGTAAGGATACAACGTTTTTTCTGAAGTTGTTTAGCTAATGCTCACACTAAGTGGCGGTTCTTCCCCTATTTGTGGAGCTCTTGGAAAGTTGGGGATGTATTTTGCGCCTACTGCGAACCACTCTCCCACTCACCGTTATCAGCGCACGGTTCTTGCAGTAAGAAATGGGGCTCTTATTCTCCCCTGGAGGCTGGAATTTCAGCCTGTGAAACCCAAGAGAGTCCCAATACTTTGGGGGTTTGCCTGTTTCTACATCCGCGCTTAGCTCAAGGCCAGGCCCCGCTCACATCACCATTCTTGTGACGGTATTTAGACAGAGTGTAATCCCATGATCACCCATCACAACAAGTTCAAGGGTGCTGAAGTCAGCATCAACAATCCAGCCTCCCACAGGCCAAGGCCAAAGCAGCGAGCAGCAGCTTTGGGACCAAATACCAAGGCTTAGGACCATGGTCAATGCATCTGTTATTCCCATCTGTAATTTCATAAGATGTGTGTACTTCTTTGGTTATTCTAAACAGATATTTCCACACCCATACACACGACTAGTATTCTACCTGGCCCCAAAACCCAATGCATGCTAAGACCCATTGGACTGGGCCTGCACCCTACAAAGTTCTCACAAATTCTGAACAGAGTTTGGGGCTTGATTGTGTTTGGATGTGGATCAAATCATCTCCGAAACTGAAATCAATCCATGAGAGCAACACACCCCACCACACACCCTCCCCGGTCAAACTCCCTCCTCCAAACCATGCATCCAAACGCAGCCCGCCCCTGCATGTGCCTAGCCACGTCCATGCAAAGCCGTGGCTGACTTCTCTCATGGCAGTAAGCCTGATGTCTTGAGGTGACGTCACCTCCTCCAAGGCATGGCCCCACGCCACCTTCTCAGCTCTTTCCAGTCTGCTCCTTTTTGCAAAGCACAACTCCACTTGCCGCACCCCATCCACCCGACATGCTCTCCCTGATGGGTTTTTCTCTGGCCTTCAAGGTCCAATGTGCACGTCACCTGCTGGTGATGTCCTCTCCCGTTGAGTCCTGGTAGAATTCACCTGTCCCCTGTCCCCCTCAACACAAACTTTCGATAACAAGGACCTCACCATTGTCATTGTTCATCACCAGCCCCGTTCCGTGCATCCCCATAGCAAAGGTAAGGGTGCCAGCTGATGCAGAAGGGGAAAATGGGGCTCCATAAGCAGACACTCTGAATGGGTTGCAAAGCCAGAGTTAGGAATAACCAACCCCGACATGAACTGCGTTCCCCAGAGACCAAGCACTCACTGTGCAGATCAGGGGTCAGACCCCAGGAGAAAAGGGCCCACAGTGCACATCCACCTCGCCCATAGCAGGTCCTCCCTACTCTTTTCCCCCAAGCGCTGAGAGCTGTGTCTGTAATAGGGATAGGATGAGAAGCTCAGGTGGCCAGAAAGGGTAGGAACACAGCACCAGGTCAGAGGCAGCTGCAAGGTGCATCCTCTGAAACCGGCTGTGTCCTCGGGCAAGCTCGTGCCTCAGTCTCCCCAGCCAACAGGCAGAACTGCCAAAGCCTGCCCTCTGGGCCACTCTGTGGAGGGATCAGGTGCACTGAACCCCAAATTCACAGAGGGGGCCTGGCACCGTGGAGCAGCAAGTGGACCGACTCTCTGCACGGCCCATCCTCTGTGGATGCCAGTTCAAGTCCCAGCTGCTCCTCTTCTGATCCAGCTCCCTGCTAAAACTCCCGGGAAAGCAGGGAAAGAGGGCCCAGGTGCTTGGGCCCTGCCATGCATGTAGGAGACCCTGATAAAGCTCCTGGCTTCGGCCTGGCCCAGTGCTGACTGCTGCAGTCATTTGGGGGAAGAACCAATGGACAGAAGACCTCTCTCTCTCCACCTGTAACTCTGCCTTTCAACTCAATCAAGTACATCTCTTTTTAAAATCATGCCTGCTTTATAATAGAGGCTCTGTTGGAGCTGAAAGTTATTTTTTTAAAAGATTTATTTTTATTATTTTTTTTATTGGAAAGGCGGATATACAGAGAGGAGAGACAGAGAGGAAGATCTTCCATCCGATGATTCACTCCCTAAGTGAGCGCAACGGCCAATGCTATGCCGATCCAAAGCCAGGAGCCTCTCCCACACGGGTGCAGGGTCCCAAAGCCTTGGGCCGTTTTCGACTGCTTTCCCGGGCCACAGGCAGGGAGCTGGATGGGAAGCGGGGCTGCCGGGATAGAACCGGCGCCCATATGGGATCCCGGGCGTGCAAGGCGAGGACCTTAACCACTGCGCCACCGCGCTGGGCCCTAAAAATTATTTTTTAATCAACATCACCTAGCCTTTCTGATTGGGCTCTGTGTGTGTAGGTGCATGTATGTGTGTGTGTGCATATGTGTGTGCACATGCTTGTGTGTGTCTGTGTGGGTCAGCATGTGCATGTGGCATGTATATCTAAACCTGTGTATATCTATGCACACACATGTGTTACTTGTAAGTAGGTGCATTTCTATGTGTGTATCATGTATGTGGGTGTGTGCATATGCGTGTGCATATATGTATCTCTTGTATGTGTGTATGTGAGTTTGTTTGTACATTATGTTATATGGGTGTATTTGTGTGTATATGTGTGTGCATTGCAGTGTGTGTGTGTGTGTGTGTGTGTGTGTGTGTGTGTGTGTGTGTGTGTTTTCATCTGCAGCCTAACCAGCCTCCCTGATGCTCCCCAGCACGGGCCTGCCCCCTTGCTCTTCCCACTCTGTGCTTGGCCCACAGCTTCTGTCCCTATTTTCAACTCCATTGCTTCCTTCTGCAGTCACTACAACGACTCACGGTGCAGAGAGCTGGGAGCCAGGAGGCTGTGGGCTGAGCTGGTCCCCGGACCAAGACAGGGATCCTTCCCAGGCGAGAGGCAGCACGCCCAGAGCCCAGGGGTCAGACAGGAGACAGGCCTGCTCCTCCCACCAGCTCCCCCGGAGTCCCCAGACTGGGCTCTGCACCCAGAGCCACCCTGGTCCCATGCTGGAGCCCTTGACCTTCCCTCTGAAGTGCACCGCGGCCAAGTTCACAGCTTACCCCAGCTGTCGTGGCCCACTGTCGCTCCAGCTGTTCTGAGCAATGGATTCCTGTTGCCAAGATATGGATTTGGTTTTAATAACAGTTAGTGCAAACACTGTAAATTTACTGCTGTGAGAGAGAGTTTTTGAAAACGTCCACTCTGGCTGTAATTTTTCAGCCGCGCCAGCTGTTTGTACTCAGCTCATACCTGACACGGTGCTTTGAAATAGCAATCACTGTATTTATAAGAAGGCAAGGACTCATAAATATGTCACAAGTGGAATATACAACGCCATATTTCACCATTTTCTATTTTAAAATGGTGAGTTATGACTGCAGAAATGCATGCCCATTAAAGGTGAGATGATGTATTTTCTGCCCGGTTCGGGAGTCCATCCATCATCGAGACAATAAAGCAAACCGCACTTACTTTCTTCCTGTCCTCCGTAATTTATGATCCCCAAAAAGCTGTAACCTTTTGGCAGGCTTTGCAGAACCCGCTGCACTGTTAGCAACTAAATAACCTTTTATAAGGTTTTAAATGTGTTGCTACACTCTCAATGCACTTGCTGTATCGATCCAGAAGATCTTGAGGTGGGGGCGGGGAGGAGAGGGAAAAGGCGAGGCAAGGAATGGAAGCAGATGATCTATCATGGGATCGATAACGGCATATAGATTGTTGAAAGATGCTTCTAATGATTTTTGCCAGCCATCATCCCTCCGCGGGCCACACCCCATCTCTTAGGCTTGGGACTTGGCTCTGAATTGATTGACCTTGCCTTGCAGCTGCCTCCCTCGCCAGCTCCCTCTCTGCCTTCCCCACCACCACCACCTGCCTTCCAGCAGCCAGAGAGGAGCAGAATAGATTAGCCATCCCAGGCCACTGACGGAGGAGCCCTGAGGAGCTCAGAACTGGAGCAGAAGGAGCCTTCAGGACTGTCGGCGCACAGATGAGGAAACCCCAGGCTGAGCCAGCAGTGTGCGACTTGCCCAATGTCAAGGCTCCATGTGGGAGCAGAGCCGGGGTTTGCAGACGCTGGGACTGCGCCCTGCTCTCTTTCCAAGTGCACACCCTCGTCCTTGAAGTGGCTCTGAGCCAGAGAAGGTGAGCGGGTGGAGCAGGTAGAAGGGCTTTCTGATGAGCCTGCAGACCCCCAAGGGTCTGCTTGCCGGTGAGGTGCCGGAAAAGGCAATAAGCTGGGGCCATTGGTGAGAACCAGGCAGAACCAGGCTCTGTGCTTGACTGCCTCCCTGCTCCTCCACCTACGAGATGGCAGTCAGAAGTCACTACATCACATGGTGCAGATGATGGCTGTGTGTGTCCGTGAGAGAGCCTCGTGAGCAAGTCACGGGTAAAGGGCAAGGTGACTGGCCCCTGAGTGGGCCCCATTCCACATCCCAGGGGTGCTTTCTCTCCCTTCCACCCAGCTTGCTCTCGGAAACAATGGTGTGGACAGAGTGGACAGCACCATTATGCTGGGCACAAAATCTTTGGTGCTGATGACAGCAGCTGGGAGGGATGTGATTGTGTGTGTGTGTGTGTGTGTGTGTGTGTGTGTGTGTGTGTGTGTTCTAAGCATGTGCTAAGCCAAGCTCCCAGACCTTGGAGACCAATCCTATGCATTTCCTTTATCAGAAGCACCAACAGGAGGCGCTGTGCAAAATGAAGCTTTTATGCTATGTTCTTAATACAGACCAGTTGTAGGTGTCAAAAAAAAAAGAAGTCTAGGGGCCAGTGTTGTGCTGCAAAGGGTTAAGCTACTGCCTGCCAAGCCAGCACAGGGATTCTGGCTGCTCCACTTCTGAGGCAGTTCCCCGCTAAAGTGTCCAGGAAGGCAGTGGAGGACAGGCCAAGTAACTGGGCTCCTGCCACCCATATAGGAGACCCAGACGGAATTTCAAGCTCCTGGCTTCACCCCAGCCCCACCGTGGATGTTGCAGCCATTTGTGGAATGAACCAGCAGATGGAGGACTCTCTCTCTCTCTCTCTCTCTCTCTGTGTATATATATATTATACTCATATTATGTACGAGCAGCTGGGACTCTATCATCTATATGGGTTGCCAACACTGCAGAAGACACCTTAACTCACTAAGCCACAAAGTCAGGCTCAAATAAAACTTCTAGTTAGCATAACTTCATGGGATGGTTTTATAGCATGGTGATGTAACCTTCCTGTTTCACCAGCATTGCATATGGGAATTGTTGCGGGGTGCAAGCAAGATCATGCCAGACAAGTCTAGGGTGCATTAAGGAGTCTTTATTAACCAAGCTTGGTGTAACAGGGCCCACTAGAAATAGCAAATCACAAGTCCATATCATCAGAACTCCAACAGAAACAAATGGCCGTTACCCTGAGGTCTGTCCGTTAAGCCTGGGATCTGTGTCCCAGCTTCTCCAGCAATACAACAGTGAACAACCTGGACACACAAAGCTGCAGACATTCACCTTTCCCTGGCTCCTCTGCCCACATTGCACTACTGCTAGGCCTCGCCTCTCCCAGAACTCTTGAAAGCACACACATTAGAAATACAAAGCATCCAGTTCGCATGAGGCCCACAGGTGTTGTAGCCCTGGTCTGCCCCCATCGCAACCCACGCTCTCCAGTGGGAGTGGTTGTCCAGCAGGGGAGTCCACATTCCCCCTGCCGGCTCCGCCCCCTCCCTCCCTCCCTGGGTCTCATGTGTGCTGTTTGGGTGCTGCGGCCACATCTGGTACAGATAACCTCACCTTGGCATTCCGTAATGAGCACTGGGTTTTCTCGCGACCGAACCTGGCCCGATCCACACTTTGTTCCGGAGCTCAGATTCGCCAGCAGGTGATGTGAACTGGTTCAGCCTGGTCTGCCCCCTAACACGTGCCAAATGTATAACAGTGGGTAATTTTCCATGGCCTGTTCTGGGCTGTTTCCTATCATGCCTCTTGCGGTTACCTGCCGGTCTGTGTCCTGCCAGAGGAATTGCCCAGGCTCCTCCATCAGAATCTCTCCAAGTGCCAGGTGTTGTGCATACCAGTGGGTCCATGAGCCAGCCCTACTCAGTTCACCTCCTGTCCTAGCAGGATCAGTGGTCTTTCCTGACTGGCCTTCAACCCAATCTGGTTCTTACTGTTGGATGTTTCAGCCCAGCCAAGACTCATCCATACCCAAACACAGCTCACACATGGCTCAGTAAGGACAGAGACCTAGCCTAGTCCATCCCGCATCTACCCTGGTCCTCCAGGACACCAGATGGTGCTGGAGTCTGGCCCGGCTTGGTACGTCCAGTCCCAGTCCACACTTGTGCCAAGGGAGACTGCAGCTGTATCCAGACCAGAACGCCGCCCCCACTCCACCTCCCTAATAAAACCACTTGAGTAAGACCGTTGGAGCATGCCCCACATCAGGGACCTGGGATGGGTGGGAGACTGGGTGGGGCTTCTTCCTTTATCTCCCCCTTTATCCCAGATACAGGAAAAAAAAAAATGTAGAAATAATAGTCTTACCCACTTTGCTGTAGCCCTTGAATCTTTGTGTGATAATTAACTATGCAAAGATTGTCAAAAATAAAGAAAAGAAATAGAAAGCATCTTAACATTGCTATCTTCACTGTCCCGTGCAAGTAGTGAACAGAGGGTGAGGAATACAGACATACAGGGGCCATGCTCGGGGGCTACCTGTCCTCGGAGTCTGTCCACGGGAAGCCAGAAAGCAGTCAGGTACTGGGGAGGCCAGGAGTCAGAGTGCAACAGCAATGCCAGAAGGCCACCAAGAGGGTGAGCCCCTCCCTATCAAGGGCCTTTATAGGGGCTCGGAAAGGGAGTGGTTACGCAGCAATGCAATACCGCCCCCTCTCAGGTTCCAGGTGATGATGGGTGACCGTCACAGGTGGGCAGGAGGGGACACCTAGGGGGTGGGGGGGTGAGTGGTTTCCAAGCTCCTGACCCTGACCAAGCTGCCCGCACCACAACAGAATGCCAGTCCTTGTCGTGAATTCTCAGCTTTGGCTTTCTTTCTCTCTCTCCCTGCCTCCCTTCCTCTCTTAGCCTCTCTATCGCTATGCCTTGAAAATAAACAAATAACATTTTGGAAAAACCAATCACTTTATTTCAGTGCAAAAAAAAAAATCTTGAAAAACATATGGAGCTTTCATAACACACAGGCTCCGTGTACTTTTTGAAGACCCTATTATACATAAGGATTTCTCTCTTTCTGTAGCAAAGCGAACTTTCTTTCCACTCTCCCACACCTTCTCCTCCGCCAGCCTGCCCTTGCTGAAGCAAGCTGCAACACCCCAGCTCTAGACCCTGCCCAGCGTTCCCAGTGTTGGTCAGCTATCAGTGCACCTGCAGTAGGTGGTTGCTTAACAAGTGCTTTCAACGCCCAACCTTGGTTGAATCCACCAGCCAGCCTGGGGGGGCAGAGACTTTTATTCCTGATAGTTGGAGCAACCTACTGAATCCATAGGAGCCAAAGGATTTGCCAAGAGTCACACGGATAAGGGCAGGAGCTGGGCAGAGTCCAGACAAGATGACCCAAGAGCCCAAGCTGCCCACCACTCCTCATCTCCCCCCCGCCTAGGAAACCCTGTGCCTTCTACAGGGCAGCTACTCACCAGCTGGTAACCCCCGAGGACCTTACCATGCTCAAAACCGAAAGAGGAGGTCAGTTCATGGAAAATTACTGTCAGTGGTGGGAGTCTTGTTAAGAGACTCTGGGGCCCGGCACGGTGGCGCAAGTGGTTAAAGGTCCTCGCCTTGCACGCCCGGGATCC
Organism: Ochotona curzoniae; assembly: GCF_017591425.1. Classification (NCBI taxonomy): domain Eukaryota; kingdom Metazoa; phylum Chordata; class Mammalia; order Lagomorpha; family Ochotonidae; genus Ochotona; species Ochotona curzoniae. The sequence continues at coordinate 799,449 of NW_024465279.1, forward strand.
CATATGGGCGCCGGTTCTAATCCCCGGCAGCCCCGCTTCCCTTCCAGCTCCCTGCCTGTGGCATGGGAAGGCAGTCGAGGACGGCCCAAAGCTTTGGGAACCTGCACCCGCGTGGGAGACCCGGAAGAGGCTCCTGGCTTCGGATCGGCATAGTATCGGCCCGTTGCGCTCACTTGGGGAGTGAATCATCGGACGGAAGATCTTCCTCTCTGTCTCTCCTCTCTGTATATCCACCTTTCCAATGAAAAAATAATAAAAATAAATCTTTAAAAAACAAAAAAAGAGACTCTGCACACAAAACCCACTGTATGAGCACCCTGCATGAGCAGGGGTCTTCAAAAAGTGCATGGAAAAAACACCTAGCCGGGACGTGCTGTGTAGTGTGCACTAGTTCGAATCCCTGCGGCTCCACTTCTAGTCCAGCTCCCTTCTACTACGCCTGAGAAACCAGCAGAAGATGATCTAAGTGCTTGGGCCCCTACACCCATGTTTGAGACCCAGAAGAAACTCCTTGTTCCTGGCTTCAAACAAGCGCAGTTCCAGCCATTGTGGCCGTTTGGGGAATAATCATTGGGCAGAAGATCTCTTTCTCTCTCTGTCTCTCCCTTTCTCTGTATGTAACTCTGACTTCCAGTAAACAAATCTTCAAAAAGTGCGTATTACAGGAAAACAAACAAAAAACTCACAGATTCGAAACTTGCATCAAAATAAAATGTTTTAATTTTAGCTTCCCACTAGCATTTTTTTAGTGTCCTGATGTTAAACATTGTCTAGGACAAAGCCCTTTCCTCCCCTCCACAGCTGGAACCTGCTTGGCCTGCAAGTAGCTCTCGGAGAAGTGGGTGATAAGCAAGTGATACTGGCCAGCGAGAGGGAAGGAAGGGGATGGGGGTGGTGTCCACCTTAGGGACTAGCCCTCCTGAAGGTCATAGCGTGTCTCCGCCTCCACTCTCCCCCACCGAAGCAGGCCACAGCAGAGCAGGAGACATCCCCTGCCAATATGTAGCAACTCAGAGCCTGCAGCTCACTCTGCCCAACTCCCTGGATGCAAGGTCAGTCTCTGTATCCCAGGCCTCCCTTGCACCTGCCAAGGAGTAGGGGCGGATGGGCAGTCACAAGCGAGTGAGTCAACCCTTGCACACACGAGCTGGCCAGCCCTCTGTGTCCGAGTCACAGCCCTCTCTCTTCCTCTGAACCGCCCCCGCCCCCTCCAAGTCATTATTAACATTATAAATTTTACAAGAGGCAAGTTATTAAATATAAAATATGCAGTTCCTCCTGGACCTCACCAGGCCCTTCATAAACATGCTGGCTTCATTCCGCTGCCTTGTCGACTATGTGCTCCTGCCCCCGGGGGTGGTGGAAGCTGATGGCAACACTGGAGAAGAGTGACTCCTGGGGACTTGGCTGCTGTCCATAAGCACCACCAAAGAGCCATCTAAGACCAGGGTGGTCCCCTTCACTGTAGCCACCTGCTCCTGGTGGGGAGCCCCTATCTCTCTCGTTACACAAAAGCATTTCCAAGCAGAGAGGAGGTTGGGAGAATCTGAAGAAGGCTAATTTCTCAGGTGACTACAGGGTTTTGGGTTCTCAGAAACTTGTGTCCTCCAAACCCAGCCCAGCCAGGTAGACACAATCCAAAGTCTATAAATGGATGAGGAGATAAGCTGCACACACACACAGCGTGGAATATTACTCAGCCGTGAAGAGGAGCAAGGCACTGACCCATACCTACCTTAGATGAATCTTGAAGACAAGCTAAGGGAAAGAAGCCAAGCAGAGTCACAGCGTGAATTATTCCATTTCTGCAAAAAATTCACAACAGATAACCTCAGCGGGGCAGAAGGCAGCCTAACCTCTTTCTGGCTCTCCCTCTCTCTGTTTCTCTGCCCTTCAGACAAATAAAAGAAATCTTACAATACATTGCACATGGTGCATGAGCTCTTGAAAGCCCTCTCACAGTCCCAACTCTATGTAAAATTCCTGAGCTTCGGGCCAGCATCATGGCTCAGTAGTATAAGCTTCCACCTGCAGCATTGGCATCCCATATGGGTAACTGCTCCAGTCCCAGTTTTTCCACTTCCAATCCAGCTCCCTACCTATGGCCCATGAAAACAGCAGAGGATGGCTCAAGTCCTTGGGCCCCTGCACCTACGTGGGAGATCTGGAAGACGCTCCTGGCCTCAGATCAGCTCATCTCTAACCATTCCAACCTTGTGGAGAGTGAATCAGCAGATGGAAGACCCCTCTTTGTATCTTTCTTTCTCTTTGTAACTCTACCTTTCAAATAAAAGTCAAATAAATCTTTTTTTTTTTTTTAAATCCTGAGCTCCAGAATCCAACCATATTTCTCTATGGCACCAAGTTCCCATAATCAGGGCTCAACAGACGGTTGCTGAGTAGTGCAGGTAAGAATTGAGAGAGCATTGACCTAGAGGAGGAACTACAGAGTAGAGAAGAGAGAGGATCTAGATGGCTGAGGTTATGAATGCATTCCTCCAAGACCTGCACAGACGTGGGGACACTCAACTGGATGTGCCCCAGGGCCTTGCCAGGAAGAGTTCACTGCTTAAGGCTACAGCACACCTGTGCAAAATGGAGCCAGTTATCTAGAGTTAACTTAATTTCAAAGATACCAAATGGAAAATCCCAGAAAAAAAAAAAAAAACAGTTCTCCTTCTGTGGAACTTGACTCTCCTAGTCAACATTCATTGCCTTCTCTCCCTAACCCCACACCTCCCTACACCCATCCCAGACTAGCCCACGATCCTATAGTCCACTTCCATGCCATCAACTTCCCTGCTCTCACAACGCGGTGAAAGTCCTCGCCTAGAACGCACCAGGATCCCATATGGGCACCGGTTCTAATCTTGGCAGCTCCACTTCCCATCCAGCTCCCTGCTTGTGGCCTGGGAAAGCAGTCGTGGATGGCCCAAAGCCTTGAGTTCCTGGCTTTGGATGGGCTCAGCACCGGCCGTTGAGCTCACTTGGAGAGTGAAAAATCGTACAGAAGATCTTCCTCTCTGTATATCTGACTTTGTAATAAAAATAAATAAATCTTTTTTAAAAACAAATAAATGAAAACACCCAGCATCTGTCTGTCTGTGCCTGTCTGATTTCATGTCCCTTACCGTCTTCTGGTTCCATCTACATTGCTGCAAGTGATGGAATCTCAGCCTTGCCGCGATTGAACCAGACTCCATTGTGTGTTTTCCCATTCTGATTTCATCCACCATCCATCAGCAGTTGCCTCCGTTGACTGCATAGCGTGCTTAGTGTAAATACTGTTGCAAGATACATGATGGCACAGTTGTCACAATCGCAGTGTCCCTGGGTAGGTACCCATCAGCAGGATTGCTGGGTCACCCGGGAGCTCCAGCATTAGCTCCCTGTGGAGTCTCTGTCCTGTTTCCTGTAGTGACTGTACTAGTTTACACTCCCAACAATAGCGTGTGAGCATTCCCTTTTTCTGTGCCCTCACCAGCATTTGTTGAGTTTATTTTTTTCGTGATAGCCAATACAGGCGGAATGAGATACTGTCACACTGGGGTCTTCGCTCGCGTGTCCCCAGTCATTCGTGATTTGAGTGTTTTGCATTCACAGACTTTGTGGTCACTGTACACGTCTTTTGGAGAACTGTCCACATGAGTCGTGTGTGCATTTGTCAGTGAGCTTGTTTGGGTTTGTTGGTTGGTTTGGTTTGGGGGTTTGCTTCAGTTTTGCTGTTCCCTTAAGTTCCTTGTGCATTTACTCACCTCTTGTCAGATGCATGGTTTGCAAATATTTCCTCCCTTCTCATACAGTCTCCTGAGTCCACGGGCCATTTCCTTTGCAGCACAGAAGCTTCTCATCTTGCTTTTGTAGCCTGTGCTTTTGAGGTGGGATCCAGAAGTCCTTTCCTGGACCAAGGTCCTAAAACATCTCCATTTCTGTCCTCTTCTAGTAGTTTGCTAGTTTCTGGTTTGACATTGAGTCATCGATCTAGGGATATGTGTTTACTTTAAGAGATTGTCATGGGAGGAGGATGTGATGGAATAAATGCTCTCCACTAAAGATGTCCCTGTCCCAACTTAGAAATCTGTGAAGCCAAGGGAAGTGAGGTGTCAGATATGACTGAAGTTAAGGATCCAGGGATGGGGTGATTGTACCGCACTCAGTCTCTCTCACGCATCCTTCCCTGGCTGTGGTTAGGAGACTGGGCGATAGAGGAAGAATCTATTGGTGCAAGAAGCAATGGTGCAAGAAGCATTGCACCATTGCCGTCTCTGAAGACAGAGCAAGGGCCCACTAACCAGGAACCATGGTAACTTCTGGAAGCTGGGAAAGGCCAGGAAATAGAGTGGCTCCTACAAGGTGCATCCATAAGGGGCACCTGCTGACCCCTAACCTTCATCCGCAGAGATCTACGCTGCCCTTCTGAATTCCAGAACCCCCAGGTTATAAAGCCACTGGAAGCCACCGATTATAGCAGCGATAGAAACATAATTGCAACGGCAGACGGAGGATGAATACAAAAATACAACGATGCAGAAGAGGGAGCACTAGCTGAGATGTCCAAGGAAGCTCCCACCAACTGTCTTGGGAAAAACGCAGAGTGGGCATTCCAAAGAACTGAGATGTGACAGTGAGGAACTGGGGACCCAGGCTACACAGAAGTCAGAGCCCCCACCCCCAGAACACCTGGGAAGGCAGAAGATAGCACCTCCTCCAGCCAGCTGAGGAGGGCTCCCACATCCCAAACCTTGACCCTATACCCACAAACTAGGTGCCCATCCCCTCCCTTATTCAAACTGGTACAAATGTACCAAGAACCTCCCTCCCAAAATCTCAGACCATGCCCAGACAGGATTACCCCTTACAGCCTGGGGTTGGGGGTCCAAGGAGACTTAACCCACAGCAAATGATTAAAGAACAAAGCAAAGGGGCTGGCAATATGGCATATCAGGCTAACAATAAATCCCTTTTTTTTAAGAACAAAACAAGACAATACATGGGACATCAGCACTTCACCAAGTTCATGGACATGGAAATTAAACAAGTTTGGGTGGCACAGAGAAATGAAAAATCCACGCAAAGGGTTTCCAGAACATATATTTTCTGTGACTTTTCTGAATCCCCCTCATGTGCATGGATTTCAACATGTACGCACCAAGGTTACCTTACCATTCAAATTCATTTCCGGTGAACCGTGGCAAGCATTACGAGATACCCATAAGATCCCTGGGCACCAAGTGTGTGTTGTGAGCCACAAACGCAAAGCAGGCCCAAAGAGAAAAAGACCCGTTTGTCAGGCTGCTAAAGTTATGTAGAGGAGTTGGGAGGTGGGCAGAGAGGAAGACAGTGTCCCGGGGTGGCCCGTGGCTCTTGAGGCATGGGATGTGGGCCAAGTTCCCTCTCTCTGCCAGGAAGGCGTGCTACCAGTGGCAGCCCCAAAGATGGCTGCGCCTCTGTGCACTTCTCCCTGGAAAGAGAGATGGGGCATCTCCAAAGATCACAGCAAGCTCTCCCTGCTGGAAGTTTCCAGAGAAGGAGGGGAAACCGAGATAGGAAGGATGGTCCCCCTGCAGTGCCCCTTGGGTCAGAGCAGTGGCGGCAACAGCCAATGCCCCCATTCCCCCACACACATTCCCACCGAGGTCTGCGTTGGAAGTAAACCCCTTGGCGAGTAGGGGTCAACGCGGAGCCAGTGGGCATCCCCCCGGGGACCTCTGCTGGGGCCTGAAACAGAGCAGAGGCCAGGCTTCCCCAGCGGGTCTAGAAGACCCCTGCGACCCCTTGCCCCAGCCTAGTAGGCAGGCAGCTTTCGGGGATCCGGAGGAACAGGTACAGCTGGCCAAACTGCCCAGGAAGGGAAGGGTGAGTGAGCAAAGAGGCGGGTCCAGGCCTACCTGGGAGGCTCAAGCAGCAATGTGAGTGGCCGGAATGTGCAAAGCCACACACGTCTGACTGTCCATGGAGTTAGATCAAAGCTGAGTTTTCCTTCGTTTTTAGTTTCTGCCTCGATGGAACTGCTGTGGCTTCCTGTCTTGTGCGCTGCCCCAGGGACCCACAGAACCACGACATATATAATGCCATATATGCAGGGTCTACAGGCAGCTGACGGTGGGGGCGTGGTTTCCCCCCAGTTAGTGAGACCCGGGAGTGGTGTTCCAGCTTCCTCCAGTGACAGCAGGCACTCCCAGTGCTGTGCCTATGCCACGCTGGCGCTCTCAGCCACCCACACAGAACGGGAGAACGCAGAGGCGAAGCCCCACTCTCGCATGGATCCCTGCTCCTGGGGCAGGCATCGCTCAGCACGTGAAAGCCGATCACGCCGGATCACACCGAGGCTCCCTCTCCAAGCCTTGCAGCGGGAGTAAAGACTGCTCGCCCTGCCCCACCCAAGACGAGAAAAAAGTAACAATGGTGACAGCTTTGTGTGCCCAGGACCCAGAGAAGCCCGGCGCTTGAGGGTATATCTTAAACCGTATGCCTTTCCCCAGCCTGGGTTATTAAATTAATTCAGAACTTATGCGCACACTTCAAAGATTTCTGGCCTATTTTATGAACGCGATGATCTCAGAGCAATTTGCACTGGAAGTGTGTCACATGAAATCAGAGGCACTAATAAACTTTATTACTTAAACTCCACGTGGATCAGATGTGGCACATAAACCATCCCGCTCTTGCACGCTGATTCGTGCCCTTAAAATACAGCCCCTCCTCTGGGAAAATATCAGTAAATTCAGTATGGATTTCCGGGCTCCACCACACGTGTGCCTGTCCAGGCCGGGAATGCCACACAGACATATGATTCGGGTCAAGGTCCGGATGCAGGCAGAGAGATTTCTCTGTGTGTGTGTTAAGATATATTTATTTATTCAAAAGGCAGAGTTACAGAGAGAAGAGACAGTGAAAGATCTTCCATCCGCTGGCTCACTCTCCAAATGGCCACAACAGCCAGAGCTGTACCGGGCCAAGAGTTTCTTCTGGGTCTCCCATGTGATGCAGGGTCCCAAGGCTTTGGACCATCCTTGGCTGCTTTCTCAGGCCACAGGCAGGGAGCTGGATGGGAAGTGGACCAACCAGGACTTGAAACATCACCTTTACAGGTTGCTGGCACTGCAAGCACCAGCTTACAGTGCCTCATATGGTACTGATCCCTCTATGTGACTTTTTTTTTTAAGATTTATTTTATTTTTCATTAGAAAGTCAGATATACAGAGAGAAGAAGAGAAAGGGAGAAAGATCTTCTGTCTGATGATTCACTCCTCAAGCGGCCACAATAGCTGGAACTGAGCCTATCCAATGACAGGAGCACAAAGCTTCCTCTGGGTCTCCCTTGTAGGTGCAGGGTCCCAAGGCTTTGGGCCGTTTTTGACTACTTTTGCAGGCCACAAACAGGGAGCTGGATGGGAAGGATTACAACCGGCACCCATATGGCATCCCAGTGTTTTACCCGCTATGTATAGCGTTTTAATTAAGAAAGAGAAATTGAAAGGACCCAGATAGTTGAGCAGTTGTCTGCTGAGACAGGAGACAAGGATGGAGAGTGACGGTGAAGCAGGCACCGGAAAGCACTGTGGGTGACAGAAATGTTCTACGGCAACTGGAGGGAACCCCAAGCAACAGGACACTGGACTCAGCTCATCCAAGAGGACAATTAGCAGGAATGAATTTCATCATGTGTGGTTTAGACCTCAATAAAATTTTTCTAACAGTAGCTTAGAGGCAGGCATTTGGTGTCATGGTTTAGTTGGCCAGACAGGTCCCTGCCAACGTGCACCAGGAAGGAGAAGTAATTCAAGGCCTTGGGTCCCCACCTCCCACGGGGGAGACCCAGATAGCATTTCAGGGCTTCTGGATTCAGCCTGACCCAAGTCTGGAGGTTGTGGGCATTGGAGAAGTGAGTCACCCAAGAGCTTGAGCCCAAGAGGCTGATGGTAAGCAGAGAGGGTCCCCCTGGATGAGGGAGATGGCAGGCACAAGATCACGCTGTCGTTGCCACTACGTCTGGGGAAGAAAGAATTGCAGGCTCTGGGGAACTGCCACGTCCCAGCCCAACGAGAGAAGCAGGGCAGAGCCGGGGTTGCCCTCCAGCAGCAAGAGTCAAACGCAGCTGCGTCTTGCCCTGTGCAACTGCCTTAGTCTTACCAGGGGACAGCAGAACACGGGGGACAAGGGGATGACAGTCCTGTCCCAATGCAAATTCACAAGCTTAGAAGAGCAAGGAGCCCTGGACCACAGCGGCATGAAAGACGAAGAGTCGCTGAAGTGTTTATGTGTGTGTGTGTGTGTATGTGTGTGTACTCACAGACACACAATTAGATCCACACACAAACTCATTTATATATGTGTGGGAGAGACCCAAAGCATTCGAAACATCACCCCAATTATATTGCACATTTTTAATTACAGAGAAAAGATAAGAAAGTAATACTCTCAAATTCTATTCTTGAGTGGTTGCTAATTTTTTAGAGCCCGAGAATGAATGTCACTTCAAAGAAAAGCAACTTCCCTTCTTGTATGGGTTGGCTTCTATGTAAATTGGCAGACAGACTCTGTACAAATAAAGAGAGATGCCTCACTCAAGCTTTATGGATAATGAAATTAATTTTTCCAAAAGTAAGATTTTTTTTTAAAAGAATACAAATGATCTGGAGTGTTAATTTCAAACTGTGTTGTTATTGGAAGAACTGTTACAACACAAGAAGGCAAATTGAAAACACTCTCACTGGGTTAAAATGAAAACCGTTTACCAGCCTCATTGGTTTGCAAATCAATGTTCTTGAACAAAAGCAGAGTGCTGTGGTCACCACTGTGGTCAGAGTTTAGAGCGAGGAAACTGAGATGGCAAACCGTGCCTGCCGTGTGCAGCTGAAAATGCCGAATACCAGGCCACCAAAGATGAATCCGGCAATCATTCTTCCAATGTGCCAATTCCATATGGGTTGAGCCAAGTGTTTCTAGAATTTTCTCTTTCCCATTATGCCTTACCAAACCAAGCAAAAAGAGTATAATTCACTTGTATGAGAAAAAGTTGTGGGACCAGCCCTTTGCTTGTCGGCTAATCCTCCACTTGCAAGGGTCTGGATCCTATGTGGACGCCAGTTCTAATCCCGGCAGCTCCACTTCCCATCCAGCTCCCTGCCTGTGGCCTGGGAAAGCAGTTGAGGATGGCCCAGAGCCTTGGGACCCTGCACCCACATGGGAAACCCAGAAGTTCCTGGTTCCTGGCTTCAGACTGGCTCAGCTCCAGCCACGGGTGGCCATTTGGAGTGATGGAAGATCTTTCCATTTCCCCTTCTCTCTGTAAATCTGTCTTTCCAATAAAAATAAATAAAGACGTCTGGGCACATCAGCAGGGAATGCATCAGAAGGAGAGCAGCCAGGATTTGAACCAGTCACTTTCCTGTGGGAGACTGACATTGCAAGCAGCAGCTTAAGCTGCTGCACCACGCTGCCTGCCCCAGAAACCATCTACAAGACCTTAAGTCTCAGCTTCACACCAAAAGACTCCCCCACTTTTAGGGGGTCTTCACTGCCAAAAAGAGGGGGCTACTTTTCCAGCAGGAGTAAAATCAGGGAATGCCAGAGAACCCGGATCTGCACAGGAGTCTGCCTGGTGAGCTTGGCCAGTGATGAGTTCAAGACCTCCTTGGTCCACATTTCCCACAACCATCTCCTCTTCCCAGCCCTCAGCTGGCTCTGGGCACCGACCATGACCAAGAGCCTTTTCCCTGTGCAGTCAACACCTGGGACTTCTATGGAAACCAGACACCGGCCAGCTGTGGGCTTTTTTTCTCACATAGACAAAAATTATATAAATGATATTTAAATGCTCATATTAAAATGTATTTCATGACTGCACTGGAATTATAGGGAATGTATTAAAATGTACCAAAAAAACTTTGTATCTAAAAACCTTTATCCTTATCTCTTTTTTTTAAAGATTTATTTTTTATCTTCTTTATTGAAAAGGCGGATATACAGAGAGGAGAGACAGAGAGGAAGATCTTCCGTCCGATGATTCACTCCCCAAGTGAGCGCAACGGCCGATGCTATGCCGATCCGAAGCCAGGAGCCTCTTCCCCACGTGGGAACAGGGTCCCAAAGCTTTGGGCCGTCCTCGACTGCTTTCCCGGGCCACAGGCAGGGAGCTGGAAGGGAAGCGAGGCTGCCGGGGATTAGAACCAGCACCCATATGGGATCCCAGGCGTGCAAGGCGAGGACCTTAACCACTGCGCCACCGCGCCGGGCCCTATCCTCATCTTTTTAAAAGGAAACGGAAACGTCTTCACAGGCCTTCTAATATCTGGTGGAGGGCAGGTTGGAGCAGTGAGGATGTGAGTTACGATGCCCATGTGGCACATCGGAGCACCTGGGTCCAGTGCCCAGTGTGGGTTCCTGACTTCAGCTTCCTGCTTGTACAGGACCAGGGGAACCAATGATGATGGCTCAGATTACTGGGTTCTTGGCAGCCAGGCGGGTGGTTTGCACTGAGCTGCCAGCTCCTGACTTCAGCCCCCAGTGTGGCCATTTGGGAAATGGATCCACAGATTGGCTTGCTCTTGTTCTCTATCTCTCCTCTTTCTCTCTGACTTTCAAATAAATTCATTGCTTTTATTTGTTTTAGAATCTTGTAGGCACGGCCAGCCTAGTAGTGGTTCAGCATGTTAGGCAAGCACTCCAATATCCCATGTCAGAGTTCCGGTTCAAACCCTAGTGATTCTGCTTTGGTTGTGTGCTTGGAAACGCAATGGAGCATGGCCCAAGTTCTTGGCTGCCTGCACCCACATGGGAGACCGTAAAGAAACTCCTCATACCTGCTTTGGCCATTGTTGCCATTGGGGAGTGAACTAGCGAATGAAAGATCTCTGTCTCTCTCTTTCTCCTGTAACTTTGCCTTTCAAATAAATAAATAAAGCTTGAAAAAAGATGAGGGAGGCATCGAATGCCTAGGGGTCATGAACCATTCACTCCTTTACCACAGACAGGACTAACCCCAAAACACAAAGAAACTTCAAAACATCTGTGGAAAAATAAATTTATGAATGTAAAAGAATTTGATTTAAAAAAATTTTAAACCATGCATTATTTTTTTTTCAGACTATGCATAATCCATGGACTTTTTCAAGACCCTCATGCGCACAGATTTCAAACCACTTTGGTACCCAAGTAAATTTACCTGTTAATTGCATTTCCATGAGTTTGTTGAAGTCCTTCACATGAGCAATGATAAGTCCAAAGTAACAGTGAGTAAACAGGGGCCAGATTGTGGCACAGCAGGTAGAGCACACAACACCAGCATCTCAGGCCCGGCGCGGTGGCACAGTGGTTAAGGTCCTCACCTTGCATGTCCTGGATCCCATATGGGCACCAGTTCTAGTCCCGGCAGCCCCACTTCCTAACCAGCTCCCTGCCTGTGGCCTGGGAAAGCAGTTGAGGACGGCCCAAAGCTTTGGGACCCTGCACCCGCGTGGGAGACCTGGAAAAGGCTCCTGGTTTCTGATTGGCTCAGCTCCAGCCATTGCAGCCTCTTGAAGGGGTGAATCATTGGACGGAAGATCTTCCTCTCTGTCTCTCCTCTCTGTATATCCGCCTTTCCAATAAAAATAATAAATAAATAAATAAACACCAGCATCTCATAGGAGTGGCAGCTGAAGCCCTGGGCTACTTCCCTGTTAACGTGCCTGAGAAAGCAGCAGGAGGTGCCCCAAGTGTTCTGAGCCCTGCATACATGAGGGAGACCCAGATGAAGCTCCTGGCTTCACTGCACTCATCTAAGGGATGAACCGGTGAACACAGCATAGCTCGCTCTGTCTTGCTCTCTGCAACTCTGGCTTTCAAATAAACTAAAAAAAAAAAAAAAAGCGTGAATTAACCCATGGCCCCTCACACTACAGATGCTGGTACCCTGACAGTGTAGAACATGCATTTGGTCTTGCTCGGGTTTCCTGACGTACAGCTCCTTTAGTCCTTGGCATCTGACCCCCTGGTGACCAGTTCAGTGTGGTTTGGCCAGAATTCTCCTAGTCTGGGCACTCAGAGTCTTGCATCCCAGCAAATTCCTCAGACTCAGGCAAACCAGGACAGCTGGTCAACCTCTCATGCTCTCTAAGCTTCGCCCTCCTCTATTGGGTTGTATGTGCTGAACGCCAACAACATGAAAAACCCACAGGGAACATGTTTCAAGGGGCAATTGTAGTTCTAGAAAGTTCAAGGAGGACCCCATGCTGAGGCCCAAGGAGCCTCCCCGGCACTAACTGGGGTGCCCAGCCCTCCTGACAACGCAGGCGCTCTGTTGAGTCAGCTCTCTCATTGCTGGGCTCCAAGGAACCGCCTCTCCCGTAAATATTTCACTGAACTGCCCAAGGAGCAAAGGCATCGAAGCTGTGGTTCTCAAGCCACAGGGCACTTAAGAAGAACTTGAGGAATTTTGTTTAAAATATGCACTTGGCGGCCCTTCCCCCAGACAGTCCAGCCCAAGGCGAGTCCAAGGAACGCTCTTGTTAGCAAGGATCTTGGGGGATCCTGCTTTCCAGAACTCTGCACCGAGGAAAAGAGCTGGGCAAGTCACTTCCAGACTTGTAAGCAGGGAGGCAGGACCAGAGCTTGGGAGAAAGACAGAGGTACCAGAGGATGAGAGGGAGGCACCTGGAGCCAGGACTGCTGTGATCTGCTGCTGGTTTTCTGCTTTGCTTTGTCTTTAAGATTTACTAGGTTATTTGTCATTTTATTTTATTCTATTTTTTACTGGAAAGTCAGATTGACAGAGAGAAGAGACAAAGATCTTCCATCCACTGGTTCCCTCCCCCAAGTGGCCACAATTGCCAGAGCTGAACCAATCTGAAACCAGGAACCAGGAGCTTCTTCTGGGTCTCCCACATAGGTGTAGGGTCCCAAGGCTTTGAGCCATCCTCGACTGCTTTACCAGGCACAAGCAGGGAGCTGGAAGGAAAGTGGAGCAGCTGGGGTACAAACCAGTGCCCAGATAGGATCCCTGTAATGCAAGGCAAGGACTTTAGCCCCTAGGCTTCAGCGCCAAGCCCACTCATTTATTTTAAAAACAAAGTTACAAGGGGCAGGGAGCGGATATATTCCATCTGCTGGTTTACTCTCCAAATGGCCACGACAGCTAGATCTGGATCAGGCCTAAGGCAAGAACCTGGAACAGCATCCAGCTCTCCCACCGCTTTCCCAAACACTATTAGCAGAGAGCTTCCTTGGAAGTGGAGCAGCCAGGACTCGAACCGGCGGATTTGTGGGATGGCAAATCACAGGCAGAGGTGCTTAGCCCATTGCACCACAACACCAGCCCCTTCGAGTCCTGTTATCTGAGAGAGTTCTCTGTTGTGAATCTTGAGATTCTTGGCCTATCTACAGAGAAGCACGTCTGAGTTCATCAAGATAACCGCTCTGTAGACAGACGCCCGCCAAGCTGTGCAGTCTGTAGACCCACAGAGCTATAATGTATACGCAGATAAGGGCCTAAATGAGATAACAGCCATGAAAGTGACTGATCCATAACAGGCCTTCATCGGTGTTGACTCATATATATGCCACAGCGATGTGTTTAACATATATATTAACAACGCCGCCGTCTTGTTATGACCATGCTAAATGCAAGATGGTCGTAAAACAGACACGCAGAGAAGACAAACAGGCAGCAGGAGACCAGAGCCTAGGGCGGGGATTTGGCCAGAGCTTGGGTTAAGGCCAGACACACGGACTTAGCGTTATCTGCATCTAGCCTCCAGGGCACCCAGGAAACGCAAGCCACAGAGATGGGGCTTTTGCTGCCAGATCAAGGTCACAGCCCCGCGGCCCTGCACATCCACAGAACCTGGCATGACTTTGTTCGGCAGCTCAGAGACCGTGTCTGGGAGGCCTTGTAGGAGTCTGAAGACAGGCCACTCCACTGCCCCAGGCAGGGCAGGCAGGACACAGCCCCTCAGGCACACAGCATCCCCAAGGAGTAGACACACTGGGGTCCAAATCACAGCATATCCGGATAGAAAGAAGTTCCAATCAGAACACACAGTGGACCAACCGCATGCCCCGACCCAGGAAAAGGGGGAAACCAGACACATGGAGGCAGAGATGACAAACCACAAGGGAGAACTTCAGGCCGGCACCCTGGAAATAGAAAATCACCCGGTGGGTTCAGAAAAAAAAAAATAAGGAGGCGACACTGAAATGGGTGGCAGGGAATGATTCAAGGAATGATGCTACACAAAATTAAATAGAGGGCTTGGCTTGGAGGCAGCCGGAGCAGCCAAGGGGCTTCACGCTGCCCACGCACAGGTAGCGCACTCTGCTCCCTTGTGCTCCTTATGGACTGCAAGCAACACATCTCTGACCTCCTGGCGCCTCCATCACCTCTGACCTGGCTCTCTAGCTGCTGCCACATATTGAGACCACGTGAAGGGACTTACTGAAGCTGAAGCCCCTGGCAGCAGAGAGCGAGGGCAGGTCTTCTGTACTCCTTACAACACCCAGCACATTGTGCTAAGCCCACAGGAGATGTTTCAGAGATGTCTCGTAAATAAATGAACCAACCAATGAACAGAGCCGTGTAGGAGCCTGGACAAGAGCACTTGTTAAGTCCTCTCCCAGGGCCTGAGGGGCTCCCTGAGTTGGTTCTGCTCCTACTTGATGTGTGTCCTTCATTGGCCAAAGCATTTAAAAGCCAGCAGAGGGCCACACAATGGCTCAAGTGGATACTTCTCTGCCTGCAAGCGCCAGCATTCCATAGGGGCACCAGTTCATGTCCCAGTTGCTCCATTTCCCTTCCAGCTCCGTGCTAAAGCACCTAGAAAAGCAGCAGAGGATGGCAAGCGCCAGCATTCCATAGGGGCACCAGTTCATGTCCCAGTTGCTCCATTTCCCTTCCAGCTCCGTGCTAAAGCACCTAGAAAAGCAGCAGAGGATGACCCAAAGCCTTGGGAACCTCTCACCTACATGGGAAACCCAAAAGAGGCTCCTGGTTTTAGATCAACTCAGCTCTGGCCATGTGGCCACTTGAACAATGAATCAGCAAATAGAACATCTTTTTCTTTCCTCTCCTTCTCTGTGAATCTGCCTTTCTAATAAAAAGAAACCAATCTTTTATTTAAAAAAGAAAAAAAGGTCAGCTGAATCAGTGGCAGCCTTAAGCCCTAAGTCCCAATTAAGCAGCACCCTTGCCGTCTTCCCTGTTTGGGGAGAAAGTCTCACCGCACTTGCTGAGACTTGGGGAGCAGCAGTAACTTGGTCATTGGCGTGGGGACCCACGCTTGCCATACTGAGTGGCAGAAGAAGGAAGATTCAAGACTTCCAGAGAGATCCAGAGCCGCCTTTAGCTCCCAGACTTTCTCACATGCTGACAGAGGCGATGGTGGTGATGGTGGTGATGATGATGGTGATGATGATGGTGATGAAGATGATGAGGATGGTGATGATGACACTGATGAAGACTCTGATGGCCATCATGACGATGATGATAATCATGATGGTGGTGGTGATGATGAAGATATCGAAGATGAATATGGTGGTAGCTTCAGTGATGGCGATGATTGTGGTGATGGTTATTTGTGATGAAGGCAATGAGACCGAGTTGTCTCATACTGGATATCTAATATATCCAGGCATTATCCTAGGCATCCGTAATATAAGGAGTGAGCCAGCAGACGGAAGATTTGTGGGTTGGCGGGGGGGTGGGGGGGGAGTGGTGTCTGTGACCTGCCTTTCAACTAAAAACAAAATAGGTCTTTCAAAGATTCTTTCCTAGGAAATTAGAAGCACCAGCTTCCTGTGTTTTGATTCTAATATCATCCAGGGTTTCAAAGACCAAAGCAATCTGGTCTCATGCTGCCTCTAGTTCAGTCCCTAAAGAATGTGCTGATCCAGTCCAGGTCCTGATTTGTGTGTCTTCCATTTGAAGCCTGCTACTCACCCACATGCCCAAGCTGACTGCAAATATTAACTCTGAAATATGAATGTGCTGCTTTGGGGACCCAGGGTGAGGCTGTGGTAAGTACACAGACTTCATAGCACATCCTATTATTTACACTGCTAGTGTATCCAAACACACTCCACTGGCTCAGCTTCCAGACTCAACAAAACTGCAGAAGCAATTATCTGAAACGCTTTCAAGAACGTTAAACATGAGGGGGCCAGGCTAAACCACACACTGCAGTGCTGGCATCTCAAGTGGGTGCTGGTTCAAATCCCAACTTGCCCTGCTTCTGACCCAGCACCCTGCCGATGTGCCTAGAAGGTCAGCAAAAAGACGATCCAAGTGCTTGAGCCCCTGCTACTCACGTGGGAGACCCGGATGGGGTTCCTAACACCCCGATTGTTGCAGCCATTTGGGGAGTGAACCAGCAGATCAATGATTTTCAATCCCCCTCTCTCCATCCGCCCCCCCTACTTAATTGTCACTCTCCCTTCCAAATAAATAAATCTTTCAAAAAAAAAAAAAAAACTTCAGATGAACGATTCTTTCTAATGTTTCCCCAAATCCTCTGACCATTAACCAATGAGAGAGACAAACTCTAGCTCACTCACACTGTGTGGTAAAAATAAGCAAATACACTGCAACTCTACAGATGAAGTTTAAAACGTAATGCTCAAACAGCATATCCCAAAAATCCACCTGCACTGCATGCTAACCTTACCATGTGCCAAATCCTTGGACACCTCGCTTTGCCGGGAGACTCATTGCTGTCTTCTAGGGTTACCGATTCGCTCCTCATCCGCATCGTGAAATTGACACTGCATGACTTGCAAGAGTAAATCCCCAGAGAGGCGCTGCCCCTTCCGCCTGATTCCCTTGCATCAGTTATGCAGAAAAAGCCGATTGTCAATTGCATTAAAGTCACCTGTGGAGGGGCCCACATGGAGAGAGATGTAACCCCGGGCGGGTCGGGGGGGGCCCTTAGCAGAAGACCCTTCACCCCAGTCACTGAGGGCGCTCCCAATAGCTGGACTTGAACTTGATGAAAAACCCTAAGCCAGAAGTCTGTGGCAAAGATGCTTCCAAATCCATAATTCATAGAATACTGTGAGCAGTAAGTAGCAATTGTCTTAAGCACCTAATACCGTTTTGAGTACATCCTGATTGCAAATAATTTGCTTTTACAGACATATACATGCCGTAAAACTGTTTTTTTAAATATTTATTCATTTGTTTGAAAGGTAAAGTTACAGAGAAAGAGACACAAAGAAAAAGGTCTTCCATCTGCTAAGTCACTTCCCAGGTGGCTGCAACGGCCGGAACCAGAATTGGGTTGATCCGAAGCTTCTTCCAGGTCTCTCACGTAGGTGGCAGGGGCAGAAGCACTCGAGCCATCTTCCACCGCTTTCCAAGGTACTTTAGAAGGAAACTGGATCTGAGGCGGAACAGTCAGGACTCAAACCAGCACCCATATGCGATGCTGGTGCCACAGGCAGCAGCATCACCTGCTACACAGCGCCAGCCCAGTGTTCAAAGTAAGGGAATATGAGACAAGCCCTTGCAGTGATGACTACAGCGCTTACGTTAAACACGCAAAAGCATCAGGTGAACGCAGCAGAGAGCAGCCAAAGGTGGCAGCAGGCGGGTATCTCTCTCTATCTTTCCCTGGCTGTACTCTGTCAAATCAATCAATCTTTTCTTAAAAGATGTTAGTGGGTCTGTTTTCCCTCTCCATACCGCACAGGCACGTGGCTCCTTCCACATAGAGAAAACAGGAGAAATAGCACCGTGTGCCTTTCAAGGCTGTCACAACAGACTATGCAATGTCCCTCGGAGGGTCTGAGTGCGCTTGTGGGGAAGTCTCACCCCACCCCCCCGAAAGCACCATCCCTGAGAACCAGCTCCATGCAGTGGCTAGGTACCGGCTCTCAGTCAACAGCCCCGGCCAAACCCAGTCTCCAGCAAGCCCAGCCCGACCACGGGAGGAATGTAGGCATTGGCTGCAGCCCACAGTCATTCAAGATTTTCCAGCCAGGATTCCAGATGACAAAGAGCAGAAACAGGCCGCTCCCACTGTGACCTGTCCAGATCCCTGACCCACACAACCTGGATGAGATAAAGGGGCTGTTGCTGCACGATCCTGATTTCCTTGGGTGGTTTGTTGTGCAGCAAAGAAAGCTGCAGTAAAAGGATGGAAAAAGAAAAAAGAGACTCCAAGGAAAGGTCGATCAAGAGACAGATGGTATTGCTGGACAAGCGTAAGGCAAAGTAATCTTGAAGATAAGTAGCTTCCTTTTCAAGGTTGGTTTATTAGCATATTTTTTAAACAGATTTATTTTTTCATTTTTATTGGGAAGGCAGATATACAGAAAGGAGAGACAGAGAGGAAGATCTTCCCTCCGATGATTCACTCCCCAAGTGAGCGCAATGGCCGATGCTATGCTGATCCAAAGCCAGGAGCCTCTTCCAGGTCTCCCATGCGGGTGCAGGGTCCCAAAGCTTTGGGCTGTCCCCGACTGCCCTCCTGGGCCACAAGCAGGGAGCTGGATGGGAAGCGGGGCTGCTGGGACTAGAACCGGCGCCCATATGGGACCCCAGGCGTGCAAGGTGAGGACCTTAACTACTGTGTCACTGCGCTGGGCCCTATTAGCATATTTATTTACATATCATTTGGAAGGCAGAGATACAGGGAGAAGGAGAGACAGAGAGACCTGCTATCGGCCAATTCATCCCCCCAAAATGGCCACATTTTGGAGTCGGGCTAGGCGGAAGCCAAGAGCCTGGAAGCCCATCTGAGTCTCCCGTCGCTTTCCCGGGTGCATTTTCAGGGAGCTGAATTGAAGTTGAAGCAGCCCGGCCCACAACCAGAGTTCATCTTGGATGCCCGTGTCAGGTGACACCATCATGTGAAAACCAAGGTTGTACTGAACAGGTAGTTCCTAAAGATGAACACAGCACTAGAAAACACAGCAGTTTGAACAGTTAACACCTACTAACAGAGCAGCAGAACAGCTGCATAAAGCAAAAGGCTTTCAGAAGGGAGGAGAAAACAGAACTGGGGGCAGAGCCACAGCATAGCGCTCTAAGGCTCCGCCGAGGACACCGACATTCTATATGGGCACCAGCCAGAGTGCCAGGGGCTCCACTTCCAATTCAGTTTTTGGCCTGGGAAGGCAGCAGAGAAGGGCCCAAGTCCTTGAGCCCTGCATGCACATGGGAGACCCAGAAGAAGCTCCTGGCCCAACTCCAGCCATCGCAGCCATCTGGGAAGTGAACCAGCCGATGGAAGATCTCTCTGTGTGTCTCTCCTTCTCAGTCCCTCTGCCTTTCCAGTAAAAATAATAAATTTGTTTACAAAAAGAAAAAAATACAGATCTGCAAGTTTTTAGTTGATTATTTTTACCCAAATAAACGTTAAAGGATTGGAATAGCCCCCAAATATATTCTTTGATGATAATTAAAGTAAGCAAGAAATAGAAAGATAGCTAACAAAATATAAAAATCACATCAAACTCTCATGCTCCCAGGTGACAGCAGTAGCAAAAGAGTCACAGAATGGAAGACATATGTGATAGCTGTACATGGATAGCAGAAGATATTTTAAAAATATCAGTTCCGGAATTATCGGATGCAGAGGCCAGCACGATGGCCCAGTGGCTTACATCACTACTCGTGATAGCAGCATCCCATTTTGGAGCACCGGTTCGAGTCCTTCCTGCTCTGCTCCCACCACAGCCTCCTGCTAATATACCTGGGAAGGCAGCAAATGACAGCCCAAGAATTTGAGTCTCTGCCACCCATCTGGAGTTCCTGGCTTCTGCTTTCAGCTTGGCCCAGCTTCGCCACTGAGGCTATTTGTGGGGGAGGGTACCACCAGATGAAAAAGTAATTTCTGTTTCTCTCTCTCTCTACATTTGCCATAGCTTTCACTTGATCTTAGCCAAAAGGCCGAGAAGCAATTGCCATAGCTTTCAACCAAGCAAATATTATTTAAATGAGCTATGAAAAACCTCAAACCAGGATAGCATAGCTCACTAACCTACCACAAGGGCTAAAATGTCTTAACTAGCATCAAATGTCAGCAAGGATACAGTGCAACTGAACCCTTACATACTGCCGGTGGGGGTATCTATTGCAGCACCACGTGCCTGGTAGCATTGCCACCACGCTGCCGCCACTACCCAGCAGCTGTATGCCCAGCTGGGCATCATGACAGGTGGGCAGAAAGTCTATGGAAGCTTTGTTTACAATAGCCGGGAGGTAGACACAGCACATTCTCATGTCCATTAACAGGCCAGTGGAGGACCAGGTTGTGTGGCTCCCTCATTCATTCACAAAAAAGAATGAATGAATGATGCACATGTCAGCACAGGTGAATCTGCACACAAGATGCAGGGGGCCCAAAGCCGACACAGAGAACATACCTCATTCCCCCAAAACTGAGCTGGCTCACAGAACTGGGATAGGGTGCACTGGGGCAGGCGTGAGGGAGGCCTCAGAAGCACCAACCTCCTGGCACCTTAATCCAGGTGTGGCTACAGATGGGACATATTGAACAAGTTAACCAGCACCCAGTGCTGTGTCATTGTGTGGTAAGCTGCCCCCAGCAACATCGGCATCCTATGTGAACGCCAGATCCTGTGCTTTTGCACCACTTCTGGTCCAGCTCCCTGCTGATGGCCTGGGAAAGCAGCAAAAGATGGCCCACGTTCTTGCGTCGCTATAGCCATGTAGGAAACCCAGAGGAGTTTCCTGGCTCCTAGTTTCAGACCAACGCAACTTCAGCCATTGCAACCATTTGGGGAGTAAACTAGCAGATGAAAGATATCTCTCTGTGTCCCTATTTCTCTCTGAAGCTCCACCTTTCAAAACAAAAATAAAATAAATATGTTTTAATTAACCATGATGTACCCTTAAGATGTATGTCCTTTATTGTTGGTGTGCGCTATATGTCCACTTCA
Source organism: Ochotona curzoniae (assembly GCF_017591425.1). NCBI lineage: Eukaryota > Metazoa > Chordata > Mammalia > Lagomorpha > Ochotonidae > Ochotona > Ochotona curzoniae. The sequence continues at coordinate 820,329 of NW_024465279.1, forward strand.
AAAAAAACTGAGAGGTGGGAGGTGCTGTGGTATAGAACCAGTTTGAGTTCTGGTTGCTCCCTGCTAATGCACCTGGGAAAGCAACAGTGGATGCCCCAAGTGCTTGGGCCCTGCAGCCACACGGGGGAGACCCAGCTGGAACTCTGGGCTTCCGGCTTCAGCCTGGCACAGCCCAACTGCTGGGGACATCTGGGAAGTCAACCAGCGGGTAGAAGATCTCTCTCTCTCTTTAACTCTGCCTTTCAAATAAATAAATCTTAAAAGAAGCAGCAGCCCAGGGTTGACAAAGTCTTCTGGAGTTGGAAGCAGCAGGTAGAAGGAACGATGCTTTGTACGAAGTTAGACAAAGCAAGCACGCTCTTGTGTGTATTCACCACAAGGAATGCTAACAAACCTGTTATTTAAATAAAAGCAAACAATGCAACAACTATTTACAACCCATGTACTGAACCGAGGAGGCGTTGTTTAAAAGTATAATTAGCATAAATAACTGTCACTGATATTTAAGAATAGAAAGACAATGGCATTAATTGAAGCAGGGCCCTCATGGCATTCGGTGGATTGGTGCTTCCAGACACTTGGGGAGGCAGAGGTCACAATGGCAGGCATTGCAGGCAGTGTATGCTTTCTCGCTGCACACTGTTGGGAAGGCTTGCCATGCAATTAATTGCCAGCAATCCCTCGGAGGCTTTGCTGTTATCACCCCAATTTAACAGACAGGCAAACACGCACAGCGGGTTCAAGTGATGTGCCAGTGGCCTCCCAGCATCGAAGCCAGCCCCAGGCTCTGAACCACCGCCTGCTTTCCCAAGCCTACACTCTCCGCCGCCCCCCCCCCACACACACACACCAGTATCCTTCTGTCATTCTCTAAACAGGCAACACAATTCCCATTGGCAGGAATACCCAACATGACTCCCAGCAAGAGGTCTGGGACAGAGGCCCCCCACCCAACACCACCCCATCCCCCCACCCCACCCCCCATCCTCGGGAACGCTGGGTGTTAAAGCTGTAATTAACCACAACAAGGAGTTACGCCATCATTCCTGCCAGGAACAATAACCAGAACCATTCAGCCCTTGCTGCACTATATCCCAGCAGACTGGCATGACTGAGTAGTTAGAACTTCATGCCAGACGGGCCCGCTAAGCAGGGACCCGAGTAAGCCGGCCTCTCCCTTTCTCTCAAACCTTTCTTCCACCCTTTCCTGGCAAGGGGCACCTGCTCATTTCACACATTGCAAGAGAGTTCTTCAAGAGTTGCATCCACTCTCTCTCTTCCAGATGGACAGGTTACGTTTCAGAGTCCTGCATGTCTCCTTGAGGTGACATGGAAAGCGACAGGCAAGTAGCTGTGTCCTGATGCACATGTGACAAACAGCCAAGTTCTTTATAGAAGCCCCCAGCTCGGCAAAGGTTCTGAATACCTAAGTGTGGTGCAATGAACAGAAGCAGCAATGACAGGCGACACTTGTACATGTTCAACTTCCTGTGGATCACACCTCATCTCTGGGATGAGCTCTGCCGATCCGCCCACAGGAATAAGGGATGCTCTAATTGCCAGCCGGCCTTGGGAATGGACTTGAACATCCTGACAGCAGAACCATGGGCAGCTGGTTTCAGAAGCCCCTGGAGCAAAAGCCCACAGGAGTGCAGCTGTAGGGGTGGGGTGAGGGTAGTGGTAGCCAACCTGCAAGATCATTTTTCACATTTATTCATGTGGCTGGCATTGTGGCATAGCCATCAAATAAAGCCACCACCTGTGATACTGGCATCCCGTATGGCAGTTCAACTTCCAGCTACTGCACTTTTGATCCAGGTCCCTGCAGGAGTACTTGGACCCCTGCACCCCTGTGGAAGACCTGGAAGAAGCTCTTGGCTCCTGCGGCTTCTGTTTGGCCCAGCCCTGACTGTTGCAACCATCCAGGGAGTGAACCAGCAGATGGAAGATTTCTCTGTCTTGCTCCCCCTAGGTCTCTCTCAATCAAATTAAATATTTGAAAGGCAGGTTGACACAGGCAACAGGAGTGAGAGAATCTTCCATCCACTGATTCTTTCTGCCAAGCGGCTGTAAAGGCAGAAGTTGCCCCAGATTAAGTCAGGAACCCAGAACTCCAATGTATCTCCCCCATAGTTGAGGGGACCCAGACACTCAGGCCTCCTGCTGCTGCTGCTGCTGCTGCTGCTGCTGCTTTCCCAGGTGCCTTAGCAGGCAGCCAGACTGGAGATGGAGCAGGAGGACTAGAATCCGCAAGCCATACCAGATGCTGGGATGCTGGCGGGACACAGTGGGGTGGCTTACCCACTGGGACGTGCCAGCACCTACCTGCTGGATTTGCAGTTAGCGGTTTCTGCCAGGCCAGGGGAAGGCCAGGGATGTGTGTAGAAGTTGCTGGCATCTTGGATAGTTTTCTGAGCAAGCCTGGTGAGTATTTGGACAGACCTTGCTTCCTCAGACTCCCTGCTCCACTCCCATCTCTCGCTTCCTTAGCTTCCTTCAGGGATTCACTCCCTCCAGCGAGGCAGCAGGCAATGGCTGGCCCTTTTCAAACAGGGAGCATCTCAGGTGGAAATGAGTCTTGGGGAACCCCCTTGCCTCATCCACATGGCCTGTCTGGTTCTCCCAAGCAGGACACTGGACCCACGCCTTCCATTCTGCCAAGGCATGCTGACGGTCAGAGCAGAAGGGGCCTCGGGAGCCCAGAATCTGCCATCTGCTGGGTTCCCTCCCAACACCTGCTAGTCTTCTAGAACTATCCACCAGTCACTCTCACCATTCTGAGAATTGGGGACACTCCTACCCTACACTGTCTTCCTTCACGCTGAACCTCAGCGCTCTGCTCACCTCCTTCAGTCACCCCTCCTTGGCCTGGCGGCCTCGTCCTAAATCCCCAACCCCCCAACCCCCTGCCCCGGGGCCTCCGCAAAATGCGCGGCCACGCGCACTGTGCGCGCGCATTACGCCGTCACTTTCATCCCGATCCAGGTGGCCACAATCCAGGACAGGATTTACGCGGCTCTGACCCTGAGCCGTCACCAAGGCACAGCCAGATTAATGGGGTGGGCGGGCTGGGGTAATAATCGTTTGTTTGATGTGACAAGCCTGATAGGCGTTGATTTACTTGCAGACTGATGGGCTTTTAATTGGGCACCTCCATCCCTGGCACTTCAAAGGCACGGGAAGTTGACAAGGGGCCCCTGCGGGCACCCACGACGGCTCCCGGGGACTGACGGCCCGGCCCTCCCGGCGCTGAGCGGGACTCGGCAGCCGCTGCCACCGCCGCCACCTCGCTCGTCACCCCCCTTGGCTGGTCCCGCCCAGCGGCCCGCACCTCCTCCCTCTAAGGAATCCCTCCTGCAGGCCCGGGCTGGTCTCAGCTTCTTTTTCTCCTCCCACTTCCTCCTTCCTTCTTCCTCTCGCCAAATGTTGGGAAAGGGGCTGCCAGGCCTTGAGGTCCTCGGAGCGGCCCCTCCTCCCCCAGGCTGTCCTTCTTCCCGGTGGGTACCTGCCTCCCCAGGCCACGCTCCAGGAGCCTGCAATCTCTCCCTGCCCACTGTCCGCAATTCCCTAATCCAATGCCACTGTGATCTGAAAAGCTACCTGGAAAATCCCAGATGTAAACAACTCCCTTGTTATCATTGTCCCAGGCGCTCACTGTGCCTACTCCATCAGCAGGCTTTGTCGCCCGGGTGTACCTATCGGGAAACACACGGGAACCACAGGCCTGGGTGCAGTCTTTGATGTCGGGTATCTCAAGAAGCTCTCGGAATACATCCTTTGGGGGCCCACAGAGTCACAGTAGGGTCACCTGTCCCTGTCACTGCTGCATCCTGTCCCTATGGAGGGTCAACTGTTCCACATCCCGTCTGCCTGCCTGCTAAGGCCCCTGGGAAGGCAGCAGAGGATGGCTCAAGAGCTTGGGGCCCTGCACCCACATGGGAGACCCGGTTGGCGTTCCAGTCTCTTGGCTTGGAGTTCTAAGGCTCCTGACTTTGGTCTGGCCCAGCTCCAGCTGTTGTGGCCATTTGGGGAGAGAACCAGTGCGCGGAAGATTCTCTCTCTCTCTCTTTCTCTTTCTCTCTCTCACACATCCTCCCTGTGTGTGTGTGTGTGTGTGTGTGTGTGTGTGTGTGTGCATTATCCTGCCTTTTTTTTTTCTTACCGTGCCATGGGGTAGAGTGATGTTTTTTCACACCCATTAGCCAGATGGTAACATTGGGACTGAGCAATCTCAAACTCGGGATATTCTCCCTCCAGGATGGCTCCCTCTTCCACCATCCCTGACTGGTTCCGCAAACTTTTGCCCCCACAGTTTTTGAAGTTGCGTTTTTTTTTTTCTTTTCACTCTAACCGGTGGTTCATGCCTCTGTGCCCTCCTGCTTGTCCCCCATCTTTGCCAGTCTGACTCGCTGAAAACCCACCCTCTTGGCTTGGGTGTCCAGGAACACCACGCATGGTCCCTAGTCACCCTTTGTCTCTGCCCCAAAGCTCAGCACTTCCAAACCTGATCCCACGGTGCCAGACTGCCTCTCCCTGACATCCTCCTGGGAAGAAGCCGTGCTCCTGTTCTCTGCTGGAGAGAATGTGTCCTCCGGGGCTGACCCCAGGCTGGCCTCTGAAGTCTCCGGCCACAGACTCCCCTCTGAGCCAAGCAAACTGACTGACCCACTGCAGGCTTCTGTGACAAAGCTAAGCCCCAGGGCTCAAGTGTGGGAGAAATTCATCTGTGTGAATTTGTGCTGGATACATTTCCATGGATGTACTTCATGCCCTAAGATGTTGCAACTTGTTTACATCTTGGTCTCTGCACTGGAGAGTCCCATCCTGTAGGGCAAAGTGCGTATCTATTCATCTTCTATCCCCAGCACCCAATAGTGCCAGCCTTGCTGATACTTTACTGATATGTTCTTTGCTGTAATACTTGTTGGAAAGCTCCAGGCTATGGCGGTGGAGCCAAAAAAAAAAAAAAAAAAAAGCCCTCAAATCTCCATCCCAGGCCCACTGCTTTTCACCTACAGCCTTCAGGCATCCCATTTAAACACCCAGTGCCTCAGTCTCCTTCTCTGGGAAATGGGACAACAACGGTACCAACTCTACCAAGTCACTGTGAGGCTTTCATGGGTTAATATCATTTATCCAACCCATAAGGTACTGTTATTTCAGTTCCTACAAAGATAGCCAGGGTTTGGGGGTAGGGAGAGCTGCTAAATAACCAGTGACACAGTGCTTTTTTTAAACAGTGTCAGAGTTTTTTTTTAAATGTAAAAAAAAAATGCATGTGAGAATTAATTAAATATGTCTATGTAAAACTCTCAGCAGAGTAACTGGCACGGGAACGTGAGAGCTACTGTCAACGCAGGAGCTGCAGCCTCCCAGAGCACCCGTGCTGTGTTAAGCCTCCTGAACAGACAACACAAGGACTGAAACAGGAGTGAGGTACCCAGAGCCCGGGCGGGCATTTCCAGCTGGCACAGAGGGGCTCTGATCAGGGCAGCTGGCGGCCGCCCACCCAAGTCCTGGGGAAATCGGAGCTGGGTTTTCTTCGCAGTTGCATCAGCTTGCTTTCCTTCCTCGAAGGTTCTTCCATCAGCAGTAATGACTCCCTCTCCTCCTCTGTGCTTGGCTCTGCCCTGTCTCCTTTGTTCATGGGCTTCAAGTTTTACTGGACGGTGATCTGCGTTTTGAATGGTAGGCAACCTCATGTCTTCCATGGCAAGAGGAGGGATGGAAGGAGAGAGAGGTTACCAGTGGGCTTGTGAAAGGTGGCCTGCAGCAAGGAAAGAGAGAGGAAATGCCACCCTCGTGGGGGAGGGGAGGCGCGAGGGGGTCGTGTAGGCTCCCCGTGGGTGCGCATCAGAAAGAGCTCCCCAGCAAGTGTCCACGTGGGCTCTCACCCACCTTTCTGTCTGGAGACAGAAAAGTACACTTACCTCAAGGGCTGGGAGTCTGCCACACCACATCTTTGTTCCCTGTGACCTGGTGAGATACTGCAGGGCAGAGGGGGGTTTTGAAACCACGGAACGCAGGGACAGTTCTAGAACCCTCTCTAGCCTGTGGTTCTAGAGCAGTTCTAGGACACTTTTCCAGAATCGTCTCTGGCTGTGCTCTGGTGCACACCTGAAAGAGGAATCAAGAGTGTATGTTTCTCGTAAGACATCTGAGGAAGAGACAGGAGTCCCATGAGCTTCACATGGAACCGGTGTCAAAGGTAAAACACGGCCTTTCGGACCCGACGGCGTGGCATAGCGGCTAAAGTCCTTGCCTTGAAAGCGCCGGGATCCCATATGGGCGCCGGTTCTAGTCCCGGCAGCTCCACTTCCCATCCAGCTCCCTGCTTGTGGCCTGGGGAAGCAGTCGAGGACGGCCCAAAGCCTTGGGACCCTGCATCCGTGTGGGAGACCTGGAAGAAGTTCGTGGATCCTAGCTTAGGATTATCATAGCATCAGCCGTTGCACTCACTTGGGGAGTGAATCATCGGACAGAGGACCTTCCTCTCTGTCTCTCCTCCTCTCTGTTTATCTGACTTTCCAATAAATAAATAAATCTTAAAAAAAAAAAAAAAAAACACGGCCTTTCGCACCACAAAGGAAGTCACTGGAATGTACTCGACTATGAGTAACTTCAAAAAGTTGGTGAGATGTGGAACTAATAGCTAAGTTTATTTTGGTGCCCAAAAATGGAAATATATGCATAGTTTCTTTGAATTACACATTTTCCATGAACTTTTCAAGCCCTCCCCCCCCAACCCGGAGCACTTGCTTTGAGATTTTGTAATTGTCTCCTCAGAATTAGTGACCACCAGGACTCAGAGCTGTCACAGATCACAAAGACACGTGGAGGCATATCCCCCATCTGTCCTGCAGGCAAACCCGTCATGCTCACGTGAGGTATTTTGCGTAGCAGTTAGGTCTACATATCCCCTACATCCAGGAAGTCTGAGCAGCAGTGCGGGTGTCACGTGGCTGTGGTTTGGGGCACCTGTGTCAGCCCAAGCTTCCTGCTGGGCATCCTAGCTCTCCATCCACCACTGCTAGGCAGGGCGAGGGTCCTGGGATTGTGGGCAGCAAGAGCAACAACCAGCGCCAGGCTTCACCAACTGGTTGCCCAGCGGTGACCTCTGGGGTTTTAGGGATATGGAATTACTGCCTAGGGACATCGATGGGTAAGGCCACTGTACGTGTAGGTGAGGAATGAATCCTGAGGGACACCCAAAAACAGGGCTTCTGTACTTGCAGCTAAGCGAGGGGACTGAGACCTGGTGGCTTAGAGGGCAGAGACCTGATGATCTTTATGGGTCAGACTGATGTACCAGCCTACATGGAGATCATAGGTAGGGCGTGTTAGCCATGGAACATGGCTGACCCCCACATGCCAGTGCACACGCAAGCTATGGCTGGGGACGTGTCTGAAAATGTGGCTAGATCCTAGTACCTGACAGTGAGTGTCTGATAAGGGGATGGGTCACCATTAGACTGGGCCATGACACCAACCAGCACACAAGAGAACCAGGTCTAAGGTTAATTCTTGGGGGATATGTGGGCCCAAATCTATGGAACCACAAGTTCACTGATTAGCCTGAGAGTTGGGATGTTGATGGGCTGAGCTAGGCATAGTCATGGAACTCACGGATGCTCACCAGTACTGGGGCTGGGAACAAGTGGGCAGGTCCAGGCCACAGCACCCACATGAGCACCCTAAATCAGGCAGTGGGGCAGGTTTGGCCGCACCAGCTCATACAAAGCCCGGGACGGATGGGGCAGGCAATGCCTGACTAAGGACCAAGCATCCACCGGCCTGCATGAGATCTAGGTCTGGGAGTGACCAAAGCAGAGGAACCTGGGAAACTCCCCTAGTAGGTCATAGCTCCTGCTGATGAGCACATGGTCCAGGCCTGGGTGTCAGACAGGCTGGGCAGGATAGCTCCATCAGTTGCCAAGCGTGTGAGTTGGTTTTGGAAGGAGGCTGACCAGGCAGGGACAAGCAAACCATAGCCCACTGGCAAGTGCAGAACCCAGGATGGAGTGCAGGTTAGGCCGGGTTAGACTGCCACACCTACTAGTTTGCATGAGTCAAGGATAAGAGCAGACTGAGCAGGGCCAGGTTGTAGCACCCACCAGCTAGAGTTGGGACTGGGGGCCAGCTGGGCCCGGTCAGGCTGCAGCATCCGGAGGCAAAGGCAAAGACAGGGGAGGGACTATGCCAAGCTGAGTCATAGCAACCAGTGGCACATGTGAAATCTATGGCTGGGATCAGGCCTGATTGGGGAGCTAAGGGGAAGCCCCGGCTAGTTTGTGAATCCCACTGATGAGCACAGGGCCAGAATGTGGGCTGTGGTCTGGTCTGGACATGACTGCAGTCTCCCTCAGCTTGGGTGGGACGTGCCAGACGGGGCTAGACTCCAGCACCATTGGAGCTTGTGAGAACCAGGATGACTATAGAATGGGCAGGGATATGTCCCTGCTGAGCCATGTGTCAGCTGTGTCTGGGTATGGATCAGGCTGGGCTTTGTAGCATCCAACAGTAAGAGCCAGAATAGGTGAGGGCTGGTCAGGAATGGCACTGTTCCTGCTAGGACAAGGCTGGCCCTTGGACCCACCAGTGTGCATGAGATCAGACATTGGGAGAGGTTCTGATGGAAGAGCTCGGCAACTCCTCTGTTGGGACACAGGCCCTGCAGGTGAGCACAGGAACCAAGAAAGAGAGCAGCCCGAACAGGCCAGGGTGTGGTACGCATGAGCTTACCTCTGGCTCAGGTCTAAGGCAAGCCAGACTGGGTCAGTTTATATTACCGCTGGCAAACCTGAGAGCCAGAATGGTGTGTGGGTCATTCCAGGCTGGGCTGCAATACCAGCCAGTTCACATTAGGCTCAGGACTGGGGGCTCCCTGGGCTGGCTAGGCTGTAGTTCCCTCCAGCATGAGCTGGAACTGGAGGAGCAGGCCAGGCTGCGTCGCAGCAACAACTGGCAAATGCTGAGGTAAGGCAGGCCAAACCAAACTGGGCTGCAGTCCCCAACCAGCACACATGAGACCTGGGGGAAACTGGGTGAGCCCAGTAGGGGGGGCTGCAGGGAACTCCCATGTTGGACCACTATTCCCACTGGTGAGCGTGAGAGCTGGGACTGGGGGCAGACCAGGTCAGACAAGGCTACAACACCTGTTGGCCTGAATGTAAGCTGGATCGGAGACAAGCCAGGCTGGACAGACTGTACATGCACAAGCCAGAGGGGTGAGGGTTGGTTGGGCTTTGCCACAGCATCAGCTAGCAGATGCTGGCACAGGGGGAAAACTCTGTAGAGCTAAACTACAGTACCATCTGGAGAGTGCAAGATCCAGGAGTAGGAGTAAGCCCACTGAAGAGACAGTGGGCACCTCCCCCTTGGGTTGCCACTCCCACTGGTGAGAATGTGAACCAGGACTGGGACAGGCATGACTAGACACAGCATGGCACCCGCCGGCATGTGTGGGCTGGGTAGTGGGATTGGTTGGGATGAACTAGGTGTCAATGCCCATTGACATATATGACAGCAAAATGGGATGTGAGATAGACAGAACAAGACTTCTGTACATACTGGCAAGCACGGGAACCTAGGCAGGGGGCGGGCCTGATGAGGGTTATTGCCAGTTGCTTGGACTAGGCTACAACTCCCACTGGTTTGCATGGGGGCCAAGTGTGCAGTGGGTAAGATCGGGCTGGACTGCAACACCCAGTAGTTTGCATAGAATACAGGACTGGAGACAACTGACCCAGCAATCGCAGCTCTCAGTGTGTGCATAGGCCGATTTGGGGGTCAGACTGTGCCAGACCCTGTATTGGCATGCACGCATAAGAACCAGGTCTGGGATGGGCTCAGATGAAGTTTGATAAATCACATGAGTGGGGCCCTCGGAGCATGCCCACACTGGGGACCCTGGGATGGTTGCGAGGCTGGGTGTGGCTTCTCCCCTTATCTTTCCCCATCCCACAGATACAGGAAGGAAAAAAGAGAATGTGAAAACAATGGTCTCACCCACTTTCCCCTAGCCCTTGACCCTCTGCGCCCTAATCAAATATGCAAAAATTATCAAAAATAAAATGTATACAATCAAAAAAAGAGAGACTCTATGTCCCCGCATCAGAGTGCCCCGATTCAATGCCCACTGCTGACCTCTCTCTGACTCCAATCTCCTGCCAGTACAGACAGTGATGGCGCAAATGATGGGGTGAACTAGACCAGCCTCCCGCCTCCAGCAAAACGAAAGCTGGCTTTCTCTCTGCCTCTGTAACGGAAACACCAAAACTTATCAAATAAAACATCTCTTGGAGATGAAGAATAAAATGGTAGGACATTGTGTTATGCTGATTTTTTTTTTCCTTCTTAAGTCAGGAGGCCGTGGCCTGCCTAAAAGATTGTGTCTGTGAATTTGCTTGAGTTTGTCACGTTCGTTAAGCGCAGGAATTAACCACGGAGTGGAAGACCCCACCAAAGCGCCCCGCAACCCTCCTGAGGTGCCCTGCAACCTGTTGAAAAATAGAGCCAGTGGTTGGGTGACGAGGGGAGGGAAGAAAGGGTAGTGGTGTGTGGGAACTTGGCAGAGCTGTCCATTTCTCAGCGAGTGAGGGCCTACTGGTCTACCAGCACGGCTGCCAAAGACAGAGCTCTCAGCCACAGACGGGTAGGGCCCAGCCCAAGGCTGGTGCACAGCCCTTCATTCGTATACAGGTAGCTCACCTCTCAGTCATCCAAGAAAGCAACTGCACACCAAATCCCTTCTCACGCCTCCTGTGAGATAATCCTCTTAATGGAATATTCAAAAAACTGGATATAAATCACCAGCCCTTTATCTCACCTGCAGATCCAGAGAGACCACGGGATGGGACGTGTTGTATGTGTCTCCGCATACAGAAGGCTACAGGTGCATTTTGGAGTTCATGTTGCCTTGTTTCTCAGATGCAGATGCCCCCAGGATCTGGAGCTATCTTTTTCCTAAAGATACGGGTGCCCACGTCTAAATTGCAGAGACAAGTGCCCAGAAAATAGATATACCTAGAAACATTTCAAAATTAAAACACACATCTCTCTGAATACTCATTTTTTGTCATTTGTAACCAATAAAAGTGCCTGTCGGTCTGACATACTCCTAAATAACTGGAGTTTGGCACATGCTTTCGTAGCAAACAGAAAATGAATAAATTGCCTTTGATTTACGGCCGTTTTCATTTTTCCTAGCACCACTTTGGGAGTCAATGTGAGCGACATGCCACGGCGGTTATGCCAAATGTTTTAAGGGGTTGCTATTGATGTTATATAAATTAAGGTGTTTTCATTTGCATTCTTTAATTAACTAAATACTGGCAGAAAAATAAAACGCAGGGGCAGCCCTGACTTATTGCTTCTATTAAACTGCTGACGCTTCCAAAAAAAAAAGATGCTTCAGGTAATCCAATTCAGGCTGCAGGCTGGGAGGGGCAACGTGCTCTCTCAGTCCAACCTGAGGTGCTGGGGCTGAGGGGGCCCAGCAAGGGTGATTACAAGCGTCAGGGCTCCATCCTGCCCCCCGTAGGAGCTGGAAGGGCAGTGAGCACCATGGGCAGCCCATGGAGGAGGGCCGCGAGGAGGATGCTGGCGGCCTTTTTCTCCTCTGCCCGCCCAGGTAGGAGGAGAGCTGGTTGGGGAAGATGCATGCACACAGGTAGGCAGAAATCAAGAAGGGAATCAAAGACCCTTTGGTAGAGATGGCTACCCCAGGTCCCCCAAACCATTAAAAAATAATAATAATAAGAGTTGTCTGAGGCCAGCATGGTGGCTCAACAGGCTAATCCTCCACCTTGCAATGCCAACATCTCCTATTGGCTTCTCATTTGTATTCTGGCTGCTCCGCTTCCCATTCAGCTCCCTGCTTGTGTCCTCATAAAGCAACAGAGGAGAACGGCCCGAGTCCTTGGAATTATGCAGCCACACAGGAGACCCAGAAAAGGGTCCTGGTTCTTGGCTTTGGATAGGCTCGGCTCCATTTGGGGAGTCAACCAACAGGTGGAAGATTCACCTTCTGTCTGTGTCTCCCCTTCTCTCTGTAAAACCGGTTTTCAAGCAAAAAAAAAAAAAAAAAAAAAAAAAAACTTTAGAAAAATGAAAGAGAGTTGTCTATATCAGCTGTGCCAGGGGATCCCAATTCTCCTCCAGTTCTCCCCACCACCGCACCCTGGGTGCCTGAGACCGTGGAAGCCAGCATCCCAGTGGGTACAGTTCAGTACTAGCTGGCCGTCTAACTGCACGCTCTTGTGTCCTCTCACATTAGCTCCATCGGAGTTCATTTCCAGATGTTGGCCCTGAGAAACCTTTCCTCCTTGAGCAGGGGCTAAACTCCCAGGGCCCACCACGACCACCAATCCTGGGCCAGGACCTCTGTCCCACTACCTGTACCCACAACTGGAGGCATCATGCCAGAGTCTCAGAGATTCCTGGAAAGTTGACTGGTGTCTCCACACAGGGCTGTGGTTCCTCTCTCCGCCAGCCTCCCCCCAGCTGGACACAGGGCTGTCTCATTGGAAGGAACCCCTTGGGAATTAACTCCAGGGAACCCCAAGCCCTAGAGCGGGTGTCCAAGTAATAACTTCCCAGACCCCATCTGGAGCTCGCTTCCTAACTGGGTTCCTTTAAGTGCTCAAGGAATAAAGATGAATTCCAACATTTGTTTTTTGGGAAGATTTATTTATTTTTATTACAAAGTCAGATATACAGAGAGGAAGAGAGACAGAGAAAAAGATCTTCTATCCAAAGATTCACTCCCCAAGTGACCATAACAGCCACTGCTGCCGATCCGACCCAGGATCCAGGAACCTCTTCTGGGTCTCCCACACGGGTACAGGGTCCCGAGGCTTTGAACCATCCTCGACTGCCTTCCCAGGCCACAAGCAGAGAGCTGGATGGGAAGTGGAGTTTCCGAGATTAGAACCAGCGCCCGTATGGGATCCCAGCGCATTCAAGGCACTGGTCCCGAATTTTAACATTTAATAAAAAATAATCAGTTCTCCTCTGGGGAGATTTTTATGGACAGGGGGAGTTAATTTTTGTTTGTGTTATTTGACTCTTGGTTTATTTATCTAAGGACATTAATGAGAAAAAACAAAGACAGCCTTGCGGAAAGGAGTGGCGCCGAACTTGGCCTTGCTGTTGGCCTTGGGAATCAACAGTAAGGACCGCAGGCCACCTGCCCAGGGTTCTTCAGCACGGAGGCTCGGGTCGAACAGCAGACAGGAGCTGGGATTCTTGCTAGAACCTTACGTTGAGCGTGTTAGGACTGTAGTTTATCCTGCCTCCATCAACGCTGTCTCTCATTCCTGTCCTTTCCCAAGTCACAAGGGTCAAGGTCACTAACACCTGCTTGGTGCACTTTTTCTTTTTTTTTTTTTTTGTCTTGGCTAATAGTTGCTAAAGCAAAAAAGTCATCAAGTCACCCCTTGTGGGAGAAATGCAAAGGACGCATGCGCATGCCTGGAGTCTAGTTCCTATCAGGGTCACTTCCTGGGCAATATGCTTTGTTCAAATACATCAATGCAAGCGTCCTGGATTCTTTCAGGTCAGTCTTGAGGATTCTTCTCTTTTTCGTGAGGGAGAAGGTGGCCTAGTGAGAGGGGAGTATGAGAACATGCCCAACCCCAAACATGCAGAGGAGCACCTCTTGTTTTAGACATCCTTGACCCCAGTAACTGACCGTGACCACAATATCCCGGAGAGACGCCTCACTCATTCCCAACTGAGTCCCCAGCCTAAGGGTCACCCAAGGCCAGCTGGCCAACTTGTTCTCAAAGTGCAGGGCGGCTAGCCCAACAATTCCGCTCTACTAGGAATCTACCCTGGAGTTGTGATGGCACTCGTGCAGAGTGGTGTGTGTGTGTGCGTGTGTGTATGTGTGTGTGTGTATGTGTGTGTGTGTGTGTGTGTGTGCATGTGCGTGTGTGTGTGCGCGTGTATGTGTGTGTGTGTGTGTGTGTGTGTGTGTGTAGTTATTGATTGCAGGGACAAAAGGCTAAGATTCACCTGGCGGGATGATGACATAGACTAAAGCCCATCACCAAATAATGCTGCCGAATTATAAACAAAGAAACAACACTATGGAAGCTCCAAAATCCATTCCTCCTTTTTTAAAAAGCACGTGCAAAGCAGTTCAGATGGTGGGCTGCCATTTGTTTCTATAAAAGGAAGGAAGGTACGTATGTGCCAACCTGCAGGCTGGGATGGCTGGAAGAATGGGTACTAGGGCCTTGCACAAGCGCCCTGGGAAGACAGACCAAAGGGTCGAAAGGGAGTTCTCTTCACTCGGCCTTCTCACACCACTTCGGGATTTGATGCCACGGGAACACACTTTGTTATAAGTAAATAATTGCATTTTTCTACACAATCAGGAGTTATCTTCCATCACTTTGATTTTTTTAGAGATTCATGTATTTATTTGTTTGACCAGCAGCATTACCCAGACAGGGAAAGACAGAGAGAGATCTTCCATCCAATGGATCACTCCCTATGTGACTGGGCCAGGCCAAAGCCAGAAACTTAGAACTGTCTCCTGGTCTCCCACATGGCTGGCAGGGGCCCAAGCACTTGGGCCATCTTCGGCTGCTTTCCCAGGCTCATTCCGGGTGCCTACCACACAAACCCTCGCTCCGTGGATGTGGGGCCATGGTTTGGTGGGACTTACTGCCCGGTCTCCTTCTTCAAGCAGAAAGAATTTAGACATTACTGGGACAGCGTGGAATTTGGCTCCACCCAACACAACTTGTGGCAAAGCCGGCCGCCCCTTGAGCCGCTCTCACTCTTTATCACAGTGGGTCGGTGGAATGGGTCCGGAGCAGCCACCTGGGGGCCTGGCTGAGAAAGGGGTGCAGTTTCCAGGCTTCTCCACAGAAGAAGGGGTGCAGATCATCACCATCATGGCCGAAGTCCATGAGCAGGGGCAGAAGCAAATGCGATGTTGGCCCGGGGACCCTGACTTTTTCTGTTGCCAGGCCAACTTTCTGCAAGGCCTTGAGGGCTCCTGGGGGTCCCACAGGGCGGTATCCCAGAGAAGGGGCGATGTTACGGTCATTGCTTCCCACTTACGGGACTTGCAATGGACTCCCAGGTTCTCCTTATACCAAATGAGAGAGGGTACAGAACACATACCCAGTATGGGTGGAACTCAGCATTGCCCTGTGGAGGACAGCCATGGAGCACTGAATCACAGGATACAGACCCCGGAAGGATGGGTGTTGGGGAGCTGCCCTACTCCCTCCAGGGAAGTGAAAGACCCTGGCAATTTTTGCCCCAGCACGGAATCCTACCCCACCCAGCGATCCACACAGCTAACCAATCGAACGAACGGATAATTGAATCCATCAGTTGACTAACTCAATTCACGGAATGAACAAATATTCCTCCCACTTCCTTCCTTGCTAGCACGTTTCTCATTCTCTAAGGGGATCCCTGCAAAATGGCTAAGGTCATTAGCCTTCAGTTTCTCCTGCTCTCTCTCTCCCCCACTTTAATTATATCCCCACCCCACCACCCCACCCCCACTCTTGAGGCTACAGTAGCTGAGCATTCCCACCCTGCCCTAGCCTGGCAGTGTGACCTAGCTGGTCACTCAACTTCCCCAGGGGCCCTTCCCTGCTGCTGCTGCTGCTGCTGTTGCCTGTTCCTCCTCCTCCTCTTCCTCCAGGCCTCCCCGGTGGGATGGTGACCTGCCCTGTTGGTTTGCAGACAGAAGCCAATGAGCTGTGATGGGTGAGGTATTCAGAACAGTGGCACCAGTAAGTGTTCGATATATGTTATTATTTCTTGTTCTGGGTGGAACTGCTCTGCTGCTAATGAGTACCGAAGAAGTGTGAACTGATAACCAGGGATGGGAGGCCTTGCCAAAAAAAAAAAAAAAAAAAAAAAAGGAATCACCCAGAAGCTTGAAAGTCCAAAGAAGCAAGATGGTCAAGGATGATTACCCGAGCAGGGGTCTGGCTATCAGGGCCAGCAGGCCAGGAGCGGCGATTTCAAAAGCACACCTCCAGCCGGCCCCTCTTGGGGCCTGCCCACCTCCCCAGGGGCTGATCGGAGATAAATGAAACCCCAGCTTCAAAGCCTGTGCCAGTCAGGGACCCGGATCAAACGCGCAGACTGCGAGATAAACTTCTCTCTACATTTCCTTTTGTCCCTTTCTTCCCAGTGGGTCTCAGAAGGGAAATTCCTGGGGAGGAAAAGGAGGTAATGGCCTCCTGCTCTCATCAAAAGGAGTTGTCTCCCCTTCACACAGCAGGGGGTGGTGCCCACAGGCATCCCAGGGAGTTAAGAAGGACCCGGGCTGTGCCAGCCGCTTTGCTGTGTGGCTTCAGACTCTTGCCTCAAGCCCGCGTGCTAAGTGATGAACGTGGAAGCAAACATTTGGGAAATGGCACTTGGACATGGGACACCCTGAAGAACAGTCCTCTGAAGTCCTTCGGGAAGACAATCAGGTGGCATATACACCTATAGTTCTCCATGCAAAGAGATTTCAGACAGGCTGTGGCAAATGGAATCAAGGGAAGAACTTCTTGGGGTGCAAAAAAAAGAAATCTGTGCACCCCTTTTTCACAAGACATATTCTCCATGATTTGTTTTAATATCCTTCCTATGTAAAATGCATGTATGTTCATCAACAAGTACTCTTTGGACAGTTATTATTACAAAAAGAGAGATGGATACACTCTCACCAGCCCAGACCCGGGGCAAGTTCCCAGATCTCCACTCCTTTGTGAAGTGGGACAGCCAATATGGCCTGTCGGAGGTGGCTCAGTGGCATAGCAAGTTAAGCATCTCCCTGTGGCATGAGCATCCCCTGTGGACGCCACCTTGTGCCCTAGTACTCCACTTTTAATCCAGATTCCTGCTCAGGGCCTGGGAAAGCAGAGAGAATGGCTCAAGTTCTTTGGCCCCTGGACCCACATGGGAGACCCAGAAGTTCCTGGCTTCAGATCAGCGCAGCTCCAACCACTGTGGTTATTCAGGGAATAAACCAGCAGGTGGAAAGTTCTCTCTCTCTCTCTCTTTTCTGTAACTCTGCCTTTCAAATAAAAATATTGTTTCAAAGCTTTCCGTTGTCGTATCTGACAAGGATTTAAATGGCATACTGCATGCAAACTGCTTTCGAAACTGACTCTCCCTGGTGGCGACTGCAGTGATGGCCGGGCGACACTCCTCTGGGGGCAGGAAGAACAGAAAGAGGAAAAGACAACAGCCTAGTGGGAACTCAGCCGAGTAAACAAAGAATGGCAGACAGCAAGAGGCCAGTGTCACAGCAGCACCTACAGAGGACACCCGCAAAGAGATGCCTAGGTCTCCGGAGCCCACACTTCTGGCCAGGCTGGCCGTCGGGGTGGATGCCACCTGTCCTCGGCATCCCTGGCGTGCCCTCCATGCCCCAGGACTGTGAGTGAAGCCCAGGGTTGGGCAGGCTGAGCATCGGCTCCGCGTGGCCCGAGTGCAGTGTGCCCAGTCAGGGCTCGTGGCCAAAGCCATAATCGCCAGCCGCTGAGAGATATTAAGTGCCAGGGAGGAAGACCAAGTCCTCTATGAGGCAGGCTTTTCAGAGTTCTTACGGCTTGTGGGGGGGAAAAAAATGTAAATAGTTACCCTGTGAGGTATTATTTCATGTTGCTACCATTAGGGTTTGAGTGGTGTGCGGAGAGACGATCATTCAGGCAATTCCGCCTCGCCGGGGACGGAAAGCGACATATTAACCCCGCAAGACAAATCGCCCACCTCCAGCGCCCAACCTGACTCAGGCATTTTTTTTCCTGGATGGCGCATTTTATGTAAATTGAAGTAATGGGGGGGGATTATAAATATTCACGATGTCCTAAAGGACTTTCTCTGTGGCTTCTAGAGGACATTATTTTTTTTTAAGAAGATACGTTTGCCTACAGGTTGGATGGGGGAAGGGGGAAGAAGCGCTGTCATTTTTGTACTAAGGTGATTGGGTTCAGGGACAGGAAGGCTGGCGGATGCTGGGGGGCAGGAAGGGTGGAACTGGGCAGATACAAATGTCTCCTGCTGCCAAGCGCTCACCACATGGCATTGTCTGCCACGGCTCTCCTTGTTCTTGCCTCCTAGCCCCCAGGGAAGTGTAACTGGCCCAGGTCAGTCCAGCAGATCCCAGACACCTGACTCCCAGTGCCCCCCTGGGGAACCCCTACAGGCCATGCCTCCATCATCAACTTTAAAAGGGGACTGGTAACCGGCCCTGCCGCTTAGTAACCCCGTTTACAAGCAGCACTGCTATTCCTTGTTTTCAATTTCTTGTTTCTTTTTATTTACTTAAAGGCAGAGAGAGAGCGCGATGTCCCATTTGATGGTTCTGTTATCCGGGTCAGGGGGCCAAGCTGAAGCCAGGAGCCTGCAGATCTGTCCAGGTCTCCCATACGGATGACCAGAGCCCAAGCACCTGAGTCTTCATCCATTGCCTTCCCAGGCACATTAACAGGAAGCTGAATCAGAAGTGGAGCAGTTGGGATTCAGCACTCTTCTCAAGCAGAGGTTTGACCCACTGTGCCACAATACTGGCCACTTTTGTTGTTCACCACCAGGTCAGAGGGCATTCCCAAACAGCGCTAACATCACTCTAACACCCAATATCCAGGACTGGGCCACGTCCACGCCAGGAGCCAGGAACTCAATCCAGGTCTCCCACGTGGGTGGCAGTCCAGACTTCCTGGAGTCCTCGCCTGCTGCCTCCCAGGGTGCACGGTAGCAGGAGGCTGGACTCAGCACAGAGCCAGGACACTCCGTTCCAGGAAGTTAGCTACGTCCTCAGGGCTGTGCCTGACGCCCACCCCGCCGCTGCCCTGTTTGAATGGCGCCCACTCACTCTCAGGGCAACCAGGGGGGCTTGGACAGAGAGAGGTCCCTTCACCGTACATCAGCCACCTTTTTTGCACTTGGGAGGACTTGTGCTTAGATCTTAGGGCAAGGCCCCCACCCTGAGCTTTCTCCCCACCGCTGGCCTCTCCCCCGAAGCAGGCTGCACTTCTGAAATGATACCCCTCGTCAGGTACTAGGGCCCCACTCAGGGCAACAAATGGGATAGCGGGTCAGCCAAGCACGCGTCAGAAACTGTTGACAATACTCATCTTCTGAAGGATTTAGATACAGCCCCACAAAATGGCTCAACTGGCTAATCCTCCTGCTGCAAGTACCAGCATCCCACACGGGAGTAGGTTCATGTCCCAGCTGCTCCACTTCCCATCTAGCTCCTTGCTTATGGCCTGGGAGAGCAGTGGAAGATGGCCCAAAGCCTTGGAACCCTGTACCCATGAGAGAGACCTGTAAGAAGCTCCTGGCTCCTGACTTCAGACCAGCCCAGCTCTGGTCATTGCAACTACTGAGGGAGTGAACCAGCAGATAGAAGATCTTGGTCTCTTTCTGTAAATCCTTTTCAGTAAAAAATAATAAATAAATAAATAATTAAAGAACAAAAAAAGATTCCTATACAGAGAGAGAGGAGATAAAGAGACAGGTGGAGAGCTTCCCTCTATGGATTCACTCCCCCAAATGGCCACAAACAGCAACCAGGACTGGGTCAGGCCAAAACAGCATCTGGGTTTCCCATGTGTGTGTTTTGGGGGCGGGGGGGTCCCAAGGGCCCAAGTACTTGGGCCATCTTCTGCTGCCTTCCCAAGTGTATTGGCAGAACGTTGGATCAGAAAAGGAATATCTAAGAATTCCAACTGGTTGATGCTAACAGTGGCTCCCATTGTCACCCCTACCTAACCAGTTGCACCCCAATGCCAGCCCCTTAAGCAGGGTTTTGACTGGGCCTCTGGCCCACTCTAGTAGGTGTTTCCATTTTCTCTCCCAAGGTTCTTGGCTGGATCTAGCTAAGGGACCAACTATATGTGCTCCTTCCCCCAGGCACCCTCCAAAACTTAGCCTAGAGACTTCCCTAGAGTGAGGACAGTGGTGGGTCGTGGTAGGGAGCTGAGGCAGGGAGGACAATGGCTTATCTCCCAGCAACTCAGCCCTCTCTCCCCACACTGGTCCTCCTGCCCTCACCTCCTCTGCTGTCCCTTCCTCTCCCCCATCCAGTCCTTTCTCCTCCTAGGATAAAAAGTAAATATCCCGTGGCCCTGCTTTCTCCTCCAGTCCCCTCCCAAATTCCTTGAGCAAATGCCGTGCCTCCCTCCCCTTTCTCCCCCTCCTCATCTCCCACGCATCATTTCTCACACGTGTGCTTGGGTTCTGGCAAGATTTCTTGGCTTTCTCTCACAGCTGGGCTGGAGGCAACCCTCAGGGACCCTTTCGCCCTTCTCTCCCGGCCCTTCTGCACATCCTGGGGTAGCCCTGAACTTGTCCCAGGTGGTGCTGGTGGAGACAGCCAGGTCCTCCCTAATGCACCGAGGCCGGAAGGGCAGCACGCAGCCCAACAGACCAGATAGATTCTCCTGCCCTTTCCGTCATGCTTTCTTTAGCAATGTAGCTGACATCTCCCAATGAGGACGATCTTGGCCACTCTGCTTTATTAGGAGTAAAATCGAGGGAAGGGTGGACCTGTGCTATTTCCTTCTCTTTTCCTGCCCCTGCTCCCCGCCCCCTTTCCCACCCCACCCCATCAAGATGTATTTATTTAAAAGGTAGAGTTACAGAGACTAAGGGTGAGATGGGATGAGAGAAATTCTTCCACTGGCTGGTTCACTCCCCAGATGGTCAGTGGAAACTCCAACCAGGTAAGCATGGCCATCTTCCACTTCGCACAGGCACATTAGCAGGGAGCCGAATCCAAAGTGAGGCAGCCCAGAACTGGTTTTCTTAGGGGATGCTGGCTTGTGGAAGGTAGGCCTCACCCACTGTGACACAGCACAGCCCCAATTTCTGAGAGGTGTCTCCAAACGCGGCAGCGTGCTGCACATTAGGCTCAGGGTGTGACTGGGGTGGCCTGAGAGGGCTGCA
The DNA here is from genome assembly GCF_017591425.1 of Ochotona curzoniae. Taxonomy (NCBI): domain Eukaryota; kingdom Metazoa; phylum Chordata; class Mammalia; order Lagomorpha; family Ochotonidae; genus Ochotona; species Ochotona curzoniae. The sequence continues at coordinate 841,257 of NW_024465279.1, forward strand.
GGCTCTCACCTCCCCTGGACTGAGCCTGGCAAAGGCAGGGACGCTTATTGCCAGGAGAGGGACTTCTTTCTGCCCGTTGAATCCCTTTAAAAGCACCTGTCTCCGCTACTCCTGTCGTCAGAAGGCGTGGGTCAGCTCCCCAGCATCAGAGTCAGAACCGAGTGGTCCTGGAGAGGTGGGCAGCGGCCTGGGAAAGCCGGACTCGCAACAGCAAGCGGAAAGTAGTCTCCCCAGAGGCCCGCACCCAACCAGCTTTCCTCTCCCGAGGAGCGGCGCAGCAGAAACTGGAGGAGCGTCTGGGCTATGACTTGGTAAAAATCTCTGCCAAGCGCGAAGCTGGCGCGGCCACCTTATCCCCATGACGCAGGGAAATGAGCAGTCCCATTGTCATTGTATGGAGTCCTCATTTTCCAGTTCCCTTCTAGGAAAAGCGCTTGCATTTTCTTTCTCCTCTGCGTGGGAAAAGGCCCTCTCCGGAGTTTGTGTCGCCGTAGAGCACTTTAGAAGTGCTCCCCCCTGCCCCCGTGAGTCTGGAGCCCCAAGATCGCAGCTGGGCGCGCAACAGAAAGGGGACCTGGGGCCTTTTAGACAGTGTCTTGATAAACACAATCCAACCTCCAACCCAGGAACCAGGGCGCGGAGGAGAGGGGGCGCACGCGCCCAGAGTCCTGCGCTAGGCCGTCCCCCGCCTCTTCCCAAAAGAGGGGCCCTCGAACTTGAGCGCGCGGCGGACCCGACAGGCTCAAAGTCAGCGAGAGGCTCCTCTCGCCGCGTCTGGGCCACCGCGGGTGGCTCTGCTTCCCAGGCTGCGCCGCTTCCCGTGAGCCACGCACTCGGGACAGCCCCCTAGGTGCCGGCGAGCGTGAGCCCGAGCCGCGCCCGCACGCGGCCTGCTGGAGACGCCGGGACGCCGCGATACCCCCGCAGGCGCCGCGTTCCATCCCGTCCTCCTCCAGCCGGGTCCCGCAGGGCGGCCGGGTGACAGCCGCCCACCTCCGTCGGCACCACCCGCAGGGAGACGGGCGCGCGGGGAGAGGGAGAGAGAGGCTGCGGAGGAGCAGACAGGGGCGCGGAGAAGTCGCGCCCCCTGGGGGGACCCCGAGGCGCGCACGGGGCCGGGCCGCCGGGAAAGGCACGCGCGCGAGCGCGCACGGGGCAGGCCCGGGCGGCGGCGGCGGCGGGCGCGCAAGCGGGAGGCTCCTTTAAGGCTCTCCCCGCCCACCGGCGGCGCCGGCCTGGGCCCGCCCGCTCTCCCCGCCCCGGGGTCCCGGCGCGAGCGGCGATTGGGTGGGTGCGGCGATCCCTTTGAAGCGGGGCCGCCGATCGCGGCTATTTGACGTGCGGCTCGCGGCCGGCGAAGGTTTTTGTGCAGCTCGCCCGGGCCAGCGGCGGCGGTGGAGGAGGGGAGCTGGCGGACAGGCAGCGGCCGCGGCCCCGCGCTTGACGCTGCGGAGCGAGCCACCCGCCCGGGAGCTCGTCTCCCGGTGCTCCCCCTCCCTCCCCGCCCCCCCAGCGGCGCTGCCTCCTCCAAATGAGCGATTCGCCCGCTGGATCTAACCCAAGGACACCCGAAAGCAGCGGCGGCAGCAGCAGCAGCAGCGGCGGCGGCGGCGGCGGGAAGAGGCCGGCGGGGCCGGCGGTGGTGTCCCTCTTGCCCCCGGCGGACCCCCTGCGCCAGGCGAACCGGCTCCCCATCAGGGTCCTGAAGATGCTGAGCGCTCACACCGGCCACCTCCTGCACCCGGAGTACCTGCAGCCGCTGTCCTCCACTCCCGTCAGCCCCATTGAGGTCAGTCGCCCCCGCGTCCCGATTGCGCCCTGGCGGCCGGCGGCTCCGAGGCCCTTGGCGGGGAAGTTGGCGGGGGTCGACTCCGGTGTGATGCCCGAGCCCGGCCACGCCTGGCGGGCCAGAGTGAGGAAGGGGTGCGAAGCAGACATCCGAGCCCACCAGAGTCTCCCCCCGAAGGTTCCTTCTCCCCTGCTCGCCCTCGGTGTTCCTGGAGACCCCCGCGGGGTGCTGTACTTTTCCCCTGGCACCCCGTTTTCGGGCCTGAGGTCAACTTTCGGGAGGGACCTTCCCCGACCCGTCCCCCTCCCCCAACTCGGTTGGTTCTCTTTGAAGCCCGGAGACCGCCTGGGTCCCGCTCTGTTTCTGCCCCATCCGGTTAGGGCGCACTCTGCCTGATGCCTGCCCGGGCACTCCCGGTCGCTTTCTTCCTCCCCTTCTCCCCGGGGTGCCCTCCCCGGTCGGGAAGCAGGGAGGGGCCACGCGGAGAGGGCGCCAACCGCAGGCCCTGCCTCGCCTCCGCGCTTCTCCCTCTCCCAGCTCCTACCCCGCGGGCGGGCGGGCGCCAGCGCCCTGAAACCCGTCCCAAGCGAACTTCACCCCCCACCCCGTCCCCCAGGCAAACTTCAAAGCCGAAGTTTCTCCCTGGGCCGGAAGAAAGCGTGTAGATGAGCTGGCCGGAGGGACCAGACCCAACCCTGAGCCCGGAAAAGTCACTTTGTCCCGTGATGGCCTCCTGGTGAACCCCTTCGGCCGCGCCCCGGCTCTCCCAGGCCTGGGGCGCACGCTGGCACCAGTGGCAGTAGTGAGCGCGACCCTGGCCTCCCCCTCCTGGTCTCCAGGCCCTGGCCGCCCAGTCTAACCCCCCTATTACTCTCTCCCCCCCCCCCCCGCACCCCACCCTCTGCCTCGCTGTCTCCCACAGCTGGACGCCAAAAAGAGTCCGTTGGCGCTGCTGGCCCAGACCTGCTCGCAGATCGGCAAGCCCGACCCGCCTCCCTCGTCCAAGCTCAATTCCGTAGCGGCCGCGGCGGCCAGCGGGCTGGGAGCGGACAAGGACCCGGGCCGCTCGGCTCCGGGCGCCGGCTCGGCGGCGGCGGCGCTCAAGCAGCTGGGAGACGCCCCGGCCGAGGACAAGTCGAGCTTCAAGCCCTACTCCAAGGGTGCGGGCGGCGGCGGCGACTCCCGCAAAGACAGCGGCTCCTCCTCGGTGTCGTCCACTCCCTCCTCTTCGTCGTCGTCGTCGTCGTCCTCGTCCCCGGGAGACAAGGCGGGCTTCAGGGTCCCCAGTGCCGCCTGCCCGCCCTTTCCCCCGCATGGAGCGCCAGTGTCGGCCGCATCCTCGCCCGCCGGCTCCCGGGGCGGCTCCCCGCATCACTCTGACTGCAAGGCTGGCGGCGAGCTGGACAAGAAAGACCAGGAGCCCAAGGCCAGCCCGGAGCCGGCGGCCGTGAGCCGCGGCGGTGGTGGCGGCGCCGGGGGAGAGCCGGGCGCGCACGGCGGCGGCGCCGAGGCGGGGTGTTCCGGGCGCAAGTCGGAGCCGCCCTCGGCCCTGGTGGGCGCCGGCCACGTGGCCCCCGTGTCGCCCTACAAGCCGGGCCACTCGGTGTTCCCGCTGCCGCCGTCCAGCATCGGCTACCACGGCTCCATCGTGGGCGCCTACGCCGCCGGCTACCCGTCCCAGTTCGTGCCTGGCCTGGATCCCAGCAAATCGGGCCTCGTGGGAGGCCAGCTGTCGGGGGGCCTGGGCCTGCCGCCCGGCAAGCCCCCCAGCTCCAGCCCGCTCACGGGGGCCTCCCCGCCCTCGTTCCTGCAGGGATTATGTCGTGACCCCTACTGCCTGGGAGGTTACCACGGCGGCAGCGGCGGCGGCGGAGCCTCCTCGCATCTCACCGCCGCCGGCGGTTCCAGCTGCTCCACCTGCAGCGCGCACGACCCGGCCGGGCCCAGCCTGAAGGCGGGGGGCTACCCGCTGGTGTACCCGGGCCACCCGCTGCAGCCGGCCGCGCTCTCGTCCAGCGCCGCGGCGCAGGCCGCACTGCCGGGCCACCCGCTCTACACCTACGGCTTCATGCTGCAGAACGAACCGCTGCCACACAGCTGCAACTGGGTGGCGGCCAGCGGGCCGTGCGACAAGCGCTTCGCCACCTCGGAGGAGCTGCTGAGCCACCTACGGACTCACACGGCCCTGCCCGGCGCGGACAAACTCCTGGCCGCCTACCCCGGGGCGGCCGCCGCCGCCGCAGCCGCAGCCGCAGCCGCCGCCGCCTCCTGCCACCTGCACCTGCCCCCGCCCGCCGCGCCCGGCAGCCCGGGCTCGCTGTCCTTGCGGAGTCCACACACTTTGGGGCTGAGCCGGTACCACCCGTACGGCAAGAGTCACTTGTCCACAGCCGGGAGCCTGGCCGTGCCGTCGCTGCCCACCGCAGGACCCTACTACTCGCCCTACGCGCTCTACGGACAGAGACTGGCCTCGGCCTCGGCGCTCGGGTACCAGTAACGCCGGGGGAAGGGCCCCCCCCAGCCGCGCCGCCCGTGCGCCCACCGCGCCCGCCCCGCTTCTCCGCCCGCTCCCCGCCCCGCGGAAGCCCCCCGCCCTCGCAGCGGACTGTGTATTTATTGTTAAGCTTACAAGCTGGGAATCTAAGTGCATTAACGGCCCACGCGGGGCGACGGGGTGCAGCAAGGCCGGCTTCGTGGGCGCCCCACCCGCAGCGACGCCCCCGCCCCTCTCTCCTCCTGGCCTTTTTGTTTGTTTGTTTCTTCACCCTTAGGTAGAAGTTTTTCAACTTTTTTTTTTTACCACCACCCCCCACCCCCACCCCGCTTGGTTTGGTTTTGGTGGGGATTGAGGGGAGCCGGAGTTCTGGGGTTCCTGCCCGTTTTGATTTGTCCATGCCTGGGGGGATTCCTTGCATGCAGCTGCACCCCCCCCCAAGACCCCACACCCCCTTCCACTCCCTTTTTTCCCCCTTCTGGCCCTCCTCTTGCTTGTTTCCATTCGAGTTTCTTAGGGCTTTTCCTCCTCTTTGTACCAATAGCGGAGAAGTTTGGGGTTAGCTGGGGGGAGGTAACACATTTTGGAGGTGCAGGGTGGAGGACTATTGTACCTCTGATAGGAAGTCCTGCTCCGGGGCTCCTGCCCAGCGTCCCCCATCCCACCCCACCCCTGCTCCATCCCCTCCTAGGGTCCTTGGCCCCGGGCAGCCCCCTCCCCTACACGGCCTTGCCGGACCCCACCTCGGAGGCCCCCCCACACACTGCGTCTTTTCGGCCGCTCTCCCTCCCAGATCTCCCCCACGCCTGCCCATGTGCATCACACCGCCCCGATGGCGTGGGACCTTTTTTTTTTTAATATTTTATTATTATTATTTTTTTTTTTTTGCAAAGTGCATTAGAGTCGTCAGGGGGGTGGGGCCCGAGGGGGTGGTGTCCCGAAGCGAATGGATGGAAAGAGTACCACTCCGGCCTGGGGACCCCGGGGCTTCTCACACTTGTCAGGTGGGGGGCGGCTGGGAGGGCCCGTGAGGGGTGCAGTCCAGCGCTCCCTTGGTTAAGACTTATTTTGTTAATAAATGGAATACTTGGCTATATTCATACCGTGGTGTGCGTTTCTTGCCTCGCGCACTGGACCCCACGCAGATACGCGGCTTTTATTGGTGGGATAGCTGATGGTTACTTGCTGCAGGCCAGACCAAGTCCCAGAGAACCCAGAATGCTTTCATAGCATGTTTAGCCCGGTGATCTGACCCTCAGCCTCACTTCCAAGGCCTTGGCGTGTCCCGGGCGGAAGGCGTTTGTGGAAAGCGGGTTTTGCTCCAGGGCCTTGGTTCCAGGTGCCAGGGCTCGCCATGGGAGCGGGGCTGCAGGACTGGGGCGGCCGGGAGCAGACGGTGTGCCTCCGGCGCCATCTGGTGACCGGCAGGACGCGCAGCGCCCCGTCGGCCAGTGCGCGCTGGGCACCCAGGCTGGCCACCCGGGTGGGGTGCGGTGGGGTGAGTCGGGGCTGCTTGCTGTCTTTGCACTGGCTTTCCTTTACCATTAAGGGTAGATGCGCCTGCTGCTGGTTGCTGACAGCAGTGCTTTGCAAAGCTTGGGAGGCTCCGTCATCTGCACACACCCCTACCCGTCCACCCAAGGGTCTCATCTGGAACCAGGTGTGGGGCTTCCTCCGCCCGCCCTCCCCGGACTGTTTTCTCCCTCTTGACTGACACTTGGCTTTCTGTATCATCGTGCAATCGTCGGTGAGGTGCTGTCCATGGGGGTGGGGGGCTAGGGAAGTGGAAGGTCAGGGTGCCCCGATTCCGGTACCCGGTCCTGCGTCAGTCCTGCCTCGCTCCCGGCCTGGAGTCGGGGACATCCGGCCGCCCGCACGCTGCAGCACGGCCTCTCGCGCCCTCTACCGGCCGCCGTCTCCGTATGGCCACCAGCGCTCCAGGTACAGAGTGGACGCGCCTTCTCTGCAGGTCCTCTTCGCATGCAGCGTCTGTGTCCGTGTACTCACAAGCAATGTGTGTGTGCAGCGCCTGACCATGTGCAACATGCCGTGTGTGCATGCTCAGGTGCATGTTCGTGTGCAATGTCTGTTGGTGTGCAATGCCTGTTCGTGCGCCATGTGTGTTCATGTGCAGTGTCTGTGTTCACAGGCAGCGTCTGTGTGTGTGGCTTCAGGTTCGAAGCCCGTAATGGCCACGTTCAGACCTTGCGTGGGTCCCAGGGAAAGGAACTGGGGTTGCTGGGGCTGCTGGGCTGGTAGAACCCAAGTAAGGCAGAAGCTGGCAATGCTGAGAGCGGGGCCTGCAGAGACTGGTACTGTCCTTAGACTGACTGTCAGATTGCCATGTTGCCGTATTGCCCACCCCGCTCCTGCCAGGCGCTGTGCTTTCCTCATGTCCTCTGTCTGGGCTGCTTCTTCCTTCCCCCCTTCCCCTTCCCCTCACGTGCCTGCAGACACCCTGTTGAGTTTCCGAGGACACGCTCTTCTGCAAGGGGACTTCCACTTCGCTGGTGGTTTCCAGGGTCCCCCCTCCTCCCACCCGTGGGAAAAGAGCAGGAGGAAGCGCCTCCAACTGGTAGACCAGGAGGCCCTTGGGGAAGCAGCGGTCAGCCACATACCCTGGGTGACAGTCAAGGCTGGAGAAGTGGAGCTGCGGAGTCTGTCCCAGAAAATAAATGGGTTGCTTTGCGGGGTTGAAGGGGAGCTGTGGCTGGGCAGGAAGCTCCGGCCCAGTATCACTATGGCATCCAGGGGGTGAGCCCAACGGGGAAGCAGAGGAGATGTCCTCAGGGCTGGGCAAGTGGGCACTTCCGGGAATGGAGGAAGGCACTATGTTGATGAAGTCCCTGCAGCGACACTGACTTGCAGAGTGGCCGCCACCTCCTTTCGCAGGTCCTTCTCTTCCTGGCCCCTTCCCCTCCCCTCTCCTCCCCTCCCCTCCCCTCCCCTCCCCCTTCTCTAATCTCTTCCAGGCGCCAGAAATGGGGCCCCAGGAAGGGTGGAACCCGAGACCTGGCTCAGGGTCCTGCTTTCACACCTCTTGCCTGGTTATTTTTGTGGCTTCGTGGGCAGCAGTGAGAGGAGAGGAGGAGAAGGAGGGAGAAGACTTGCTCTCCCTGTGCTGCCCAAGTGGGAGGCATGGAGCCCTTGGCTCTGTCTCTTGGGGCAGGCACTAAAGCCCCTCCTGATGCATGGCCGGCTTATGGTGCGACTCACCTTGCCGTGGCCCCTGCATCACCACCACAGCCACCATTTCTTGGGGTCAGGAGGGGGCAGGGGTGTTGTAAGCTAGCATTCAGTTTGATTTGCTTTCATACATTTTATTATTTTTTTTTTCCAAATAAGTGGTTGAGTGCCTCCGATAATGTATGGTTTAATTTGGAACACTCTGGCTTTGAATTACCATTTTCATAAGGTTACAGGGCGTGAATGTGTTACTTCATGGAAAAGGAGGAGCGGGCCAGGTTACAAAAGTTCCCCGTGGCTAAGTCGAGGTCACTTAAAGGAAGCCAACCTCCTCCCCCACCCAGGTCTCCCAGCACTCCTGAAACCACCCCCTCAAAATAAATAAATAAGTAACGCAAGACCTTTTAGATTCACCTAAAGAGGGGTGGGAGGTCTTGGGGAGTGCCCAGGAGCTTCCCCCCATTATTGCATAACAACAACCCTGCAGCCAACCCCCCCCCCACCTTTGCCAGACCCTGATCCCAGCCCTGCCTCCCCACCGGTGGCTGTAGAAACACCAGCTGTCTGTTACTCAAACTCTGACCGAGGAGGAAAAAGCACTGATTATCCAAATACAGTCATTAAAGGGGAAATGTGTTTTTAGGACTGTCAGAGTGATTAATGAGGGCTCGCCGTCTTTGCAAATGCATTTGTTTAGTCTAACTGGCAGCTTCTATTTTCCTATTGATTTATTGCAGCCGTTGCCGGGCCTCGGTGTGTGCGAAGTCAGGGCACTCCACAAATGCACCCTGTCTCAACAGGAAAAGCAGGCACCAGGCTTTGGGGTCCGGGAGGGAGCGAGGAAGGGAGGAGCAGCCCTCCAGTGTCTCTCCTCAGTTCAGTCTTCCTCAGGCCCACTCCCGCCGCCCGGGGAGGGAGCACACAGCAACAAAGAAGACATTTAAAACAAAAATCTGCAGCCCCGGAGCGGGGAGGAAGCTGCTTGCCCTTTGGTCTCTTGTCAGTTCCTAGCCAGGCACTCAGCTCCAAGGTCAGCAGAGACTCGCCGTGACCCCTAGACAAAGCCTGCCCTATGGTAACCCTCAGCCTGCCCATGTTCTCCGCCCTCCAGCGCCCTCCCCACCGCGCCCCCTGCCCCACACCAGCTGTCAGCCCCCGGGTCCACCGAACCCCAGAAAAGGGGACACAGAAAACAAACATCTCTGTGAGAAGGGGCCGGGGAGACCCCTAGTTGCTTGCCCTGAACTTCAGGGGACGGCAAGAAAGTGGCGCTATGGGTGACCCCGGTGGGCAGCTGGAGTCTTCTTCAGTTGGGACAGAGAACTTTAGGAAGTTAGGGGTCTCAGGAATCCCCGTTTCGTGTCACCAGCGTGGTGCTAGATGGGTCGGGAGGTACAGAAGGAAGTGGGTAGATGCAACGCCTGATTTTGCCGGGAGGGGTTACAGAGATGTGCAGTGAGCCTCGAGCCCGGGACCACTGTCACCGGGGGTGTAATCGCGCATGCGTCGATCCAAACAAGTGCAAAATGGTGCAGGGGTCGAACAGAGAAAGTGCTAACTGTGCAACGGAGCGCACGATCCAGGAGCCCAGGGAAGGAAGGAAGACCCGTGGTACCCCGGCTCCTCCCTCCTCCTTCGTCCCACCTCTTTTGAAAGCCAGAAGACTAGAGGTGATGGGAAGGGAACCCCTAAGCCAGTCATTTTCATTCCCAGAGCCGCAAGCTTAACAGGAGCCGGTCCTAACGCCTCTGGCCCCTTCCATCCATTCTTCGCCCATCTTCCTAAAGAAATTCCGCTTCCACGTTTGCCTGTCCCAGTTGGTTATCAGTTCCTCTGCACCCAGAAAAAGCCTTCAGCGACTTCTGGCTTCACAGATGCATTAAGGAGTCTCTGGAAAGGCCAAACCCCAGGACTTGATGCTTGCGAGGTGGAAAAGTGGCCGTGGAAGCAGATAGCAGTAACGTACTGTGGTGAACATGGGAACTATCCAGGATGGCTGGACGTTCCAGAGAGCAGAAAGAACACTGAACCGCGACTCCAAACAGCCGGATCCTCACCCACCTAGTTCTAAAACCTGGGTGGGTGTGGTGCCCCCCAGGGTGAAGTCACTGCTTGCAATGCCACATGCCCCAGTTTAAATCATGACCCCCAGAGCTTCCATTCCAGCTTCCTGCCCTAGGAAGCAACAGATGACAGGGACCCTGCGCCCGTGTGGGAGCCCCGGAAGAGGCTCTTGGCTCCTGGCTTCAGATCGGCTCAACTCCACCCATTGCAGCTGCCTGGGGAGTGAATCATCGGATGCAAGCTCTTTCTTTATCTCCTCCTCTCTGTAGATCTGCCTTTCCAATCTCTCCCTTTCAAGCTGATCAGAAAAAGTCAAATCAACTTAAAAAAATCCAGTTACTGTGTGACCTCCAGCAAGTCATTCTACCCCAGCGGGAGTGTGCTGTGAGTTTGTACCATGCTGGGAGCGGCGGCAAGGGGCATCAGCCTGGTGAGGGCAGCTCTGGTGAGGGTCCTCTGTCACCTGTCTTAGCCACACACAAGTCTCAGGTTCCAAGCAGAAGACCAACTGTGGAAACAAGAGAAACCTCAAGTAGGGAGCGGGAACAGGGGAGCATAGGAGGGGCTGTAGCATTTGACTGCCCCCCCCAAAAGGATCCCCCTGCCATGAGCTCATTGACCTGGAAAGGTGAGCCGGACAGTTGAAGCAGGTGACTTGGGCACTGTGGGGGCACTTACATGGCTTGGAGATGATTAAAAATCAATTTGAGAACTCCCTAAAATTGAAGAAGAAAAAAAAAATCCTCGCCAAGAATCTTATTTCCCATGGCTTTTGGGAAAACTGGGCTGAAAAAGGAAAAAATGAAAAGCAGATTTTTTAAAAAAAAAAATCAGCACAGTGTGTGTGGTGAGGTGACCTTGGCCCTCAGAGTGGGCAAAGGACAGCTACACAGCTCAGCACAGCTTCACATCTGTGCTGGGACCTTACGTCTTTTTGCAGGCTGCGCACACAGCAAGGAGAGGCCACACCCCCCTTCCCCGCCCCCCCAGAGGGCACTGCATCCACGTTGGCATGGACCATGTGTGCTAGCCAGCCTCCAGCTCCCTCTCCAAAGACACCCCAAAAGTGTGACCCTGCTAGACCCCAAGGAACTCACATGACGCATTTCCTGCACCTCTTTTGTAGGGGCTGAGAGACGCCCAGTGCCGCAGGCTGGCCCCTTGCGGTAAGCGTTTGCACAATGCCCATGTTGTGCCAAAGTGCAGATGCCCCTGGGTAGCCCAGAGGGCCACAACCATGGGGAGATTCAACCATTTGAGGAGTCAGGTCTGGTGTTAAAGTGCCCGGGTTCAAGGTCCACTCCCCTCTTGGTTCCAGCATGGGCAGTAATGGCCGGATCCCCTGCCACCCCCGTGGGAGACACTGGATGGAGGTCCTGGTTCCTGAGTTGGTCACGGCCTGCTCCAGCCCCCAGTGGCTCTTGTGGGCATTTGGGAGTGAACCAGCAGCTGATACTCCCTCCCTGGCACACAAACATACATGTGTGTACCTTTGAAATAAGCAAACAAGGGCACAGCATGGTGGTGCCACATGCTAATCCTCTGCCCTTTGCCACTGGCATCCCTCATGGGCACCCGCTCATGTCCCGGCTGCTTTGCTTCTGATCCAGCCCCATGCTTATAGCCTGGCAAAGCAGTAGAGGATGATCCAAGTCCTTGGGACCCTGTACTCATGGGAGACTCAAAGAGACTCCTGGCTCCTGGCTAAGGATCAGCTCAGCTTTGGCAATTACAGCCATTTGCAGAATGAACCAGCAGGTAGAAGATCTCTCTCTCTCTCTTTCCCTCACTCTCTCTCTTTTGCTTTCTCTCCTTTTTATAAAATCTGCCTTTCAAATAAAAATAAATCTTTTTTAAAAACCAGTAAGCAAATACGTTCTTCAAAATTATCATTTTGTTTAAATTCAGAGCCTGGCACAGTAGCCTAACAGCCAAAGTCCTCGCTTTACATGTACCAGGATCTCATATGGGCGCCTGTTCTAATCCCTGCAGCCCCGCTTCTGTCCCAGCACATTGTTTGTGGCCTGGGAAAGCAGTCGAGGATGGCCCAAAGCCTTGGGTCCCTGCACCCACATGGGAGACCCAGAGGAGGTACCTGGCTCCTGGCTTCAGATCAGCTCGACTCCGTTGTGGCCACTTGGAGAGTGAATCAGTGGACGAAGATCTTCCTCTCTGTTTCTCCTCTTTGTATATCTGACTTTGCAAAAAAATTAAATAAATCTTTATAAAGCAATTCACCTGTACTGAACAAATAGGGACTTTCCCTTCATGCCAGTATATTCCCTAGTGAACACAACTTGTTCCACAGAAGTTACATTGTACAAGAAATCTTCAAAAACTTCCTGGAAAACACATATTCTGGAAAAATTATGCATTGCTTTTTAATTAATTTGTGGCTCCAGGATCAACTGACCTTTAAGTTCTGTTTTCCCATGAACTTTCCAACATGCTGTACTGGTATAAATAATCTAGGAATAATTCAAAATATATAGGATGGATACATTTTTATAAATACTGTCCTTTCTTTTCAAGACGCATTTATTTGTTTACCTGAAAGACAGAATTACAAAGCATAACAAAAGAGGAAGGGGGAAAACGTTGTTTATCCCCAAATGGGCCAGTCCTAAGCTGGGAGCAGGAGCATCTTCGGGATCCCCCACATGGATAGAGGGGCCCCAGGATTTGCCTCATTCTCCATTGCTTTCCCAGGAGCATTAGCAGGAAGTACCCGGGACACGAACTGGTACCCATATGTGATGCCAGTGTTGCAAGTGGAAGATTAGCTTGCTATGCCACCATGCCAGCCCCCGTGAACTTTTCAAAGACCCCCACCCCTCACTTACATAAGTAACCTAGGAATAATTCAAAAATATGTAGGAATCTTGCACAGTATATATAAGTATTGTGCCTTTTTATTTTAATTTTTTTATTGTTAATAACATTGTATTATGTGATACATTTTATAGGCACTGGGATTCCCCCCACCCCTCCCACAACCCTACCCCCATGGTAATTTTTTATTTTTGATGATGACTACATGGTTGATCAGGGTGGGAAGGATCAAGGGTTAGAGAAAAGTGGGTGTGATGATTGTTTCCAAATTTCCTGCTGCTTCTTATTTCTGGGGGTAGGGGTGAGAAGATAAAGGGGCCATACCCAGCCTCCCAGGGATGGGGAGCGGCCACCCCGTATCCACCCAAGGTCCTGATGCGGTACATGCTACGAGGGTCCTGCCCAGGTGGTTTGGATAGTTCTGAAATGCTGTCGGTTTTGCCCTCCCAGTGTCCACTGGCTGACATAATCAACCTTAAGTCTCCATTCACCCGGATTTTTGCTGGGGTGCTTGTCCAATGAGCTCTGTTCTCCTTCTGCGATGGTAACCAATGGGCTGCCATATTCTCCGTGTACATCAGGGTCTGTATCCACTGCTCTGCCTTTTCCATTGAGGAGGATGTGTTCTTGCAGGCGAGTCCAAGGACCCTGGGAGAGGTGACCCAGGCCCCACAGAACGCCACCTCCCCACCCCTAGGGCTCACAAACCGGGCGGGCACCCACCATGCAGGTGAGCCAAGATACCCAGAACAGATATTGTGCCTTTAAAAAAAAACTTATATGAAAGGCAGAATTACAGAGAATTCTCTGTAGAAAATTCCACAGATGGGCCCGGCGCAATGGCGCAGTGGTTAAGGTCCTCGCCTTGCACGCCCGGAATCCCATATGGGTGCCGGTTCTAATCCTGACAGCCCCACTTCCCATCCAGCTCCCTGCCTGTGGCCTGGGAAAGCAGTCGAGGAAGGCCCAAAGTTTTGGGATCCTGCACCCGAGTGGGAGACCTGGAAAAGGCTCCTGGCTTCGGACCGGCATAGCATCGGCCATTGCGCCCACTTGGGGAGTGAATCATTGGACGGAAGATCTTCCTCTCTGTCTCTCCTCTTCTCTGTATATCTGCCTTTCCAATAAAAATAAAAATAAATCTTTAAAAAAAATTCCACAGAGGAGAAATAGAGAGAAATGGTTCACTCTCCGAATGGCCACAATAGCTGGGACTAAGCCAGGCTGAAGCCAGGAGTCAGGCGCTTCATCCACATCTCCTACGTGGATGCAGAGTCCCAAGGACTTGGGCTGTGTTCCACTGCTTTCCCACGTGCATTAGCAGGGAGTTGGATGGGAAATGGAGCAGCCGGGACTTGAACCGGCACCTACGCAGGGTGCCCGCATCACAGGGAAACACTGGCCTTCTCTCGGGGGACTTGCTGGTAGTTTATTCTTGGTCAAACAAAGGACTTGGTCTTCTGCTTGCATTTCCTCTCGGTAGTGAGCTGGCAGGGGCCTCCCCTGGCCCTGCCCCACCCAGAGAAGCATGAGGCAGGGGGGTGTTTGGTGTGGTGGTGAACCGACCTCTTGGGATGTCTGCCTTCTGTGCCACGACACCTTATCCAAGCCAGGGCTCCTGCTTGTGCCCACTCTGGGAGTGGGGTGAAGGTGGCGGGTAGTGATGCTGGCTCCCATAGCCAGGTTTCTGCTGCCCATGTGGGAGACCTGCACTGAATCCCAGAGTCCTGGTTTTGGCCTGGCTCTGGCAGGCATTTGGGGAGTGAACCTGCAGCTGGATGATTTCATCCTTTCAAATAAGCTAGAAACAAAGAATGCATATGAAGATGGCTATAACCAGGCACTGGCTGCCACAGCTGGCAAGAGCAAGCAGACAGAAAGTGGGGACCACAGCCTGCTGAGGCTCGCCTGCAGGAGTTGCTGGGGTCTCTGAGCTCAGCAAAGGGCTGCTTAGGTCCAGCCTCACTCTCCTCCCTCAAAGCTGGCTGACTGGGGATGCCCACCTGCACAAATCCCACACCGAGCCAGCCAGTGCAAGTTTGGGAGAGATTTCTGGGGACCGTAGTTTGGGTCTCACCAAGTTGACTCAGAGTCGTCACTGCACCTGTGCCACGAGATGACTCACGCCCCTCAGCAGACAGAGGAGGAAGAGCTGGAGACTCAGGCCCCCAGGCCAATAAGCCACTGCCCCTCTTGGCCATCTGGCCAAAGCTGACCCACAATCCTTCTTCTTACCCCACGTGGGCACAGGTTGCCCCTGGTTCCCAGGTCGGAACTATGTCCAACCAGACATTGTGTTCGCACCATCCAACCTTCCGTTCTTCCAAGCTCATTTTACATAGAGGGCTGGCTGGAGCACCCTCTTCTTCCCCCTCTCTAGGCACCTGTGTCTCCTACCAACACTCCTGAGCAGGAACTGCAACTGTGGACTTCAAAACACCTGCCAACTTACCCATGGCAACAAGCCCCTCTGACAAGGATGGAGACCTTTGACCCAATGGACAACGCTCCCACCTGTGAGAGATACAGAAAGCTCAGGATCCATGGGGCTCCTGGCATGATCAAGGGGCACTGGCTGACAGCCAGGACCGTCCATAGCATGTGCTCCAAACACAAGGGGAAAGTTCTAGGCCGCGGGAAGCAGGTGTGAGCCAGGTCCTGCCCTCATGCGGATTGGGAGCCAACTGTGTGTGCCAGGTACCTTGCATACAAGCCACCACTCAACCCCAACAGCTGTCCCAGTGGCAGCAAGCGGAGGACTGGGCACAGGTCATGGGGTCGGCAGGCTCCACAGCGGGAGTAAGACAATATTGAGTCTCTCCATTGACAAAGCCCTGTGTTCCACCGCAGGGGCCATGGGGGACTGTGGCCAATTGACAGAACACATGACAACATGCAGCCAAGGGCACTCCCCAGGAGCTCCCCCAAACTAGATGATGGAGCAGGTCTTTATCTGAGTCTCCCCAAAGCTCCACCTGGTACCACACATTTGGCCTGCTTGTGTTCTGGGAGAAACAGCACAAGGTATCAGATCCAAGTGGATGCTCTAGTCGGAATGCGTGCCCTCCAGAATTCAGACGTTGGGAGCTTAATCCCCAAACCTGTGTGTTTATGGAGTTTGGAGGTGGGACTTGTGGAAGGTAGTTAAAGGCCAGGCAGGGTCATGAGGGTGGATCAGCAGCCTTTTTCTTTTAAAGATTTATTCATTTTCGGACCCTGCACAGTAACCTAGTGGCTAAAGTCCTTGCCTTGAATGAGCCAAGATCCCATTTGGGCACCAGTTCTAATCCCAGCAGCCCTGCTTTCCCATCCAGCTCCTGCTTGTGGCCTGGGAAAGCAGTAGAGGATGGCCTAAAGCCTTGGGACCCTGTACCTGCATGGGAGACCTGGAGGAAGGTCCTGGCTCCTGATTTTGGATCAGCTCAGCTCCAGCCATTGCGGTCACCTGGGGACTGAATCAG
Source organism: Ochotona curzoniae (assembly GCF_017591425.1). Classification (NCBI taxonomy): domain Eukaryota; kingdom Metazoa; phylum Chordata; class Mammalia; order Lagomorpha; family Ochotonidae; genus Ochotona; species Ochotona curzoniae. The sequence continues at coordinate 857,083 of NW_024465279.1, forward strand.
CTGATGGAAGATCTTCCTCTCTTTATCTTCTCTTCTGCATATATAACTTTGCAATAAAAATTTTGCAATAAAAATTTTATTGGAAAGGCAGAGTTACAAGGAAATGGAGAGACAGAAGAGGATCTTCCATTGGCTGGTTCACTCCCCAAACGGCTGCAATGGTTGGAGCTGGGTTGGTCTGAAAACTAGGAGCCAGGAGCTTCTTCCAGGTCTCCCATGTGGGTGCAGGGTCCAAACACTTGAGCCATCCTCAACTGCTTTCCCAGAAAGTAAGCAGGTACCTAGGATGAAAAGTGGAGCAGCCAGGACATAAAACTGGTACCCATATGGGATGCCAGTGTCACGGGCGGAGGACATGTCCTACTGTGACGTGGTGCCAGTCCCTTCAGCATCTTTCTGAGAAAAGGAAGAGGGGGCCAACATCATGCTGCAGTGGGTTAAGCTGCCACTTGTGGCTGCCCCACTTCTGCTCCAGCTCCCTGCCAATGAGCCCATGAAGGCAGGGGAGGAGGGCCCCTGCACCCACATGGAAGACCTACAAGAAGTTCCAAGCTCCTGGCTTCTAGGCCCTTGTGGCTATGTGGAGAACGATCCAATAGATGCAAGCTCTCTCTCTCCCTGCCTTTCAAATAAGCAAGTGTTTCAAAGGAGGAGGAAGAAGGGGGCCTGAGCTCACAGGTCTCCTGCCCACCACGGGATGCCATCTACCAGGTTGGGGAGGCAGACCCTCGCCAGAAGCCGTTCCTTGGCCTTTCCAGCCCTCACAGCTGCGTCCTCAATAAACCTCTCCTTTTTTTTACGTATTTTTTTTTTTAATTGAAAAGTCAGATATACAGAGAGGAGGAGACAGAGAGATCTTCCGCCCATTGATTTACTCCCCAGGCTGCTGCAACAGCTAAATCTATGCTAATAAGAAGTCAGAAGCCAGGAGCTCTTCTGGGTCTCCCATGTGGGTGCAGGTTCCCAAGGCTTTGGGCCGTCCTCAACTGCTTTCCCAGGCCACAAACAGGGGGTTGGATGGGAAGTGAGGCTGCAGGGACATGAACTAGCACCCACATGGGAACCCAGCACGTGCAGGGCAAGGACTTTTAGCTGCTAGGCTACTGCACCAGGTCCAAGCCTCTCTTCTTTACAGATTGCTTGGCCCAGATGAAGACAGGGACTCAGAGAAGGTGCCTGGTGTTTAGAGCACCCTGGTGGGGGATGGGGGGGGCAGGGTGCTAAGGGGACTGGAAAGGCTGCATCGCCCTGAGGCCAGGGCGGGACTGGGAGCCCTCTCTCCAGCACGCGCTGAGCAGCTTCTGCTTGAACCTGCCACCTGGCAGGACCACTTGGGGAGGTGAGACCACACACAAACACGCACACGGGGTGGCCTCCCAGGCTCACACGGAGAAGTATGATCCAGGAGGCACGGCACTCACTGCAAAGTGAGTCGTGAACTTGCTCCACACCGCTGGCCCCAAGTCGCTGCCACAGCCCCAGGCGCTCTCCTGTGCCCAGGGCCACCATCATGGCTCTGCCCCTGCTACCTGCAAGCCTTGGGCAGGCCTGGTGAGAGGCCTCTAGGAACCCACGGGCAGTCTTCCCTCCAATTCCCTTTTAGATTCTTCCCTGATCTCTGCCCTGCTCCCCCCGACCCCAATACACACACACACCTGCTGTAGACAGTCTTCCCCGACTCCAACCCAGCCACACCCTCCCTCTGGGTCCCTCCCCCAATACGCACGCACACTTACACACACATATACACACTCCCCTCCTCTCCCCTCCCCTCCCTCCTCCACCCCTTCCCCTCCATTTGTTTCAATGAACAGCCCCTTTTATCTATTCTGTAGGTACAAATGAAGCTGTCAAATTTGATCAGGCGCTTGATATGACAGGCTGTGGGAGTCAGGACCCCTGGAACAGAGTGGGCCTTGTCTGTCACAGCCCGCCTGACACTTCCCATAATGCCCGGACTGATGAGATTCTGAGTAGGGCCCAGCACATTTTCAACTCTATTTTGGGTGAAAACCCTTCTTGAAAGATCTTGAAAGGAGCTGGCAGCTCAGCCGCCTGGATGATTAATGAGGGCTGGCTTCGTTGGATGGGCCTCTCCTGGTGCCAACAGCCTTGCTCCCTACAGGCCAAAACGTGCTGCGGAGACGCCCCCCCAGCGCTCCCTACCTACCCCCCCCCCGAGCTCCTGGAACCCCCGAGCTCCCAGAACCCCCCGCTCCCCGCCAAGCCACCACGGCCGCCACCCCCAAGCCACGCATCTCTCCTTCCGGAGTCGTCTCTGCACGTGGAAAAAAGTTCAGCATTGGCAGTACCTCCAGCTGAGGCCAACCTGGAGGGAGCAGAGGCCCCTGCACAGCTCAGCAGAGCTGGTAGGAGTCAGGGAGCAGAGAGGACCGGGCAAACGGCCGGAGCACTGGGCACAGGGACCAAGCGTTGCTGGAGTCCCCGCATCTGATGCAGCTCAGGAATGCCAGTAAACACAGAAGCCTCGGATGTCTCCAGGCCTCCAGAGCGACAAAATAGCCCAGCCCCTGCTTCACGCAAACAGCTATTTAAGAAAATAATAATAATTTGGAAGGCAGAGTTACAGAGAGAGAAAGAGAGGTCTTCCGTCTGCTGATTCACTTCCACCTAGGTCTCCCACGTGGATGCAGGAGCCCAAGTACTTGGCTCATCTTCTTCTGCCTTTCCAGGAACATTAGTGGGGTGGGGGGGGGGGGGCTGGATGAGAAGCGGAGGAGTCGGGACTTGAACCAGCAGCCTTGGAGATGCCAGCGTCATAACCTGCCATGCCACACCCCCTGCCCCACAGGACAGTTCTTAATGGACCAGCAGCACCTATGCAATGTAAGTTTAGCATCTTTGGCCTCAAGATGCCACTTGCTTGTCACACTCCACCATCAGGGAGTTGTCCCTGGCAATTTTGAACATCCCCAAAGGGTTGGCACTGACCCTACCTGGGTCCCTGTGACTTGACAGCCAAGCCACCCCCGTCCCTCCTGCCCCTCAAACTGCATTAGCAGGGAGAGCTCCGTAGAAGAAGGGGAGGGAAGAGAGTAGCTCCCACTCCCACCTCTCTCCTTCTTTGTTGCCCCAAGCCATCTGTGCTAAATAAATCCCATGTTGTTTCCTTGGAGGGTTTCATGCCTTTCCTGGCAGATTGCCACACCTCCAGACTTGGGGAAAAGAACAGTACCCAAAACATTTGTGGAGCAGGGGAGGCATCCAGCTCAGAATCCTATAGAAACTGGTGCTATGGGCCCGGCACGATGGCCTAACGGCTGAAGTTCTCACCTTGAACACACTGGGATCCCATATGGGCGCCGGTTCTAATCCCTGCAGCTCCACTTCCCATCCAGCTCCCTGCTTGTGGCCTGGGAAAGCAGCCGAGGACGGCCCAAAGCTTTGGGACCCTGCATCCACGTGGGAGACCCAGAAGAGCTCCTGGATCCTGACTTCGACTTGGCGCAGCACTGGCTGGCAGTTGTGGTCACTTGGGGAATGAATCATCGGACGGAAGATCTTCCTCTCTGTCTCTCCTCCTCTCTGTATATCTGACTTTGCAGTAAATAAATAAATCTTAAAAAAAAAAAAAAAAAGAAAGAAAGAAACTGGTGCTATAGCCAGTGGAGGACATTGATGCGTTAGGAACCCAGCATTATCGTTTTTGGAGACAACCACAGATTTTTTTGTTCAAGCCGGGTTTGGGAGTCTAAGGTCTCTGACAGGAGGAGCTGCTGAGTCCCTCTGACTAGGATCTTCATCTGGACCACCTGCAGTGCAGGCGAAGCACAGTCCCCAGGGCCAGGCTATGAGGGAGGGCCCGCAGGAACCACTCTCCTCACTGCCCATCTCCCGAGAGACAGAGAGACCCCACGGGTGCCCCACCCAGACCCCTAAGCAAAAAGCATCCATGGACCCAGGATGACAGAAAAGCTTATTTGGCACAAAAAAAAATTGAAATCTATACATAACTTCTTATTTTAAAATATTATTTATCTATTTGAAAGGCAGAGTTACAGCAAGAGAGGGAGAGACAGAGAGATCATCCATGCATTGGTTCAGTCCCCAAATGAACATAATCAGAGCTGAGCCCGGCCAAAGCCAGGAGCCAAGAATTTCTTCCCGATTGCCCATGCGGGTAGCCTGGTTCCAAACATTTGAACCATCTTCCACTGCTTGTCCCAGGCCATGAGTAGGGCGTGCGATCAGAAGTGAAGAGCTGAGACTCGAACTGGCCCCCACATGGGTGCAGTATCTCAGGAGACACTTTTACCCGCCAGGCTGCAATGCCGGCCCCAGTGCGGAACTTTTTCCATAGCAGGTACTTGTACATGACCTTTGTGAAGATGTCTTTGGTGCACGTAAGTTGCTCTCCACCCAAGTACACACCTCTGCACTCTACTCCCCAGCCCTGGTTAGTACCTTCAGAGTCTGTGCAGAGGGCATGCCAAGGTCAGGAGCGGCCATGCTGGGAGCACGGCCTGCAGGCCAACCACCCACCATCAGCTCAGTGCGAGGGCAAAGTGTTCCCAGTGGGAATAAAACCACATATGAACTTGAGCCGGTTGCCGGTCTGAAGGGGCTTTCCCTTGTAGGAGGGACAAAACGCAGCAATTCGGGCCAGCTCAGAAGCCGGGAGGAGAGGCGAGAACCGGGCAAGAGAGGGGGAACCCCGGAGGGCAAAGCCAGAGAAGGTGCCATTCATCTATGCTCCAGGCGTGACGTCAGAGTGGCAGGCCAGAGAGAGGTGGGGGAAGGGGTGCTGAGGCCGTGCCCCCAGGGTCTCCCCAGTGGGCAGCTGAGGTGAGGAGAGCTGCTGTCAGAGACAAACAGCTCAGAGTCTCCCAGACCAATGTATGCATAATGACAAGGTTCTCTCTAGAGCTGAGACCTCGGGGCCTGGGTGGGGACACGGCTCCTCTCTCCCAGAAAAACAACTTTTTTTTGGAAAAGATGAATTTATTCATTTAAAATGCAATGTAACAGAGAAAGAAGAGAGAGCATGCACTCTTCCGTTCATTGGTCCACTCCCCAGAGGGCTGTAACAGGCAGGGCTGGGACAGGCTCGAACCAGGGGTCTCTCACCTCGGTGGTGCAAACCCAAGCACTTGGGCCGTCTTCTGCTGCTTTCCCAGGCTCACTGGCAGGGAGAACAGGCAGTCACACTGGGTGCTGATGTTGCAGACAAAGGCTTAAACTGCTGACCCACAATGCAAACCCTTGCCAATGTCTTTGAACGGAAGTCAAGAACTAGGGAGAGAATCAGGTGAGGCTCAAGGTGAGAACAAAATCAAAGAGCAGTCAGGAAAGAGACTGATGTACGCCATCTGCTGGTGGCCCAGGGAGCAATTATTCCAAACACTTCTGTGGTTGGTCACTCCACGTCCAGAATGGCCAGTCTGAGGACTCCGGTGATAGCAACAAGGTCTGGAGATGGACAGAGGAGACCTGCCATGGATGGGACAGTATCTCACCAGCTTCCTCTCTCCACCTGCCACTGGGGCCCAATGTCGCCACCCACCCAGACCCATTCCTTGGAGCTAAGGAATAGAAGTCCACACAAGAAGAAATCAAACAGCATGAAAATGTGCCCAGGGGCAAGTGGGAGGGGAGAAGATACCTGGTGCCTACATGGGCGTCCATCACCCCTTACCCAGACACAGCCCACATCTGGTGAGCTAGACAGGATCGGCAGAGGACGTGAATCACAAGGTAACTGAGGGCTGAGACGGAGCCAGGTCAGTCAGGGAAGGCTCAGACAACTTTGGGGAAGGAAGGGCCTGGTCGTGGGCAGCACACAGCCCAGAGTTCTCAGGGCACGTTCTGGGATGCACGGGCGGCAGGAGAAACGGCTGTTAAGTCTGGATTCCAAAGACAAGCTAAGCTGTTCTTCAAAGGGTCCTACACATCCAGGGTAAACTCAATGCTGTGAGTGAAGCCCGCCCCCCCCACCTGCCAACTCCCGCTCCTCCCCACCACCACCTGCTGAACCCCCACATCTAGCAGCTGCCAAGTAGCAGAGGGCAAGGACCATGCATCCCAGTCATGCCCAGCAGTGGGCATGGGATGCAACCCACTTCCTTTCTGGCTTCCAGGATTTCTTGGGGAAATAAAAGGAATTTTCCTGGCCTATTAGGCCAGAATACATATTAAAAAATTTTTTTTTCAGAAAAAAAAAAAGCTACATAAAATAGGCCTAAGAGGGAAAGAAAGTGAGAGCCAAAAGCAATCTCTGCCATGCCTCTATGACTTCAGGCGATGGGAGAGGGTGGAGTGAAAATGGCCCCTGCCCCCTGTGCCAGGATGAATAGGACAGACAGAGTTCCTGGCTGGCAGGCAAAGTCAACTTTGCAGGGCCCAGCGAGGGAGAGGGTGCCGGGGTCTCCAGAGCACATGTGGACAGACCTCTCGTTTCCCATTCGGGACTGTCAGCTGGTGATAAATGAGGAACAGCCAGAGAGCCGCCGCGAGTGCCAAGTGCCGTATTGTTAGTGCTAACATTTAATGAAGCTGGACACAATTCCACGCCGTCACCCGCAAATCGCACTGGACAGACTTAATTGGTTAAGTGTGTGTGTGTGTGTGTGTGTGTGAGAGAGAGAGAGAGAGAGAGAGAGAGAGGGAGGGAGGGAGGGGTAACGGGTGCAATGTCCGTGCATGACTTTGCCCTCTGTGGGCGTCCACACTTGATTTCATGTTCCGTGTTTCAGCATCAGCTGGTTCCTGGGAGAGTCCCCAGTGGCCATGGTCTGTGGTGCTGACTTCCAACACTTAAAGGAAAGTTTATACGGATGGGAATTCAAAGATGACATCATTTGGGAGCAAATTTTTCAAAGATTTTTTTTCTAATCTGTGCATAATTTTTAATTTATGCCTATTTTTTTAATCCATACATTTTTTAAATTCATGCGGGTTTTTTTTTTCTTTCCATGAACTATTCGGAGATCAGTCTGTCCCTGAGCAGTCTCTGATACCACGGCCCCTCCTACTCTTCCGCCACAGCTCTGCCATCGTCAGCCTCAGCCCTGCCGCCCCAGAGGCTGTCTGTGAAGCCAAACACACGGAAGGAAGTGGAAGCCAGAACTGTCTGCAAATGGCCCGGGCCCAGGGTGTCTGAAAAGCTGCTTTCTCACTGGCCCCAGATCAACGGTGCCTTGGCGCGCTGTGGCCCGCCTGGCTCGGCCATCCCTCTCCTGCCAGACAGGAGCTCTCTTGCCCTCCATCCCTGATGTGGAAAGAGAAGGGGTCTGATTGTTCTAAGTCCCAGGCCACAGGGTTCCCTGGGGAGCTTGGGAAGGGTTTGGAGAGGAGGAGGTATCCATGGAATGGGGTTGGGGAGGAGCGGTACCCAGCCACCTGGTTGGGGCCGTGCCACCTGTAACAGTGAAGATCAACATGGGTGTGAAAGGCGAGGGACCGAGGGAGCAGTGGAGGCTGCCAGGGCAGGGGTTGGCAGGATCCAGCAGCATCCAGAAGAGGCAGAGAGAGGGCTGCAGAAGCTGTCAAGATAGAGCAGGGTTTGGGGGCCAAGTTCATTCCTGCTCTATACCCTTTTATGAGACTGCAAAGTTCATGGGAAGAGGAATTAAAAGATAATAAGGGCATGCTTTTGTGGGCTTCCCGTGGCCCTAAGCACCCCAGCAGCATCACCTGGGAGCCTGTTAGAAATGTAGACCCCAGGAGCCGGTGCCATTGTGGCTTGAAGGATAAGCCGCTGCTCACTGCTCCTAATATCATCCTGGTATCTCCAGAATCTGGTGTCAAACACCCATTAAATTCCAAGCTGCTCCACTTCCTATCCAGCTTCCTGCTAATGCGTCTGGGAAAGCAGCAGAAGATGGCCCAAAAGCACGGTAGCCTAGCAGCTAAAAGTCCTCTCCTTGCACATGCTGGGATTCCATATGGGTACCGGTTCTAATCCTGGAGGCCCTGCTTCCCATCCCAGCTCCCTGCTTGTGGCCTGGAAAAGCGATTGAGAACAACCCAAAGCCTTGGGACCCTGCACTTGCATGAGAGACCCGGAAGAGGCTCCAGGCTCCTGGCTTTAGATCGGCTCAGTTCCATTGTGGCCACTTGGGGAGTGAATCAGTGGACAGAAGATCTTCTCTGTCTCTTCTCTGTATATCTGACTTTCCAATTAAATAAATAAATAAATAAATAAATGTTTTTTTTAAAAAAAGATGGCCCAGGTGCTTGGGCCCTACACTCACATGGCAAACCCAGGTGGAATTCCTTGCTCCTGGCTTCAACTTGGCCCATCCACAGCCATTGCGGCCATTTGGGGAAATGAACCAGAGAATGAAGGATCTCTCTGTCTCTCCCTGCCCCTTGCGTCTCCTCCCTCTTCTCTCTTTCTCTATTGCACTTCAAATAATAATAAAAGACAGGAGGGAAGAAAGGGAGATAGGAAGGGAGGGAAGGAGGAAGGGAGGGAGGGAGGGAGGAGAGGAGGAAGGGAGTAGGGGCCCTTTGGGGTCAGCCCTTGGTCCCACATAGGAGTAGGCAATCTCCTGCCCAGGATGCTCCAGTTCAGTAGCTGGGGCTTGGGGACCATGCTGGGGAACTGCGCCACCTGGTGTCCTGACGGCCCAGCATTCCTTACTGGAGGCCCAGCTCCCACCTGCCACACTAACCATGAGCAGGTGCACCTTAGGAAAGAATCATTGGAAGCCCATGTTTGCTCTTTGTAATTCTGGGCTGGGAGAGGGATAACCCTGCTGGGACTCAGCCTCCCACACCACCACCACCCCCTCAAGAACCTCACAGCAGCTCTCTCCTGGCTCCATCAGATGCCTCAGCAGCCTCAATCCTGTAACTCTACCAGGCAAAGCAATGAGGACCAAAACCATGGGCTTCCATGGGCTCTTCTGCCTCCTCAGGGATGCAGGACCAAACACTTCCGGGACCTAACAAGGAGAGTAGCTAAGCTAGATGATCTCCAGGTCTCTTCTCCCAGGGGAGCTACTTTTAAAGATTTTTATTTATTTATTTGAAAAGCAAAGTTTTTTTTTTTTCATCCACCAGTTCCCTCCGAATGGCTGCAACAGTGGGTGCTATGGGGCAGGCTGAGCCCAGAACTCCACCCAGGTCCTGTGGGGGAGGGGGTGACTTCCTTGAGCTGACTTCTGCTACTTGCCCAGGCACACCAGCAGGAAGCTGGATCAGAAGTGGAGCAGCCAAGATTCCAACCAGTGTTCATTTGAGTTGCCAGCACAGGCAGCACCCCAAGGACAGATGCCCAATGCACCACCCCCCACACACCATGCTGATTTTGTGTTAGAGACTTGCCACGTGGAATAAATACAGGAGATCAAGGATCAGATTGTCAGACACACTGCAAGGCTTAAGAAGGCGTGCAACCGTACGGAGAGTTGCAGGCGAGCATACCTCTGAGCGCTTCTGTCTCCCTTCCCAGACCAGGGGTGACAGGAGGGTACCCATGGGCATTTTTATTTCTCTGGTACCCTCTCTTGGGGCCCTCCTATGCTGCCGACAGGCACTTGTTCACCAGATGATGGACAGGTTACACTCCTAGGCTCTGCATCCGCTTACAAGGAGTTGTAATAAGAAGCTTACCATAACAAAGCTCACCCTGGCCCCCAGAGGAGCAGACCAAGAACCTCTTCTAAACACACTTGTCTCGCTTCTCTTGGGGGAAACTGGACAGAGTCACCCCTCCCCAGCCCCAGCCCCAACTCCACCGCCAAATGAGTGGCATTTGGAAATCCAACCGGAATTTTGAATTCGGCCTCACAAATGAGCACACCCCAGCATGCCCAGGCTTTTTTATTCCATCCTTGAGTCCTTCGGGAGTGGACTGCTTGCTCAGCTCCACAGCAGCAAATAGGGACCGAGCGGGAGCACAAACAGAAGGGCTGGGCACTTAGAGATCAGAAGCAATGGTCAGTGCATTCCAAAGTGCCACCTGGCAAGGACAGACACTTCTTCCAACATCATCCACCCCGCTCAAGATTCCTTGGGACTCTCAGGAAAATGTCCTCAAAGCCAGTCTCAATGCTGCTCGGCAGTGACAGGTCTTTGCGTGTTGATTTGGGGCTAGGCGGGAGGGGGAACGTGTCTTTGAAACCAGTCCTGGGGAAGAAGGCAGGAAGGGAACCTTCCACGGAAGCTCTGTGTGGGACTGCAGAGTGCAGGACAGCCTCCTGCTGTGAACACGGGTGGGATCTGTCACGTGAGAGACCTCCTTGCCTCCACCTGGCCCTACTCCCTGCCCCCAACAGAGACCTTCTAGAAGCGTCAAGTCCCTGTGATGCCCGAATCACACACAAGTCAGACGTCTGGCTGCTCCACTTCCAGTCCAGCTCCCTGATCACACACCTGGGAAAGCAGCAGATGACCCAAGTGTTTGGGCCCTTGCATTCACGTTGGAGACCTAGACGGAGTCCCAGGCTCCTGGCTTCAGCCTGGACCATGGTACCTTGGTTCTTGCAGCCGTTTTGGGGAGTGAACCAGAAGATGACAATTCATTCTCTCTCTCTCTCTCTCTCTCTCTCTCTCTCTCTCTCCTTGTAACTCTGCCTGATAAATAAACATTTTTTAATGAGAGATACACAAATGCCATGATGCCCCCTCAGTGGGTTTCATACTTGCCATCTCACGGAGAGCCCAGGGTGGCTCCTGAAACCCAGCCTCATCCGGCTGCCCACTCACCCTCTGCCCTCCTCTCCCACCACTGCCTTCTTCAGTCACATAGCTACAACCTCGTGGCCTCCCCAAGGTGGCAGGATGCTCCAACCTTGGCAGACATGCACTCGACCAGCTCCTTTCAAGTCTTTGGTCCCTAAGCTGTCATCTGACCTTCCATTTGAACAACTGTTGCCGAAGGACTACACTGTTGCAATCATGTAGGAGGGGAGAGGGATGGTAAGGTGGGGGAGAACGGCGAAGGACAAAAGGGAAAGGGAAGAGAGAATCCCTATACCTACAAAACCATCATGGAAAAGAATAATAACAATAGAATATTTAAAAATGCTTCTATTACTAATGTTTTCTATTAAATAATACCTTCTACCTACCTGTTAGAGTTTTATATATATATATAGAGAGAGAGAGAGAGATCTTCTATCTGCTGATTCACTCCCCAGATGGCTGCAACAGCTGGTGCTGAGCCCACCCGAAGCCAGGAGCCAAGAAATTCTTTTGGGTCTCCCACATGCATACAAGGGCCCAGCATTTAGGGAGTCTTCTCTGCTTTCCCAGACACATGAACAGGGAGCTGTATCAGAAGTAGAACAGCAGGGACTTGAACTAGCTCCCATGTGGGATGCTAGTGTCACAGGGGGGCAGCTTAATCCATTACCCCACAATGCCAGCCCCTGCAGAGGTGCCAAACACTATGCAATGTAGTGGTATCCAATGTCAGAGGAAAAAGGAGGAAGGCAATCCATTTGAGGCAGATATCAAAAACAAAGGGCCATGGGACAGACACAGTGGGTTAAGAAGTCAGACACCAACAGTTCTTGCCTGAGTCCAGAGCTGCAGCAGCTAGTTCCATGGGGAGCCCTACCCCAGGTTCACTTCATCAGCATATGGGGGAAGGTGACCAAGTCCTTACTGTTTGTTTAAGATTCATCTGCTTTTATTGGAAAGGCAGATCTACAGAGAGAAGAAGATACAGAGAGAGAGAGAGCCTCCATCCACTGGCTCACTGCCCAAGAGCCAGGCTGGACTAACTGACAGAATCCACTGGTGCATGCATGAGACAGAGTTAAGTGTAAGCTGGTTGAGTTTTGGCACAGCAGCACTAGCTGGTAGGTGCTAGGACTAGGGACAAGTCCTGTCAAGCTAGACTGCAGAACCACCTGGAGAGTATGCGATTCAGGACTGGAGGTGGGCCCAGTAGGGAAACTGTGAGCATTTCTAACATGGGCTGTAGCTCCCACTGGTGATCATGGGACCCAGGACTGGGATAGGCTTGGTTAGACAGTTAGTGGCACCGCTGGCATAAGTGTGGGCTGGATAGTGGGGTCGGCTAGGTTGAACTAGGCTCCAACACCCACTGATATGTTACAAGAGCAAGTATGTACATAGTGGCAAGTACAGAGATCAGGGCTGGGGGCAGGGGAGGCCAGGTGGCAGTCCCGGTGGGGGTTTGGGGGCGGGTTGCTCTGACTAAGCTGTAGTTCTTGCTGCTGTATGAGAGGGCCAAGGCTGTGGTAGGCAAAGTCAGGCAGGGCTGCAGCACCCTGATTTGCATAGCAGATGGGGCTGAAGGCAAAACTGACCCAGCAATTACAACTACCAGTGTGTGCAAAGGCTGATGTGGCTGATGGACCGAGCCAGACTCCATACTGGCAAGCACACACAAGAGTTGGCAGGGGAGTGGGGGGCGCACAGCATGATAGCCTAGTGGCTAAAGTGGCCTTGCATCTACCGCCAGGATCCCATAAGGGTACCAGTTCCTGTCCCTACAGCCCCACTTCCCTCCCAATCCCCTGCTTGTGGCCTGGGAAAGCAGTTGAGGATGGATCAAAGCCTTGGGACACCCACGCGGGAGACCCCAAAGAAGCTCCAGGCTCCTGGCTTTGGATCAGCTCAGCTCTGACCATTGCAGCTACTTGGGGAGTAAATCAGCAGATAGAACATCTTTCTCTGTGTCTTTCCTTCTCTCTGTAAATCTGATTTTCAAATAAAAATAAATCTTAAAAAAAAAAAAAGGAATCAGGTCTGGGATCACTTCAGACAAGGTGTTTTTGGGGATCTCCCCAACTGAACTGCTAGACTCAGAACACCAATCATGGGGAGAACTGAAGGCCTGGTGGCCTGATGTGGAGTGTGTGTGTCAGAACTGGGCATCCTCAGTGGCTTAGACAGAGTGGTGGTTGGATACCCAGAAGCACAAGGAGGATACGACAGTCCATTAGGGCCTGCAGAGGACGTCTGGTACCATAGCAGAGGAAGGAGGGCAGAACCAACTGGACAACTACCCCAGCCAAGCACTGACAGCAAATGGAGTCTCTGAGATGTCCCCAAAGGATTTCCTCATCCTTGGAGCAGCAAGATGTGCAGCATTTAAGCAGAACCCTCAGGGCATGCTCCACATCAAGGACCCTGGGATGCTATCATGTGGCTGTTCCCCATACCCAGATACTGAGGCAGTTGGAAGGCTGTGTGCGGCTTCTCCCCGTTCCCCTTGTCTCCTTCCCCCCTCCCCCAGATACAGGAGGAAGAAAAAAGAAAATTCAGAAACAATGCTCGCACCCACTTTCCCCTGTCAATCCTTTCCACCGTGATCAATTATGTAAACATCATCAAACATAAATAAATAAAATGACCTATCTACTTCTCTCAGAAAGGCAGATCCACAGAGAGGAGAGACAGAGAAAAATATTCCATCTGCTGCTTCACTCCCAAGTGGCTGCAACGGCAGGAACTGAACAGATCTGAAGCCAGGAGCTTCTTTCAGGTCTCCCATGCAGGTGCAGGGTCCCAAGGCTCCGGTCATCCTTGACTGTCTTCCCAGGCCACAAGTGGGGAGCTGGATGGGAAGTAGAGCAGCTGGGACACAAACTGGTGCCCATACGGGCTCCTGGCGTTTGCAAGGCAAGGATTCAGCCACTGAGCCATTGTGCCTGGACCCTCACTATTTTTTAAAAGTTTTCTCGACAATGTGCAACTGGAGTTAAGAACAACCCCAGGGCAGGGAAAATGGTGGCACTGTAGCACAGTGAGTTAAGCTGCCGCATGCACTGCTTTCTGGCATTCCATATGGGCAGCAGTTCAAGCCCCAGCTGCTCCATTTCTGACCCAGCTCCCTGTTAATATACCTGGGAAAGCAGTGTTAGACTCCCCCATGGCCCTTGCACCCATGTGGCAGATCCAAAAGAAGCTCCTGGCTCCTGCCTTCGGAGCAGCCCCGCTCCAGTTATTAGAGCCATTTGGGAAGTAAACCAGTAGGTGGAAGATCTCTCTGTGTCTCTCTCCCTCTCTCTGTAACTCTGCCTTTAAATTTTTTTTTTAATCTCAAAAAAGAGAAACAGGACCAAAGAAAATACTTGGCATAAAGGAAAAGGGGGTGTATAAGAAATTGCGAGTGGCTCATGTCACGGCTCGAGAAGGAGGGGCTAACCTCCAAGCACCGGTATCCCAGACAGGCACCAGTTTGTGTTCCGGCTGCTGGCCATCCAGCTCCCTGCTTGTGGCAGGGAAGGCAGTGGAGACAGTCCAAGTTCATGGGACCCTGCGTGCAGCGGGAGACCCGAAAGAAGTTCCTGGCTCCTGACTAGGGATCAGCTCAGCTCTGAACTTTGCAGTCATTTGGGGAGTGAACCAGCACACGGAAGATCTTTCTCTCTCTCTGCCTTTCCAACAAATATAAGTAAATCTTAAGAAGGAGAAAGAGAAGAAGAGGAGGAGAAGGAGGAAGGGGAGGAGGGAGATGAAGAAGAAAACATTGCAAAACAAACCCCGTCATTGTGTGTGTCCCTTTCTGCTCCTGTGCGGTTGTCAGAAGTCTGGATGGACAGGCTGCGGGCAGATGCTCCTGTCTTTTGCGTAATTCTGTAGTGAGGAGCCCGCAGTCAGAGCAGCCACAGAGAGAGACTGTGTGGACAAATGTGGCCAAGGCCAGGGTCAATGTGTGCCCATGGACACAGAAATATTGATGGTGGGGGGGGGAGGACCTGTCTAGACCACTCAAAAACCTAGGCAGCAATTGCTCCCCTTCTCTGCTTGTAAACATTCCTTTCATTCTCTCTCTCTCTCTTTTTTTTTAAGATTTATTTATTTTTCAATTGAAAGGCAGAGGTACCAAAGAGAAGACAGAATCTTCCATCTGCTGCTTCATTCCCCACATGGTTGCAATGGCTGGAGCTGAGCCGGTCCGAAGCCAGGAGCCAGCAGTGTCTTTCATGTGGGTATAGGGAATCCTTCATTGCTTTCCTAGGTACATTAGCAGGGAGCTGGAAGGGAAAGGGGGCAGCTGCGAGTTGGACTGGTGCCAATATGGGACCCCACACCAAATACGGAGGGTTAACCCAATACGTCACAGCACTGGTCCCCACTTTATTCTCTGATACGCCTGCCTCTCAGGGCTATGAACACGCTTCCAAAAAGCACTCAAAAAATGGAATAAAATGAAGCCATAAAAGGGGGAGGGTGGGGAGAAGTTTAACTCCATGTGTAGTTTTTCCACAATACACCATCCTCCATGAGCTTTTAATATAATATGGTACTTCTTTTCGTTTTCTGGGAGAGTCAGAGACTCTTCTATCTGCTGGGTCACTCCCCCATCACCCACAACAGCTAGAGTGGAGCCAAGCAAAAAGCCAGGAGCCCAGGATTCAGTGCGGGTCTCCCCATGGGTGTCAGGGACCCATATTCTTCAGCTGTCACCTGCTGATTCCCAGGGACAACTGGATTGGAAGCAGGGTAGCCGAGCTTGCGACCAGGAACTCCAGGACCAGATCTGGGTTGCTCCTCTCTCCACAAGCTTTGGGAGGCTGTCAAGACCCCTGCTTAGCTCCTCACACTTCCTCCCTCCACATCCTAGAGGGGACTGAGCCTTGCTACCTGAAGACAAGTAACTGGATCAGGTGCATTGAGAAACCTGCCCTTCCCTGCGCAGTGGGTCTAGGCCAGTCAGGGAAGGCCTCCCCACAGCCCCGAGGCCCACAAGGGGCCCTTGCGCAGTCCAGGCATGTCCTTGCACCAGACGGCACCCCTCGAATCCCAGATACCACGGCCCGGCATGAGGCCGGAAGTGCAGGTGCCCCTGGGAATGTAGAACTTGGCTCAAGAGCTAGTTGGTCCTACGTGGCTGGGAACAGACGCTCGGGCGGGAAGGGCCGGCCGGGAAGGGAATTGGGCTGAAGCCGGAGAACAGGGCAGTGCCAAGAGGGAACCAAGAGGGCGGGTGTGGAAAGACAGACAGGAGCTGGGCTCCTCGCTGGCACGCCAGCCCTGCCAAGGCCCAGGCCCAGAGGCCGCAGGGCTCAGGGCAGCAAGGCCCCTCTGCAGGCCTCAGTGTGTGTGCAAGGACCTGCGTGGGCTGTGGCCAACCTGTGGCCTGTCCCCGCTGTCCACGCGTCACGGGAGGCCCAGGAGAGGAACTCTTCTCCCCCCACTCCGCACCCCTTGTGGGTGTGTAACTCTAAACTGGAGCACGAGGCCCCGGAGGGGGACGGAGGGGAAGCGGGGAGGGGCGAGGGGGTGCCGGGAGGCGAGGTTTTTCCACTTCCATTCGCAACTGTCAGGCGGGTGATTAATGACCAACAGGTTTGGAATCGCCTCTATTGCCAGATCAGTATTGTTGCCCGTGACAGCTAATGAGGTTGGACAGCCTTCTCCACACCGAGCTTTGTGGGCCTGCTCCCTCCCCTGCCGAGCTCCGAGAGTCCTGCCAGCTTTTGTGCACAGGAATGTTCCGGCCCACCCCACCCCCAACTCCGTTCCTCCCACACTCACCCCCCACCCCAGCTCTCCCCCAAAACCTTGCCCAGTCCCAAAGCAAGCCCACACCCCAGCCTGCTGCACCCACAGCCGAATGCCCCTTGCCACCCTCTCCCCTCCAAACACACACACACACACACACACACACACACCTGGGGCCAGAACCACTGCAACCAGGGGGTTTAAGGCAAGGGAAGAAGGTTCTGGAAACTTGCTCTGCTTGAGCAGAGCTGACCTCTAACTGTTGGGACACTTCAGCAGGGTTTTTTTTTTTTTTTTGCACTCTGCCTGAGGGTGGAGGGGCAGGAGAACTTAGACAAGGGGCTTCACCAAAAGTTGCTACTGATTTTTAACCAAGCGCCTTAATCCTCTATGTATGAGGCCAGGGTTTCCGAAACCCAGCCAGGGCCTGGTCTAAGGACGAGGAAAGAACAGGCTTTTGTTTTCTTGCTCTCTTACAAATCAGATTTACCTTTTGTGCCGGCTCACATCTTGATACGGTTAAGCATGTGTTTGCCTGTGGTTTAATATTTGAAAGGAGTTGGAGCAGTGTCATAAGCAAACAGGTTAAAAAGGCCCAGAAAGACCCCCCTCAGCTTTAAAAAAAAAAAAAATCTATTACTTTTCAATGTGATATAAATGTATTTCGCTTCTGCTCAGAGCAATTTCCTAGTTTATTCTTATTAAACCCGGAGACGGCTTAGCAGAGTTCTTGATTTATGAAACACATACTAGATTCATTAAAACCTTAAAAGATTGAATACATTTTATCAGGACATTAAATCTGTGCAGGCTTTTTAAATCAAATACCTGCTATATTTCATTCCCCACACCCTGCACACTTACTTAGGAATGTTCAGATGTGGACTGACAAACATTATGGCCATTTCAGGGCCAATTTCTTTCTTTTTTTTTAAGATTTATTGGTTTTTATTTGAAAGGCAGAGTTACAGGGAGGGAAGTAGAGACACAAAGACAGAACTTGCATCTGCTGGTTCACTCTCCGCGCCCTCCCCCATGACAGTATCCGCTGGAGACAGGGCCGGTTCAAACCCAGGAGCCAGGGGCTACATCCGGGTCTGCCACAGGAGTGCAGGAGTGCTTGGGCCATCTTCTGCTGGCTCCTGGGTACATTCACAGCTGGATCAGAATGGAGTAGCCAGAAGTTGAACCAGTGCCCATATGGCGTGCTATTGCTACAGACAAAGGCCCAGCATGCTATGCCACAGCACTGGCCCCTTCTGGGCTATTTCCTTCTCTCTCTCTCTCTTTTTATGATGTTTACATAGCTGATTAGGATGGGAGGGGTAGAGGATTAGGGAAAGTGGGTGAGATCTTTGTTTCCAAATTTTCTTTTTCTTCTTCCTGCCTATGGGAGGGGGAGAGACAAAAGGAAAAGCAACATCCAGCTCCCACCCACCTCAGTGCATGGAGTTGGGGAATGGGCAGGGACTATTTTTTCTTAAGATTTATTTTATTTTTATTGCAAAGTCAGAGTTACAGAGATAAGGAGAGACAGAGGGAAAGATCTCTGTCCCCAAGTGGACGCCAATGAGCAGATCCAAAGCCAGGAGCTTCCTCTGCGTCTCCCACACAGGTGCAGGGTCCCAAGGCTTTGGGCCATCTTCCACTGGTTTCCCAGGCCACAAGCAGGGAGCTGGATGGGACTTGGAGCTGCCAGGACTCAAACCGACACCCATATGGGGTCCCAACAGTTGTAAGAAGAGGATTTAGCTGCTAGGCTATCGTGCCAGGCTGAAGGCCCATTTCCAGGTGGCATTGAGGTCTGCCTCCTCCTGTTCACACACCAGTCCATCTCCAAAGCCGGAACTGCCAAAAAACCAAGTGATCCCATCTTTGGAGTTCAGCTGTGTTCAGTAGGATGTTCCGACACCTGTATCTGCTCCATGCAATTGATGACCTCAAAAACTTTTGCTCAAAAATAAACAACCCCCATTTCCCACCAACACTTTTTTACGGTTTCTTGATTTATTTGAGAGACAGAAAGAGTTCTCATCCTCTGGCTCACTCACCTGGATTCCCTCACCGGCCTGGACCAGGCCGAGGCAGAAGTCAGGAACTCAGCTCAGGTCTCCCACGGCATCGGCAGGAGCCCGGCCCCTGAACTCTCACCTACTTCCCTCTCTGTGTGAGGGAAATGAGGCAGGGGCTCAAACCTGCACAAGGATGTGTTAAACCTCTTAACCAGCAGGCCAAATGCCTTTCCCGCCACGAACTTTGGGAAGCGCCTCATGTTCTCACCTCTCCCATTGTGCAGCCACTGGCTTCCATCCTCATTCGTTCTCCAGGGCCCTACTCGTTAACACCCCACCCTGCTACTCTCTGTTCTCCACCTTCCTTAATGGGCTGCTGTAGATGTGATGTAGCGGCTACAGCTGCCACCTGCCATGCTAGCAATCCCATGTGGGTGCCAGTTCGTGTCCCAGATGCTCCGCTTCCCTCTTAGCTCCCTGCTTGTGACCTGGGAAAGCAGTTGAGGACAGCCCAAAGCCTTGGGACCCTACACCCGCATGGGAGACCCAGAAGAAGCTCCTGGCTCCTGGCTTTGGATTGGCTCAGCTCCAGCCACTGCGGCCGCTTGGGGAGTGAACCATCAGATGGAAGATCTTCCTCTCTGTCTCTCTTCCCCTCTGACTATCTGACTTTCCAAATAAAAATAAGTGAATCTTTAAAAAAAATAAATAAATAAAAAATTAAAACATGGGTTCAGGAATTTTAAAAAAGAGAAAGAGGAAAGAGAAACAGGAGTGATGGGGCAAGGCTAGAGCTTTGAGGAGATTTTAAAAGAGATATTTGGATGAGGAGGAACGCCGGAGGGCAAGGATCATTTATGGAGGCCAAGGCAGGCATGGGAGGGGAGAGTGCAGCACCAACAGGTCAACAGACAGTGCCAAGTGCAGCGCCTGGTGGCTGGAATCGAGGGGATGGGAAGCGATGAGGACACAGCAGCACGAGTGGGCTCCTGTCTTCAAGGAGCTTTGCTCAAAAGCGTGGCAGTCCGGATGCCTCCACAGGATCCTCTGCCCTCCCTCAGGACGGCAGGAGGAATGAGATCAAGAACCTGGAGGTCGGGTGGGGCGTAAGGCCAGCATTGTGGCACATTAAACCTCTGCCTGCAGTGCCAGCATACCAAATGGGCACTGGTCCTTTGGCTGCTCTACTTCCCATCCAGCTCTCTGCTATGGCCCCTGAGAAAACAGTGGGACAGGGCCTGAGTACCTGGGTCCTACGCTTGCAACACTGCAGCCTATATGAGTACCCAATCAGATCCTGGCTGCTTCATTTCCCGTCTGGTTTTCTGCTCATGGCCTGGGAAAGCTGAGCAGAAGGGGTCCAAGTTCTTGGTGAGAGAGCTGGATGGAATTCCAGGCTCCTGATCACGGAGCCATGAGAAAAGTGAACCAG
This sequence comes from Ochotona curzoniae, assembly GCF_017591425.1. Lineage (NCBI taxonomy): Eukaryota > Metazoa > Chordata > Mammalia > Lagomorpha > Ochotonidae > Ochotona > Ochotona curzoniae. Next base: position 876,922 of record NW_024465279.1, read on the forward strand.
AGCGGGGAAGATGTCTCTTTCTCTCTGCGTAACTACCTTTCAGATCAATACACCTTAAGAACAAACAAAGGCCCGGCACGGTGGCGCAGTGGTTAAGGTCCTCGCCTTGCACGCCCGGGATCCCATATGGCCGCCGGTTCTAATCCCAGCAGCCCTGCTTCCCATTCAGCTCCCTGCCTGTGGCCTGGGAAAGCAGTCGAGGACAGCCCAAAGCCTTAGGACCCTGCACCCGTGTGGGAGAGGCTCCTGGCTTCTGATCGGCATAGCATCAGCCGTTGCGCTCACTTGGGGAGTGAATCATTGGATAGAAGATCTTCCTCTCTGTCTCTCCTCTCTGTATATCCACCTTTCCAATAAAAATAAAAAATAAATCTTAAAAAAACGAATTTCACAGATGCACACATGTCCAGAGGTCGCTCGACACTTTCTGTGCACCCGCATGAGTGTTGATTATCCTTGCCAAAGCTGAAACAATGTGTCACCATGGAATGACCTGCAGGTGACATCCAGCTGACTTCTGAGTTGACTTCCTGCCTGACGATGCTTGACTCTCCCTTCCCACCTGCTTTGAAGACGCCTCCTCAGCCCCAAGCAAACAGCTCTTTCTCCGTGGCGACCCCAATCCTAATTTACCCAACTGGAGAGAGACAGAGAGAAACGAAAGTTCGCCAAGTGTCTAAATACTTCAGGATGGGGTTCTTCACTTCTCATGCCTATAACTTACTGAGATCATACTGGCAGGGCCACCGGTTTCAGAGTGTTACGTCACATCCCAGCAGTGCTGCCTGTGACCCAGCTCCCTACCAGGGCACCTGGGAAGGCAGCAGAGGATGGCCCAGGTGCTTGAGTCCCTGCACCCACCTGGGAGACCTGCACAGAGCTCTTGGCTTCTGATTTCCAACTGGCCCAAGCCCGGTCATTGGAGCCTCTTGGGGAGTGAACCAGTGGATGGAAGGTGTTTCTCTCTCTCCTCTTTCTATGCAACTCTGCCTTTCCAATAAACAAATAAATACATTTTTTTTAATTGGGTGTGGATTTCAATTGTTGTATCAAGCCCAACGTACTCTTCGCCTCCACTCTCCACAAGCCTTTTGAAGTGCTGAGTGTGGGATCATCTCTGTGCCGGATAAACCTTTCCTTGGGTATTACTCAACGCTTGTTGCTGCTCACTCTCCACCGTGCTAATAATGGAAACCCACAAACATGCAAGAACTCATTCAGGGAACTTGCCCTTCAACACAGCAACAGGTCACATTCAGTCAATACTTTAGTTGTGCCCAAAAAGGTGCATGCCTTGGATTTCCTTAATCCTATCTGACTCACAATAGAGTTGCTTTTGCAGTTGAAGAAACTGAGGCACACAAAAAGTCATTTTCTCGAGGTCACACACGTAAGATGAGCTGGGCTCTAAATCTAGCAGTTTGACTCCAGATAATGTAAGCCTAGCCACTACTCTACACTGCACGCAATTTTTTTTTACTGAAACTTTTTTTTTTAAGATTTATTTGAAAGGTAGAGTGACAGAGAAAAAGACATCTTTTTTTTTACATTTTATTATTATTATTATCATTTTATGATGCAGTTCCATAGGCTCCTGGTATTTCCCTTATGCCAGCCCCAATTCTGCCCCTCACCCCCCGCCTAGTTCCTCTATATCATTACTAAAGTATAGTTCTTCTTACACAGTCATATGTTCATCATTGCGGGCATGGACAATGGCAGAGAGTCCAGTATCCTATTGCCAAGATAGAGTGAACAGTTTCATTGTAAGTCCATCTTTGAAAAAGATATCTTCTATCTGTTGGTTCACTTTCCACTTGATCACAATCAGCGGGGCTGTGCCATGCCAAAGCCAGGCCCCCGGAACGTATCTACCCAGGACTCCCACATGGGAGACCGGGACCAAGGACCTGGGGACCTTCCCCCTTTCTCCCCAGCTGCCTTAACAGGGAGCTGCATCGGAAACAGAGCAGCTGGGACTTGAACCCAAATGGGATCTGGTGTTCCAAGCGGCAGCTTCACTTGCGGCGCCACAACAGTGGCCCTAAAATAAAGGATTTTTAAACAATTTATGTTCCACAAACATCACAGGTTGGTCTATTTGGTGACTTTGAACAGAGTTCTACAAATCATGGGGCTCTTAAGAAAAAGGGACCCTGGAAGTGTGAATTCGGCCGCCACCTTCGGGCAGGGCCGGAACCCAGCAATTCCAGTGTGGGGAACAAAACCCCACCAGCCGTGTCACCATTCCTTCCAGAACCTACTCCAGCACCCCATGCTGCCAGCGGGGACCCATCCCTTGGCTTCATCAACCTCAGGATTTCCGTTTCCCTCACAGAACCAAGGGGAGAGGGAGCATTCAAGTGAGATGGGATTCATGAGACTGGCCAGGCGTGTGAGCCACGTGTGTGCTGGGGCAGGGACAGAGAGGAGGGACCTGCCGAGGGTGGTGGCACAGAGCCACAAGCCAGCCAAAGCCAGCTCACCCAGAACCAGTCACCCCTGAATGTCCACATAGGATCCCCCCATTATCCGTGGGCTCTCTTCTACACGTCCGAATCCACCGATGCTCAAATCCTTAAAGAGCTGCCTCCACAGACCACGCAGCCCCCAGAGACTTAATCCATATTTTTGTGTAACACCTGATTTGGTAAGTTTTTTTTGTTTGTTTGTTTGATTGTTTTTAGCAAATAATGGCTATACTGTTTGGTTTAAAGAATAGTAACAAGAATTAAAAACACCTGTGCATGTATTGTGCACACCCAGCTTTTTTTCCTTTTTAAAGATTTATTTTTATTATTTTTTCATTGGAAAGGCGGATATACAGAGAGGAGAGACAGAGAGGAAGATCTTCCATCCAATGATTCACTCCCCAAGTGAGTGCAATGGCCGATGCTATGCCGATCCGAAGCCAGGAGCCTCTTTGGGCAGTCCTCAACTGCTTTCCCAGGCCACAGGCAGGGAGCTGGATGGGAAGTGGGGCTGCCGGGATTAGAACCGGCGACCATATGGGATCCTGGGCGTGCAAGGCGAGGACCTTAACCACTGCGCCACCGCGCCGGGCCCCACCCAGTTTTTAAAAATGTGTTTTTTCCATCCACTTGAAAGGCAAAGGACAGAGACAGAGAAATCTTCCATCCACTGCCTCATTCCCCCAAATACACGCAACTACCAGGCTGACGTCAGGAGCTAGGAACTCCATCTGGGTGTCCCCCGTGGATGGGCATGGACCCCAATGCTTGGGCCGTCACCCGTTATCTCCTCGGTTCCTTAGCAGCGAGTCCCGGGGGCAGAACAGGCATCGCTGTAAGGGACGCGGCAGGTGCTGCAAATGGAGCCATCTCCACCACGATGCCAGCCCCACCCCACACTGGATTCACTCCACGCTGGCTGAATCCACAGGTGTGGAGCCACTGCTGGGGGTTAAACCAACAGAGCCACCCAGAGCAAACGCAGGGCGGGGAGCCGGCCATGCCGGGGAGAAGCCAGGCCTGGGTGATGCTTCCAGCCTGCAGCCATGTTCTCTGGGTCAAAGTCCCGCCTGGCCTGGAACTATCACCGACCGGATTTCAGCTTTCCCTTTTGCAACCCCAATAATCTCAGGGACTGAACTGGACCTGGCGGTAGGGAGCGCTCTGTGGGAATGAGGGCCGGTGGAGGGCAAATGCAAGCGGCTCCCGTGCTAGACGCTGACGCAGCCGGAGCAATCTCTCACCTTGAGATCTCAGAACGTGATGCCTCCTGGGCTCGGCATCCACGGCAAGGAGTGCCCGCTCGCGCCCCGCAAATCCCGCCGGTTCCTCTCAGCCTTAAGCCCATCTCCGGATCCAGAACGGCCCGGCTCGGGCCTCGGGCGCCCCCTGAAGGCCGCCTGTGGGACAGTCCCCCCGCTTGGGGGCGAGGCGAGTGGGTGTGGTCTTCTCGCGTGAACTGATGGCGTCACCGACGCGACGGGCCCGGAAGGAAGGAAGGAAGGAGCGTGCAGTGAGGGGTGTGGCGGTTGCTGCGGTTGCCGCGAGGGGTTCGGAGGAGGACGGAGCGCCCGGAGGGACAGCCCGGTACGCGCCCCGGCCCTTGGCGGGCGCCCTGGGGAGCCCGGTGGCCGCTGGGGGGCCGGAGCCGACGGCGATCCGCCCGCCGGCCCTAGCACGCTCTCCCGGGGCCGGCCGAGCAGTCCCTGTCTGCAGCGTCCCCTTCTTGCCCACGACCGAGCCCTCTGCACGCTGGGAACGCGCGAGCCGCTCCCGGAGGACAGGGCGGGGAGGGAGAGGAGCCGGAGGAGGCGGAGGAGGGGGCGTTTGCAGAAAGGACCCCATTGCGGGTGGGTACCTGCCTGCCCGCCCGCCTCGGACACAGCCGGGAGGCTGGAGGGCCCGGACTCGCCCCACTGAACTTGGCCTTCATTCTCCCCCCTCGCAGCCCTGCGGTTTCTGCAAAATGTTGAGGCCAGTTTCAGGATGCCAGGTCCTGGTGCCTGAGCGCGGTCAGAGCCAAGGACTCCACAGGCTGCCAACTCGGGGTGCCCCCTCTCACCTCCTGCACACTCTCCTCCAGCTTGGCCGGTGCCAGAGGCACTGTGACTCCAGGGCTGTGCAATGCCCTGTCCTGTTTAGGGCCAGGTTGGGGGCAGGACAGATCTTTGCCTCTGCCCTCAAACCCGCACCCCGTAGCGTTGTAAAAGAACCCATGATTCCCTTGGCCGTGGCAGGCAGTGAGGACTGGGAGGCCCCGGCCAGGGTTACACAGCCACAAGTGCTCCGCAGTCTGCCAGCTTGTGTAACTTTGGGGTCACCGTGGGACAGCTGCCTGTCCTCCGACTCCCCGGGGGAGTCACAGGAGGTTGTGCTGTGAACCCTACCCAGCCGGGACTGGTTCCCGCTCCCCAGTCAGGGCTGCGGCCTCCTCCCCTGCAGGTGGAGGCGGAGGGAGTGGGCGTGTTGACTGAGAAGAGGGTGTGGACCCAGCCCCATGCGGGGAGTCCATTTCGGGGAGGAGGGCCTTTGCGCTGCCCGTGGGCCCACACCCTTCCTGCTCGTGTCTTCCCTGTAGGAGCAAGGCTCGCTGATGGCTCAGCTGGGAGCGGTTATGGCTGTGGTTTCCAGCTTCTTCTGTGCTTCTCTCTTCTCTGCCGTGCACAAGATAGAAGAGGGTCATATTGGGGTGTACTACAGGTAAGAGTCCCGTCCCCCCCCCCATCCAAGCTGGGATCTTGGATGAAACGACTCCCGTATCCTTGACTCTTTGCAGGCTGCCGAGTGTCTGCGTTCCTGTTTGCTGGGATGGGGAAGCCTTTTCGAGGTGGTCTTTTAATATCAGTGCAGTGTGTGTGTGTGTGTGTGTGTGTGTGTGTGTGTGTGTGTGTGTGTGTGTTGGCAGTTTAAACCTTCCCTTTAAGAGGACACCCCAGACGGGCATTGCGAAGTACATCTGTCAATTTAGGAACGAAATCGAAGGGAAACCCTAACCCTGGGGCATCACTCCTGAGCTGTCATTCCCCCCCACACACACCCCATCCCTCTGGGAGTCTTGGCTTCACACCGCCCGGGTGGCCTGTACAGGGGCTCAGCTGCGACCCGCTGGCTGATGGCAGCTGGAGAACAGGCAGCCCCTCCTCCGCTCCCTTGGGCCACTCTCCCAAAGTGAACATTTCAAGGAAAAGAAAAAACAGAAAACAGAAGCGGCAGCAGACTGATGGTGCCCATCAAGGCAAGCCTTGGGAAGTGGGCGTTTTACAGTACAGAAGGTCATTATTCGCCGTTTTTCTTAGTGCCGTTTGGTTGTTCCTGCTGTTGACTTTGTAATGCAAAGCCAAGCCGCTCTTCTGTAAGTCTTAGGTGTTTTCTAGTTAGTCATCTCCCTGGGCCCAAGTTGTCTTTAGGGACCCCGTCCTGTGTGCCCCGCTCCCCACGCCCCTTCCTGGATGGCCCACAGCAAGGGCTCACACTTCGCTGGGCTTCTCACCATCTGTTCACATGTTCCCATAAAAGGCCTTTCATTTTTATCATATACATTCAGCTTGATTGGAAAGGTAATTCTACTGCTAAGACAAACATTGAAATGACTTTTTAAAAAGTGTACATGATTCTTTGGGCCGGCCCGTGTCACCAGACGCCAACTTGAGTGCGGTTAATTGATAACCACGCTCATATTACCAGAGTCAACCATCCAGATAGATCGCCCCAGGCCCCGAGATAGGACCAAGTAGAATGGGCTTCCTCCCTTATCTGAAAGATTGTGCCTCCTGGCTCGTGTCCACCATTTTCTCCTTGCACAGATGTGAGTCCCGGCTTTCTGTTCGTCCGTTAGGCTCTCTGGGGCGTTAGGGTCAAGCCACGTGGATTCCTCTAGGCTAGATGCCTGTGGGACTAAAGGGAAAGTTGGCACCCAGGGTATTGGTCTAACGGACCCTGCCCCTCTGTCTGTCTCTCTCTCTGCAGAGGCGGTGCCCTCCTGACCTCCACCAGCGGTCCTGGCTTCCATCTCATGCTGCCCTTCATCACCTCCTATAAGTCTGTGCAGGTACACCCGGCTTGGGCGGTGTGGCATTGACTGGCGCATGACTGGCCACCATGCCCTCCCAGAGACTCACTGAGCAGTACCCCATGCCTGGTGCCTGCTCTCAAAGGGGTCCCTGAGGGCTCACGTAGCTAAGTGGGCTTGTGACCTTGACCCCCGCCGGAGCTCATGTCTTCAAGTCAGCCTTGGCAGACTCTGATCTGAATGTGTACAAGGGGAAGTCAGGTGTGCGTATCTAGTTGAAAGTCACAGGCTACCGCAGTAGATAAATATAGACGTGGTAGTTTTGCTGCTTCTAATTTGAACTACAGAAACAGGAACGTAGATTTGTGGGGTTTTTTTTTAAACAGGGCCTGGGGAGAGGAAAGTTGAACTGGACAGAAAGATGAGCTGTGGTTGCTCTAAAGCCTGGCTCTGGAGTGTGTCAAGGACGACTGGCTGCCCCGGAACTCGGGGCCTGCAGCGCCTCACCGGCCTGTTTTCCTCCCTGGGAATTGCTGTACTGGCTTGCAGAGTGCCTCGGGTTACACTCGCTCCCTTGAGTCTGGCCTAGTCAAGGAAAATGGACTGGCCAGGTTTGACAGCCAGAGGCGGGTCAGGTAGGAACAGGCAGTTTCAGAACAGTCCGCAGAAGCCACAGAAATAGACTGCCAGGCTGAGGACCACCCCCCAACCCCCCCGATCCAGGGTCTTTTTTTACCAGACCGCCACGACTTGGCTGGGTCACATGGTGACCCCCTCACAGGAAGCTGGAGAAGGTGGCTTGCTCGCCCCAAGGAGAAGGAGGCGAGCTGGGCCCCTGGGCGGTGAGCCGCTTTGCCTACCCGTGCCCGTCTGACAGTGTGCCATGTCTCCCTCGCTTCCAGACCACGCTGCAGACAGATGAGGTGAAGAACGTGCCCTGTGGGACCAGGTAAGGTGCCAGGCTAGCACAGCCTCGTGCAGCTGGCCTGAGAGGGGCCAGGCTGGCAGGCCTCCCAGCTCCCTGCATCCTCATTGGCCAGCCTGCACAGCACAACAGAGGAACCTTCCAGAAGGCTTGGGAGGGATCAGAGCCCTTGCCAGCAACGCCCCGGCCTCCTCAGTGTTTGTAGCAGGTGAATGACAGCCTGAGCATCCCCCACCTTGGAGGACATCCTGAAGAGAGAACAGACCCTCCAGGCAGGACCTCCCCCGACAATGCTGTGACAGGCGGGAGAGCAGAGGGCCCTAAGCTGGCCTCTAGGAACCAGGTAGAAAGTGCCACAGAGCGTAAAGTGCCCGCAGCATAACCAGCCTGGCATTCGGCACAGTTAGTATTCACAGAGATGAACAAATGCAAGGTCAGCCGTTGTGGCACGACAGGTTAAGCTGCCCTCGGGACACCTGCCTCCCATAGAACAGCACTGGTTCTTGTCCCTGCTCCTCCACTTCCCAATCCACTTCTCTGCTGATGCCCCTGGGAAGGCAGCGAATGATGGCCCAAATACTTAGGCCCCTGCCACCCATGTAGGAGACCAGGATCGAGTTTCTGGCTTTAGCCTGGCCTAGGGCTCGGCTGTCGTGGTAATTTGGGAAATGAACCAGAGGATAAAAGACCTCTTTCTCTTTTCTACCCTCACCCACCCTCCCACCCCCGCTGTCTTTCTGTCACTCTCCCTTTCAAATAAGTGAAAGTCTTCTTTTAAAAAGCAATAGTGAGCTTTGCTTAGAACCTGATCCGAAAACAACAGCTGTGCGTGACGTGCAGGGACAGACCTGTCACCTGTTCAGGCTGCCATGGCAACACCACAGGCTGGGGGCTCAGATCAGCTTCCAGACCCATCGGGGCTGGCTTCTGGTGAGAGCCCCCTTCTTGGTTCGCCTACGACCCCCCTCTGGCTGTGCCTTCCACCTGTGCCCACCTAGAGAAAGAGATCTCTGATAAAGTGTCTCTCTTGTTATGGGAGCACCAGGGCCTCCCCTTAACCCTGTTCACCCCTAAGTACTTTCCTGAAGGTGGCCGTCTCCACAGGTGCCCACGCTGGGCATCAGTGTGTGAGCACACAATTCAGCCCACAATGAGGACACCCGGGAAAATCTGATTGCAATGCAGGCGTTAGGCCATCCTAAAAAGTCACTGTTAATTGTCATGATTATGTAGCTGAATGTGACTGCTCTTGGGCAGTGATTGCTAGAGCATCAATGTGTAAAATGTTCAGCAGAATCAATCAATAAGGTGAAATGTGATGTGGAATTTTGGTGTCTGTATGTGAGTTAGTTGTACTGTTCCATTGAGCTTTTCTGTGCATTTGAGGAAACCTTTTATGGTGACTGTTTGTGGGTAGTGACAAAACCAAGGCGGGAGACATTGACCTTAAAATTCCACAGTGACCCTGTGCGCCCTGAACAGCTCCCTTTGGTCTTTGCTGGCAGTTGCCCTCAGTGAAAGGCATCGCTGACGTAAAAGCGACGAATCACCCCTGGCTTGCGGAGACCGCAGAAGCTGTCCGCTCTTCTTTGTGGAGGTGTTTTCAGGCGATGTAGGGCTGCTCTAAGCATCCGAGATGGCCCCCTTGGCCGCCACCCCTCCCCTCTCATAGGCTGTCCCTGTGGAGGACTGCAGCGTCCTGCGGGGCTCCCAAGTGACTTCCGGTGCCTTGTCCCTCCCGCAGTGGCGGTGTGATGATCTACTTTGACCGAATTGAAGTGGTGAACTTTCTGATCCCAAATGCAGGTACGCCCCATCCCACGTCCTCTCCCACCCTGGCGGGGGCCCCTCTCCCCGCCGTGTCTGAGAAGCCCCAGTTTGTCGCTCGTGCTGAGCCACTCCTTCTGTCGCAGTGTATGACATCGTGAAGAACTACACGGCCGACTACGACAAAGCCCTCATCTTCAACAAGATCCACCACGAGCTCAACCAGTTCTGCAGCGTGCACACGCTGCAGGAGGTCTACATTGAGCTGTTTGGTGAGCAAGCCTCCCCCGCCTCACCCACCGCCTGCTCTGGGCCCCCCTCCGCAGCAGTGTGGTCGGCCAGGGAGGGTCATCCATCATCCGTGCAGCGGTGGGCCCCGAGCACAGGAGGATCGTGGCCAGAATATTCCCTCGTGACCTCGGGCAGCAGACTGTCCAGGGCCCCTGAGTCAGTCATCTCCCTGGAAATCCGGCAAGGCCAGTTCCAGAGGAAGCTCAGAGCTGAGCCAGTTCACCAGTGGCAGATGTGGCAGACAGAGCTAGGGGCTGCCCCTCTCCTGGCCCTCCCCTGGGACCCCCTTCCCCAGGCCACCCTGAATGTAGAGCACCTGGGAGTGGCTGATGGGGCTGGTGTGGCTTACAGCTAATTCTAGAAGGCCATGAGAACCTCCCAGTTCCCCTTACAGTCCCTCGGGCCTTCAGGTTTATCCTTTCACCCTGTGCCTACCGAGTTGGGGAAGGGAACACTTGAAACAAAAGGGGTTCCAGTAGGTAAGTAAACACCCGGGTCGCTTTTACCTGGTCAGAGTAAACACAGAGGGAAACACAGAGGAAACATTTCGTTAGCTTGTGGCTCTTTCTCGATAGTGTTTTGTTTAAACTCGCTTCTACAAATTTTCCAGTAGCCAGTGCCAAAAGTGAATGAATTTTCAACCAGTAGTACAACTTTTTATGGTTCACTCCCCAAGTAGGCACAGCCGCCGGAGCTGAGCCAATCTGAAGCCAGGAACCTGGAGCTCTTCCAGGTCTGCCTTGTAGGTGCAGGGTCCCAAGGCTTTGGACCATCCTTTATTGCTTTCCCAGGCCACAAGCAGGGAGCTGGATGGGAAGCGGGGCTGCAGGGATTAGAACTGGTGCCCATATGGGATCCTGGCGCGTGCTATCAAGACTCATTTATTTGTTCATTTAAAGGGCAGAGGGAGATCCTTTCAACTGGTTCACTCCCCAGTGGCCACAGTGTCCACGGCTGGGCCGTCCTCTGCTGCTTTCCCAGGTGCATTAGCAGGGAGCTGGATCCAGAGTGAAGCAACCAGGACTCAAATCAGCACCCTGGTATGGGGAGCCAGTGTCCCAAGTGGTAGCTGAACCCCCTGCCTCAGGGTACTGCCCGCACAGCTGTTCTGGGTACCATGACTGCACAGTGATGTTTTTTTTTTTAGTTCATTTTTGTAGGGGTAGTATTCTTTTATTGATAATAGGTTGAATTACTTTAAATATATATATATTTGAAAAGCAGTTAGAGCAAGAGATCTTCCATCCAGTGGTTGACTCCCCCTCAACCCCCGTGGGCAGGAGCCTGGAACTCCGTGCAGGTTTCCCGCGTGGGGAGCAGGAGCCAGGCTTTGGACCATCCTCCGCTGCTTTCCCAGGCCATCAGCCCTGAGCTGGATGCAAAGTGGAGCAGCGGGGACTTGAATGGCACTCCCATGGAATGGCTACATTGCAGGCGACAGTTTAATTTCCTGTGCCACAACACCAGCCCCAAGATTCAGTAAATCTTTTTAAGAAATTGTTGATGCACCCATTATTGATTTTTTTTTTAATCTCAAACTAACAGCATGTTATAAAAATATGAATTTTTCTCTCTAGCCCCTGTTTTAGGACATATGGCATTAAGTGAACATTTTAAACCATTTGAAACGGCAAAGAGACAACAGATCTTTAATGTCCCTGGAAAGAAAATTAAAACACTAGGTTGTTTTTCATTAGCGCACTTCTTCGTGTCTGACAAATAAGCCTGGGAACTTAGTGAAGATATAGTTTCTTATTTAGGAGAGCTGGGGAAGAAATACTTGCTTTCAAACTTTGTTTGCTTCTGAATGCCAATGTAGCTGGCATGCACGACTTTTCTTGGAGCCTATTTGCATCTGTCTGGGAGGGTGTGTGTGTGTGTGTGTGTGTGTGTGTGTGTGTCTAGTCCTGTCCCTTGAACCTGCAAAGCTCCTACCTCCGAGGTCTGGTAGTCACAGCTTTAGGCAGAACTCTGCAGAATGCCGCCCCTTCCCCTGCCCCTGCCACGTCCTCCTGGAGGGAGACCACTGTGGCTGCCTGTCCCCAGCTTCGCAGGAGGGCCCCTTTGTGTAGACTTGGTCATAGGATTCCATTGGCCCTGACCCAGTTAGCAGTGCGGATCAGTAACCTAGCAGTAGCACTGAAATGCCTTGTAGAACATCTCTTCTGGTTTCCCGTAGCTGGACAGCAGCCCAGGGCCACAGGTTTTCGCTTGGACTCATGTGTCATTTGTCTGGTGAACAGCTCTCACAGAGGGCATAGGTCATCTCACTGAAAGTTTGGTTGTTCAGATGAACAAATGTGAGTGTAAGCTTCCTCTGGGTGTTAGATGGGCAGGCCCGTCCTCGCTTGGGACTAGGCCACCCAAGCCCTTGCTCACTGGCAGGCCGCTGAGGAAACAAAGTGCTGTTTTGAAACCCTAATCATTGATTGTGTCACCTTTACACAGTTCCCTCCTTTTGACCACTAGCTGGCTTCCCTGGGCATCCACCTAGGCACCCATAAGAGGAAGCTGTCCCTTAGAGTTGCAGGCTCGGCCCCGGGTGACCAAAGAGTGGCCAGTTAACAGCAGGGAGGCGATGCAGTTGGGCAGCCGCAGCCTGGTTACATAGAGTCTCTCGAAGGCCTTCAAGTGTCTTGCCGAGGATCTGGTACCCAAGCAGGCTGAGCCCAGGCGTGAGGGTACAGCTGGAAGGTGGGGGTGTCACGGCCGCCCCTGCACTTCAGATGGCAGAACAGGGCCCACAGCAGACAGCTCATCGAGGGGTTTGGCCAGCGCCTCTGCAGAACTGTCCGTGTCCCGTTCTGTCACCGGACGGCCTTCCTAATGAGGCAGCCTTCTTTCTTGACATCACAGCCCAGTTTTCTATCAGAAACCTGAAAGCACCAGATTGAATGGACCCAACTCTTTCTTTTTTTAATCTATTTATTTTAAATATTTACTTATTTGCTTGTTAATTATTTTTATTTTTGATGATTTTTTACATAGTTCATTAGGGTGATGAGGCTCAGGGCTACAGGAAGGTGGGTGAGATCACCATTTCTTTCCTTCCTCTGTCTGGGGGAAAGAGGGACACAAGGAGAGAAGCCACACGCAGCCTCGCAAACGCCCCTGCTCCCTGGGATGGTGGGCAGCCACCTGACACCAACCCCAGGGTCCCTGCTGTGGGGCATGCTCCAAGGGTCCTGCCCGAGAAGTTTCACACCTTCAGCAGTTCCAAATTATTGCCGATCTCGCCACGCCCAATCACGATGAAATCTCTCCAGAATCCATTGATCAACATAATCCACCTTAGAGTCTCCGTTTGCCCAGATATTCACTGCCAACACTTGGCCAGGACAGTTGATTGGTGTGTTCTATCCTCCATCCTCTGTTACGGTGCCAGGTGCCCTCTGCAGACTCCAGTGCACTGCCACAAGATTTATTTCTATTGGAAAGGCAGATCAGATTTACAGAGGAGAGACAGAAAGATCTTCCATCTACTGGTTCATTCTCCAAGTGGCCCTAATGGCTGGAGCTGAGCTGATCCAAAGCCAGGAGCCTCTTCTGGGTCTCCCGTGCCGGGGCAGGGTCCCAAGGCTTTGAGCCGTCCTCGAGTGCCACAAGTAGGGAGCTAGATGGAAAACAGAACAGCCAGGACACAAACTGGCACCCATCCAAGATGCCGGTGCTTAGAGGTGGAGGATTAGCCAACAGAGCTGTCACGTAGGCCCCATGCCCAGCTCTTTGTAAAAGGCCTGGTGCAAGCTATGAACCCCCTTGTCTTTTGCTTCTGCTGTGGCCTGTCTCAGGAGTACACTAGAATTGCTTCTGTGTGGGCCCAGCGCGATGCTCTCATTGGCTAATCCCCCTGCAACCACCAGGATCCCATATCCACACCGGTTCATATCCTGGCTGCTCCATTTCCAATCCAGCTCCCTGCTTGTGGCCTAGAAAAGCAGTCGAGGACAGCCCAACGCCTTGGGACCCTGCACCCATGTGGGAGACCCAGAAGCTCCTGGCGCCTGGCTTTGCATTGGCTCAGCTCCAGGCATTGTGGCCATTTGGAGAGTGTACCATCAAATGGAAATCATTTTTGTGCCTTCTCTCTGTAGATCTGCCTTTTCAATAAATAAATAAGTAAATCTAAAGAAAGAAAAATAGAAGAATGTTGTATCCATTTGTACTTACACGCGGTTGCGCTGGAGAACCCCATCAGTATGCTTAGCAGCGAAGCTCTGTTACTCTGAGGGCCCCCGAAAGCCCAGCAGAGGCCAAGCCCCCGTAACGCTGCAGCACAGGGCTGCTGGGGCTCAGGTCTCTGACCCCTCTGCGCAGGGGCCTTAGATTCACGGGGAGCACACTGCCTCAGGATACCTATGCGGGTCCCCACACCGCTCTCCGCCTTCCGTCTAGCATGCTCTCTCCTTGCCCTCAGATCAGATCGATGAAAATCTCAAACTGGCCTTGCAACAAGACCTGACCTCCATGGCACCCGGGCTGGTCATCCAGGTGAGCACCGCGGTGGGTGGGGGAGGCCCCTCCCTGTGGCATTGCAGAGCCTCGTGCAAGGGACCCCGTGTTTGTGCCAGCGGACGCTGGTCTGCGTCCTTGCTGCCTTCACTCTCCCACCCGTTGCTCTCCGTGCCCTCCAGGCTGTGCGAGTGACCAAGCCCAACATCCCAGAGGCCATCCGCAGAAACTACGAGCTCATGTGAGTGTGCCCAGCAGCCCACATCCCCCGTGCCCGCCACCTGCCACCCGCCATGTCCTCCCCTACCCGGCCCCCCGAATGCACAGGGCTGGGTCCCTGGGCAGTGGAACAGCTCTTCGCAGCCACCGTGACAGAGAACTTTGCACAGCTTCCAGGGTGGGAAGGAAGCAGTCGGCTGTCCCTGGAGGAAGGCCGGGACTCTGCGGGGCGCATGGAGCCCCTCGGCCACGCCACCCTGACCACAGCCTGCTTCCCTCCCCTTCAGGGAAAGCGAGAAGACAAAGCTGCTCATCGCCGCCCAGAAGCAGAAGGTGGTGGAGAAGGAAGCCGAGACGGAGCGCAAGAAGGCCCTCATTGGTGGGACCGCGGTTCTGTGACCCCTGGCCGGGCGGGAGGGCTGGGACCACAGGGGACAGGCATGGGAGGCACTGGTGTGGCCGCAGCACAGGGTGCTTCAGCCGTCTCCTTGTGCAGGACTGACACTCGTGTCCCCGAACACAGCTGCCGCCTGGTGGCGGGTTTTGACTGTCCACCTCTGAGCCCGTTAAGTCTTGAGTTTCCAACCCTGTATTTCAGCACCATAGTACTTGCCATGTGTGCTAAGTGTTTTGTGCAACTGCAGTCTTCATCATTGTCATACGTGTGTGTGTGTGTGTGTATATACAACTATGTAAATGATGAGACATATAGGTCAAATGAAAACAGCCCTGCCTGTTAATATGTTTAAGATTTATTCAGTATTCATTTGAAAGCAGAGTAACAGAGAAAAAGACGAGTTAAGAGATCTGTGTGCTGGTTCACTTCCCAAATGGCTGTGATGACGGGACAGTCGAGGCTGCAGGCAGGAGTCAGAAGCTGCAGCCTGGACTCTGATATGGCTGCAAGGACCCAGGCACTCGAGCCGTCCTCTACTGCTCCCCCACGCACATTAGGAGGGGGCTGGCCAAAAAGTGGAGCAGCTGGAACTCAAACCAGCACCCCAAGATGGGATACCAGCA
Organism: Ochotona curzoniae; assembly: GCF_017591425.1. Classification (NCBI taxonomy): domain Eukaryota; kingdom Metazoa; phylum Chordata; class Mammalia; order Lagomorpha; family Ochotonidae; genus Ochotona; species Ochotona curzoniae. The sequence goes on from NW_024465279.1 coordinate 892,076, forward strand.
TTGGAGCTAAGGCTTAACCTGCCGTGCTGCAATGCCAACCCCATTCCTAATCATTTTAACTTCATAATGCTGACCTGTGCTTCCTGGACACCCTCCCACCCCTCCCGTGAGCCCTGTATTTATTTATTTACTTACTTACTTGTTTATTTTTATTTCTTTTAAAGATTTTTTTTGTTTGTTTTGAAAGAGCAGAAGAACAGAGAGATTTTCCATCTATTTGTTCACAGCCCACATGGCTGCCGAGGGCAGCACTAGGTCCAGACCAGAGCCAGGAGCTTTTTTTAGGTCTCCTACATGGCTGGCAGGGTCCCACATACCTTGGCCATCAGGCAGGACATGCACCGACCCCCTTACGGGATGCTGGTGTTCTAGGCGACAGCGTTACCCACTGTGCCACAGCACCGGCCCCAAGCCCTAAGCGCTGACTACGTGCATGGACTCAGTCCTCAAAACCACCATACGAATTACACGCTAGCCTCAACCACATCCTACTGAATCGAAGCAGAGAGGGTCAGTGCCATGGCCAAGGTCATGTGTGTGTAAGTAGTGGAGCTGGAGTTGATCCCCTGGGACTCTCACCCTGGAACTTGTGTCCCTCACCACTGCACTGTGTCATTAACAACCCACCCAGGCAGAAGCTTCTTAGTGTACCTTACTCTTGGGGCTGTTGCTCTGAGAGGGTAGGGCCTGGCCCTCTGCTGCCCGTCACTGTCTTGTTGCTGATGCACAGTGCTGTGCCCACACCCCATGCCATGTGTGCTGCCTGCCGGGTCAGGGATCTCTCTCTCTCCAAGCTTACTTGCTGTCATGGCTGAGGGCAGTTGGGTCTGGGCAGGTAACGTATCGGAGCTCTGAGTCTGTTCTCCACCTCACCCATCCAGAGGCAGAAAAAGTGGCCCAGGTGGCAGAAATCACGTATGGACAGAAGGTGATGGAGAAAGAGACAGAGAAGAGGATCTCAGAAATCGAAGGTAAGCAGGAGTGTCAGACGCCCACCCGTGGCCAGCGGGCAGGGCCAGTCCCCGTGGCCCAGTGGCTCTGCCCTGCCAGCTCACAACCACATTGCCCTCGGCCTAGAGTTTGGAAATGTTGACACCTGGAGTCGGGTGTCCACACCCAGAAGCCACCGTGGCTTGTGCTGCTCTTGGCGCAGAGCCGTGAGGTGCTGGGTACCAGGTTAGGCCCCAGAAAGGGAAAAAAAAACTAGTCACTTGGGGACAGTCAGCAGCCACTTTGACAGGACCAGACGGAGAGCGAGCCAGGTTTGCAGAAGATGCATGGTCAGCACCAGCAGCACTGTGGCTGGGGAGCCGAGGCCCCACCCCTGCCAGCACCCGCCTGGTATGAAGCAGGTGCCAGGGTGGAGGAGGGCCCTGAGGCCTGGCCTCAGGCTGCACAGTGTTGGCGGTAATGACGCCCCTCCCTCACAGAGGCCTCTGGAGGAGTCTTCAGGACATCATGGTTCAGAGCTTGCCCTGCACAGGGAGCTCTCAGCCACACGGACACTCCTTAGAAGGTGCACAGGGCAGACGGCACCATGTGGCCTCTGCCTGGAACAAAGCCACAGCGGAGTGTCCTCCCCACATCGAGGAGTTCAGCAGGTCGTAATCTAGACGCACACGCACTGCAAGTCCCCTCGTAGGCTCCTGCCAGCTGAGGCCCTGTATTCTGGGAGTTCGTCCTGAGACCGGCGGCAGTGACGGTCGGCAAGGACTGCGCTGTCTGTTGGTGGTGCTCGGCCTCGGAGGGGGGTCTGCATCTGGCTGTATGCAGAGCTTTCTTTGGGCTTCTCTTGCTTTTACTGTGTAGCCCAAGAGGAGTGAGGTGGAAGGTTCTGGAACTGGAGCCGTAGCTGGAGTTCCACCACTTGCTTTACAGAGACAGAGGCCCGGTGTGCAGGAGGAGGTGGATAGCGTCTCTGGAAGCTGGGCACGCTCTGGTCTTGCCCTCAAAGCACAGCTTCAGAGCCACGGCCACAGGGTGACCGACAGCTGCTTGCCCCGGGCACAGCCGCCCTGTACTGTTGCCTTCTCTTGTGCGATCGTGGCAACCCCTGGCTTTTGCGCTTCATGCGGTTCTCTGTATTCATGCCCTCAGATGCTGCATTCCTGGCCCGGGAGAAGGCAAAAGCCGACGCTGAGTGCTACACGGCTCTGAAAATAGCCGAGGCCAACAAGGTGATGACCAGCACAGCCCACAGGGCGGGAGGGCAGGTGGCTTGAGGCTTGGATTTGTGTCAAGAGTGTGAATTTATTGCAGTGCAAAGATTGGAATTCATACATAGTTATTTCATTTTTGTTTATGCATTTTTCACATATTGTTGAAAAAAAAATGTTAGGGGCCAACCTTGTGACCCACTGGTATCCCATGTGGGCACTGGCTTATGTCCCAGTTCCTCCACTTCCCAATCCAGCTCCCCATTAATGGCCTGGAAAAAGCAGTGGAAGATGGCCCAAGGGTGCGGGCCCATGCACCCACGGGGGAGGTCTGGAAGAAGCTCCTAGCCTGGCTTAGACCTGCTCTTGTGGCCATCTGGGGAGTGACCGGGTGGAGGGGAGATGTGTGTGTGTCTCCTTTCTCTGTTACTCTGCCTTTCAGATTCCTAAATCAATGCATCTCCAGAAAGAAAGGGAAATACAAACCTTGATAGACGTTTCATTGTTGCGCCAAACGTGGGAACTTCGAAACTCTTGCGCTGTGTTTTGGAGAGCTGATATTACTTTTTGTCTTTAGAGCAGGGGTGGGGGAACCCGTTTTCTGCGCATGGGCCGTTTGGATAGTTCTAGCATCATTCACAAGCCACACAAAATGAGCAGCTTAAAAATCAGCCTGTTACAGAGTCCCGAGTGCCCCTGAGGGTGCGAGCCTTCCACGGACAGGCCATCTCCGGCCCCTGCCCAGCCGCACCCTGAGGGGGACACCGCCCCAGCTCTCCCTGCCACTGTCCCACCTGAGCTTCCTGTCTCTCTTCCCAGCTGAAGCTGACCCCGGAGTACCTGCAGCTGATGAAGTACAAGGCCATCGCCTCCAACAGCAAGATCTACTTCGGCAAAGACATCCCCAACATGTTTATGGACTCGGCGGGCAGCCTGGGCAAGCAGTTTGAGGGGCTGGCCGACAAGCTGAGCCTTGACCTGGAGGACGAGCCGCTGGAGGCAGGCGTGAACGAGGACTGAAGGGAAAGCCTTGGTTGCTACAGCCTCAGATGACACTTTACAGAAGAAATCTATTTTTTCAAGATGAAACTGAATGTTCCTGCCCTTGCACACTACCTTCTCTGACTCTCTTCAGGCGACTGTGGTGAAGGAGGAGGAAGGGATTGAAACAACTCCCCGCTTCCTGGAGGGGAGGGGGCTGGGGGGTGATGATTGGGGGTTTTATTCAGGTAAGTGGGTTATAGGACTTCTGATAAGGTTTGTACACCGCGCATCCGGTCTCTGCCGGGCCCGGGCTCTGTCCCTTTGCAGATGGCCGAGGTAGGAAGGAGCAGGCGAGGCTGAGGGGGGTCACTGCTGTGGGACTGCCTTTCCCTCCCGGCCCCCTTGTCCCTGCCTCTCCCCGGTGCCGGGGGTCTGTGGCCGAGGCTCCCACGGGACAGGTGTGCACCTGATGCACTGGCTAGAGGAGCCGTAGAACCCCAGCTGCAGGGACACGAGGCAGCTGGTGTGTGTGTGTGTGTGTGTGTGTGTGTGTGTGTGTGTGTGTGTGTGTGTCAGTGCCCTCGTGAGCCGCTGGCCTGTGCAGTTGTCAGGGTTACTGGTGCTAGGTCTTGCCAGATTTTTCCATACCCTACGCTCCTGGCCAAGGGTTCGGAGTGGTGACGCCTGACTCCATGTTTCCAGAGCCAGAGTTTTGTCACCACCACACAATTCTTTTCGGAACTTTTCACCTGATCTGGAGTTTGGTTTTTCTCAGTACCAAGAAGAACAGGGACAAAGAACCCTCACATGTCCTGGCTGCTGAAGTGGGATCACTGTGCCCACCGGCCTTGTGGCCCCTGCATGGGCCCTGGCCGAGCCTCTTCTGGTCCTGGAGACTGTACCCTGGGGAGCTGTGACACTTGGAGGTGAGGAGGAAGGACCCGCCGAGAGAATACCCTACCTGCTTTAGCCCCGCCTCTGGCCTGTGCTGCGAGTTGGTCTGACACCGTGCTAAAAGGAAGACTGCCCTCAGTACTGTGTGCTTTTAAATCCAGAGCCCCAGGCAGCCACACGGAAAGCAGACTAAATGTTAGATCCCCAGAGGCAGCTATGTGGCCGCAAGTCAGAGTTCCCACCCAGGTGCTCAGGCTGGAGCTGGCTGTGTCAAAATCCATTCCCTGTTTCTGTTTTTCATAATTAGCTAGGAAAACATGTGGTCACCCTGGGAGATGGAGGGTGGGAAAAGCAAAAATGAAATGGAAGAAAGGTCTTACTTATGTTCTAGAATCAGGGTTTGGCTGGGGGTGAGGGGAGCTCTGATTTGTCTAGCCATAAGCTATTCGGTGAAAAGCAGCTGTCTGTAGTTGCCTGTGTCACCAGCTCAGGCAGAGTGCTTGGTCTCGTTAGGCCAATGCTGTGGGACCTTGCTGGATGTGATCCCCTCTCGGTTTTGGTCTCACACCCAGATGTGCAGTTCACAGGATGGTCCCAGAACATGGGCCAGCTGGTCTCAAGCAGCACCTGGCTTGTCAGGGCTTGTGGGTGGCCTTTAGCCAGTCTAGAAAGACATGATGGGCTAACTCCCCTTACTTCAGGTCTTGCTGTAACCCCTGTGACTTCTCGTTGTTGCAGCTCTAGTCCTGGTCATACTTTGTAGAACCTCCAAAATGTCCCCAAGAAGGACAGGTTGTAAGGGTTCCAGCCCCTGCAGAAGGACCAGCCTGAGGCATCCTCTCAGTCCACCGCTGTTGATCAGGGGTTGGGAGGAACTTGATGTGACCAGCACATGCTGTTCATGAGTACATCCCTTCTGGGTCCTCAGAAAAGCCCACGTCCATACCACGGAACAGGGCAGGTGCCTCTCGGAACGGCACGATGGGTTCTCGGAGCTCAGACCTCACTGGTACCAGGGATGCTTGTTCTGGACCCCAGAAGAGCCTCAGTAGCCCCACCGCCACCACCGCCACCACCACCACCACCACCAGCTTGGGACAGTGTCACCTCCTCTTGAAACAAAAACTGTTGTCTTGGCCGTTAGCATTAAATCCAGTAGTGGCCAGTCCCCTTGGACCATCGTGGGCGTCAGCTCTTCCCTGAGCCTGGGACAGCAAGCCTACATGTCTGTGAGGCTTTGGTTTGGTTTGGTTTTTTTTTTTTTTCACCACTTGCTAGAATATCTGATTTCTAAACATGTGAAATGTGATAGCCTGCAATTTTGTAGGCAGTGCTGCTAATCACCCAGTAGGACTTGTATCAAAATAAGCACCCATTGATAAAATTCCATTTTTTTGCGGCAAGGGAAAAGTCACCTTGATTGAATGTTTGTCACTCATTAAACTTGGAAGTGATTCATATTCAATACTGTTTTTAGTCACTTTTTAAATGATATAGCCAGGATGTTTGCAAGGAAGCCAAAGTTTGTTAATATATATTTTTTTTCTATAAATGAAATAAAGCAGATCTGTGATTATACTAAGTTGGGGGGGGGGCGGAGCTCAATTGATCCAAAGAAAGGAGGTGTTTCATAAATGATCTGCAACAGTCGATTCTGTCTCAGTGTTGATGACGTGACCATGGAAGGGTTAAACAGAGTTAAAATGGTCCCAGTTACCGACTTTGGCTGTCTTGGTGTGACTGAGGCTAAGTTGTCCCTTAGCTGTGGCCACTGCGTGTCTGTGAGTTAACCCACTTTAGTTCTAGTCCAAGGCCACTGTTTTGTTTCCTTCTGGAAGAGATGACAGTCATTCGCTCTGCATCTCCACTCCTTTGTTATTGCTGATGAGGGGATAGTCAAGCTAACTTTGACAAGGCATCCCAGGGCTTCTCCCACCCCTCCCCCTCCGCCGTGGCTGTACCACTCACCCTCCTGTGTCGATCACTCTGTAAGTGACCCTGCCGGGTTCGTTGTTGCTGGAGGGATCCTTTTGGACAACACTAAAGATCTTGTATGAATTTATGTCTTAACTTTCTTTTCCATCTTGCTAAATAAATTGTGTCTTTGTATCTCCTTTTCATTGAAGTGAAATTTAACAGCAACTACTTTAGGATAGGTGATATAAAGACCAGGACTTTCTTAAAATATGTGTCTACAGGGGCCAGTGCTGTGGCTTGCCTGGTAGAGCTGATACCTGTGGTGCGGGCATCCCATACGAGCACTGGCCTGTGTACCTGCTGCGCCACTTCCAATCCAGCTCCCTGTTCATTAACGCAACTGGGAAAGCAGTGGAGGATGGCCCAAGTGCGTGGCCCCTACACCCACGTGGGAGGCCTGAAGAAGCTCCTGGCTCCTGGCTTTGGACCAGCCCGGCACTGCCGTCGCAACCATTTGGAGAGTGAACCAGCGGATGGCAGACCTCCATCTCTCTGTAACTATTCCTTTCAAGTAAATAAGTAAGTATTTAAATATATACATATATATATAATTTATATCCATCCTCACCATAAATAATCAAAAAAAAAAACCCTAATCTACAAATATAGTATACTTCTTGGCAGGTATTATCGAAGAATTGAAAGAATTCATATACCACTGCAATACTGCTCCAAGGGCGGAGTTACTTCCTTTCTTGAAAGTCAAATACCTTTTATTATGCTATATCGTGTTACATAATAATTATGGAAGGCATCGTTTGGGGCTAAGCGCCGACACTGGGCCACCTGGGTAAAACTCCAATCTGAATTACTGAACTAAAGGGCAGACTGTTTCAGAGGACCCAAACTCACTGTATGTCACCTTGGTGGGGAATCACCACCTTGGACTAGAATGAGCATTGTCCAGGACGGGACAGGATGCGCAGCCATTGTGACTGTCAGATCAAGCATGAATAAGTATGCCCCAATGACTGGGGGAAACGTACCCATCTAAAATCCACACTTAACCGGCCATCCAGTATTTTTATTTGTTAAAGCTAACAATCCTAACCCAGACTTTCTTGTTTTTTTTTTTTTAAGATTAATTTATTTTTATTGGAAAGTCAGATATACAGAGAGGAGGAGAGACAGAAAGGGAGATCTTGTGTCCGATGATTCACTCCCCAAGTGGCCACAATGGCTGGTGCTGCGCCAATCTGAAGCCAGGAGCTCTTCCAGGTCTCTCACGTGGGAGCAGGATACCAAAGCTTTGAGCCATCCTCCACTGCTTTCCCAGGCCACAGGCAGGGAGCTGGATGGGAAGTGGAGCTGCCGGGATTAGAACCAGTGACCATATGGGATCCCGGCGAGTTCAAGACGAGGACTTTAGCTGCTAGGCTACTGAGCCGGGCCCTAGGGTTTTTTTCAGTGGTGTTCCCAGTCTGTGTGCTGGAAAGCCTGCTTCATGGGGAACATGAACTCAGAACTGAATGTGTAGGTTAAGAAAGTAACTAGGCGTTGGATTGCCCAGGTTCAGATTCCTGCTCTGCCACCTGTGTACACTTCTGTTTTTGATTCTATAAAATGAGTCAAATGGGGACCAGCCTGTGGCTTGGGGACCCTGGTATCCCATGTGGCAGTGCCTTCACTGGCGCGATCATCTTGAAAAGCAAAAGCAAACCAGCAGATCCGGGTTCCGACTCCCTGCGTCTGCCTCTCTCGATCGCTGGCCCTTTCAAAATCTTAAAATAATAATTAAAAAAATGCATAGTGCTCAGTTAGCTCTTCTGTGGTTCCTTGGGGAACAGAGAAGAGGAAATGAGCTTGAAGAGATTGTACATAATTTGCTTAAGACGGTCTGGCTGAAGTTTGAAGCAACAGGTGGATGTCACCAGCTGCAAATGCAAAAGACCAGAGGCTGGAGTGGGTCAGAGCGCCTCCTCTGATGGTCTCAATGTCACAGCTCTTGCACCGCATGAGGAGCGCATGAGGGACCTCCCCAAGCCTAGGGTTCTAGGATCCCTGCTGCCATCGCAGACACCAGTGGGAAGCACACGTGGGGAGGGACTGCTGGGCTGCGTTCATTGATGCTGGAACATGCTCTTCAGAGCCAGGTAACCAAGCAATGGTTTGTTTGGTTTTCTGGTTTGTTTGGTTTTGTTTTTTAATATCCAAAAAGAATCACAGTAGGTTGGGAGGGAAATAATTTTGAAATCCATGTTCTGGTTTTCTCATCATCCAGGGCCTTCAATTCCAGAGGTAAAGCTCTTAAACAGTTGGTGGCATTTATTAGTGAATAAGTACACTAGGTTTTTTAAATGACTAGAAAATTGGTTCCTTCAGATATTTAGCTTCTTCATCATTCTCTTTTCCCCCCTTCGATTCTTGCAAATTACTGGAGTAATTTAAAGCCCATTACCAGTGATGAAGTAGGTTTGTATTTTTCAAAGATTACGTGGTAGGAGAGAATGAACGGTTCAGCTGGATGGCTAATGTCCCAGGAAAAGGAAGAACAGACACTAAAATAAAATAACGAACGAGACAAATGGAATGGATTCTTTCTAAAGTACAGCCAACAGGTGCAAAAATTAGAATGTTGATGGGACCGAGGTCGCTGTGAGCCCTTTCCCTATTTCCATTGTTGTAAGGTCAAAAATGTTAGAGGTGAAGTGAGTTCACAGGAGCCTCTCTCCTCTCTCTCTCTCTTTCTCTCCCTCGCCCTTTCCCCTCTCTCTCATCCTGCTCTCCCTGGTTCCTTCCATGCGGAGGCGAAGCACCTGCTTGGCGATGCCCGCATCCCGTGTCGGGGCGCCTCCTGTGAGTCCCAGCTGCTCCTCACTCTAATCCAGTTTCTGAGAAGCAGCATGTGTCTGAGAAGCTGTCCAAGAGTGTCTGAAAATGTGGAGAGCCCTGTGCCCCTCCTGAACACCTGCCTTTGGCCTTGATCTTTCTGTTCTTTCAAGAGTAAATCGGCAGATGTCAGATTTTCTTCTCTTTGCCTCTCCCGCTCCCTGTTGTTCTAACATTAAAAAAAAAAAAAAAAATCTTCACAAAAAATGTTCCGGAAAGTCCAGAGAAGTCTGAGATGCAGCACAGGTGATTGGGGGTACCTGTGTCAGCTCAGGCTTCCTGCTGGGCATCCTAGCTCTCCATCCACCACTGCTAGGCAGGGCGAGGGTCCTGGGATTGTGGGCAGCCAGAGCAACAACCAGCCCCAGGCTTCACCCACTGGTTGCCCAGCGGTGACCTCTGGGGTTTTAGGGATATGGAATTACTGCCTAGGGACATCGATGGGTAAGGCCACTGTACGTGTAGGTGAGGAATGAATCCTGAGGGACACCCAAAAACAGGGCTTCTGTACTTGCAGTTAAGCAAGGGGACTGAGACCTGGTGGCTTAGAGGGCAGAGACCTGATGATCTTTATGGGTCAGACTGATGTACCAGCCTACATGGAGATCATGGGTAGGGCGTGTTAGCCATGGAACATGGCTGACCACCACATGCCAGTGCACACACAAGCTATGGCTAGGGACCTGTCTGAAAATGTGGCTAGATCCTAGTACCTGACAGTGAGTGTCTGATAAGGGGATGGGTCACCATTAGATTGGGCCATGACACCAACCAGCACACAAGAGAACCAGGTCTGAGGTTAATTCTTGGAGGTTATGTGGGCCCAAATCTGTGGAACCACAAGTTCACTGATTAGCCTGAGAGTTGGGATGTTGATGGGCTGAGCTAGGCATGGTCATGGAACTCACGGATGCTCACCAGTACTGGGGCTGGGAACAAGTGGGCAGGTCCAGGCCACAGCACCCACATGAGCACCCTAAATCAGGCAGTGGGGCCGCACCAGCTCATACAAAGCCCGGGACGGATGGGGCAGGCAATGCCTGACTAAGGACCAAGCATCCACTGGCATGTATGAGATCTAGGTCTGGGAGTGACCAAAGCAGAGGAACCTGGGAAACTCCCCTAGTAGGTCATAGCTCCTGCTGATGAGCACATGGTCCAGGCCTGGGTGTCAGACAGGCTGGGCAGGATAGTTCCTTCAGTTGGCAAGCGTGTGAGTTGGTTTTGGAAGGAGGCTGACCAGGTGGGGCCAAGCAAACCATAGCCCACTGGCAAGTGCAGAACCCAGGATGGAGTGCAGGTCAGGCCGGGTTAGACTGCCACACCTACTGGTTTTCATGAGCCACGGATGGGAGCAGACTGAGCAGGGCCAGGTTGTAGCACCCACCAGCTAGAGTTGGGACTGGGGGCCAGCTGGGCCCGGTCAGGCTGCAGCATCCGGAGGCAAAGGCCAAGACAGGGGAGGGACTATGCCAAGCTGAGTCAGAGCAACCAGTGGCACATGTGAAATCTATGGCTGGGATCAGGCCTGGTTGGGGAGCTAGGAGGAAGCCCCGGCTAGGTTGTGAATCCCACTGATGCGCCCAGGGCCAGAATGTGGGCTGTGGTCTGGTCTGGACATGACTGCAGTCTCCCTCAGCTTGGGTGGGACGTGCCAGACGGGGCTAGACTCCAGCACCCATTGGAGCTTGTGAGAACCAGAGTGGGTGTAAGATGGGCTGGGTTAGGTCTCCACCCCTGCTGAGCCATGTGTCAGCTGTGTCTGGGTGTGGACTAGGCTTGGCTTTGTAGCACCCAACAGTAAGAGCCAGAATGGGTGAGGGCTGGTCAGGAATGGCACTGTTCCTGCTAGGACAAGAAGTGGACTAAGTGGGGCTGGCCCTTGGACCCACCAGTGTGCATGAGATCAGACATTGGGAGAGGTTCTGATGGAAGAGCTCGGCAACTCCTCTGTTGGGACACAGGCCCTGCAGGTGAGCACAGGAACCAAGAAAGAGAGCAGCCCGAACAGGCCAGGGTGTGGTACCCATGAGCTTACCTCTGGCTCAGGTCTAGGGCAAGCCAGACTGGGTCAGTTTATATCACCGCTGGCAAACCTGAGAGCCAGAATGGTGTGTGGGTCATTCCAGGCTGGGCTGCAATACCAGCCAGTTCACATTAGGCTCAGGACTGGGGGCTCCCTGGGCTGGCTAGGCTGTAGTTCCCTCCAGCATGAGCGGGCCAGGAGGAGCGGGCCAGGCCGCATCATAGCAACAACTGGCAAATGCTGAGGTGAGGCAGGCCAAACCAAATAGGGCCGCAGTATCCAACTAGCACACGTGAGACCTGGGGGAAAGTGGGTGAGCCCAGTAAGGGGGCTGCAGGGAACTCCCATGCTGGACCACTATTCCCACTGGTGAGCGTGAGAGCTGGGACTGGGGGCAGACCAGGTCAGACAAGGCTACAACACCTGTTGGCCTGAATGTAAGCTGGGTCGGAGACAAGCCAGGCTGGACAGACTGTACATGCACAAGCCAGAGGGGTGAGGGTTGGTTGGGCTTTGTCACAGCATCAGCTAACAGATGCTGGCACAGGGGGAAAACTCTGTAGAGCTAAACTACAGTACCATCTGGAGAGTGCAAGATCCAGGAGTAGGAGTAAGCCCATTGAAGAGACAGTGGGCACCTCCCCCTTGGGTTGCCACTCCCACTGGTGAGAATGTGAACCAGGACTGGGACAGGCATGACTAGACACAGCATGGCACCCGCCGGCATGTGTGGGCTGGGTAGTGGGATTGGTTGGGATGAACTAGGTATCAATGCCCATTGACATATATGACAGCAAAATGGGATGTGGGATAGACAGAACCAGATTGCTGTACATACTGGCAAGCACGGGAACCGGGGCAGGTAGCGGGCCTGATGCTGGTTATTGCAGATAACTCTGACTAGGCTGCAATTCCCATTGGTTTGCGGGAGTGCTGACTGTGCAGTGGACAGGGTTGGGCTGGACTGCAACACCCAGAATACAGGACTGGAGAGAAGTAACCCAGCAATCGCAACTACCAGTATGTGGGAAGGCCGATTTGGGCAACGAATTGTACTGGACCCCGTATTGGCATGTACACATAAGAACCAGGCCTGGGATGGCCTAGGATGACGTTTCTTTGGGAGTTCTCCCAACTGAAATGTTGGACTCAGAACCCCAACCATGGAGAACACCGCAGGTTCCATGGCCTGACCATTGAGTGCATGTCAGAGCTGGGCCTCCTCAGTGGCTTAGACGGAGTAGTAGACAGCATATCCAGATGTACGTGGAGGATGTGGCAGTACACAGGAGCCTGCAGGGGACACTGGTACCACAGCAGAGGACGGGAGGACAGAGCAAATCAATCAACTACCCCAGCAAAGAGCTGGCAGCAAATACCTGGGCAAACGGAGACTGTACGGTGGACTATGTGAGCCAGTGGAGTCTGGAGAAATTTCATCGTGATTGGAGTGGCAAGATCAGCAGCAATACAGAAGTGTTGAACTATCAAAACCACATGAGTGGGGCCCTCAGAGCATGCTCCACATTGGGGACCCTGGGATGGTTGGGAGGCTGGGTGTGGCATCTCCCCTTGCCTCTCCCCTCTCCCCAGATACAGGAAGGAAAAAAGAGAATGTGAAAACAATGGTCTTACCCACTTTCCTTTGACCCTTTGCACCCTAATCAAATATGTAAAAATGATCAAAAATAAAATTTATACAATTAAAAAAAAGGAAAAAATACATTGGGGGGCTGCATCGGTGGTGTATCAAGCTAAGCCTCCACCTGCAGCACTGGCATTCTATAAGGCTGGCTATTCAAGATTGCCCTACTTCCAATGCAACTTCCTGTTTATGGCGTAGGAAAACAGCAGAGGATATCTCAAATCCCTGGGCCCCTGCACTCACACGGGCAACCCAGAGGAAGCTCCTGGCTCCCACCTTTGAACCAACCCAGCTCTGACCTTGGTAGCCATTTGGGGAGTGGACCAGCAGATGGAAATCTCTCCCTTCTCCTCTCTCTGTAACTCTACCTTTCAAATAAAAATAAATAAATCTTTAAAATAATAAACAAAATAGATGATAGATGATTGATAGATAATTTATTCATGGAGTAGATGGGGGTTGGGCCAACCACCTTGCCTTGTAATTCAAAAGAGCCTGGTCTGTTCAGATTGAACTGCTTGGGCCCAGCACGGTGGTCTTGCGGCTGAAATCTTCGTCTTAAATGTGCCAGGATCTCATATGGCTACCAGTTCTAATCCCGGCAGCTCCACTTCCCATCCAACTCCTGCTTGTGGCCTGGGGAGGCAGTGGAGGACAGCCCAGGCTCTTGGTACCCTGCACCCCCATGGGAGACCTGGAAGAAGTTCCTGGCTCCTAGTTTCAGATCTGCTCAGCTCCAGCTTTTGTGCTCACTTGGGGAGTGAATCATCGGACACTACATCTTCCTCTCTCTCTCTCTCCTCTCTGTATATCTGACTTTGCAATAAAAATAAATAAATCTTGAAAAAAGAATTGCTCGTCACAATGACCTGTCACCTGACCTCAGCACTCCTTAGTTCCCAGGTATTCATGGCCTTTTTAGATGTTTCCTATTTGATGCCCAATAGTCGCTCATGCGCATCTAATCCTGTACAACCCCCCCCCCCGCACCATTCTTACTCCTGCCAGTCTCTGCTGGTCACCTCCCTCCAGACTGCACACACCCGCTTGGCTCACCCCACCAAACACCATGAAGGTGCGCAGTCCTGTTTGTTTGTTTGTTTTGTTTTTTTGGCTATTGGGGGGGGTACTGGTGGGTTTTGTTTTTTTTTTTTAAGATTTATTTATTTTTATTGCCAAGTCAGTTATACAGAGAGAAGGAGAGACAGAAAGGAAGATCTTCCATCCGATGATTCACACCCCAAGTGAATGCAATGGCTGATGCTGTGACAATCCAAAGCCAGGAGCCAGGAGCCCTTCTAGGTCTCCCTCACAGGTACAGAGTCCCTAGGATTTGGGCCGTCCTCAACTGCTTTCCCAGGCCACAGGCAGGGAGCTGGATGGGAAGCAGGGCCGTTGGGATTAGAACCGGTGACCAAATGGGATCCTGACGCATGCAAAGCGAGGACTTTAACCACTACGCTTTCGCGCCGGGCCCTGTTTGTTTCTTCCTTCACCTCAAGAGCCCAGACTTGTTTTATTTGTGCATAATTACTCCCAATACTGTCAGCAATGCTAGCTTGGAGACCAGCCAATCAGGTGTAGCCCTGAAAAAGACCCAGACGCATGCCAAAAGTGCCATTCTTTGGGAAGACATCAAAGGCAAGAGCGTTTTAATTGGCAGCTAAGTATTGTTCATGCTGTGGAGTTAGAGTGGGATCATCGAACTGTCCGGGGGTACACTATGAAATGACCCAGCCCAAGTGATTCATCTTTTGATTTCCATAAACACTATCCTTCTTTTGTGTTGAGGATGGTTACAAAGACACGCTGTAGCCACCCCACTGTGCCTGTCTGCTTTGGCATCTGTTCTCCAATGTCCCCTGATCCCCTCTCCTCCCTACCTTCCTCGCCTCTGCCTGTATCAATCAGTATTTTAACCTCCAGAGGTGAGCCAGAACACACAAAGTCTTCCTGGCATGTTTCATTAAACTCTTGTCCTCCGGCTCCATCCCGGTGCCACACACGACAGGAGTTTGTTCTTTCGTTGTTTTGTTGTGTTGTGTTTCACAGCTAAATAATGTCACACAGAGAAAAAACAAACCGCATTTTCTTCCCTCATCTGTCAGTAGGAGCTGGGTTGACTCTGTCCTGGCTGAGTTCCTCGCCTTCGGCTGTGCGGCCAGCAGGGGGTTGCTGAGGCAGGTGCTGTTCTATTCTGGGTTTTCTGAGGAGGCTCCAGGCTGTTTCCACTAGTCGCTGAACTCATTCCTGCGCAGGGTGGACGGCTCCTGCTCCACATGCTTCCTGTTCTGGACCCCTCACCCTGCGGCTCTGTGCCTGCTATGTGCCTCGCCCTGAGGGCTGGTGAGGCTGGGAATCATGTCACATACTTGCTGGCCATTTGCACATCATCCCCCAAAAAAAGAACAACCTTTCCTGCGAGGACCCAGGTTCTGCTCCAGTGCTTTTCCAAGAGGACAACATTCTGTCTCTGGGGCCCATTGCAGTAGCCTAGTGGCTAAAATCCTCATCTTACATGCACCAAGATCTCATATGGGCACTGGTTCATAACCTGGCAGCCCTGCTTCCCATCCAGCTCCCTGCTTGTGGCCTGGGAAAGCAGTCAAGGATGCCCCAAATCCTTGGGACCCTGTACAAATGTGGGAGACCCAGAAGAGCTTCTGGCTCCTGGCTTCAGATTGACTCAGCACCAGTCATTGTGACCGCTTGGGGAGTGAACCATCGGACGCTGTCTCTCCTTCTCTCTGTATATCTGACTTGGCAATAAAAATAAATAAATCTTTAAAAAAAATAATAAGAAAGAAATTCCATCTCTGTTCATATGGTCCGGGGATGGGTGGGAAGGAAGAGGAAGAATCTTAGCCCCTTTTTCCAGCAGCCCGATGACCGCGAGGCATCTTGAGGAAATGCTTTAGCCCTTTCTCCAACATAATTCCACCCGGTTCAGCAAGTGGCTCTTTTCTGAATATTGAAGAGTAATTGCAGGCAAGTGTTTTCCGGACCAAGGCACTTTTTTTTTTTTTTTTAGATAAAGAAGGGAATTTTTTTTTTAAGATTTATTTTTATTATTATTATTTTTTCATTGGAAAGGCGGATATACAGAGAGGAGAGACAGAGAGGAAGATCTTCCATCCGATGATTTGCTCCCCAAGTGAGCACAACGGCCGATGCTATGCCGATCCGAAGCCAGGAGCCTCTTCCGGGTCTCCCACACGGGTGCAGGGTCCCAAAGCTTTGGGCCATCCTTGACTGCTTTCCCGGGCCACAGGCAGGGAGCTGGATGGGAAGCAGGGCTGCCGGGATTAGAACCTGTGCCCATATGGGCTCCCGGGCGTGCAAGGCGAGGACCTTAACCACTGTGCCACCGCGCCGGGCCCATGAAGGGAATTTTTAATACTAAAATGTTTAGGTTGTCAGAAAGATGCAGCAATTGTATCCATATATGTATAGAACAAATGAACACCAAAATACACAAAGCAATAGATAACAGAGCTGAAGAAATGAAGGCACATCTTCCCGCTTGCCCACAGCACCTCGCGTTTCACCAAGACAGCGCACTCTCACGTGGCCCTGATCTTCACATTCTGTGTGTGGCTTCTCACCAAGTTCACAACCAACGCGGAGCTGGACACACAGGATTTGGACTGAGGGCCGGGCATTCGGCATGGCAGTCAGATATTGCAGGCACAGCTTAGTACCCCCGTGGGTTAAGCCCACAGCCTGCCATCCGGCTCCCTGCTAATGCGCCTGGGACAGCAGTCACGCAGCCACAGCTGACCTCTGACCACTGGCAAATAGAGACAGCGCGATCTGAGCTGGGCAGGATTTTAAGGAGAATTAAAGCATCTCATTGAATTTCTTCGCGGATGGCCTGTCTGAAATCTGCTTAGATATACTGGATTAAATATGTCATGAGTTACTGCACATAGATCACACTGGACACGAGGAAACAGAACCAGGCGTTTGAACCATGTCTGTGGAGTCTTGCTGTCCATCTCAAGGACTCCTCACAAGAACGAAACGCCATGCCCCTCCAACACTTTCCATCCCAATGTCTCACCCCAGCAATGTCAAGTGCACGGCTCTCGAAAGCCAGGGAAGCAAGCCTCGGTAACGAAACAGGACCTCCAGACCAAGCTACGCCTTTTGCCTTCCGAAAAGTCTCTGGGGAGCAGATGCCGGACCTGTCAGAAAACCCCACCCCGAGACCCCTAGCCGCGCGGTGCACGGCGCGACCTCCCCAAGATGGCGGCAGCCGAGGGGCGGGCCGCCCGCTGCGCCCGCCTCCTCCGGCCCGCCCCCCTGGCTACCCGGGTTTGGATTGGATGAGACGCGTGCGAGACGCACACTGATTGGGCCACACGGGCGTGAGCGGGCGGGACCGGAAGGCGGTCTCGGCCCCGGAGCTCCAAGGTCTGTCCCGGGGAATGTGGAGAGCTGGCAGCATGTCGACCGAAGTGGGACTCGGGCTCGCTCTGCGGACGGTGAACGAGCGCGTGCAGCAGGCGGTGGCGCGGCGGCCGCCGGTGAGGAGGGGGCGCCGCGCGGGGAGAGTGGGCGGTCGCTCGGGGACCGGGGTCGGGGAGTTCCCTGCGTGGACATCGGTCATCATGGTGACGCGCAAGGGTCTCCCGGGAGGGGCGGGGCGGTCCTCGCCGACGGGTGGCGATGTCGGCTTGTCGGCTCAGGCCGGGCAGAAGGGACCGCTGCCCCCGGAAGGTGCCTGGTCTCTTGGGTCATGGCCGCGAGCGAGAAGGGACCACCCGCCAGTGCTGGTCCGCCTGCTCCGAGGGGCTCAGCCGCTGCTGATCCCACCTGGTGCTGATCCCACCTGGGGCCCCTGGAGCTGCGCTTGGCGGGTGTGTGTGTGTGTGTGTGTGAACTCGGCTCCTCTCTGGGTGTGTGTGTGTGTGTGAACTCGGCTCCTCTCTGGGTGTGTGTGTGTGTGTGTGTGTGTGTGTGTGAACTCGGCTCCTCTCTGGGTGTGTGTGTGTGTGTGTGTATTCGGCTCCTCTCTGGGTGTGTGTGTCTGTGTGAACTCGGCTCCTCTGTGTGTGTGTGTGTGTGTGTGTGTGTGTGTGAACTCGGCTCCTCTCTGGGTGTGTGTGTGTGTGTGTATTCGGCTCCTCTCTGGGTGTGTGTGTCTGTGTGAACTCGGCTCCTCTCTGGGTGTGTGTGTGTGTGTGTATTCGGCTCCTCTCTGGGTGTGTGTGTGGGTGTGTGTGTGTGTGAACTCGGCTCCTCTCTGGGTGTGTGTGTGTGTGTGTGAACGCGGCTCCTCTCTGGGTGTGTGTGTGTGTGTGTGTGTGTGTGTGTGTGAACTCGGCTCCTCTCTGGGTGTGTGTGTGTGTGTGAACTCGGCTCCTCTCTGAGTGTATGTGTGTGTGAACTCGGCTCCTCTCTGAGTGTGTGTGTGTGAACTCTGCTCCTCTCTGGGTGTGTGTGTGTGTGTGTGAACTCGGCTCCTCTCTGCTCTTCCCCTGCACTCAGTCTCGAGGCAAGTTCCAGCGGAGGAAGGGTGTACAATGAGGGACCCCACAGGGTTGCTCTGGGGTACCACAACTCAGAGGACCTGGCTGCGGCCTTGCCCGAGTCACCTGACCGCAATGCTGGCCCTCAGTTTGCCCCCTCCGGACGATGGGCAGAGCTGTGAGAGTTCCCAGCACCTTCATGTGAGCTGACTGTGCTGAAAGGACTCTGCCGGAAGCTTGCCCTTTACCCCGTGGGCGATGGGACAGGGCCAACCCCATGATCTCTCATTTTTTCATCACAGATGGAGCAACCAGTTAGGTAGCTGCCCTGCACAGGCCACTTTTACAGGAAATAAATGGGGAGAGGACAGTTGGGGCCAGAACGACTCAGAAATGGTTGTCTTCGCTTCTGGAGCGAGTCTCAGTCCTCCACCTTGCTGTGTGTTCCAGAGCGAGTGGTCCAGCCCCACTGGAGCGGGCTGCTCCAGCCCCAGCCCATTTGCAGGGGAAACACCCAGGGGACATGAAGATGGGGCATTGGCTCTATGACAACACTTGAAGGACAAAAAAAAAAAAAGTCTTTCAGCCTCGTGCTAGACTGAGGCATCTTGCAAAGAAAAGAACTTAACAAGACTTATTTACTTTGGTTGGTGTAGCAAGCGAATCCTCAGCCTGTGGTGCCTGCCAGCATCCCATAGGGTACCAGTTCAAGTCCCAGATGCTCTGCTTCCAGACTAGCTCCCTATTAATGCTTTCGGGAAAGCAGCAGAAGATGGCCCAGTGCTTGGGACTCTGCAACCACATGGGCAACCCCAAAGAAGCTCCTGGCTCCTGGCTTCAGACCAGCTCAGCTCCTGCCATTGTGGTCATTTGGGGAGTGAACCAGCAGATGAAAAATCTTACACTCTCTACCCTTCCCTCTCTCTTTGGAATCTTTTAAAAAATAAATATACATACACATATGCATACGTTTGTGTATATATTTGAAATATGCGTATATATTTGAACAAGAGACAGAGAGAACAGGAGAGGCAGAGTCTTCTATCCGTCCACTGGGTCACTCCCCAGATGGCAGCAACAGCCCAGGCCGAGCCAGGCTGGAGCCAGGAGCCAGGAGCTTCATCTGGGTCTCCCATGTGAGTGGCAGGGGCCAAATCACTCAGGCCTTCTTTCTTTGCTTTTCCATGGCCCTGTTGTGCAGGGAGCTGGATCGGAAGTGGAGGAGCCAGGATGCGAACTGGTACCACCCGAGGTGCCAGTGGCACAGGTGGTGTCTTTGTACGCCGTGCCACACCGCTGGTCCCATGAAAAGACATTTGACCACGATTAGTGGACACTGATCTCCCTGCCATACAGGAGAAATAGAGCTGCCCGGTTCCCACGGGGCATCACTGGGCTGTTAATTCCACCTGTTCACTCCTGCGGTTTTGCCTCTCGACAGGATCTCCCAGCCATCCAGCCCCGCCTGGTGGCCGTCAGCAAAACCAAGCCAGCAGACATGGTGCTGGAAGCCTACAGCCACGGCCAGCGCATTTTCGGGGAGAACTACGTAAGAGCCCTTTGGCTGAGCGTGGACCCAAAGGTCCCGGTCACCAGGCTCCTGACTCTGCTTCTGTCTCTCCTGTTTAGGTTCAGGAACTGCTAGAGAAAGCATCGAATCCTAAAGTAAGTAAACAGGTGAATCCCTTCACTGCAGCTAACTGCCGGCTCTTTGGTTGAAAACTGTAGACCCATGTGGGTGATGGGGTTTCTGAGTAAGAGATTGGACCGGCGACGCAAAGCTCTCCTTTCACCTTGAACTCCAAACAACTCTCCCCGAGGCTTCTTTCTGTCTTCAGACTCGGGGTTACTCTCTCGCGTCTATCAGGGGTCAATGACGTGAGGAACTTGGCTGCCACTTTGGGTCCGTTGGCATGCTGAAAGGCTGCCCCAGCTCTTCTATCTTGGGTGAGGTCTGAAAGAGGCAGAGAGCGCTAGGAACCAGGAAAGGAAATAGGACAGAGGCCTTGGGTTTTTCTGCCAACAGGGGGCTGGCTGGAGCTTGGAATAGAATCTAGCCTGGTGGGCCCGGCATGGTAGCCTAGCAGCTAAGGGCGCCAGTTTGTGTCCCGGTGGCCCCAGCTCCCATCCACCTCTCTGTGGCCTGGGAAAGCAGTGGAAGATGGCCCAAAGCCTTGAGACTCTGCACCCTGCATGGGAGACCTGGAAGAAGCTCCTGGCTCCTGGCTTCAGAAAGGCTCAGCTCCTGCCACTGCGGCCACTTGGGCAGTGAACCAGCAGACAGAAGATCTTTCTTTCTGTAAATCTCTCCTGCTGATATAAATAAATGAATGGGCCGGCTCGCAGGGGAGGGTGCTGGGTGTGGGAGGCAGCGATGCCTCCCAGGGATCCAGATACTTCCACTTTCTTCTCTGCAGATCCTGTCCTCCTGTCCTGACATCAGATGGCACTTCATTGGCCACCTGCAGAAGCAGAATGTCAACAAGCTGATGGGTGAGTGCGCTGTGTGGACACACACAGGAAAGCCGCCCCACTGTGGCGAGGCTTATGCTGCCTTCTCTAGGGGAGAGGCTGGCTTGCAGAGTGCACCCAGCTCCCTGGTTGAGCTGTGAAACTTCTTCTTTTCTTAAAAAAATATTTATTTATTTATTGGAAAGTCAGATATACAGAGAGGAGGAGAGACAGAGAGGAAGATCTTCCATCCAATGATTCACTCCCCAGGTGGCCACAACAGCTGGAGCTGAGCCTATCTGAAGCCAGGAGCCAGGAGCCTCTTCCCGGTCTCCCATGTGGGAGCAGGGCCCTAAGGTTTTGGGCCGTCCTCAACTGCTTTCCCAGGCCACAAGCCGGGAGCTGGATGGGAAGTGGAGCTGCCGGGATTAGAACCGGCGCCCATATGGTGGATTAGCATGCGAAGCCACAACACTGGCCTCATACTTTTTCCTTTCTAAGAAGTATACCTCTTATTTTTCTTGAACTTCCAGCACAATATTCAACAAAAATATAATGAGTACACACATAGGCTTTCTTCTTTTTAAAAAAAAATTTTTAATATTTACTTATTTATTTGAAAGGCAGAATTAGGGAGGGAAAGACAGAGATCTTCCCATCTATTCTCCCAAGTGGCCACAACAGCCAGAACTGGACCACGTCAGAGCCAGGAGCCAGGACCTCCCTCCAGCTCTCCCACCTGCTGGAGCTGCCACCTGCTGCCTCCCAGAACACCCCACTGGCAAGAAGTAGCTATGGGGAGCCAGCTGTCGGGAGGAAACGGAAGCCTGCAAATGAGGAGTGTAGGGGTCCCAGGCGGCATCTTAGCCACTGGGCTGAATGCACCATCCCCACCCTGCTGCCGCTTTAAGCCTTGGTCTGGATTTGACATCAGGTGATTCTGAACTGTTAGAAGCCGGAAAGCATCTGTACTTTAGGTATGTGGGACCTCGTGGGGCGTTGACAGTGTGTGTCTCCAGTGGAAGGGTCCACCAGTGATGCAGCGTTTTCCCTGTGGGGAAGTTTTGAACTAGAGCTTAAATTTCATTTGTGGACCTAGGGCCGTTCACATAATTATACTTTTAAAAAAATTATTTATTTTCATTGCAAAGTCAGATATATAGAGAGGAGGAGAGACAGAGGAAGATCTTTCGTCCGAAGATTCACTCCCCAAGCGGCCACAATGGCTGAAGCTGAGCCAATCCAAATTCAGGAGCCAGGGTCTCCCACACGGGTGCAGGGTCCCAAGGCTTTGGGCCATCCTCCCAGGCCACAGGCAGGGAGCTGGATGGGAAGGGGGCCACCAGGATTAGAACCAGCGCCCATATGGGATCCTGGTACATGCATGGTGAAGACTTTAGCTGCTAGGCCACCGCACCAGGCCTGAATCTTTTTTTTTTTTTTTTTTAAGGTTTATTGAATGGCAGTGACAGGGTAAGTGTTAGGGTGCAGGGAGGCAGGTACTTTCCATCCATGAATATACTCCCTAAGTGCCCACAGCAGCCAGGGCTGGGCCGGGAACTCCATCTGGTCTCCTAAGCAGCATGGCAGAAACCCAGGTGCTGCTGTCTCCAAGGCGTGTCAGCAGCGCCTAGAACCAAGCCCCCTGACACAGGACCCAACTGTTTGAGGCTGCACCATACTGCTGTGCCACCATGCCCTCCCCAAGGATGAGCGTGAGTCCTAAAATGTTGTCCATTTCAACTAAGTAGATGAACGGCGGGCTACTTGTAACATCCCAGTGTTATCCCGGTCGGATCGGCGCGATCTGTCATCATGTCTGCCTTTCGGCTCCTTCAGTCATTTCTGTCTGCTCCCCTTTTCCTAATTCATGTTGTCATAGGAAGAAAAAGAATAACAGTATGGCATGTAAAAATAGAATGTGGCATTTCTACAACGATATGTAACACCACTCAAATGTGGGTTATGATTAAACCCCCAAATAACCAATAAAATAGTATGATAGGGGCTGGGTTCATGTCCCAGCTGCTCCACTGCCCATCCAGCTCCCTGCTTGTGGCCTGGGAAAGCAGTCGAGGACAACCCAAAGCCTTGGGACCCTGCACTCATGTGGGAGACCCGGAAGAGGCTCCTGGCTCCTGCCTTTGGTTCATCTCAGCTCTTTTATGGTTGTTTGGGGAGTGAATTAGCAGATGGAAGATCTTTCTGTCTGTCCTCTTTGTAAATTTGCCTTTCCAATGAAATAGCCTAGTGGCTAAAGTCCTCACCTTGAACCCACCAGGATCCCATATGGCCGCCAGTTCTAATCCCGGCTGCTCCACTTCCCATCCAGCTCCCTGCTTGTGGCCTGGGAAAGCAGTCCAGGACGGCCCAAAGCTTTTGGACCCTGCATCCGTGTGGGAGACCAGGAAGAAGTTCCTGGCTCCTGGCTTCAGATCGGCATAGAATCAGCTTTTGCGCTCACTTGGGGAGTAAATCATCAGACAGAAGATCTTCCTCTCTGTCTCTCCTCCTCTCTGTATATCTGGCTTTCCAATAAATAAATAAATCTTTAAAAAAAAAGAAAGAAAAAAGTTCATCAGATACAATTTACAAATATTTCTAGCTTTTCATTGTCTTTTACTTCTTCTTATTATTATTGTTATTATTATTATTTCCTGAGAAGCACAGGCAGAAGGGCAGAGGCAAGAGCGCCTGTCCTGGGCGCACATCGCCCACATCACCCAGTGCCTTCCCCACCTGGCTGTGTGAGTGATTGAAGTGTGACCGAGATTCTGCCAGGAGGACTCCTAAAGCAGTGGCCCACCACCTTCCCATGCGATTTACTTCACGTGGAAAAAATGCTCGTGTCCCGTTTCGACCCCCACGTGCCATGCGTTCCCGCTGCTGACGCTGAGATCTCATGACCAACTCGAGCGGTTCGTAGGTCTTCACACGCGGTGGGCTCAGCACTCCTCGTGTCCGTGGGTCTGCAGCTCTCACCAGGTTTAGAGACATGGGACCTCCCTTTTCTTGTTGTTCCGTTGGAAAGTCAGATATACAGAGAGGAGCGACAGAGAGGACAATCCGCCGTCCACTGATTTACTCTGCAAGTGACCGCAACGGCCAGAACTGAACCGATGCTAAGCCGGGGGCCAGGAGCCTCTTCCGGGTCTCCCACACGGGTGCAGGGTCCCAAGGCTTTGGGCCGTCCTCGACTGCTTTCCCAGGCCACAAGCAGGGAGCTGGATGGGAAGTGGGGCCACAAGGACACAAACTGGTGTCCATATGGGATCCTGGTGCATGCAAGGCGAGGACTTTAGCCACTAGGCTACTGCACTGGGCCTCATGGGACCCTTCTTCCTTCACATCCCTCACTCTCCTTAGGGTCCCAGAGTGACCTGTTTGGCTGCCTGCAGTGCTAACATGGTTCACTGGGGACTTTGATTTCTAGAATGTCTTTCTCCTCTGTGTTTCGTTGTGAATCGTTTCTTCCAGGCAGTTAATCCTTTGGCCAGATCTAACTTGTCATTAATCCCCAACCATGTGCTTTTCATCTCACGCATTGTAGCTTTCCTAAAATTTTTTTGTTGTTTGTGTTTGTTATCTTCCATGGCTCAATTTTTTTTTCCTACGCACGGAGTACCCCTGTGCCTGCTGTCATGTATTATGTGCTAATCCCGGTCTTTTGTCTGTTCTGAGATGCTCTTCGTGGAGCCACCCAGCTCCAGTGTATTGCACCCCAGTTCCGTTTCAGCTGGTCAGCCAGGCCTGGCGGGTTTTATCTGGTTGAGGGCCGGTTGTTTTCACATTCCTGTGCTATCCTTGAACTTGCTGTGGAACACAGCGGGGCGCCTTGATCCTGTTGAGAAGAGGTGGCGTGGCCAACACAGCGCTCAGTGGAGGGTAGCCCCTGGGGGGTGGGGGGGTCCTCGTGCACCTCACAGCTGCCTGAGCGCAGCTCCCCTCCCCTCCCACCCCCTTCTCTTTCTCTGCCTGAGTCCCTTCAAACTCACAGCTCTCCGTCCTCAACTCAGAGCCCAGCCCCACTCTTGCCCCCACGCCACACTCTAGCAACTCTGGGGTGTCGGGGAAGTGTCCCATGCCCCCCCCGTCTCTCGGAAATCCTGTCTCCTTAGACTGCCTGGCTTGGGCAGCCATTGGTTGCTGTGGATCGGAGGACGTTATGCCTGCTCTGGGAGCAGGACTCCAGGAGGGAACCCAGCTGAATTCAACTAGATTCCCTTCCTCACAATGTAAGAGCATTATAATTAAGATTTGTTTATTTGTGTTTGAGAGAGTTACAAGGGAGAGAGAGAAGAGTACAGATCTTCCATCCTCTGGTTCACTCCCCAAATGGCCAGGACTGAGCCAGTCTGGAGCAAGGAGCTTCTTTTGGCTCGCCCAAGTGGATACAGGGGCCTAAGGATGTGGGCCATCCTCCACTGCTCTCCTGAACACATTAGCAGGGAGCTGGATTGGAAGTGGGGCAGCAAGGACTTGAAGTGGTACCCATATGGGATGTTTACACCACAAGCAGAAGCTTAACCTACTGTGCCGTAATACTGACTCCTTAATCATTCTCTATTTTTCATTTTTGTCATTTATTTTCTTTAAGATTTATTTATTTTTATTGGAAAGGCGGATATACAGAGAGGAGGAGAGACAGAGAGGAAGATCTTCCGTCCGATGGTTCATTCCCTAAGCGGCTGCAATGGCTGCAGCTGAGCCAATCCAAAGCCTGGAGCCAGGGGCTCTTCCTGGTCTCCCACACAGTGCAGGGTCCCAAGGCTTTGGCCGTCCTCGACTGCTTTCCCAGGCCACAAGCAGGGAGCTGGATGGGAAGTGGAGCTGCCGGGATTAGAACTGGCGGCCATATGGGATCTCGGTGGGTTCAAGGCAAGGACCTTAGCCGCTAGGCCACGCCACCGGGCCCAATTTATTTTGTTTTTATTGCAAAGTCAGATATACAGAGAGGAGGAGAGACACAAAGGAAGGTCTTCTGTCTGGTGATTCACTCCCCAAGTGAGTGCAACTGCCGGTGCTGAGCTGATCCGAAGCCAGGAGCCTGGAGCCTCCTCCAGGTCTCCCACATGGGGGCAGGGTCCCATGCGTTGGGCCGTCCTGGACTGCTTTTCCAGGCCTCAAGCATGGAGCTGGATGGGAAGTGAAGCAGCTGGGACTAGAACCGGTCCCCATATGGGATCCTGGTGCGTTCAAGGTGAGGACTTTAGCTGCTAGGCCACCGCAGCAGGCCCATTATTATCATTTTATGATACAGTTCCATAAGCCCTGTGATTTCCCTTATCCCCTCCTTAAATTCTCTCCACCGCACACTGAGTTCCCCTATATCATTACTATAGTATAGTTCTTCCTAAACAATCATATGTCCATCATTGCGGGCATGGACAATGGCAGAGGATCCAGCATCCTGTTGTCAAGATATAGTAAACAGTTTCATTGGGAATCCATCTTTAGTCTGGAAGTAGACATGCACACTGCATTGCATCCTCACATCTGGATACGATGGTCTCCATTACACAGTTACTATCCATCCCCTTAAAGGAAAAGCCACAATACAGAATTGGCAACAAGAAGCAAAATAGAAATTTTTTTTTTTTAAGATTTATTTATTTATTGGAAAGGCGGATATACAGAGAGGAGAGACAGAGAGGAAGATCTTCCATCTGATGATTCACTCCCCAAGTGAGCGCAATGGCCAATGCTATGCCGATCCAAAGCCAGGAGCCAGGAACTTCCTCCAGGTCTCCCACGCAGGTGCAGGGTCCCAAAGCTTTGGGCCATCCTCCACTGCTTTCCCAGGCCACAAAGCAGGGAGCTGGATGGGAAGTGGAGCTGCCGGGATTAGAACCTGTGCCCATATAGGATCCCGGCAAGTTTAAGGCAAGGACCTTAACCATTATGCTATCACGCCGGGCCCTGTTTCCCAATTCTTAAGGCTAAGACACACACACGTCCTCTGTCCGCTCTGTTACTCCCACTGTGTTACTTTGGTGGCCTGCAGCTCCATCCAGGTCTCCCACATGGCTGGGAAGGACCCAGCCACTTGGACCATCTGCTGCTGCTTTTCCTGGGTGCCTTAGCAGGGAGCTATGTGGGGAGCAGAGCAGCCGGGATTCAAACCCGTGCTCCAGGCAGCCTAACTACATGGGTGCCCGGTTACACTTCCCACCATCATCCTGAGCTGTCAGGACCGCTTTGGCACACCTACACACCCGTGCTGTGTGACCGTGCTACGTCACTTCCCGCCTCAGTCCATCAGACAGGTCAGGTCTAACCTGGGAATTTGCACCATCACATTTCTCAATGGGATTGAAGCCTACAGGTCTCTGCTTTCCTGATAGGATCCCCCCCAGCCCCGCCCAGGGCCGTGTGGCATGTCGCTGCTGCTACTGCAGCCGCTGACCTGGGAGGTTGCCCCCACCACCCTGCAGCCAGCGAACGGTGAGTTCCAGCTTCCCTCCCCTCTCTCCTTGCAGCCGTGCCCCACCTTGCCATGCTGGAGACGGTGGATTCCATGAAGCTGGCAGACAAGGTGAACACTTCCTGGCAGAAGAAAGGCTGTCCGGAAAGGCTCAAGGTCATGGTACAGATCAACACCAGCGGCGAGGAGAGTGAGTGAGCAGGTCCCGGGCTGCACGTGGCCGCCCTCAGGACAGCCGCGGGCCGAGCACCTGCTGGCCTTGCGGTGGAAAGAGGCCCCAGGCCTCGGAGCTGCGGTGCCACCGCTGCTGGGTGACATGCAATCCTGTCGGCGGGTGACTCTTTAAGATGGATTGACAAAAAGAATGACAAGCAAAAAAAAAAAAAAAAAACCCAACCAGCCCAACAAAACCCCTTCAAAAATGAAAAAATAAACCAAAAGCCAGCCCGCACATGTGCAAGGCGGAGGCCATCTCTGATCTCTCGAGGCGTTTCTGATGTTTCTGATGCCTGGCTGCTTGACCCCTCGGATGTGGAGTGCTGGCTGTGTGTCACACAGCTACAGCAGCCATGGGGATTCTTTTTTAAGGTTTATTTTATTGGAAAGTCAGATATACAGAGAGGAGAAGAGACAGAAAGGAAGAGCTTCTGTCCGATGACTCACTCCCCAAGTGGCTGCAACGGCTGGAGCTGAGCCAATCCAAAGCCAGGACCCAGGAGCCCCTTCCAGGTCTCCCACGTGGGTGCAGAGTATCAAGGCTTTGGGCTGTCCTGGATTGCTTTCCCAGGCCACAAGCAGGGAGCTGGATGGGAAGTGGAGCTGCCAGGATTAGAACCGGCGCCCATATGGGATTCTGACACATGCAAGGCGAGGACTTTAGGCACTAGGCTACCATGCCGGGCCCTTCGTTTGTCCTTATTTTCTAGAAGATACAGTATAACCCGGTTGCAATAGCTTAGTGGAGCCCACGCTGGGTATACCTGCGCCCCCTGTTGGAGGGTCTGGGTTTCAGTCACCGCTTGCTGCCTGTCTGGTTTCCCACTGAGGAACACCCTGCCTGGCAGCAGAACCAGTGCTTGAGCCCCTGCCTCCCACGTGGGAGACCCGGGTGATGGTGGGAGACCCGGGGGATGTTGTAAGCCCCCGGCTTCAGCCTGGCCCCATCCTGGCTAGCGCAGGGACTCTGGAAGGCAAACCAGCGGGCGAGAGATCTCACTGTCTCTTTGAAATCGATTATTTAAAAATAAATAAACATTTTTTTAAAGACACTGCTCCACACACATGCTCTTTGTTTCCATGAAGGTAAACACGGGCTCCAGCCTTCCGAGACCGTGGCTGTGGTGGAGCACATACGGGCCCAGTGCCCCAGCCTGGAGTTCGTGGGGCTGATGACCATCGGCAGCCCTGGACACGATCCCAGTCAGGGACCCAACCCGGACTTCCAGGTGCAGGGGCCAGTGGGGGGACGGGTGCCAGGGGGCTGCGCGGCAGCGGGCTCAGCAGGTGCTGTTCAAGGCAGCCTGGGCACCACCTGCGGGTCGGGTACAAGAAGCGGCATGAGTGGCTTGCTCAAACCCCGCAGCCCAGCCCTGCGGAGGAAACACGTGCTCTCCTCCCCGCCCTGCAGTAGCCAGCGGCAGAGCATGCTGAAGGACAAACCCCCCCACTCCCTACAGCGGGTTTGAGACCCCAGCGCCCTGCAGGCAGCAGCAGAGGCCACGGGCATGACCCAGGGCGTGGCACTTGTCTCTCTCTCTCTCTGCCAGGTACTGCTGTCCCTGCGGAAGGAGCTGTGTGAGAAACTGCACATGCCCGCCGCCCAGGTGGAGCTCAGCATGGGCATGTCCATGGACTACCAGCACGCGGTGAGTGGCCGGCCCTCCCTGCGTCCAGCAAGGCCAAGCCAGCTGGGGCCATTCCCGGAGTACTCTGCCCGTCCCTTACGCCCCCTGCCCCTCACCTTCCGGACCTCCTTCGTGGAGGTGAGATTTGCAGAAATTATAACCCAGCACCTGATGGGGATTCCCCAAGTGAATAACCCGGTCAAAGTCCAGAAATCAAAATATAAACTGCATTTCTGGAAAGTTCCAGAAGTGAAGAAACCAACCACGCATACCTACCGAACTAAGGTATATGGAAGCAACCTAAAAATATTTGGCTATTAGAAATATACCGGAAGTGCTTCCTGTTCCCAGATAACACATGGGCGGGTTTGTCATGTGCCTGTCGGTGGGGGCAGAGGGACGTTGGCAAGGTGTATGGGCCATCTGCAGCCACCAGCTCAGCGTGGGGCTGCGGGCATCCGACGGGCAAGACCCCACCCAGCTAAATGCCAGTCATGATGAAAACCCCAGAAGGCCTCAGTGGTCCCCCCAACAGCGGCTGGGAGGTGGGGTGGCCCCAGGGAGTGCCCCCACCTTTTCACTCTGGGAGCCAGCACGGGACAGGAGGGTTGGGGGGACACAGAGTCAGCACTGGCCGTGGTCGCTCCTTCCCTGCAGATCGAGGTGGGCTCCACCAACGTCCGCGTAGGCAGCACCATCTTCGGAGAGCGCGACTATTCCAAGAAGCCTGCGCTGGGTGAGCCGGCCCAGGAGAACTGAGGCTGCACGGACCAGGAGCCTGACCTGCAGCAGCCTCTTGTCCCCGCGGGAGGCTCCCACCGGTTAGGGTTAGGGTTGGGGCCTCTGCCGCAGGCAGCTCCCTGGATGGAGCTGGGTTCCACGCACAGGAGCACCGGCCAGGCCGTGCATGCCTTCTCCGGGCTCCCTGGCGGTCACCAAGGCCTCTGACCCTGGGGGACGTGGGAGGCAGTGGCGCCTCTTCCATCTCGCCATCACCGCACAGGAGATCGCATATCAACCACAGCCACTGTTCCACTGCTCTGGAACTTCCTGCCCCCGGCCAGCAGGTCTCCGCCCCTTGGCGGCCCACCCAGGCTCAGGTGGTCGCTGCTGAGGGTCGGGATGGCTGGCCAGGCCCTGGACGTGACCCTGACTCACCCAGGGGATCCCCGGCTGAGCCGATCTGAGTGTGTGTGGGAGCGCAGCTGCCCAAGGATCCGGCGCTGCAGGGCAGGCCCCCTTCAGCGGTGGCTGGGCAGTCAACCAGCATGGACCTGAGGGGCGAGGGCCACTCAAAGCCGTCTCCTCCACGGGGCTCCCGCACCCCCCACCCCCACAGGCCTGTCCACCTCCCCACCCCAACCGAATGCAGCGAGATGGAAGAAAATCAAAAAGCAGAAATCCCTTAACTCCCCCCACCCCCAGGCTGCCTCTGCCCTGTCTGGGTTGGCCGCCGCCCTCTCTCTAGTCCAGTCTGATGCTGAGGCAGCTTCCAGAGCTCGCTGCTGCTGCTGAATGTCATTTTGTACAGACTCCAACCTCGCTAGCTCCCTGTGTTGCCTCCATCAAAGCTACCATGTAACAGCGCACTCAATAAAAAAATGTGAACTTGAATTCTACCATCTGTGCCCCATGACAAAGCCATTAAAAGATGTATTTTTTACATTCTGGTGTAGTGAGTGACTGTCACAGGGGGGACATAGGGACACCCAAGCTGGCTGCCTGGCCTTGGGAAAGGGCTTCCCACTGGGTCACAGGTGCGACCGAGGCCACACCCGCCCTGGACAGGGTGGGACCCTGACTTGAGAATGAGGAGAGAACGAGGTGCTGGCATTGGGGTGATCCTGGAAGTGCAGGCTGGCTCTGACTGTGAACACCTCTTCGCCAGCGCCTCCAGAGGGCACCAGAGCCCAGGCCAAGGAGCAAGCCCTGCCAGAGTGAGGTGGAGCAGGCTGGGAGAGCCAGGACAGGGCCTCCCCAGGGAGATGAGGACCACTCTTCCTGAGCCCCTGGGTGCTCCCAGCCCCCTCAGGATGTCCCTAATAATGCCTCTGGGTCCTTCCGGTGGCTGCAAACCCATCCGGAGAAATCAAAGGGCTTGAGCAGCCTCGGATCTCTGGCCTGTCTGCAAATCAGGAACAGGGGAGCGGGGACAGGTGGAGAGAGGCTGGGCCCCGTGCAGAGGAAGGACCCAATTTGCCACAGGGCAGGGAGAGGACATGCAGCAGACTGGGTTGCCCCCAGCTTGTCAACTTGTCAATTGAGACAATGATGCCTGTGGCACATCTGGGTTCCGCAGCTGCCCTGTACCAGACCCACGCCCACAGCCCAGGCCCTCTCAGGGAGTCCCCCACTCTGAGATGCTCTGGGCCTCCTGGCCATCCATCCAAGGCTCCAACGGCCTGGGAAGTCCTTCCCAGATTCAACCACCTTTCACAAAACAACCTATCGAACGGTCAAACTGCACCCTCCCTGGGGTCAGCGTTGTGGTACAGTGGGTTAAGTGTCCCCACTCACGATTGGAGTACAGGTTCAAGTCTGGGCTGATCCAGCTCCTTGCTGTTGCGGAGGCAGTGGGAAGTGACCCCATGTGCACAGGCCCTGCCATTCCCAGAAAGATCAGGGTGTAGTTTAAGTCTCGTGGGTTTGGCCCGGCTCAGCCACAGCTGTCATGGCCATTTATGGGGAACAAATCAACAGATGGAAGATCTTTCTCCCCCTCATTATCATTCTTCCTCTCAATGAAATATCAATCTTTTTAAAAAGTTGAACCCCTCCTTTATTTTTTTTAAGATTTATTTTTATTATTTTTTTATTGGAAAGGCGGATATACAGAGAGGAGAGACAGAGAGGAAGGTCTTCTGTCCGATGATTCACTCCCCAAGTGAGCGCAAAGGCCGATGCTATGCCGATCCGAAGCCAGGAGCCTCTTCCGGGTCTCCCACATGGGTGCAGGGTCCCAAAGCTTTGGGCTGTCCTCGACTGCTTTCCCAGGCCACAGGCAGGGAGCTGGAAGGGAAGTGGGGCTGCTGAGATAGAACCGGCACCCATATGGGATCCCGGGCGTGCAAGGCGAGGACCTTAACCACTTGCGCCACCACACCGGGCCCAACCTCTCCTTTTAAAAAAAAAAAAAAAAAAAGATTTTATTTATTTTTATTGGAAAGTCAGATATACAGAGAGGAGGAGAGACAGAGAGGAAGATCCTCCATCCGATGATTCGTGAGCACAACGGCTGATTCTATGCTGATCTGAAGCCAGGATCCAGGAACTTAATCCAGGTCTCCCACACGGGTACAGGGTCCCAAGGCTTTGGGTTGTCCTCGACTGCTTTCCCAGGCCACAAGCAGGGAGCTGGATGGGAAGTGGAGCTGCCGGGATTAGAACTGGCGCCCATATGGGATCCTGGGCGTTCAAGGCGAGGACTTTAGCCGCTAGGCCATGCCTCCAGACCCGAACCCCTCCTTTTTAACATGTATGGCCTATGCAGTCCCAACCCCCATATTCTCACATTGTTGTTGCTCCATCTGCTGGTTAACTCCCCAAATGACCACAAAGGCCAGAGCTGAGCTGATCCTAAGCCAGGGACCTACAGGGGTACAGAGACTTGAGCCATCTCTTACTGCTTCCCCAGGCCACAGGCAGGGAGCTACATAGGAAGTGGAGCAGCCGGAACTGGAACCAGTGCCCATATGGGATGCTGGCCATTGCAGACCAAGTATTAGCCTGTTGAGCCATAGCACCAGGCCCATATTCTCACCTTTCTAACCCTCCCAACAGCCAGGAGGGCATTTGAGGCCCTTAGGCATAGCCGCCTGTAGACAGGGTTGTTAAGGCTCCAAGGAGGGTCTTGCTTTGAGTCAGGGACAAGTGAGTTGGTGTCAGGGTAAGAACTAGACCAAACACTATTATTTTTATCATTTTGTTGTTGTTGTTGTTTGTTTGTTTGAAAAGCAGAATCAGAGAAAGAGATCTCCCATCTGCTAACTTAACTCCTCAGATGACTGCAAAGCCAGGATCCTGGCGCTCCATCTGGGTCCTCCAGCTGGGTCGCAGGGACCCAGGTACTGGGGCCGTGCTCCACTGCTGCTCCCAGGTACAATAGCAGGAAGCTGGATTGGAAGTAGCGCAGCTGGGTCTCAATCCAGCACCCGTACAGGATCTCAGGCAGCAGCCCAATCTGCACAGCCACAGCACTGGCCCCAGCTCAGCACTCTTCCGGTCCCAAGTGCAGTCCCCCCACTGTGCCCTGCCCCTGGGTTTTATCGTCAACAAGCAGCATATGCTTAGATTTCCAGCTTTGGGGCCAGAACTGTAGCTCAGTGAATAAAACTGCCGCCTGCTAGCATCCCATAGGACACTGGTTCAAGTCCTGGTTATGCTGCTTGCGATCCAGCTCCCTGCTAATGTGCCTGGGAAAGCAGCAGAGGATGGCCCAAGTGCTTGAGTGTCTGCCTGGGAGACCCGGAAGAAATTTCTGGCTCCTGGCTTCTGGCTGTAGGCTGGCCCAGCTGTTGCAGCCATTTGGAGGAATGAACTAGCAGATGAAAGATTTCTGTCTCCCCCTTTCTCTCTGTAACTGCCTTCTGGAGCAATAAAATACATACGTTTTTTCAAGTTGTATCTTTTACTTCAGCCATCCTCTTGTAATAGGCAAGGATCCATGTGTCAGCATACAGAGCAAATTCCGTAGCCACAGTAGCGGGAGCAAGAAGGAAGAGGATTAAGCTCAACCACAAGCGGTTTGTCCTGCCCTGCCAGCATCCCGTCACCCCAACACACACACATACACAGCCCTGCTCCAGGTTCAGGCCGTCTCACGGCTGCTGGATGCGGCCTGCCTTCTGTCCCCGAGGGTCCAAATACAGGAGAAATGATGGCCAAGAAGACGTTTCTAGCAAAGGAAGGCACTCTTGTCTTTCAGGAACAGCCTGTGCGTCCCACCAGCGTGGGGAAGCAAGCCAGACTTGCAGGCTGGTGTCTTCAGGGGTGCCCCGGGAGCTGTGGGCTCAGACCACCGTGACCATCCACCTCCCAACAGAGAGCCGAGCAAGCCAAGCCACCAGCCACAGAGATGTTTCCCTAATCTCTCCGCCTCCCCAGAAACACAGGGAAGCGCTCTTCCTGGGACCCGTGTTGTTGATGGAGCAAGTTAAGCTGCCGCGCACCAGGCTGGCATCCCCTTTGGAGCTCCCCACCCCCAGCTGCTCCACTTGTAATCCAGCTCTCTGCTAAGGCACCTGGGAAAGCAACGGAAGCTGGCGCAGGTGCAGCCACATGGGAGCCCAGGAGCCCTGGCCATGGCAGCCATTTGGGAAGTGAACCTAGAGATGAAAACTCTTGAATGGGGAGACTCGAAGGTTGACGTGTCAGCCAGTGGACACTGGAAGGGATTCCTTAGCCACGGATTGGCGACATCAACAGCCTTTCAGAAGTTCTCACCTACCCACCTGGGCAGAACCCTCGTGCCATACACCACACCATGACTCCGGGGTCATATCGGTGGCCCTTCCCCATCTTTGGGCACTGGGATGGTTGGAAGGCTGGGTGTGGCCTCTCCCCTTATCTTCCCTTCTCCCAGAAACGGGAAGAAATATAAAGTTCAGAAACAATAATCACAACCACTTCTCCCCCTACATTCTCCCCATCTAATCAATTATGTAAACATTGTCTAAAATAATTTAGAAATGATTTTAAAATAATAATAAAAAAAAAACATTGTGAGGAACCCTAAGATTATCTAATATTTAAAATACATATATAGGCTACTTTATTAAAACCTAAAAATCTAAGTATTTTTCTTTCTCACCCACACGGCCATGAACACTGCGACTGGGTGTGGTCGAGTAGCTCCTGACAGGGTCAAGGCTCCTGAAACTTGAGCCCCTCTCCAAGAAACACCCCCAGCAGGTGGCCGGGGACCCTGCTCGCCTCTCACTAGCGCCCTCGCCTGGAGCCGCACCGCCATCTCGCCTGCCTCGGAGCCCAGCCAGCTCCAGCTGCCAATCAGCGAAATAAAAGCAACGTGTTACTTTTCTTCAGCAGATGCACCGAGAGAGGCAAGCTCAGGCGAGGCCTGACCGTGACGCCAAAAACCGGGAAGATGAGAAGTAGAGGGGGGCGGCAGAGGGAGAGCGAGCAAGAGGAGGGGAAATTTTAAAAAAAGAAAGAAAAAAAAAAAAAAAGCAGAACTTGGCTGGACATGAAAGGTGATTCTCCTGCAGTTTGCAGACTGCACATCGGTCTCTGGACAAGAAAACTCTCCCGAGAGATAGTGTCAGAAGGAAAAACAAGCAGACGGGCATCTCCTGACAGCAAAGGCACTTAAAACCAGATCTGGGCGAAGGGTGGGGCGGGCGTGTGTGTCAGCACGTGGGGGCAGGGCCCTCCCTCCTCCACAGCAGGACACACACATGTGCCCGTGTGGGTGGACACGCACCGGCCTGGGGCTTGGGCAAGGACACACACAGAGGCCAGGCGGGGGACCCGTGGGCGTGTGAAGAAGCCTCTGCCAGCCCAGCCCTCTGATTCCTCAGGCTATGCTTCATCATCTAACTTTCTCAAACTTAGGGAGGCTTTCTTTGAAAAGTAGACTTACAGTTGCCCGGCGGCGTGGCCTAGCGGCTAAAGTCCTCACCTTGAACGTGCCAGGATCCCATATGGTCACTGGTTCTCATCCCGGCAGCTCCACTTCTCATCCAGCTCCCTGCTTGTGGCCTGGGAAAGCAGTCGAGGACGGCCCAAAGCCTTGGGACCCTGCACACATGTGGGAGACCTGGAATAAGTTCCTGGATCCTGGCTTCGGATCGGTGCAGCACCAGCCATTGCACTCACTTGGGGATTGAATCATCGGATGGAAGATCTTCCTCTCTGTCTCTCCTCCTCTCTGTATATCTGACTTTGCAATAAAAATAAATAAATCTTTTTTAAAAAGTAGACTTACAGAAAGAGACAGAGATCTTCCTTCCACTGGTTCACTCCCCAAATGGTTGCAATGCATGGCTGGGGCAGGGGCCAGGCCAAAGCCAGAAGCTTGGAATGCCTCTGGGTCTCCCACATAAGCGGAAGAGGCCCAGGCCCTGGGATGGGGAGGGGGCAGCCAGGCCACAGGCCCTGCTCCCCAGGAGCCCAGAGAGAAAGTTCTAGAAGCCTGGTGCACACAGGGCAGGCAAGAGAGCCATTCCACAGTCGCTCCGGTGTCTAGGGCGGGCAGCCCATTTACAGGATAAAATTATTCTATTCTATTTTATTTTATCTTATCTTATTTTATTTTATTTATTTTATGGAAGGAAAACAAATGAGAAAGAAGACACGAGAGCCTCTCCTGGGCTTGGGGGACTTGTATATCCCAAAGAGATCTAATTTCAGGCCTGCCAGCCAGCGCTGGGCCATGGTTTTTATTGGCCGCCAGCGAGAGGACTTTTACCTTCGATTTGGCTTCCCCCCCACAAACAGGAGGTTCTGGGGTGGGGCAGGGGGCTAGTGGGGTGGGGGTGTTTCACGGGTTCCCTGCTTCTGCAATGGCTAGGAAGAAAGTAGAGTAAGGGGTGGGAACTTGGAGGCCTTGCCTGCCAACACAGGCCAGTGAGAAGCTCCACAACCAACACAGGAGCGAGCAGGACCCGGGGTGACCGGAGCCCTGGCCTGGTGGCTTCAAGGCATGGGACGAATAACAGCAGAGAGCCAGGAAGTGGGTGGTGACAGCCCACAGCAGGCTGACACCCGGACACCATGCAGCTGGCCCAGGCTAGCTGGAGTCGGCCTGCTTCCTGCTGGACGAAGCCGGTCCTCCCACTGCGGATGGAACGTACACCCTTTTCCCCAGCTGGTGGCCTGTTCTGTTGATTTGAGAGGCCAGGAGCCCAACAGACATGTGCCCATTTCACATACAGTCCTTCCCCCAGATAGGGCCCACAGGGCACTGGGCTGGGCTGAAGCGGGGAATCCAAAACTCCATCAGTTACCTCCCACTGGCAGTATCAGGAACTTGAGGTGCAGGGGTAGGGGTGGGGTGGGGACTGCTGCTCCCCAGGGCGCACAGCAGCAGGAAGCTGCAAGCAGAAGCCGAGCAGGACTCGGGCCCAGGTACCCCTGGTTACGATTTGGGCTCCCCAAGCAGCAGCTTAGCTACGGCCAGCTTGCAGTCTCCCACCCTCAGCTCCTCCTGACACTCTGCATGCTTCCCTGCCCCTGTGAGCCCCAGGGAAGAGGCCAGGCGGGGTGGTACAGCCCAGGCTGCTGTAGGAGCCTGTGCCCTCCGGGGGCTGCTGGTGCAATTGCGGACAGCTTTAATCCTGTTCCAGGGTCCTGACCAGCAGGCTCAGGTCTGTGGGAGAGCCTGGGGCGTGCATACCCCAGGCCCACAGGCCGACCCTGCTCACCTGGGAGCCCACTCCAGCAGCAAGAGCTAGCAGGCAGCAGCCAGCTTCCCCTTTGGTCCCCCTGAGCTGGGGCCCAGCCAGAGCCTGGGGCCGGGGTGGGGAATCGGGAACAGGGCTCCCACTGTGCCCGCTTAAAGGAACCCGGGCATCAAAAGGACTTTATGCAGCAGTCTGGGAACTGCAGGAGGGAAAGCAGACTTGGAGGGGAGGTGGCGGGGAGCTGCTGTGTGTACACACACACACAGGTGCACACTTGTGCATCCGCAGGCTCATATCCATGCAGGTATACACATGAACACACACGTGTGCTCACACACGTGCAAACATTTGCATGCACACTCAAACACACACAACCACATACAATGGGCCTTTCAAAAGCTCATGGAACCCGAGTATTGTGGGGAAACTCTGCCTGGATTCACAACTTTTTTTTTTAAGATTTCTTTATTTTTATTGGAAAGTCAGATATACAGAGAGGAGAGACACAAAGAAAGATCTTCTGTGCTATGGTTCACTCCCCAAGTGACCACAACGGCTGGAGCTGAGCCGATCCCAGGCCAGGAGCCTCTTCCAGGTCTCCTACTCAGGTACAGCATCCCAAGGCTCTGGACTATCCTCGACTGCTTTCCCAGGTCACAGGCAGGGAGCTGGATAGGAAGCTGGGCCGCCAGGATTAGAACCAGCACCCATATGGGATCCTGGCGCATTCAGGCTGAGAACTTCAACCACTACGCTATTGTCCCGGGCCCTGGACTTCTAAAAAATATATATATTTTTTACTTATCTAAAAGGCAGAATTACAGAGAGAGAGACAATAGATTTTCCACCCATCAGTTCACTCCCCAGATGGCAATAACTTCCAAGGCTGGACCAGGAAGCCAAAGCCAGCAGCCAGGAGCTTCTTCTGAAACGTCCATGTGGATACCGTCCTCCCATGCGTATTAGTAAGGAGCTGGATAGGAAGTGGAACACCCAGGACTCGAACCAGCGGTGCTCCAATATGCGATGTGGCACCACAGGCAGCAGCTTAACCTGCTGATACCCCAACACTGACCCCCCTTCCCAGCCATATTCAGGTATGTTGGAGAGCAGGAAAGGTGGTGAGTGCTGAATGGCTTGATCGTGACTGTGACCACTAGGCAAGGGAGACAGAACCCGAGTGAGCACAACGAATGCGCTTTGGACTGGCACTGGGCTCAGAGCCCACGGCACCAGCCTGCTGGTCCCTGGAGGATACCCCGGAGCAGTACCTTGATGGGAGGACTGCTGCCTCC
The DNA here is from genome assembly GCF_017591425.1 of Ochotona curzoniae. NCBI lineage: Eukaryota > Metazoa > Chordata > Mammalia > Lagomorpha > Ochotonidae > Ochotona > Ochotona curzoniae. The sequence continues at coordinate 930,435 of NW_024465279.1, forward strand.
TCCCATGCTTGAAACCCAAGTCTCTAGGGCCAGGAGGAGACCAGAGGAGGGAAGGAGAGGAGAGAACAGGGGAAGGGGTGAGGTGGGAGGGGAGGGGAGGGGAGAGAAGGGAGAAGAGGGGGAGGAGAAGGGAGGAGGGAGAGGGAGCAAGGAAAAGTAGGGGGAGGAGAGGAGGGAGGAAGAGGGCCAGGGAGGGAGAGGAAAGGGAGGAGGGAGAGGTGAGTGGAGAAGAGGAAGGGGAGGAGGGAGAGGTGAGTGGAGAAGAGGAAGGGGAGGAGGGAGAGGTGAGTGGAGAGGGGCAGAAGGAGGGGAGAAGGGAGGAAGAAAGGGGAGGGAGGGAGGAGAGGGGAGGAGAGAAGAGGGAGATGGAGGAGAGGGAGGAGGAGGACGGATGGAGGTGAAAGCAGAAGAAGGAAGGGAGAGGGAGGGAGGAGAAGGCAGCCAGCTCACCAGCCGCCAACAGGCTGACATCAGCCAATGGCTGTGGAGAGGCTCGCGTGCCCTCACCGCTGCCCAAACATGGGCATCCAAGGCTCCCTCCGGACCCCGGCTTCAGCCCTGAAGCTCTCAGCCCAGAGTGAAACCAAAACTAACACCGAGTGGGAGAACTCCTGGCATGCGCACACACCCATGCGCCCCCGGAGCATACAGGATCCCGAAGCATAAAGGATCCCAGACCCCTGAGAGAGCAGAGAGTACCCCTCTCCTCCCACCCCCACCTCCGCCCCCAGCACTGGCCTGGCAGGAGCCAGGGGCAGCTGACGGGGCCTGGGAAGGGGAGCCAGCAGCCTCCTCCTCCCACGAGTCTGGGCAGCTGAGGCCAGAGAGAGAATGGGGGCCCAGGAAAGAGATGATGGAGAAGGCTGCACAGAGAGAGGAAGCTGAGAAGGGAGGTAGAGACCGCACAGACCCCGGGGCCCAGCCGTGCCGGCTGCCCACCAGCCTGAGCTAGTAGCTCCGAGAGTCACTGGGATCCAGGCTCAGACACTGGTCCAGGGGAGCGGGCAGCAGCCCAGCAGAGCTGGGTGTGAGAAGCCAATGGGAACAGGGTGGCCTCCAGGATGCTGGGCGTGGTTGGTGGCACGGAGAACCAAACGCAGCAAGGGGTGGTGGCAGGGGAATGTGCCACTGCATCTCACTGCCTTAGCCGCATTAATTTAATTTCCTCATTTCACAGGGTGGAGAAAGAGAGAGCTTCTATCCACCGGTTCACTCCCCAAATGGCAACGATGGCTACGGCTGAGCCAGGCTGAATCCAGGAGCCCAGAACTCCATCTGGGTCCCCCAGGTGGGTGTGGGGGCCCAAGCACTTGGACCATCCTCCATCACTTTCCAGGTGCACTGGTAGGGGGCTAGATAGTAAGTGGAGCAACCGAAGTTCGAACCTCAGGCTATGGCGTTGCCAGTGGCAGCTTAACCAGCTGTGCCACAACACGGACCTCAAAGCCTTTTGCTCCACATTTGCTTCAGGTCTTCTCAAGTGGTGGCAGCAAAAGCGGGAAGCTCCAGCTTGACAAATGAGGGCACACACACACACACACACACACACACACACACACCAGCCTAACCTGTCTGTCCCTCACATCCTCATCTGGGAGAAAAAACAATGGCTGACTACAGCTGGGGTTGGGGATGGTTGCTACAGGGTCCCTAGGAGCCTGCCCTTGCAGGGCCTCAAACAAAGCTTTCTCTCTCTCTCTTTCTCTCTCTCTCTTTCTCTCTCTCTCTCTCTCTTTCTCTCCCCTCTTCTCCACACACCTGGGTAAAATGCCAGCCTCTGGCAGGTGTCTAGCTGAGCAGTTGGCAAGCTGGCATCCCACATTCACGGTGCCTGGATTCGTGTCCCAAGTTCAGATCCCTGATCCAGCTGCCCGGGGGAGGCTTAGTCACTGGTCCCTGCCACCTGAGTCAAAGCTCCCAGCTTGGGCCCTGGCCCAGTAGGTCCTGGCCACTGCAAGCGTTTTGGGGGTGAACCAGCAGATGGCGACAGAGGGAGGGGGAGAGGGGAGTGGGCAGGGAACCCGTCCATGCACTCATAGGCAGGGATTACTTTTCCTTTTCCACCAGTGGAACTTCGGGTGCCGCCTGCTGCCAGGCTGTGACATTTTACTCTCCCTGGGGAGAAAGGCTGCTGGTTGGGATGACCCCTGCTACGGACAGGTCACAGACTACCTGGAGCCACCACAGCAGCTGGGAGGTGGCCCCCCCGTCTGCGTGGCCCACCCAGGGGACTGCAAGGAGATGGCCTCTGCGGCCCTGACCCACCTGTAGGAGCAGTGAGCTCTCAGCGGGCATGGCAGCACAGCCCCAGGGCAGAGCGGGTGAGCGGGCGGGGAGCAGGCAGGCCTCCTGCCCTCACTCCTGGGCAGCCAACTCCCTCCAACAGCTAGGGCTCTGTCGCAGTGTGCTTCAGGCACCATGCTCTTTCCTGCATCCAGGGGTCAAGGCCAGCTGGCCGCCTAACCACTGTCTGCCTTTCGGGAGATCAGCTTAGCCCTTCTCCCCACTAGGGTTGGAACACATCCCCCACCCCACCACACACACTACAAAGTTCATGTGTTAGAAACTGAATCCCGGGCTCGGGCAAGATAGCGTAGTAGTTAAAGTTCTCGCCTTGCATGCACTGGGATCCCATATGGGTGCCGGTTCGAATCCCAGCGGCCCTGCTTCCCATCCAGCTCCTTGCTGGTGGCCTGGGAGGAAATCAATTGAGGACGGCCCAAAGCCCCTAAAGCCGTTGGAGTCTGCACCAGTGTGGGAGACCTGGAAAGAAGCTCCTGGCTCCTGGCTTTGGGTTGGCTCAGTTGCAACTGATTGGGGAATGAATCATAGGTCAAAAGATCTTCTTCTCTGTCTCTCCTCCTCTCTGTATATCCACCTTTCCAATAAAAATAAATAAATCTTAAAAAAGAGAGAGAGAGAGAGAGAAACTGAATCCCCCAATTTTTTATAAAGATTTTTTGGAGGAATTTGTTGATTTGAGAGGTAGAGTTATGGACCCAGCAGAGTGGCTCAATTGATTAATCCTCCACCTCCAAGCACTGCGATCCCATATGAGCACTGGTTGGTGTACTGCTTGGTTGGTGCCTGGCTGGTTGCTGTCCCAGTGGAAACCTGGAAGAAGCTCCTGGTTTCGAACTGGCTCAGTGCCAGTTGTTGTGGCCATCTGGGGAGTAACCAGTGGATGGAAGATCTTTCTCACTGTCTTTCTGTCTCTCTGTAAATCTACCTTTCCAATAAAAATGATTTTAAAAGGCGAATCTTTTTAAGGATTTATTTTATTGGAAAGCCGTTACACAGAGAAGAAGATCCTCCATCGTTAATTCACCTGCCAAGTGACCGCAACAGCCAGAGCTGATCTTATCCGAAGCCAGGATCCAGGAACTTCCTCCAGGTCTCCCACACGGGTGCAGGGTTCCAAGACTTTGGGCCGTACTCGACTGCTTTCCCGGGCCATAAGCAGGGAGCTGGATGGGAAGTGGAGCAGCCAGGATGAGAACTGGTGTCTATACACAATGCCAGTGCCACAAGGAGCTCCACCCCCTACCGTCCTGCGCTTCTGACTTCCTTGGGGTCAAGTGTGCACCTGAATGGCTTGGAGAGGACACTGCAGTCTGCTGGTGTATTTTATGGGCTGGGTGTCAGTTGAAGTGACACACATGATGTACCGGGCGAGGTATGGTGGGGTAAGGGTGGGCAGGAAGAGTTTTGCGAAGCTTTGCCCCTTGGGGTGGCGGGGGAGCTCCTCCCAGCACCTGGATGGAAATCCCAGCACCGACCAGGAAATCTGAATCTCACTGGCCCCGGACTTAGCAGGGCTGTTCCCAGCTCCAGTCCCTCCTGCTAGGCGAAGGGCAGCAGGGTGGGGTTGGTGCTGGCAGAAGGAGTGGGAATTCCTTTGGCCCGGCCCTGCCAAGGCAACTGTGGTTGGAGCCCAGAATTTTAGAAATCGATTGCAGGCTAATAGCCATGAAAAGCTGAGTTATAGGGAAAAGAAGAGACAGAAAGAGGAGAAGGAGGTAGAGCGAGATCCTCCATCCACTGGTTCGTCTACCAAATGGCTGCGTTAGCCAGGCCTGGACGGGACCAGAGTATGGGACTCCATCCCACGTGCCCCTCGTGGGCACGGGGGGGGGGGTGGTCCAAGCACTGGGGCCATCTTCTTCAGCTTTTCCAAGCCGTTGGCAAGGTTTGGAAAGCCGGAGCAGCCGGGATTCTAAGCAGGACTCCAATAGGATGCCAACATTGTGCAGGCAGCTTAACCCCCAAAGCTAATCTCTGAGTTGATCATTTCACAGGGCCTGCAAATGCCCCCAAACAATCCAAATGGTCCTTGGCGGGGGGGGGGGGGGGGGGAGGCTCCCCAACCCTCGCCCCCTGCTGAGGCCTTCCCAGGGCCCCTCCCTAAGTGCTCTCATTCACATAGACTATGTGTTGAATAAAAGGGACTTGTAGGAATAACAAAAAACAGGCCTATGGACGCAGGAAATTCCAGGATTTAGGAAGCTGGGTTAGGAACCAGAGCCAAAGACCACACAGGCTTGCGTCACACGGTGCCGACACACGCCCCCACCCCCACTCCCGTCCCGAGGTGGACGCCGGCTGGGCTGGGCTGCTGCCTTAGCCGCACAGCCGCCTGGAAGACTGCATTGGAGTTGAATGGAGCAGCTTATCAGACCTTCCCAGAAATCAGGAGAGAGAGCAAGGGAGAGAGATAACAGCGAAACGCCCAGACAGGCCTGTGTCTCCTCCGCTTTCACCTTGAACAGCAAGAATTTTGTTGTTTTTGTTTTCTGAAAAAACAAACCAAAATTGGAAAAAAAAAAAAAAACCTGTTCCCCACGCAGCCCATCAGAACACTTGATTCTATGACCTGATTTTTTTTTAAATCAGTAAATGAACGAAAGCCCATTATGATCTTTAAAGTCAGGCCCGGGGCGGGGGCCGAGCGGCTAAAGTCCTTGCCTTGCATGCGCCAGGATCTCATATAGGTGCCAGTTTTAATCCCGGCAGCTTCACTTCCCATCCAGCTCCTGATTGTGGCCCAGGAAAGTAGTCAAGGACGGCCCAAAGCCTTGGGACCCTGCACCCACGTGGGAGACCTGGAGCAGACTCCTGGCTCCTGGCTTTGGATCGGCGCAGCTCCAGCCATTGCACTCACTTGGGGAGTGAACCAGCAGATGGAAGATCCTTCTCTCTGTAAATCTTTTTAATAGAAATAAATAAATAAATCTTTTTTTAAAAAATGTCTTTAAAGTTGTGGTTCATTGCCTTTCCAGAAAATGATGTGGTTTTTTTTTTTTTCCCCATTTCATAGATGAGCAAATGGAGGCCGCGGAGAACTCAGTGACTTAAATGAGCTACACGGAGATGAGGGACCCTGGTCCTGAGCTCTGTGGGCTGTGGGAGAGCGAGCAGGCAGACACTTTTCTGCGGGGATGTGTGCACTGCATACAGGTATCTGGCTTGCGGCGAAACCAGCTCACCAAAGACATCACCATTTGCAGCCCAAATATGTCTCTGTGTGGCTGCCCCAGCTCTGATTCATCCCTTCTGGCAGAGGCTCGGCAGTGAGCACGTGGGGGAATATAGACCCAGGGAAGGGAGGCAGGCAACAGGGCCCAGGAGGCAGGAGGATGGGGGGGCCCCAGCTGTGTGCCCTGAGAGCCACTGGAGGTGGCTCTAGGGGACAGGGCAGTGCTGTCCTCCTGAGCCTGTGCCTTCTGAAAAGCTGATACAACTCCCCACACAAGGCTGGGTCGCTACAAAACTAAGAGTTTCTTTCCAGGCTTCCAGGGACGGGTGCAGGGTCCCAAGGCTTTGGGCCGTCCTCCGCTGCTTTCCCAGGCTACAGCCAGGGAGCTGGATGGGAAGTGGAGCATCCGGACTCAGCGTGCACCAAAGACACTCCTTCTTGGCGAGCGCCCAGCGTGGGGTGAGCTGGTGCTAATTCTGTCTGACTGCCCCCTTCGAGGCAGTGGGCAGCCATCACCTGGCCAAGGTGAATTTCTTACAAGAGGAAAATGGCAGGTGCCAACCCTACACCCCGCAGGAGCAGGACCGCAGCCCACTGCTGGAGGCATCTCGAAGGCAATTCTAGGTAACACTAAAAAAAGTATTCGGAAGGACTGAAACAAGGAAGAATTCAGAGGCCGCTGGTTCCATTCCTTCATTTCCTCCTCGCTAGAGGCACACAGGAGGAGAGACAGAGCATTTAGGAAGGAGCCAGGGGCAGCACCCTGGGGTAGTACATCAACTCTGCAATGCCAGAATCCCATGGGGGGGGGGCAGTTCCACTTCTGATCCAGCTCCCTTACTAATGCAACTGGGAAAGTAGCGGATGATGGCCCAGCTGCTTGGGCCCCTGCGGCCCCGTGGGAGACCCTGAACAGGCACTTGGCTCCTGGCTCAGCCTTGCCCAGCTCTATTTATTCCAGCCACTTGGGAAGTAAGCCAGCTGATAGAAGATTCCTCTCTCTCCGAAATCTGCTTTTCAAATAACAAATAAATAAGCCTGAAAAAGAAGATGCAAAACGGTGAAGAACCTAGGTGTTTCCTGCCTTTTGTGATTCCGCCTTAATGGCTTGGCTGGGGGCTGTGTGAACCTCAGGCCTGATAGTCTACGTGGCACCCGGCAGGACACCTGGCAGGTCACGTAGGCAGACCACTCCTCAGGAAGGAGGTCCCTGGTGTTTGAGAAGATTCACAGCCCAATAGCTCATCGATTTGTACTTTTTGAAAATTGCTTGTTTCAAACCCACCAATAGAAGCCTACTAAATCATGACTGTATAATTGATAGCCTGAAATGTATAAGAACTGGGGGGCTTGGGCTCTCGCCCCTTCCCTTGGCTCTTCTGGCTCGCACTTCTTTGGTGCTCCTTGTGGATCCTTGCAGCCTCAGCTGCGGCTGCCCCTCCCCCGCCCAGCCATGCTGGGCTGGGGGAGATCGCTGGGTTACCTAGGCTAACCTGAATAAACCACCTTTTTGCCTCAGCACCGACTTCAGACTTGATGATTATCTGGGGGTTTCAAAAACCGGCACAACAACGGGACGACCCCCATGCAGACAGGAGAGTTCAGCCAGTGTCTCCCTGACCCCAGCCGTGGGGGAGCCCAGCCTGGTTGTCACACTGCCTCCGCAGCTTCCCGGACAGTGGAGTGTCCTGTGCAGAAGTTTAGCCAAAGGCAATCATAACAAAACTGTGTGATTCTGGGGGGTGCCTCTTCTCTCAGAGAGAAGGACTCTGGGGAGGGCTGGCCGGGCCACAGGCTGCCTGCTGTCCACCCAGACCCTTTCCTGAGGAATGCAACTGGCTGCGGGGGTGGGAGGGGGAGGGAGCTCACCCCCTCCCTCCCTCCCTCCTGCCCTCTGCAATCACTATTTATTTATCTTTGGAAGTTCAAGGAACCAGAGCCTGCCACGGGGAGAGAGATTCTTGGAGCCAGGCAGGGAATGTGGCAAGGCCACTGGCCAGTGGCAGGCCTGGGGTGGGGGGGTTGTCTACAGCCAGCAGCAAGTGGGCGCCTTCAGGCCCCCTGGGGGCCTCGCCGGAGCTGGGAAGCAGGAGTCCCGCCTCCCCCCTGCAGCTTCCCAGCCCCGCCCCCCAACCCAGGAAGTGGCAGAAAGGCGAGTGCCCGGCTGCCCCAAGCCCTGTTGTGTCCACGCCAGACAGCCTGCCCATCAGCCACAGGCAGTTGTCATTGCTGTCCCAGGTGACGCGGGCAGGTCCCGCCCGAAGCCCCACAGGTCTGCCCCCCTCTTTCTCACGCCACAACCCACACTGTGGCAAGCTGGTTGGCCCAGAGACCTGCTCCCCAAAGTCAGCTTAGGAGAGTGGATTCTAGCTACAGTGGCCTCCCCACACCCTTCCTGGGCTGCCTTCACACCCACAGTCCCGCAGACACACACATAGAGCGCACACTATACCACACACATCACAGGCACACACACACCACACATGCATACCACACGCGTGGCACATGCAAACCCACACACACTTATGCACACACAGGACATATGTCTGCCACACACAGCACAGAAATCACACACACACAGGTACCAACACACACAACACAGGTATCATACACATGTATGCCACACGTGTGTATTCACACCAGACATGCCACGCCCTACACACCGCTGACATGTATCTATACCGCACGCACACGCATCACACAGCAGACACACACCACACAGACAGCACAGGAATCACACACACACCTATTCCACATCCGTCACACGCACAAACCACACACACATCCCATACACCACTCGCAGGCACACACCTGCACGCCATATGTCTACACACATATCGCACATGCACACTCAAGCCTTACACCCCCACACAAAAGTGCACACATCACACACTCATGCATACACCATCGCGCACACGCACGGAGGTCAAAAAGGTAGCAGGGCAGATGTAGTTGGATCTGTGGCGGCCTTTGACCTCCCCTGACTGCAGGGACAGACACCCCCTGCTGCGGAGGTCACCGCCCTCGCCGGCCCAGGTCCCCCAGCCTCCTCGGCCTCGGCTGGTGTCCTCCCGGCGGGCGCGGGGCTCAGAGACCTGGCCGACTCCTCGGCCGGCCCGCCGGCTCAGGGGCTAGGGCGAACCCCGGCGCCGAGGGCCAAGTTCAAGCCCAGACGCCAAGCTCTCGCCGCCTCGCCTGCCCGGTGTCCTGAAGGCCGGGGCGGCGCGGGGCGCGGGCGGGCGGAGCACGGGTGTGGGAGGCCACGGTGCCAGGCGCGCGGGTCGGAGGGGGCGCGGCGCGGGCCCAGGGTCCCCGACGCGGGGGTTCGGGATGCTGGGGGCCAGGAGCCTGGGCTCCGGACGGCGCGGGGCCAGGGCGCGTCGGGAGGCGCTAGGGCCCCGCGGCCGGGCGGCGAGCGCAGGGCGGGCGGGGCCGGCGGCGGGAGCGGCGCCCGCCGCGCTGCCTCCATCCATGGCCCGGAGCGGCGGCGGCGGCGGCAGGAGCCGGGCGCGATCCGCTAGGTCCCAGCGCAGCGCTGCGGGAGCAGGCGACGGGCGGCCTCGGAGCCCCGCGCCGGGAGCCGGGCCGCGAGGCGAGGATCCGCCCGCGCCGCGCTGACAGCCGCGCCCTGCGTCCTCCCCGCCGGGGCGCTCTCCGGACATGCCCCCGGAGGGGCGCGGCGCCGGGGACCCCGGAGCTCGCCTCCGCGCAGGGCCCCCCGCCCCGCCCCCGGGCGCCCGGGGCCCCCGCTGAGCGTGCGTCTCGCACTCTCGGGTCCCTCCCGCCGGCGCGCAGCCGGTCCCCAGCGCAGTGCGTCCCCGCCGGGCGATGGGTTGATGGGCGCCGGGGGACGCAGGATGCGGGGGGCGCCCGTGCGCCTGCTGCTGCTGCTGCTGCTGTTGCTCCTGGCGCCCGCGACTCGGGGCGCGCCCGGTTGTCCGGTCCCCATCCGCAGCTGTAAATGCTCGGGGGAAAGACCCAAGGCGCTGAGCGGCGGCGCCCCCAACCCGGCGCGCAGGCGAGTGGTGTGCGGCGGCGGGGACCTCCCGGAGCCTCCGGAGCCGGGCCTTCTGCCCAACGGCACCGTGACCCTGTGAGTACCTCCCCTCGGGGCTCCTGGTTGAACGGAGGGCCAGGGCCGACCCCGGGCGCCGAGCGGGGACACTTGCGTGGGTGGGTGGATGGCATGACGTGGGACACTCCGGGAGCCGGGAGGGAAGCAGGTGCGCCCGGAGGCGCCCGTTCACCTGTACAGGTGAGGGAGGATGCGCGCTAACGGGACGCCCGGGTTCCCGGGTTCCCTAAGTGTCTCGCTGGGGCTCAACTTTCCCGGGAGGGCTCAGCTAAGAGCGGCACCCAAGAGGTAGGTGGCTGTAGTCCTCTAGCCCCGGGGCTGCGTCCCGGACCGGACAGCACCGGACTGGACTAGAGAGCGGGGCCTCTCCCGGTTTTACCCAGCGCGCTCCATCCGGCCCTCGGGCGCGCACCAGCCCGCTGCCGGCCCTGTCTGCTCGGGGCCGGCGGACGGTGGGCGGGCTCGGAAAAAGTCTGTCCCTGGAATGCGGGCGCTGGTTATCTGCGGGAGGCCCGGCGCCCAGGCCCCCTCCCGCTATCGTCCCACCCCCAGCCCCCGCTGGCTTGTGACTGGATTGACTTGGACCAAAGACAGCAAAGAAAAGAAGCCGGTCTCCTTCCGCGATTCCCTTCGCAGCCCCGGGCCTTATTGAGCCCTGGCCCGGTTGGATGGTGGCGAGTGAGCGTGGCCACGCGCGAGAGCCGGCCCGCACCGTCTCTGTCCTCGCTGCCCACGTGCCGGCAGCTCCACGCGCGGGCGCGCTGTGGAAGTGGAAGTTGCTCCCCCACCATCAGGAGACTGCTTCCTCTCCGGTCCCGGTGTAACCGTCTCCCCCACCCCCTTCACCGCCCGCGCTCCTGACCCCTGTGGCCAGCCTTTCCCCACCTCCCCTTGCCCACAGTTGGGGCTGGCCCGGTGTCCTCTGATTGTGTCCAGAACAATACAGGAACGCCTCTGAGTCGGGGGCGCTCTGAGGCTGCGCGCTTCCTGACAGGACGCCACCGGGCAGGCAGTGACGTGGGGCCTGCAGTTTTCCGCGCCTAGGGGTGTGCTGTGTGCGTCTGGCGGGGGAGGGCGTGGGTGGGGTGGAGGCCGCGCGCGTCTTCTCGCTGCCACTAGCTCTCTCTACCGCAAGCCCAGGGCTATGGCAGTGGCAAGGAGAGGAAAGCATGTGTGGCTGCTCAGGCCAGGCCCTCCTCAGGGTCCGGCTGGTGTGGAAGGGTTCAGGCAAGCCTGGGCAGTCCCCAGCCCACTCAGTTCATGAGAAGAAAAATGCTTGGTGCGTGCAAAGAGTTGGGCTGGGGTGCTGTGTGCATCCTGGCACACATGGGAAATGCAGAGCCTGTGTGTTTGTGTGTGTGTGTGTGTGTGTGTGTGCGTGCGCGCGCGCGCGCGCTGGCTCCGTGGCTGGCCTCGACACACATGTGTGGGCGGCCGTCTCCCTCTTTGCTGGCTTTAGGGAATCCTGACATACCGAAAGAGAGAGGAGAATCTTTAGAATCGTTCCGCGACCTACGCTTTCCAGTCTTGGTTAATTCCCCCGACGGTGCTCCCAGGAGAACGTGGGGGGAAGGCTCTCCCCAAGAATACTGGGGTGACACAGCGGCCACAGACGCGGCTCCCACCTGCCCCTCTTCCCATTCCAAATCCTCCCCATTGGAAAGTCCCCCAACACACACACACACACACACACACACACACACACACACACACACACTCCCAAGCCACCAACCCAGCTGCCTCAAGGGATCCCAGCACAGCCCTCCCTCCCCGTGAGCCTGCGTGAACACGGGCGCAGTGGGCCAGGGTGGACTCCGTGGTGTGCATGTGTGGGATGGGGGGACTGGGATGCCTCCTGCCCTGCAGCGTGGGGGTATGGCATGAGTTTCGAGCCTGCAGACCTTGTCCTTGTGGATGGGCAACTGACTCTGCTGCTACATGCCTTCTTCCTCTCCTCTGTTTCTGCACATGGAATTCCCACACACACACCCCACTCACACACGCTTTCGTCCTTTAGTGTCACCTGGACCAAACCCATAGGTCTTGAGGCCAGTAGTTGTGGCATTGTGCAATGACCCTCCCTCTGCTGTTGAAGATGCCTTCTTCCCAGCACCCTCCCCTGCCCCAGACCTGCCTTTGGGCAGCCTGGCAGACACAGCGCCCTGGGCACTGTGGCCCCAGGTAAGGGCCATTTCGTCATCCGGGAGCTCAGAGGCTACGTGGTAGAAGCTCTTGGAAAAACCCCTGGTCCACCTCCGCCCTGTCAGCTCAGCTCCTGTCTTCAGTTTTTGTGGATGCCAGGCCGTCCTCTCCCCACCCCAACCAGGGACTTTCATTTGCAGACTTCCAGGAAAGCAGAGGGTTTGCCTGCCTTCCTGGTCCCTGGCCTGCCCCACCCCCAGCGTACGGGGCAGCTGTGGGCCCCAGCATCCCTGCACCCCTGCCCTTGCCTCCCCAAGTGGGTAAGCTCCACCCCACCCTCGCACCCCTCCCCAGGGTGGCAGCAAGGAGGCCTTCACCCAGGCCTGGGACAGCCATCCCTCCGCTGGGAGAGAGTTGGCTGTGGGGCTAAGGCCATGAAAAGATCCTTCCAGAAGGAAACCTTTAAGAACAGCTGAGCTTGAGTGGCCCCTCCCTCCGAGGACCCTAGGCAATACCATAAATTCCTGGGCCCAGAGGGGTCTGAGAGATGAGCTGAGTCCAGCCCCACTTCTCCTCTGGGCAGCTGAGCAAACTGAGACCCAGAGAGTCAGCTGGGGGCCACCGTGGGCAGTCACGGGTGGGTGGCTCAGGTGAGGCTTTGCAGTTCACCCGACTGGACGTGAACCCCAAGAGGCACACACACAAAACGCCGCTTCAAAAGAAGTACAACCTGGTTCCTTCCAGGCAGGACCCAAGCCCTTTTGACCTGGGAACATTCCAGACTGAGTGAGGAGGGGGCAGGACTGGGACAGGACACTCCCCACTTCCCCCAGAGCCGGCACACCCTCTTCGGGCTGAGCCGCTGGAGTCTTCCCCCCGGGGTGCCCCCCCCCCACAACTACACGCTTCCCCTGCGTGGGGTGGCTAGATGCTGGGGCCTGAGCGTAGGCAGTGGAGCAGGGCCCAGTGAGGCGAGCTGGGGGTGCCGGGTGCCCCACTGCCAGCTGCAGAGGGGCGGGCCTCACCAGCTTCCCCACCCCCTCCCCTTCCACCACCCTTTTCTCCCCCATATGGTTCTCATAAGGTCTGGGCGAAGAGACAGCAGCCAGAGGAAGTGGCTGTGTACAGAGAGCTTTTGTGAGAGAGGAGGGGGAGGGGGAGGGAGGGAAGAGAAAGGAGGAAAAAGAGCGGAGGGAGGAGGCGCCAAGATGGACGGATCGCCGGAGAGCTGGACAGACTGACAGGGGAGTTGGCGAGGGGCAGGCCAGGCTGTCAGAGGCAGTACCCCCAGGTGGGCTCCTAGTGCCTCAGTCTGGAGTGAGGGACTCAGGAGAAAACCTTCCCCAACCTTCTAGTGGAGCTGGAACCCCCTTCCCACCCTTGGGGGTCCCAGGAACGCTGTCATCCCCTCCCTAGGGTCTTGGGGACTCCGTTTTGGGGGACTCTCTTGTGCACAAAGCTCAGGCCCGATCCCCATGGACTGGACCAAAGCGTAGGGCCCCCTGGTGAGTCCTCCGGGCAGCAAAGAGATGGAAGAGGTAGATAAGGTCCCCCCAAATTCCACGTCTTGAGCTACGGCAGCCCCCAGGAGCTTGCACCCAGCCAGCCCATGTCCTGGGGAAAGTGCCACTGCAGGTCACGCTCTGGGGTGGTCAAGAGGGAGTGCCAACCCCTGGTCCTGGGCTGGGTCTGAGAATTCCACCCCCTCCCCAAAGGTGCTGGTCCTGCTTGAGTAATTTGAACCTAACCATAAATTGACCCTTCAATTTGGAGTCATGTTTTTAAAAGGGAAAGAGTGTTTCTAAGTTTATCCCACTTGGGAGTCATTGGGATAAGAATCCTTTCTTGCAGGGGAGTGTGATGGGCCTGGGGGGTGGGATCCATGTTCCAGCCGCTGCTCCTTACCGTGGCTGCATCCACACCCAGAGAGGCACGGAGCTGGTCAGCTGGGGCGGGCACGCCGGGCCTCCTGGGGTGCAGCTGGAGCGTGCCCAGGGAAGGGGAGAGAGGGAGGGAAGGGGGGAGGGAGGGAAATGGCCCAGGGCTGATGGAACAGAAGGAAAATCCGGTGGTGACCGCTGCAAAGGGCTGCTGCGAGGGGCTGTTTATTTTCATTCCCCCAGCCGGGGCCTGGCTCTGTTCTATCTAGGGCCTTAGACACAGACAGGACGAGGCTGCCTCCTCCCCTTCCTCCCTGCTGGTGGGGGTGGGGGGGCATCCTTCCCAAACTCCAGAACATTCCTCAGCAGTTGGGGGAGGGGAAGGGCACAGCGCAGAGGCCCTGGAGGAGAGCACGAAGTTGGGCAGACTCTTAAGGCTCCTCTCCCACCCCCGGCTCTCCCAGCCTGCTCCACCAGAGAGATAGAGTGTGTGTGTGTGTGTGTGTGTGTGTGTGTGTGTGTGTGTGTGTGTGTGTGTGTGTGTGTGTAAGATGGATGGGGCCAGGTGAGGGCACGGAGGAGTGTGCCGGAGTGGGGGAATGAGGAGGAGGAGGAGGAGGAAGTAGCCCAGGGGCCAGACATCTCCCAGCTGGAAAGACCAAACGCGCTGTAAGAGTTTGGTCCTCTCTCCCTGTTCCACTCTCCCCCTGCCAGTGCGCCTTGGCCGCCTAAGAGGAGGAGAAAGGAGGGAAGCGACCGCAGGGGTCCCTGTATCGCGTGCGGGGGAGAGCTGGGTCCCCCACCCCCACAGTGACCCCGCCCACGTTCCACCTGCCCCCCTCCCCGGGCCGCTGGCCCTCGGAGATGCTAAGGCGGTGGGAGCCAGCGGGTGGGACGGTGGGGCGGGAACCCCGCGCACAGCACTCCCTTTCCTCCACCTGAGTAGCTCAGGCACTGGGAGTAAGTCTGCAGGCGGAGAGAGACGCCATGGCCCGTGTCCAGCCGGTTGGTGTTAGGTCCCCTGCCGGACCCAGCACACCTGGGTTGCAGCGCCTGGTTCACTCCGGCTTGCAGCTTCCCGCTCAGACCTGCCCTGGGAGACAGGTCCGGCTTCTGTTTCCTGCCTTTTACCTCTGCCCCTAACGTCTGGGCATCTGAGGCGTGCACCCATGAAGCTGTGCCTGTCGTTAAAGAGAAGATACACGGTGGACATGGTGTATTACAAGAGCTGGATTGGAAGACAGGGCCAAGCGGGTTAACGGGTGCCAACACCGCCCCTACCCCCCCCAACACACACCCTCCCTAAGGATTCAGGGTCTCGCTCCACACCGAGCAATCAGAAGCCGTGTCCCCGGGCCAGAGCTGAGCCACCACAGTATTGATCTGTCTGTACCCATCTCCATGCCCCCCAGCCACAACAGCCCAACAGGCACAGGTCTGCTCCGGTGCTGGTGAGGCACCCAGCAGAGGAAAGGAGACCTGGTCAGGGGTCAGGAGTGCGGCGGGACTGTGCCCCCTCCCACGCTCAGATACCCACTGTGGCGCAGCAGCGGCAGTCCAGAGGGCTGTGCTGGGCAGCCCGTTAGCTGGGAGAGGCATGGGCGCTCCTTCCCAGGTGTGGGAAGAGAGGGCGGGCGCAGATGGGGGGGGGGGGGAATGGGTGGACATGGGTGAGAACTGCCCCCTGAACTCCGAGAGCCTCCGACTGGCTGCACTGTGAACTTGTCTGGGCTCCCGTCCTTGCTGGAGCTCTGCCCTTGCTCTCAACCTGCCTGTAAGCCCTGGGCATAGCGGCCTCTGCAGGAAGGCAAGAGCTGGTCCATGCCCTGAGGGGGCTGAGAGGCTCAGGGTCAGAGCACCAAAGGGACGAGGGAGGGGCCGGCACGATGACGCAACAGGCTCATCCTCCTCCTGCAGGCATGAGGAATCCATCTGGCCGCTGGTTCCAATCCAGGCAGCTCCACTTCCCTCCTGGTTCCTGCTTGTGGCCTGGGAAAGCAGTGGAGGATGGCCCAAAGCCTTGGGACCCTGCACCCGCGTGGGAGACCCAAAAGAAGCTCCTGGCTTCGGATCTGTTCAGCTCTGACTGTTGCCACAATTTGGGGAGTGAAGTAGTGGATGGAAGATCTTTCTGTCTCTCCTCTGTATAAATCTAACTTTCCAATAAAAATAAATCTTTAAGAAAGGAACTAAGGAAGAGAGACTGGGGGTGGCTAATTCATACTTCGGTGTAAATGATTGATACAGACCCATCCTGTTTATGTATAAATATGTATATATAGATTTATTTATTTAAAAGGTAGCGTGAGAGGCTTTTTTGTTTTTTAAAAAGAAGACTTTTTTTTTTTTGAAAGGCACATTTACAGAGTGGACAGAGAGGGTAACGCCTTCCATCTGCTGTTTCACTCCCCAAATGGCTGTGACAGTCAGAGCTGAGCTGATCCAAAGTCGGGAGCCAGAAGCTTCTTCCAGATCTCCCACGTGGGTGCAGGGTCACAGGCAATGGGCAGTCCTCCGCTACTTTCCCAGGTGCATTTAGCAGGGAGCTGGATAGGAACTGGAGCAGCCAGGACACGAGCCGGCACCCAGATGGGATGCTGGTGCTGGACAGTAGAGGATTAGCCTGTTGGGCCATGGTGCCAACCCCAAGAGAGAGCTCTTCCTTTTGCTGGCTGACTCCCCATATGGACACAGTGGCCAGAGCTGAGCTGGTCCAAAGCCAGGAAGCTGGAACTTGGGGTCACCCATGTGGATACCGGGGCCCAAGTACATAAGCCATCCTCTGCAGGTTTCCCCAGCCATAAGTGGAGAGCTGGATTAAAAGTGGAGCAGCTGGGACTAGAACCAGCATCCATATGGGATGCTGGTGTCGCAGGCATAAGCTTTGCCTATTGTGCCACAATACTGCTTGCTGTGCCCCCATTTATAGTTGGAAGGAAGTGGCTGTTTTTTATTTTAATTTTAATTTTTTTAAAAGATTTATTTATTTATTGGAAAGTCAAATATACAGAGAGGAGGAGAGACAGAGAGGAAGATCTTCCATCTGATGATTCACTCCCCAAGTGAGCACAACGGCCGATGCTATGCCGATCCGAAGCCAGGATCCAGGATCTTCTTCCAGGTCTCCCACACGGGTGCAGGGTCCCAAGGCTTTGGGCCATCCTGGACTGCTTTCCCAGGCCACAAGCAGGGAGCTGGATGGGAAGTGGAGCTGCCAGCTGGGATTAGAACCGGTGCCCATATGGGATCCTGGCGCATTCAAGGTGAGGACTTTAGCCGCTAGGCTATCGTGCCGGGCCCAGGAAGTTGCTTTCGTCAGCAGTGCTTGGAGCTTTCAGCCACGCAGTGGAAGTGTTGGAGGGGGGTTGCAGGATGCCTTCCACCCGTCAGGTAGACCTGTGCACGCACAGACACCAAGACCCCACCCTGCCAAACGTGTGCCCTTCAGCTCTACAGAAACACACCAACGCTGCATGCACTTTAAAATACAGCATGCATTTGAAAGGCAGAATAAGAGCAATCTTCCATCCACTGGTTTGCTCCCCAAATGCTTGCAGTAGCCAGGGGTAGGCCAGGCTGTAGCCAGGAGACAGGAAGTTCATCTGCGTTTCCCCAGATGGACAGCAGCGGCCCAAGCACATGGGCCATCTTCTGCTGCTTTCCCAGGGATATTAACAGGGACTTGGCTCAGATGTGGAACAGCCGGGACTTGAACCAGTGCCCATATGGGACGCTGGCACCACAGGTGGCAGCTTAACCCATCGTGCCACAATGCTGGCCCCTGCACATCAGTTCCGCTTGCAGTGTTGAGGTGTTCCACAGGCCTGGCACACTGTGGGCACTGAGGTGGGTTTCTTGGACGAATGCATGCTGCCAGGTGTGCGTGATCATAGCAGACTCTACTTCTTGTGCACCTAGCAGGATGCTGTCACTCCCAGGTCCCTGCTAAGGCTCGCTAAGCACTCCAACAGACACCTGCCTCTCTCTTCCTTGGACTTTTGCCTCCAGATCAGATGTCAAAGCAGCAGAGGTTCTCTCAAGTCGGGGAACATGGGGACATCCACACCCCAGTTTCTTGCTTCTCATCAGTCCTCTCTCTCGCTCTTACTCTGCAAGGTAGCTGCCAGTTAGAAAAGGGAGACACGGAGACTTCGCTTGCTTGCCATGTGACCTTGGCCTCCAGTGCTGCCTGAGCAGCCCAGCATCCAGACTGGGTCCAGGGGCAGTGGGCAGGACATGACCCGCCCTGTGCAGCTGGGGGCTGAAAGCTCCCCGACTCCCACCCCGTGCCCTGTGTCTTCCTCTCCTCCTGTGGAAGGAGGATTTCACAAGGTGGATGGAAACGATGCATTCTTTTCTAACTCGGATTTTTCACCATCACCTTGAAATCCTATTACCAGTTGAGGCTGACCAAAGGGACTCCCAGCCGGGGAAGGGTGAGACTGGGAGGCCAGGAGCGGGCTGGTCATTTGTGAGCAGACACGGAGAGCAGGCATTCTCATCTTCGGAGCTGGGTTCCATCCACCCTCTGCCTAAGGCAGGTGTTTGCTGGAGCCCCAGGGACCACATCCTTGGTCCTCACAGCAGGCCCAAAGCACGGCACTCGGTAGCTGCGCCTTTAAGCATCTGTGTGGTTCTGCTTCCACAGCTTATATATTTTATATATATTTTAAAGTTTTATTTATTTTTGTTTGAAAGGCAGAGTTACAGAGAGAGAGAAGGAAAGAGGTATTCTGTCCACTGGTTCACTCCCCAAATGGTCGCGAATGCTAGACATGGGCTGGTTGGAAGCTAGGAGCCAGGAACCTCTTCTGGGTCTCCCACGTGGGTGCAGAGTCCCAAGGCTTTGGGCCGTCCTCCACTGCCTTCATAGGCCACAAGTAGGGAGCTAAATCTAAAGTGTAGCAGCTGGGACTCAAGCTGACACTCATATGGCATGCCCATGCTGCAGGCAGAGGCTTAGCGCACTGTGCCATGGCACCACTCCTCCCTCCTTTTTAAAAACTACTCTGTTCATTTTTTAAAAAAAGATTTATTTATTTTTATTGGAACGTCAGATATACAGAAAGGAGGAGAGACAGAGAGGAAGATCTTCCGTCCGACGGTTCACTCTCCAAGTGACAGCAACGTCTGGAGCTGAGCCCATTCGAACCCAGGAGCCAGGAGCTTCTTCAGGGTCTCCTACGCAGGTGCAAGGTCCCAAAGCTTTGGGCTGTCCTCCACTGCCCTCCCAGGCCACAAGCAGGGAGGTGGATGGGAAGCGGGGCCTGCCGGGATACAAACTGGTGCCCGTATGGGATCCTGGCGCGTGCAAGTCGAGGGCTTTAACCAATCGCGCCAGGCCCAAAGCTACTCATTTCAAAAGCAAAGACACAAAGAGCTAGGTAAGACCCATATCTGCTGGTTCACTTGCCGAAGGCTCAGAAGCAGCCATGGGTGGGCATGGTACGGTAGCCTAGTGGCTAAAGTCCTTGCCTTCCATCTGCCAGCATCCCATATGGGCACCATTCTAATCCTGGCTTCTCTACTTCCCATCCAGCTCCCTGCTTGTCACTTAGGAAAGCAGCAGAGGGCAACCCAAAGGCTTGGGACCGTCCACCCGTATGAGAGACACTAGCCCCTGGCTTCGGATTGGCTCAGCTTCGGCCATTGTAGCTGCTTGGGGATTGAACTAACTCATAGAAGATCTTTCTGTGTCTCTCCTTCTCTCTGTAATTCTGACTTCCTGATAAAAATTTAAAAATCTGGGCCCGACGCGGTGGCGCAAGTGGTTAAGGTCCTCGCCTTGCACGCCCAGGATCCCATATGGGCGCCGGTTCTAATCCCGGCAGCCCCGCTTCCCTTCCAGCTCCCTGCCTGTGGCATGGGAAGGCAGTAGAGGACGGCCCAAGGCTTTGGGACCCTGCACCCGCGTGGGAGACCTGGAAGAGGCTCCTGGCTTCGGATAGGCATAGCATTGGCTGTTGTGCTCACTTGGGGAGTGAATCATCGGATGGAAGATCTTTCTCTCTGTCTCTCCTCTCTGTATATCTGCCTTTCCAATAAAAACATAATAAAAGTAAAAATCTTTAAAAAAAAAAAAAAAAAGAAGAAAGAGAGAAACAGCCCTGGGTTGGGGGGCCAGAGCCGAGATCTCAACCCAGGTGGCCCCTGTGAGTGGCAAGGACAAAGTCCCTTGGGAGTTGGCTTGTGGAACAGTGCCAGGGATGCAACCAAAACCAGCATCCTGTTAGGCTAAACACCTATCCTGCCTTTGCGTTCTAAAAATGGCGGTGATGGTTCGAATGTCCCCGTGGCCCTGGGTGCCGAGTCTGTGGCCGGGCTGGGTGATCGGTCTCACCTGAGTGGCTCTGGGTGGGCTAGAAGCCCCGAGTTCTTGGGTATCAACAATCAGATCACCCCTTCTACTCGCTGAGACGCCACGGAGCTGCCAGCAGCAAGTGCAGCAGCTGGGACTCCCAGACACCCCCAACCCAGACCTGGGTTTTGTCTGGGTTTTGTTTTTTGGAGGGGGTGGGATAGGGGGGTGAGGTGAATCCTGTGTGCGTGACCCGCCCTGCCTGTGCATGTGACAATTGTGGCGTGTGCTGGCTCGGTGCCCTACAGGGCAGTGCCCACAGGCACTCCTGCGGGGCCGTCTTTGATGTCGGGCTGTGTCTGACAAGTTCCTGTGGCTACCCAGAGGCCACAGGGCCTCGCCATGGAAGCCAGCTGCTCCCTCGCTCGCTTGCTTGCTCACTGTTTAGCCTCCAACCCCCTTAGTGGTGACTCGACAGGCCTCTCTTCCCCCAAGAGGGCCCCAAATGGGGGGGGGGGGAGGAGAGAAAGAGGGATACAGGAAAGGTCACTGCGTGCCTCTTCTGTGGTCTAACTCCAGAAAGCAAGGGACTCCAGGGACTGGCTCATCTCTTCCTGTGGGGAGAATTGAGGACATGGGTAGGGGAGCAGGAGCTGGAGAGGGGAAGAGGTCCCTAGGCCAGGCTGCGAGGTGCGGGATGAGGATGCCTGCGGAGGAACCCCATCCCAGATCCGGGTCATGGTCACGTTGGGGGGCGCGCGGGGAAGGGACAGCTTGTGGCACTCAAGGGGGTCCATGCTACCTAGAAGGGCAGGCCTGGGCTCCCCAGGTACCCTTCTCCCAGGAGACAGCCTTGAGGACTAGCCGTGTTCAACTTCCTGCAGAAAGAAGTGTGTGCAGCAGCCTGCATGTGTGTGCGCGCGTGTGCCTATTTGCACTTATGCCGCCAGCAGCCTCGTTCCAAGGGTTTCCCGCCTTCTCCTGCAAAGGCCGAAGCCAGCGTGAGCCCTGGGCCTGGGGGAGACACCTAAGGAGGACACCACATGCCTGGGGCCAGTCCTCCCCCACCACCCTCACCACCCCCACCCCCGCTCCAGCATCCTGCAAATGTGCGCCTGGAGGCCGCCGAGATGGCTCAAGCTCTTGGTCTCTCCACCCCTGGGGAAAACCTGGAGTTTTGTTCTCAGCTCCTGGCTTCTGCCCAGTCCAGCCCAGCCCAGGGTATTGTGGACATTTAAGGGGTGATTCACAACCTGGGGGTTCTGTCTCTGCATCTCAACTAAATTAATTAAAATGTGCAGACACGCGCGCACACACACACACACACACACACTCATAGAAAACAACGGAGTGGGGGGGGGGCTGGCCTGGTGGCACAGTGGGCTAAGCAGCTATTGCCTGTGACACCAACATACTGTATTAGAGTACCAGTTGGAGTCCTGGCTGATCCAGCTTCCTGTAACTGCACTGGGGAAAGTGGCACAAGACAGCCCAAGGCTCTGGGTTCCTTTGGGGAACTAATCCATGCATGGAAGGGGTGTGTGTGTGTTTCTGGTCTGTAAAACAAACATTAGACCCATGTACTTCCTTTAAAAAAAATTTCAGGGCCCGGCAGCATGGCCTAGCCACTAAAGTCCTCGCATTGAACGCTCCCAGGATCCCATATGGGGACCGGTTCTAATCCTGGCAGCTCCACTTCCCATCCAGCTCCCTGCTTGTGGCCTGGGAAAGCAGTGGAGGATGGCCTAGAGCTTTGGGACCCCGCTCCCGTGTGGGAGACCTGGAGGAAGTTCCTGGCTCCTGGCTTCGGATCGGTGCAGCACGGCCGTTGCGCTTACTTGGGGATTGAATCATCCGATGGAAGATCTTCTCTGTCTCTGCTCCTCTCTGTATATCTGACTTTGCAATAAAAATAAAATAAATCTTAATTTTTTTTTAAAATTTTATTTGGAAGGCAGAGACACAGAGAGAGATTTTCTGTATACCAGTTCACTCCTCAGTGCCCATGACAGCCAGGCTGGGCCAGGCCAGGGCCAGGAGCTACATACTGGTTGGCAGGGACTAAAGTCCTTAGACTGTCTTCTGCAGCTCCCCAGCCTGGGTCAGAGACAGAGCAGTGGGCACGGGAGCCTGGGTACCGACAAGTAGGATGCCCAGGTCACAGGCAGGGACTTCAACACTTAGACTTGTCGCATGCACTTTGCCCCTGCGCACCAGAGGCATCTGGGAGGGCAGAGCTGAGGCCACTGGTGCCCCTGGTCTAGCTCGACAGTCAATCTCCTTCAGTTACCCTAGATTGTAAAGGATGAAAGAAACCCCAGTTGTAGGTGCTCGGTCCATGCCTGGACAGAGGCCTGGGGAATCGGGGCGCGTTCTCTGCAGCACCAATAAGGCTCAGTTCCAGAAGGGAAGGGCCCTGGAGGCAGTGCCTGGCAGGCCGGAAGCGGGGGCTGCTGCTGACCCCGACCCCCCGCCCGGCCCATCCTCTCCGAGCACACAGAGACCACTTCAGAGAGCTGGAGAGGGAGGGGAGCAGGAGGGCTGGGCTCAGCGAAGAGAGGGCTGCGACAGGGCTGGGACAGGGCCGAGCCAGCTGTGGTGTCAGAGGTCCCTGGTCACCTGCCTGGGCTGGGGAGGGGGGCTTGAGTTCCCATCCTTTGCCCTATTCACCCCCCCCCCACACTACCACCTACCCGGGATTGCAGTGTTACTTTTCCAAACTGCCATGTGTTGAGTGTAGAAATACAGGTTGTTTGCAAGATTGAAGAGGGGACAGTCAGTAACTGATTTATATCTTGGAGTGAAAGACTGTTGGGCACACTGGGTTACATAAAATGTGTCAGCAAAATCCATCCCTGGGCCAGAAGTTATCAGCAAAGGATACTTTTTATGGAATTTTTAAAAAGATTTATTTATTTTTATTTTAAAGATTTATTTTTATTATTTTTTATTGGAAAGGTGGATATACAGAGAGAGGAGAGACAGAGAAGAAGATCTTCCATCCGATGATTCACTCCCCAAGTGAGCGCAATGGCGGATACTATGCCGATCCGAAGCCAGGAGCCTCTTCCGGGTCTCCCACGCGGGTGCAGGGTCCCAAAGCTTTGGGCCGTCCTCGACTGCTTTCCCAGGCCACAGGCAGGGAGCTGGAAGGGAAGCGGGGCTGCCGGGATAGAACCGGCGCCCGTATGGGATCCCGGGCGTGCAAGGCGAGGACCTTAACCACTGCGCCACTGCGCCACCGCGCCGGGCCCAATTTATTTATTTTTATTGCAAAGTCAGATATATAGAGAGAGGAGGAGAGACACAGAGGAAGATCTTTTATCCGACGATTCACTCCCTAAGTGACCGTAAGGGCAGGTGCTATGCCGATCCGAATCCAGGAGCCAGGCACCTCTTCTGGATCTCCCACACGGGTGCAGGGTCCCAGGGCTTTGGGCCATCCTCGACTGCTTTCCCAGGTCTCTATCCAGGACTCCCACGTGGGTGGATGGCCAAGCACTTGGGCCATCCTCTGCTGCTGTTCCCAGGAGCATCAGCAGGGAGCTGGATGGGAAATCAAGTACCTGGGATTTGAAGTGGAGCTCTGATATCAAATCACAGCATCCCAAGTGGAGGGGATGCAGCCTACTGGGTCAATTTAATGATCATTAAAAAAAAAAAATTCCAGGGCCCTACGCTGTGGCCTAGTGGCTGAAGTCCTCACCTTGAACACGCTCAGGATCCCATATGGGCACCAGTTTGTATCCTGGCAGCTCCACTTCCCATCCAGCTCCCTGTTTGTGGCCTGGGAAAGCAGTGGAAGACGGCCCAAAGCCCTGAGACCCTGCACCCGTGTGGGAGACCCAGAAGAGGCTCGGGGTTCCTGGCTTCAGATCGGCATAGCTCCAGCCTTTGCGGCCACTTGGGGAGTAAGTCAGGAGACAGAAGATCTTCCTCTCTGTATAGTCTGACTTTCCAGTAAAAATAAAGTTTAAAAGATTTATTTATTTTTATTGGAAAGGCAGGTTTACAGGGAGAAGGAGAGGCAAAAGGAAAGATCTTCCATCCACTGCTTCACTCCCCAAATGCCCACACCACCAGAGCTGAGCTGAGCTAGAGCCAGGAGCCTGAATTCCATCTGGGTCTCCCACGTGTGTCAGGAGTCCACACCTGAGCCATCCTCTGCTGCTTTCCCAGAAGCATCTCCAGGCAGCCAGTTCCCGCCAGCACTGCAGGTGGAGGAACAGCTGGCCAGCCACCATGCTCACCCCTATGTACTTCTTGGTGTACCAAGAGAACAGTGTGCACCTTAGGAATTCTCTTTGCCTGATCCTATCCCTTCCCGCTCTCCGGGCCAGCCTCCAGGTCTGCTCCTCTGGCCTTCGAAGTCTGACCTCCAACCACTTAGAGCCAAGGATGACCTGGGCTTTAGCCAGGGCACAGCCGACAAGCTCATTAAAGCACTCTCGTTGACAATGAATTGGCAGGATGAGCCCTTTGACTGGTCCAGCCCGTCCCCTCCCAGTAGGGGGTCTAGGCCGAGAAAGGCTGGGTGGGTGGGCGGAGAGAAGTCACCCTGCATCCTCCTTCCCTAAATCCAAAGGAATCAGTGGGGGCGAGGCGGGGGGGCACAGGCCAAGGCTGCAGCCGGGCCAGATTTGGGGAGCACAGCGGCCACAGTTGAGCCATTGGGCGCTAAGACCCGCATGAGTCGGGGGGAGGGGGTCAGGGGGTGGGACAGGCATCCTCAGTGAGACTCCAAGGGCAGTGTCTCCACCCTGCCCGCAGACCTGGGCGCCTCCCGCTGCATCTGCGGTCAGTACTGTTCAGTGTGTTGCCCGCCGTCCTGAGGACAGAGCTCTGGAGGTTCTGATGAGCATCCCAGGGAAGGCAAGGCCCTGGCTCCACCACCTGCACACACAGCTCTCCCAGGGAGACACAGAGCGGGTGCGACGCTGACGGTGCGATGCTGACGGCTGGCTCAGCCTGCGCCCTGCGCCCTGCGCCCTGCGCCCTGCGCCCTGCGCCCTGCGCCCTGCGCGCTGCGCCCTGCGCCCTGCGCGCTGCGCCCTGCGCCCTGCGCGCTGCGCCCTGCGCCCTGGCGCAGTCAGGGGCTGGCGGGGTGGGGTGCTGCCGCTCCCCTCGAAACCCAGCCCCTCCTCTCCTCTCTTGCTCTCCCTTCAGGCTCCTGAGCAACAATAAGATCACCGGGCTCCGCAACGGCTCCTTCTTGGGACTGGCCCTGTTGGAGAAGCTGTAAGTGCTGGGGTCACGTGGAACTGGGCTGGCGCAGGGGCTGGGGGGCCGGTGATGAAGGAGAGGAGGAGGAGGATGGCTGGCTGGCTGTTGAGCAGGGTGGAGTCAGGCACTGACACCTGTCCAGGGGTTGCCCTCCTACCCCTCCAGGGAGCGGAGGAGCTGACCTAGGGGTGGGAGAGAGGAGTTTTGTGGGGCGGGTTAGAGAAGAAGCTGGGCTGGGCTGGGTGGGGCTTGGGCTGGGGAAGCTCATTAACGCTGTCTAATGAGCAATTAACTGGGAGGGCTGGGCCATGGAGCAGTTGTCGCTTCCCAGCTTGGGGCCCAACAGGAAAAAGGCCAAAGGCAAAACAAATCAACAAAGTCCTGAGGGGGGGGTAGGAGGGAGGAGGAGGGGGTACAACTCTGGGCTGAGGATGGCAGGGCTGCTCTCTCACTGGCCTTCCCCATCCACCCTGCTTTAGGGGTGCAGTAGCACCACACCCTACCCCATAGACGGCCTTGGGCCCAAGCAGGCCAGCCCCTGGCCTGAGGCTTTAAGGCCCCCTACCTCGACAACTAGGAACCCTCTTCCCCAGAGTCGGGAACCCCGAGGAGATGTGTGTGCTTGGGCCAGCATGTAGGACTAGCAGTCAGTGGCAAGGAGCTGGCAGTTTGGACGTCTCTGTGGCTCAAGAATGTTCCAGAAGGTCTGAGAAGGGAGAGAGGCTGGATGAGTCTGCCTTAGACCGTGAGGGCAGATCCCTTAAGCCAGCTGGGTGTGCGGCCTGAACCCAGCTGGCACACACTGGGAACTGTTGTCCTGCACAACAGCCTGGTCCCAACACAGGCAAGTCCCCTCCGGCCATTGGCTGCGACAAGCCTGGTAGATGATTCTTGCAACAAGGCCCTTGGTCCTCTCTGGTACCATCCCCATCCCCCACCTCTCAAGGCTTTGCATGCACCTGCTCTCAGAGAGCTCAGCAGCTTATAGCCTGCTGGGGCCAGGGAGCCCAGGCTGGGTGAGGGTGCTCCTCGGGAGTGGAGCTCCTTGGCCCCACGAACCGCAGCTGGCTTCCAGAAGAGAACTTGGGGTTCTGGCTGGGAGAGGTGGCAGGGAAGGGCCCAGGTCCAGGCAGAAGGGTGGAGCAGATTTCTGCCAAGCTGGGGGAGGCAGGAGGGGTGCTGCGTGCACCCAGCCCCGGTCTGTCTGGCCATGTGTGCTGCAGCTTGCCATGAAGGAAGGGCTGTGCCACCAAATACAGCTCTAGTGTGCCTAGGGGCCCGCATTTGTTCAGGAGGAGGCCCCGCCCGAGGCTTGGCCTCATGGAGAGCAGGTGGGCCTTGCAGGGCTTGCTGGAGAGGAGAAGCAAAGCACAGCCACCCCAGGCCCTCAAGGACTGGCCGCACCAGTCCACCTCACCCCCTCTCGCTCGGCCACTGTTCCCTTCGATCTTATGCAGGAGCCCTAGAAGCCACCACAAACCCAGGAGAAGCATCAGAGAGCAGTGAGGGGTGGCGTCCGACCCGGCGCTGAGTCATGCTCCTGGCAGAAGAAAGCGAGCCAGGACAGAATTCCCAGGCCTGGGTGGCGGTGGGGTGGGCGTGGGGGCAGGTGTGATGTCATCATTTGGGATACACCACAATGCGGTGCCTGGGTAGGAATCCCAGCTCCGTTTCCAATTCCAGCTTTCCGCTTCCTCGGACTCTGGGGGCGGCAGGTGCCTGTTGAAGATCCTGTCACTCCCGTGGCAGGCCTTGAGTTCTAGGTTCCTGGCGTCATGGTCATGCAGCCTGATCCAACCTCAGCTGCAGGTGTTTCGGCTCTCTCTCTGCCTTTCAGAACAAAACTCTCAACATTGAACCTGAACCCTTGCTCTTCCCAGTCAGCCTGTGCATTCCTTTCACAGGCACAGGACAAACCCTCCTTGTGCTGGCCTCAGATCTTGGCCTTGGCAGTGAACTCAGAGAAGCTAGTGCCTGCCCTCGGGGCGGGTCACCTACTGATGAGACCGTTGTCCTGTGCTGGAGGCGTTAGTGCTGGGAGGACAAGGAGCAGACCCGATGGGGGTGACTGGGCTGTGGATGCGAGATGGAGAAGGAGGGAACTTTTGGAAGGGCTCCAGGGGTGCAGGGAACACAGCGAGAGTTTGGGAGGGGAGGAGGCAGGCTGGGCAAGGAAGGGGTGAGTGGAGGGAGTGAGGTCAAGAGTACATGGGACAGCAGGGTAGGACCCCAGTCTCTTCACTCTAAAAAGGGGAGATGAAAAGGGGTGAGCTGTGCATCTTCATTTAAAATTCCACCCTCCTGGGGTGCTGGGTGGGAAGGAAACCAAGCGGGCCTCGGATGGGGTGGGGCTCTCCAGGGAAGGCGCAGTGCTGTGGCCGCCCCCCCCCCCCCCCCCCCGCCCCATGTGCATCTGCCATTGTTCTTCTAGGTGCCTCTGCAGGCCTTGGGTTTTTCATCTGCAGAATAGGGGCAGAGGCAAGTTGCTATGGGCCCTGAGAGGCATGGGCAGTGGAGAGTGGTCTCCCTGTCTCTAAACCCGGGGCCTGTCCCAGAACCGGTCAGCATGTGTTCATGCATTCCGGGGGATCGCCATAGACCCAGGGTCCTTGGAAGCTTGTGGGCCACAAAAAAAAAAAAAAAAAAAGGCCTGGGGAGGGGCGCCTGGGCCGCCCCGGGGATGATTTGTCATTGCCTAATGAGATTAATGAGCCCCGGGGTTGGGGGGAGATATGGGGGGGCTGGTATGTGGCCGGGTGCTGGGGCGCTAATTAGAAGCAGATGCTCCTGGGAACTGTGGCAAGGGGGTGGGGTGGCGGCCGTCTCCCATACCAGGTGGCTTCCATTAATCTGTGGGGCGGGGCCGGGGGCGAGGCCTGCTCCCTGCTGGCGCTGGCTGCCGGCCTGGGCCAGGAGGGGGCCTGTCCGGGTCCTGGGAAGGCAGCTCAGCCGGGTGGATTCAGGAACTGCATCTTGGAAGCTATGAGAGCCCTGTGCCCCATGGCTCAGTAAGTCCTCATTGGGTGACATCAGGGACAAGAGGGTCCCGGGAAGGCAGGAAGGGGACAGAGGAAGGCTGGACCCTGGCCCTCCCCCCTTCTCGGTGAGCCTGTGCTTTGTCACAAACCTGTAAGTCTTGCGGGGTCCTGGGAGAGCCGCTCCGTAGCCTCCGAACCTATAATTTGGTTTTAAAGCCACAAGCAGGGAGGTCCACGTTGGGCCAGGGCAGGGGAGAAGCTCTGGGCCAGCTCACCCTGGATGTGGGCGTGAGTACACACACACACACAGACACACTCTGCACATATGCATACATACACACGCTACCCTAACACACTGCACACCCACACATGCATGCATGCTACACGCGTACACACATGTACAATCTGCACCTACTACACACGTGCCATGTGACAATACTGCACACACGTTACCCTAACACATGACCTGCAATGCTACACACACACCCTCTCTTAGTAGCTCTAGCCAGATTTTTTAATTAAGATTTTTTTTTTAAGATTTATTTATTTTTATTGCAAAGTCAGATATACAGAGAGGAGGAGAGACAGAGAGGAAGATCTTCCATCCGATGAATCAGTCCCCAAGTGAGCGCAACGGCCGGTGCTTGCACAGGTCCGAAGCCAGGATCCAGGAACTTCCCCCAGGTCTCCCATGTGAGTGCAGGGTCCCAAAGCTTTGGGCCATCCTGGACTGCTTTCCCAGGCCACAGGCAGGGAGCTGGATGGGAAGTGGAGCAGCCAGGATTAGAACAGTGCCCGTATGGGATCCTGGCGCGTTCAAGGCGAGGACTTTAGCTGCTAGGCCACTGCGCTGGGCCCACTAGCCAGATTTTGATTAGACTAATTTGAGAAGAGTTTTTGTCATGTGCACAAGCAGCCTTACACCCTTAGCTTTTGGTTACTGCCCCACTCTGCCAGTTCCGCAGCCGTAAACAACTGCTGAGCTGCTGTCTGCACAGCCTTGGTGTATTCTGGGCGTCTCACTGGATCAGACTCAGTGGGCCACCTCTCAGAGCTCTGTCACTCAGCACAGTGTGTCTGAATTGTTTACAGGTTTTAGCAGGCACCAAGGCTCCATTCCTTTTTTACAGGGAAGCAATATTCCATGATGTTGACCTGTTCATCTGTCGGTGGCCACCTGTGGTTTTGGTGGCCCAAACAATGTCGCTGAGAACTCTCACCGAGGCCCTTGTATGGATGTTTGTTTAGTTCTCCATTCTGGGGGCCTGGGAGTGGAGTTGCTGGGCCATAGGATCTCTCACTGCCTAACTGTCTTCCAAAGTGGCTGTACCTTTGTAGGTTCCCATCAGTGATGTGACAGGTGTTTGCCTTAATAGGTAAGATGCTGGACATAGGGCCCGGTGGCGTGGCATAGTGGCTAAAGTCCTCACCTTGAACATACCGGAATCCCATAAGGGTACCGGTTCTAATCCCGGCAGCTCCACTTCCCATCCAGCTCCCTGCTTGTGGCCTGGGAAAGCAGTCAAGAACGGCCCAAAGCCTTGGGACCCTGCACCCGTGTGGGATACCCGGAAGAAGTTCCTGGCTCCTGGTTTTGGATCGGCATAGCATCGGCCGTTGAGGTCACTTGGGGAGTGAATCATCGGACAGAAGATCTTCCTCTCTGTCTCTCCTCCTCTCTGTATATCTGACTTTGTAATGAAAATAAATAAATCTTAAAAAAAAAAAAAGATGCTGGACATAAAATACCCCATATTGGGCCCAGCACAATGGTCCCTTACACACACTGATTTTGTGTCCCTGGCAGCCCCACTTCCCATCCAGCTCACTGCTTGTGGCCTGGGAAAGCACTAGCGGATGGCCCAAAGCCTTGAGAACCTGTACCCACGTGGGAGACCTGGAAGAGACTCCTAGCTTCACATCAGTTCAGCTCCAGCTGTTGCAGCCATTTGGGGAGTGAACCAGCAGGTGGAAGATCTTTCTGTCTCTCCTTCTCTGTAAATCTTCCAATAAAAATAAATTAATCTTTTCTAAAAAGCAAGACGCCCTGTAGCAGGGTGCCTGCATGCTTGGCCCAGCTCCTCTCTCCATTCTAGCTCCATGTTAAAGCAGAGCCTGGGAGGCA
Organism: Ochotona curzoniae; assembly: GCF_017591425.1. Lineage (NCBI taxonomy): Eukaryota > Metazoa > Chordata > Mammalia > Lagomorpha > Ochotonidae > Ochotona > Ochotona curzoniae. The sequence continues at coordinate 960,632 of NW_024465279.1, forward strand.
GCCAGTGATGGCCCAAGGCCCTGGTGCCCAGGGGGAGGTCTGGACTGAGCTCTGGCTCCTGCTGCTGTGGGCATTTGGGGAGTGAACCGATTGATGAGAGCTCTTTCTCACTGCCTGTCAAAGTAATCATGTATAATAAAGGTTTTCATTTCTCCCCATCTAACTGTATGCTATCATTTTTAAGAATTATTTTGGTTATTTGAAAGAGCTACGGAGAGAGGGGAAGCTAGAGAGAGAGAGGTCTTTCCATCTGCTAATTCACCACCTAAATACCCCCAAGAGCCAGGGTGGGGCCTGGCTGAGGACAGGAGCCAGGAGTTTCTTTTAGGGTCTCTCAAAAGTTCAGGGGCCCAAGCATTTGGAGCATCCTCCACTGCTTTCCTTAGGCACATTAGCAGGAAAGTGGGATCAGCCGGGATTTGACTGTTGGCACTGCAGGCAGCTGCTTTACCCATATGCCACAATGCTGACCCCTAAATAGCCTTTTTTTTGCTTTTAAGATTTTGTTTATTTTTTTATTGGATAATCAGATATGCAGAGAGGAGGAGAGACACAGAGAGGAAGATCTTCCATTCGCTGGCTCACTCCCCAAGTGATGGCAATGGCCAGAGCTGAACCGATCTGAAGCCGGGAGCCTGGAACCTCTTCCAGGTCCCCCGAACAGGTGCAGCATATCAAGGCTTTGGGCCGTCCTCAACTGTTTTCCTAGGCCACAAGTAGCTGGAAGGGAAGTGGAGCAGCCAGGACGTGAACTGGTACCCATATTGGGTCCTGGCGGATGCAAGGCAAAGAATTTAGCCACTGTGCCAGCGTGCCAGGTCCACAACTGGCTTGTTCATGACAACTTCTTGGTGGACGGGCACTGAGTTTGCATTGCTCTAATGATACGTGTTGTTGGACATCTTTCTGTGTGCTTCATGCTGTGTGTCTTTGAATAGATGTCTGTTGAGCTTTTTTGCCTGTTTTGTCTCTTCCTTCCTCTTCCGTCTGGGTTGCTTGTTCTTTCGCATTCTGTGAGTTCTTTACACGGCCTGGCCAGAAGTCCCACATCAGCTCTCTGATCTGTTTTCCTCTCAGCTGTGTTTGTGTTCCTTCCAGCCCTCTTTCCAACAACAATTCAGAAGGACAGAGAGGAAGAGAAACAGATCTTCCATCCACTGGTCCGCTCCCTAAGTGAGCACAGGAGCTGGGGCTGGGCCAGACCAAAGGCAGGAGCCCAGGGCTCCATCTGGTCTCCTGCATGGGCGATAGTGACTGCTCCAAGCGCTCGGGCCACCCTCTGCTCGCTTTGCCAGACACGTTGGCAGAGAGCGGGGTCGGAAGTGGAGCAGCTGAGCGTTGAAGTGGCTGGTGCTCCAGTGTGGGGTGAGTGCCCCAGGTGGCAGCTTAGCCTGCGGCCACAGGTGCCACCTCCTCCTTCCCCTTAAAGGGAAACTTACTCCTAGTGCCCTCAGTTTTCTGGAGAAGCAGGTGTTGAGCTTTGGTTTCCCACCAGAAAGAGATGGGAAAGGGGTCCGTGCGGCCCACGGTTCTGCAGGGGCACAGTCTAAGATTGGAGGAGGTGCCTTGACTCGCTGGCAGAGAATCCACGGCATGCTCCGAGGGACACGCTTGTCCAGCCATGTCCATCCATGTAGTCTCTTGTGCAGGCCCCAAGATCTCCTGTGCCCACATGGGAGACCCAGAAGAAGCTCTTGGCTCCTGGCTTCAGAGAGGCCCAGTTCTGGCTGTTATGGCTTTTTGGAAAGTGAACCAGCAAATAGATCTTTCTCTCTGTCTCACCTTTTACCTGTAAATGTGCCTTTCCAAATAAAAATAAATAAATCTTTAAAAGAAAGAGATCTTCCATCTGCTGCTTCACTCCCCAGATGACTGCAGTGGCTGGAGCTGAACTGATCCAAAGCCAGAAGCCTCCTCCAGGTCTCCCACATGAGTGTAGGGTCCCAAGACTTTAGGCCATCCTCTGCTGCTTTCCCAGGCACATTAGCAGGGAGCCGGATGGGAGGTGGGACCCATCTGGGATGCCAGCACTGCAGGTAGCGGCTTTACGTGCTATGCCACAGCTCTGGTCCCTTTAAACAGACTTCACCCACTGCTGCCAACCCCTGGAGAAGGTGTTCCTTCCCTGGATTGCACGGCCCTGTGTGCCAGGTTGGCTGTGGCTTGTTGCTCGGAGTGGGAGTCCAGGGCCCTTGTCAGGAAGCACATGTGTGAGGCCCGTACCAGCCAGGGCGCCTCTGGGTCCTGTGGTCCCAGAGTGGATACCTTGCCAAGGGAGGCAGCTGGCACTGGTTTCCCACACATTCCCCACAGCGGGCCTGTTTGCTGTCACAGATCAGCCCCTGGGAACAGCCCTACAGGATTCTCCCTCCCCAGGCCCCCTGGGGTGACTCCTGTAACCACTTTGGAGGGGTGTGACCACTGGGTGGCATGTCCCCTTGGCATCTGGGACAGCTATAGGCAGGGGCACTCCAGTTTTGGGCAGAAGGACAGCCGGCTGCCATCTGCAGAGCATTCGTGGGCAGGCGGGTAGGGGCTCCACCTGGTGGGGAGGCTGCAGCCCTGGTGCTTGGCAGCCCACGAAGGGAAGCGACACAATGAGGACTGTGTCTCCCCCTGCATGGGGTGGGAGGCAGAGCGCTGAGAACATGGCCAGACCCCAGCAGGACCAGCCACGCGGAGGGACAGGGGCCCTGGGAGCCAGTGCAGGTGACAGAGGGGGTGGAGGTGGCAAGAATCACGGCCCCAGGCCTGGCCACTGGCACAGTCCTCCTTGGGTGCTCATGGTTCCTAGGGCACCAGGTATTCCTTCCCCGGGACTCCAGGTGGCTGGCAGCTGGGCTGGGTGCCGGGAGAGCTGGAAGGGTGAGGGCCCGCCCCTGTCACTGCTGGCTGTGGGCGGGGCTCCACTGGTGCACAAACAAGCCCCCTGGTGGGATGGCCAGCCGCACCTCCCAGGCCTGGACACCCTGTTCCCTCCCCTGCTACAGTGAGCTGGTCTATTAACCCCCTCCTGCCCATACTCCAGGACAGAGCCAAGAACTGCGCCTTGGCCTTGGACAAAGCTGTGCCAGGCTGGGCTGGGCTGGGCTGGGCTGGGCAGCGGGTGGCAGAGAGCCATGGAAGGCTAGGTGACCCCAGGCAACTCACTGCTCCTTCTGGACCCCAGCACAGAGGTTGGGAGGTAAGGAAGAAAGCTGGACTCACCTGGGTCCCCAGGGCCTATCCCCTGCCCTCTGCAGGCCACGCCTCCCTCCCACACCCTCACCTGTTCTGTCCGGCTGTGGGCTCCCACAGAGAGGTGCTGAGGCCTGCAAACAGGCCTGGGTGACCTGGGCTGCCATGCAAGGAAAGAGACTGTTAGGGCATGAGCCTTGTGGAATGGGTCCTTTTAAAGTCACAGTTACGTAGATTGAGGGAGAGACAGAGAGATCTTCCATCTGCTGGTTCACTCCCCAAATTTCCACAACCACCAGGGCTGGGCCAGGCTGAACTAGGAGTCAGGAGATTCCTCTTGGTGGGCATAGGGGTTCAGGCACTTGGGCAGCCCTCTACTGCCTTCCCTGGTGCGTCAGCAGGGAGCCGGGTCAGAACTGGAGAAGCTGGGACTTGAACCAGCATACAAATGGGATGCCAGCACTGCAGGTAGAGGCTTAACCTACTTCACCTGTTTCCCCACCCTCTCTTAGGTGTTTCTGACCACCTTACCTCTTCCCTTTTGCAAGGGGAACCTGGGAGGCTGCGAACTGTGTCTTGGGGCATCCTTAACACACCCTTCCCTAGCCAGGGTAGAGCTGAGCAGAGATTTTCCATGAATCCGGTGCTGGCGGGCTGGAAGACAGTGAGAGCCACCCTGCCAGGGGCAGCAGAGGCTGGGGGTCTGGGTGGTCCCAGACCTGTGCATTGTCTCCCTTAGGGACCTGAGGAACAACATCATCAGTACGGTGCAGCCTGGCGCCTTCCTGGGCCTGGGCGAGCTGCGACGCCTGTGAGTGGCAGTTCCCGGCCAAGCCCCTGCTCCCCACCCATCTCTCTCTAGCCCCGCCTCCCTGTTCCCCTCCCTGGGTGGGATCAGAAGGCACTTCTGGAAACCATCCCCCTTAGGCTCCTCCCCCTCACACAAGCCCCAGCCCTCCCCCGTGGGTCCCGCATCCCCTGACCCCTCGTGCCTGCAGGTCCAAGTGCCTGGCGTGTCTGAGGCTGTTGTGTTTGTGCCCGTTCCTCTAGGGATCTCTCCAACAATCGGATCGGTTGCCTCTCCCCCGAGACCTTCCAAGGCTTAACTCGGCTCCAGCGACTGTGAGTGGAGGTGGTTGGGGCGGGGGAAGGAGGCGGGTCCCCCGCACAGCTCTGTGGGTGCCTGAGGTGCGCGCCCCTTCTCAGGCCCGGGGAGACCCTAAGACCTGCGCCCTTCCTCCTCTCTGTCTCTTGCAGAAATATATCCGGAAACATCTTTTCCAGTCTGCAGCCTGGGGTCTTTGATGAACTGCCGGCCCTTAAGCTTGTGTAAGTCTTCCCAGAGCCCTGCCCGGGAGAGAGGGGGCCCTTGCCGGCCGCCCCCTGGTAGTGGGCGGAGTCCTGCTCTCTGGTTCCCCGGTTCTCGCGGTGGGGAGAGAGGGCTGCCCACTGTACCTGTACCTGCTCACCCTTTCCAGTTCCCTCACCCTCCTCTCACCCCCCCCGCCCCCTCCCTGCAGGGACTTGGGCACCGAGTTCCTGACCTGTGACTGCCACCTGCTCTGGCTGCTCCCCTGGGCCCGGAATCGCTCGATGCAGCTGTCGGAGCGCACGCTGTGCGCCTACCCCAGCGCCCTGCACTCCCAGGCCCTGGGCGGCCTGCAGGAGGCCCAGCTACGCTGCGGTGAGGCGCTCCTACCCGCCCCACCCCCGCTGCTCCCCAGTTCCCCCCCCCCCATCCATCCAACAAAGCCACCAGACCGGAACCTGTCCCCCCCCCCCCCCCCCCCGTCCTGAATGGGGTTGGGGGACTGGACCTGTTTCCTTTCCTTTCTATGGCTTCTCTAACCTTTAGGGGGCTGTTAGTTTGCGTTCCCATCTGGTCCCTGTTGGGACTAGACAGAGAGAGAGAAAGAAGGAAAGGGAAGAGAGAGAAGAGGGAGTGAAGAGAGAGAAGGGGGTGAGAGACCTTGCTTTGTCCTAGGACCACCTGTTCATCCTTGGTGTTTAACCTCTGACCGCTGTTTCTTCCCTGGGATGCGCCACCCCTCTGGGAGTCTCACTCATGCTCAGCCCACCTCCCCTGGCTCCACAGAGGGGGCTCTGGAGCTGCACACCCACCACCTCATCCCGTCCCTGCGCCAAGTGGTGTTCCAGGGCGACCGGCTGCCCTTCCAGTGCTCGGCCAGCTACCTGGGCAACGACACCCGCATCCGCTGGTACCACAACCAGGTCCCCGTGGAGGGCGACGAGCAGGCGGGCGTGCACCTGGCCGACAGCCTCATCCATGACTGCACATTCATCACCAGGTGTGGCCCGGCTGCCCCCTCCTCCTCAGCCAGTCCAGGGGCCACTGTGTGCGTGTGCGTGCTGTGTTGGGGGGTGTGCTGGCTCAGCAAGGCAGGGAGGGAGGCGGTGTCTAGGATGGAGCGCTTAAGTGATCTGGATTGAGGGTGCCAGTGAAGCGCCTGGTGGCAGCTCTGGTGGAGGAAGAGGAGGTGATCAGCTTTGCCACTGCCATGTGTAAGGCACTGGCAGCCGCAGGCTGAGTGGTGCCCTAGGGCAGGGTCAGGTACGTGCATGGGGGGGACTGGCCGAGGAGCTGAACTGGGGGTCGCCACACGGCCTCAGCATGCCCCGCCCAGCCCTCCTGTCCTTTTCCTGCCTGCAGTGAGCTGACCCTGTCTCACATTGGCGTGTGGGCCTCAGGCGAATGGGAGTGCTCTGTGGCCACGGACCAGGGCAACGCCAGCAAGAAGGTGGAGATTGTGGTGCTGGAGACCTCGGCATCCTACTGTCCTGCTGAGCGTGTGGCCAACAACCGCGGTGACTTCAGGTGCAGAGATCTGAGCCCCGTTCCCCCAGAGCCCCGTCCCCCAGAGCCCCGTCCCCCAGCCTAGCTCCTGCTCCTGACCTCTGTTCTCTTAGAGCTGCATCAACACAGGCCTTAACATGGTGTCTGCGGTCACCACATGGGGGGCACTGTGCAACTCAACCAACTGGGTGCTCGGGCGTCCTCCCCACCTCCAGGGATGAAGGGAGGTTGCGTCCTGGGGCAGCGTGGGACCTGTTCCCCTCCCCCTGCTCCCCCACCAGCCACCACCAACCACACTGTGTAGCTGAGGACCCCCTGGAGCCCACAAGTGACACACTGACATCCTCGGTTGCCAAGGGCACCCCCTGGAGGACGTCTGCCCTTCCCCCTCTCCAAGGTCCTCAGAGGAGACCTGGCCATTGGCAGCTTCCCACCTCTGTCCCCAGGTGGCCTCGGACTCTCGCCGGCATCACGGCCTACCAGTCCTGCCTGCAGTATCCCTTCACGTCAGTGCCCCTGAGCGGGGGTGCCCCGGGGACCCGAGCCTCCCGCCGCTGCGACCGAGCTGGCCGCTGGGAGCCGGGGGACTACTCCCACTGTCTGTACACCAATGACATCACCCGGGTGCTCTACACCTTTGTGCTGGTGAGGAACATGGGCGGGTGGTGGTGGGGGCACCAGCACACCTGTGGCTGGGCAGGATGGGCACCTGTGCCTTGCTGCAAATTCTCCAAGGGCTTGGGCCCCACCCAGGCCACGGTGAGGCACCAGGCCAGGCCTCCCTCCAACTCTGCCTGTATCCACCACCCACACCTCAAAGCATAACCTCCTGTCCTCCGAGTGGACACTCTCACAGCCCTAGCAGGTGGATCACCCCCAGTCCCCACCCCACCCAACCCCGGCGAGCAGCATCACCCTGGGCAGCAGCCTCGAGGGTCTGCCTTTGGGTGGACGGAAGGGACAAGACAGTTCTCTTTCCTCCCCCTTCTCCCACCATCCCCATCCCTGCCCCAGATGCCCATCAATGCCTCCAATGCACTGACCCTGGCCCACCAGCTACGGGTGTACACAGCGGAGGCCGCCAGCTTCTCAGACATGATGGACGTAGTCTATGTGGCTCAGATGATCCGGAAATTCTTGGGCTACGTCGACCAGATCAAAGAGGTGACGAGCCCCCTGCAAACCTCCCCTGATTCCCCTACCCCATGCCAAACTTGCTCAAGCCTCTGCCCCGAGTTCCACCTTGACCCTCATGGGATCGCCCTGCCCATCTCCTTGGTCCAGCTGGTGGAGGTGATGGTGGACATGGCCAGCAACCTCATGCTGGTGGACGAGCACCTGCTGTGGCTGGCCCAGCGTGAGGACAAGGCCTGCAGTGGCATCGTGGGCGCTCTGGAGCGCATTGGAGGGGCTGCCCTCAGCCCCCATGCCCAGCACATCTCTGTGGTATGGTACAGGGCTCCACATTGCTCCGGGGAGTGGGCTGGGGTTGTGTTCTGGAGGGCGGGGCCTCAGTGTCAGCTCAGGAGTGGTGTGCACCTGCCAGGTCCTCCTGCTAGCAAGGACAGCCTTCATGAGGCCCAGGGTGCCCAGGGCAGTGCAGAGGAGAGGGGAGGAGGGGGTGATGCTTCCGGTCTGGTGGCTAGCACAGCTGTGTACAGGGCTCTGTGCTGGACACAAGGGGCTGGTGACCTGCTCGACACTGGGGCAGGCGGAGAGCTCGCTTGAGGGAGGGTGGCGGCAGGTGTGATAGGAGCAGCCGGGGGAGGGGTCTGCAGAAAGAAGACCTGAGTGAGACCCCCACCTCACTTCACCCCACGCCCCCAGAACTCGAGGAACGTGGCTCTGGAAGCCTATCTCATCAAACCCCACAGCTACGTGGGTCTGAGCTGCACCGCGTTCCAGCGGAGAGAAGCCGGCCTGCTGAGCCCCCCGGCCGAGCAACAACTGCGCTTCCGCTGCACCACGGGGAGGCCCAACGTCTCACTGTCCTCCTTCCACATCAAGGTGGGCGCTGGGGGGCCCCTCGGCAGCCTAGGTGCTTGCCCTGGGTGTCCTGGGCATGGCTCTAAGGGAGCGCCTGTGTTCCCTGTCCCCTGCCCCCCCCAGAACAGCGTGGCCCTGGCCTCCATCCAGCTGCCCCCGAGTCTGTTCTCCTCGCTGCCGGCTGCCCTGGCTCCCCCGGTGGTCCCCCCGGCCGTACCCCAGGCTTGCATCTTGCAGCTGCTCGTCTTCCGGAATGGACGCCTGTTCCGCAGCCACCATGGCAACGCCTCCCGCCCTGGAGGGGCTGGACCGGGCAAGAGGCGAGGCGTGGCCACCCCTGTCATCTTTGCAGGAACCAGTAAGGGACTGGCCCCACTCATCCCGCCTCCACACATAGCCCTGATCCTGAGCCTACGTGTAATCCGCCTGCCCTTGCCCTTGCCCAGTGCTTAACCTCCCTCACACGCTGGCAGAGTTGGCCAGAGGATGGAGGGGCCCTCACCAAGAAGGCTGGGATCACACATGTCCTATCAAGTAAGGGGTTGGTGCAGAAAAGGCAAAAAAAAAATTTTTTTAAAGATTCACCTATTTATATGTAAAAGGCATTGTTACAAAAAGAGGAAAAGTCTTCCATCTGTTCGTACATTCCTGCCAAATGACAACAATGGCCAGAGCTGAGCTGATCTGAGCTGACCTGAGCTGAGCCAGGAGCCAGGAGCTGCTTCCAGGTCTCCCACATGGGTGCAGGGTCCCAAGTACTTGGGCTATCCTCCGCTGCTTTCCCAGGAACAAAGACAGGGAGCTGGATCAGAAACAGAGCAACTGGTACGTGGGACGCTTGCACCACAGGCAGAGGCTTAACCTGTTATGCCATGGCACCTGGCCCCAACAGTGAGCTTCCCGCCCCCCAACCCCCATGGCAAATGTGTGAAGTGCTCCAAGAGCTGGAAGCTCAAACCTGCATCCCACATCTCCACTTAGTCTAACACACAGATACGCACGCATTCGTGCCCAGGCGGGCCATGCACACTGCCCAGGCGGAAGGAATGGGCTCACTCAGCCCTGTAAGGCTTAGGGAGGGATACCCTGGGGCAATGTAGACAGAAGTCCCTAACCAGGCCGTCCTGGACTGATGCGTTCTAGGAAGGCAAGACAGCTGGATCTGGCCATGGTAGCCTGAGGTGGGACTGTGGGATGGTGTAGACAGACCCGGGTGGGAAGGGTTGTGGGGTCCGAGAGAGATACACCTGCAGCCGACCCCAGCAATCCCCTTCTCTGTGCTGCCCTGTCCCCACTGGTGAGCCTGCCACCCTAACCCATTTTCATGCAAATTGCAAACACCCACTGTCCACCCTAGCCCTCCTCAGACAGACTCCCCCATTTCCCCACCCATGCCTGGTGTAGCTCTGCCCTTGTCACCACCAGATAGGGAGCAGTCACTGCGCTACTTGCTCCCTTTTCCGTTCTTGGTGCAGACCCCATTCTAGCCAGGAATGCCCCTCTGAGCCATTGGTGTGTGCCACACTCCTGCTTGGGGACAGCCAGCTGTGTTCCGGCTTGCACCTGACCCCAGGACAGATGGGCACTGTGGGTTGTACCTGGCGTTCTAAGCACACGTAGTTAGAAGGGATATTGGCTCACCGGATTGGGGGCCCATGGATGGTGCTGGTGGCATTCCTCTGCCTCCCCAGCCCTCAAGAACTGCCCAGAGGCAGGTGGAAGCTGGTGGGCTGTGTGGGGCTCACTTCCCATGCCCCTCACGACTGCCTCCTCCTCACCTCCCTCCATCCCGCCGTGCTGAGCTGGTGCCATTCTTCCCTGCTGTGCATTGCTACTGCTCCTAAGCACCCCGCCCGAGCCCTCTCACCTCAGCACCCATCCCTGGGCACTTGGCGTGGGCTCCCTGCTCCCCCCACCCCGCCTGCCTTGCCTCTACCCGCTGAGCCCTGTAGGTGTTTCCCTGTCCATTCTTCCTCCCTGATGGCCGCTGTGTGTCTCCGTGTGGCTTCCCAGGTGGCTGCGGCGTGGGAAACTTGACGGAGCCTGTGGCTGTCTCGCTGCGGCACTGGGCTGAGGGTGCCGAGCCCGTGGCAGCCTGGTGGAGCCAAGAGGGACCTGGGGGCTGGAGCTCCGAGGGCTGCCAGCTGCGTTCCAGCCAGCCTAACGTCAGTTCCCTGCACTGCCAGCACTTGGGCAACGTAGCCGTGCTGATGGTGAGTGTGGTGTGGGGTGGCGAGATGTGGGGGCCACGGGGAGATCAGGCAGCTGTTGGGAACAGGCTGTGCTCTGTCCCAGCCCCCCGTCTCAACAGGCAAACACAGGGAGGCAGGAAGATCTGCAACTCCCAGCCTTTTAATTGAGAGGTTTCCTTCCTTCCTTCTTTCCCTCTCTTTCTTGGATGCGTTCATTTAGAAGTCAGAATGATAGAGTTCACTCCCCCAGATGGTTGCAATGGCCAGTACTGGGCCAGGTCGAAGCCAGGAGCTTTCTTGAGGTCTCTCGTATAGGTGCAGGGATCCAAGCACTTGGGCCATCCTTCACTGCTTTCCCAGGCCACAAGCAGGGGGCTGGATCAGAGGTGTAGCAGCCAGGACTGGTACGGCATTGCAGGCAGCAGCTTAAGCCACTGCTGTTCCACAGCCGTGGCCCTGGAGCAGGGTCTTCTAGTGTGGGAAGAGATGTTCTTTGTTTCTCAACCCCCTCCCCTGGTCCCACTTTTTTTAAAAAGTTGTATTTATTTTTATTGGAAAGGCAGATTAATAGAGAAGGAGGGAGAGAGGAAGATCTTCCATCTGCTAGTTCACTCCCCAAGTGGCCACAACAGCCGCAGCTGAGCTGATCTGAAGTCAGGAGCCAGGAGTTTCTTCTGGGTCCCAAGGCTTTGGGCCATCCTCAACTGCTTTCCCTGGCCACAAGCAGGGAGCTGGATGGGAAGTGGAGCTGCCGGGATTAGAACCAGCGCCCATATGGGATCCTGGCGTATTCAAGGCGAGAACTTTAGCCACTAGGCTCCTGTGCCACTACCCCCCCCCGGGTCCCATTTTGTACCAACTTTGCCAGATTCAACAGGCATACCCAGAGACAGTGTTGAGAGACAAAACCTTCTCTCTCCTTGCTCGCATCAGAAAAGTGTCCAGAACAGCCAGGGTCCTGGGCCGGGCAGCGTGGTGGTAGACCGTGACCTGCTCCCTGAGGCCCACTTGCCAACTGCCCGTGGGGAGCTGACAGTCCTGGCCTGCCTGGATGGCCTGGCTCGGCAGGACCCTGGGGTGTGCACCTGCTCACCTCCCTCCCTCACCCCTCCCACAGGAGTTGAGCACCTTCCCCAGGGAGGCAGGGGGTGCCGGTGGTGGGCTGCACCCTGTCGTGTACCCCTTCACTGCCCTGCTGCTGCTGAGCCTCTTCTCCACCATCATCACCTACATCCTCAACCACAGGTGGGCACCCTTGTGGGGCAGGCGGGCAGCGGGCCTCAGCCAGGACTGGCCAGGACTGCGCATGCCAAAGCCTCAGGCTCCTGTGGGTTAGCATTTCCTCCCGCCCTGGGGTTGGAAGCACATTGGAGGGTTAAGGATTTTGTACCAATGGTGTCTGCCGCACACGGGCACACACACGCACACAGCCCTCCGTCTGTGGGCTTGTCCCTCTGGCTGTCACAGGGGCCTTGAGACCCTGCGGGCCTGACCTTGGGCTGGTTTTTTTGGGGGGCGGGGGTTTCGGGGTGGCAGCTCCATCCACGTGTCTCGGAAGAGCTGGCACATGCTGCTGAACCTGTGCTTCCACATGGCCATGACCTCCGCCGTCTTCGTGGGAGGCATCACGCTTACCAACTACCAGTTGGTCTGCCAGGCGGTAGGCACAAGGGCTGAGGCTCCCAGAGCGGGGAGGGCAGCCTGGTGCAGGGGAGGGGTGGTCCCCAAGGCTGAAAAGGGAGGTCTGGGTCCACCTTGGAAGGTTGGGGGTGGGGGAGGGTGGCAGGATAACCAGGTCCAAACACAAGGAGAGGGACAACAGATCTCCCTGCACGATCTCCCCCTGGAGTGGAGGTTGGGACAGCTCTTGGGGTGCGGGGTGCTCCATGCCAGCACAGCACCTGGGTCTCCCAGCCTTGGCATCAACCACCAACCTTCCTCCATCCAGGTGGGCATCACTCTGCACTACTCTTCGCTGTCCACTCTGCTCTGGATGGGGGTGAAAGCCCGAGTCCTCCACAAGGAGCTCTCCTGGAGACCACCCCCTTCGCAGGAAGGGGAGCCCGCGCTGCCCGCTCCACGCCCCATGCTACGGTAGATGCTCTGGGCCCGCAGCTTGCAACGGGGGAGGGCGGCTCTACCCCAGGCAGGCAGGAACGTGGCTCCGCCCCGGGGGGCGGGCGGGGAGTAACTTCTGCGCTGTTGGGGTTCAGAAAGACCCAGAAGTTTCGGTTCTTAGAAAGCAGCCGCCAGGCCTGGAGGCTGGGATATTCCGAGTGCAGGGCGCCTTGCAACTCCCTCTGACCTCCAGCTCCCGCCAACCCGCTCCAGGTTCTACTTGATCGCCGGCGGGATCCCGCTCATCATCTGTGGCGTCACGGCTGCGGTCAACATCCACAACTACTGCGACCACAGTCCCTAGTGAGCACCGCGCCCGCCCGTGCCCAGCCCTCGCCCGTGCCCCTGCGCCAAGCCCCAGCCCCTAACGCTCTGTCCGCTGTCTCCCTCAGCTGTTGGCTGGTGTGGCGCCCCAGCCTGGGAGCCTTCTACATCCCGGTGGCCCTGATCCTGCTTGTCACCTGGATCTACTTCCTGTGCGCAGGGCTGCACCTGCGGGGTTCCCCTGCCCAGAGCCCCAAGGGGACTGCCAGCAGGATCTCCGTGGAGCCCGGGGAGGAACTAAGAGGCTCCGGCAGGCTCAGGAGCAGCGGGCCCCTGCTCAGCGACTCTGGCTCCCTTCTGGCCGCCGGGAATGTGAGCGCAGGGGTGGTGAGCCCTGGGCCCCCTGACAGTGACGGCTTGTACTCTCCGGGAGCGCAACTGGGGGCGCTGGTCACCACGCACTTCCTGTACCTCGCCATGTGGGCCTGCGGAGCCCTGGCTGTGTCCCAGCGCTGGCTGCCCCGGCTGGTGTGCAGCTGTCTGTATGGGGTGGCGGCCTCGGCCCTGGGGCTCTTCGTCTTCACCCACCATTGTGCCAGGCGCAGGGACGTCAGGGCCTCCTGGCGTGCCTGCTGCCCGCCTGCTTCGCCTTTGGCCTCCCACGTCCCTGCCCGGACCCTACCCGTGGCCCCAGAGGATGGCTCTCCGGTGCTGGGGGAGGGACCCACCTCGCCCAAGTCCTCTCCTAGTGGCTGCAGCGGCGGCGGGGGCAGCCTGGGCCCCTGCAAGCTCACCAACTTGCAGTTGGCGCAGAGCCAGGCCTGCGAGGCGGGCGGGGAGGGGGAGCCGGAGCCCACGGGCTCCCGTGGGAGCCTGGCTCCGCGTCACCCCAACAATGTGCATCACGGTCGTCGGGCGCACAAGAGTCGGGCCAAGGGCCACCGCGCCGGGGAGGCCGGTGGCAAGAGCCGGCCCAAGGCCCTGCGTGGGGCCGGGGGCGCGGCCGCCGGGGTGCCAGAGCTGCTGTCGAGTGAGAGCGGCAGCGTGCACAACAGCCCCTCCGACAGCTATGCGGGCAGCGGTCGCAACAGCCCCGGCCTCCAGCGGGAGGGCGAGCCGGCGGCGTTCACGCCATCCGAAGGCAGCGACACGAGCGCCGCACCGCTCCCCGACCTGGGCCGGCCGGGGCAGCGCCGCAGCGCCAGTCGGGACAACCTCAAGGGCGCGCTGGAGAGGGAGAAGGAGAGCAAGCGCCTCTCCTACCCGCTCCACACGGCCAGCCTCAACGGCGTCCCCAAGGGAGGCAAGTTCGAGGACCTCAGCGTGGCGGGTGCAGAGGCGGCTGCGGGCGCTTGCATGAAGACTGGCCTCTGGAAGAGCGAGACCACAGTCTAAGATGCGGGCTGGCCACCTGGGTTTGTCACCTTGTTTGTCCAGCTGCAGGGTCTACGGCAGCGCCTGGGTGCTCACCTCGAGGCTCTTGGAGGCTAGAGGAAGAGCCATCTGCCTTGGGAGACACGCCCCTCTGCACCACAGCGATAGACAATCCCAGAAACACACAAGAGCCACTTCTGTCCACCTCAGGCCCATTTGGACAGCCAAGCTGTGAGGCCCTGGCTGTGTTAGTCCCTGCAGCTGACCACACCCAACCAACTCCTCCGGTGGCCATCTGCCCCACCCAGGACGGGGCGGATGACTGGGCCCTGGGTTGTCTCGCCACCTGGCCTTCCTCTGCCAGTAGGCCAGCCAGTGCATGGAACGCAGGGCCCGCGCCTCTCCAGGTTTTGGTTAAGGGAGCCAGTCTAGCAGATGGGCCCAGTGGCCAGGGGCAAGGTGCTGCTTCCTGGATTAACTATGCAAGGGAGGGTGGGGTAGTGTGAAAGGCGGGCAGGGCTGAGCCAGTCCCATGGGCAGGGTGCACAGCTAAGCCAGGAGCACCATCCCTGTAGGAAGCTCCCCACGCTGCCCAGCAGAGCTCCAAGTGGGGCCAAGGTGAAGCCCTGTACCTGGAAGGTGGGTCCTGACCCTGGGAGCCCGGGCTGAACTGGGCCCTTCCCTAGCCCTAGTCTCACACCAGGTACTCTTGGCTGAGGCCCCGGGGTCCACTAGGAGGCCCCATCCCTCGCCTGGCCCAGCCAGTGCAGTGGCCTGGAGGCTGGGCGTGTCCTTGCCTCCGTGAGGCTGTATGGGAAGGCCATGCCCTCGGCCTGGTCTCCAGCTCCTTTAGGGGACATTTCAGGTGCTGCCAGCTTCCTGGCTCGGCCAGGAGCCCTGAGGCAGCTACGGGGGTCCCTTCACCATGTTGCAACACCAGCACCTGTGTCTTACCCCAGCTTCCCCCCCTGGGACCACATGGCAGCACAGGGAACCAGGGGCCTTGGGAAGAGGGGTAGGTGAGCGCCCTTCCCGTCTCCGTGTACACCCAACCCAGCAGTCAGGTTGGAACCGGAGGCAGTGCGGGACGAGGGACAAGGCGCACCCTTGCTGGACGAGGTCCTGTTATTTATGCTTGCTGCACAGACCGTTAGAAGGAAACAAAAGCTTCGTATTATTCTCCCACGTACGCTGGCTGCTGTTTACATAGCCTGCCAATGCCTTAGCACTGGAGAGCTTTCTGCAATACGCTGGGGAGGGGGGAGGGAATGGAAAGTGCCAAAGAAAACAGGTTTCTAAAAGCTCCAGTTTTCTACAATAGGTTTTCTAGCAGATGCCTCTTGTTTTAATATATTAAAGTGCTGTAAAACCACTGTGTGCCCATAGTTCTTGAGCTGGGAGTCGGAAGCTCTTCTGATACAGTGCCAGGAAAAGAACGAGGCTCAGGGATCCCTCAGTGCCTCCTGCTGCTGGCAGTGCTCACTGGGCCACCAAAAGCAGGGTCTCTGAAGACACCAGTAGCCCTTGGCCAAGTCCAGTGGGGGCGGTACACCCTGACATGCCCCACAGGGTGGGGGTGGACAGGGTGCTCCTGCCTGGGTCCAGCAGATGGCAGAGCCACTCCAGCCCCTCCCAGCCAGAAGAGCCGGCCCAAGCTCCGTCCCGCAGCAGGCTTGTCATCACGCTGTGGTCCATGTGGGCTGAGCTGACCTCCAGTGCCCTGGCCCACCGTGGGTGGGCTTCAGGGCGAGCCAGGGACCCTCTGGGCAGCTTGACTGGCAGCCTGGGCTCTCTGGAACTCCCTCACCTCCTGGGGGCTGCGTAGATACTGCTCGATTTCACTGTCAGAAATGTCCTCATCTCCAGTGACTGTGGAGGCAGGCGGTGCTGGACGGACCCGCTTCGGGGGCTTCAGCATGCAGGGTGGGAGCAGCGGGGCGGGGCTGGCTGGCCGCCGCCTCTGGGACAGACTATAGGAGCCACCAGCCTCCTCCGCTCCCTGGTCCTGCCCCTGCTGCTCCTCCTCGGCCTCTGTGTCTGTGTCTGCCGCCCCTTCCCGGAAGGCTGCCCGGAGCAGCAGGTGGCGGTGCTGCAGCAGGTCCCCAATGTGCTTCACCACGGACCGTTTGTCCAGTTTCAGAACCTGCAGCCAGGCCAGCTGCCCGGCCATGCGCAGCAGCACCCCCAGCAGCTCCTGCAGGCGGGAGGCGGCCGGGGAGGGCAGGTCCACGTTGGCCAGCTTGCAGAACCGGGCCAGTGAACACGGCAAGCGGGCCGTGGGTTGCAGCGACTGCCAGGCCAGGAAGGTGGCGGCAGTGACAATGGGCAAGGGGTGGCGACCGGTCACCAGCCACGTCTCGCTCGCCAGCTCCACCAGCTGCAGAGTCCGCGCCTGCATCTTCTCTTTGTCCTCCACGTATTTAGCTGGCACGGAGGCAGAGGCCTGACAGAGCTTAAAGCTGAAACAACCAGAAGAGGAGTGAGGGCTTGGAGATGAAAAGGGTGGCCCTTCAAGAAGGGGACACTCAGACACTCCCCCAGACAACACTGGCCCAGCCCCTTCCCCTACCAGGCAGCAAGGTAAGGGAGGCGGGGTGGATCCTCTGCCTGTTGGTGGGAATGCGGGTGAATCTGAGCACAGCCAGCCACTCTGGCAGGAAGTTCTCACTACACTATGCCAGGGAGGAAAGCAGCCAAAGGCACGCCTATGAAATCAACCACAGCAGGCCTCGAAATTTCCATCATCTGTGGAGGGTGGGTGGACTTTTCAGAAGATCATGCTGTGTGCCTTGCAAACTTAGAAATACCTACATGATCCCTGGCAGAAAACAAAAAAGTCTCCCACTCCTCCACACACTATGTTGTGTGCATGTCATAGCTGAAAAGACTTGCCCACAGCTACTACCGAGGAGAGAAGCAAGCTTCAAATCCCCGGGACACTTCAGAGACCAATAGAGCCACTTGAAGCAAAGGCTGGGCCTGGTGTGATGGCTCCAGTGGCTCATTCTATGACTGTAAGCGCTGGTGTCCCATGCGGGTACTGGTTTGTATTCCAGCTGCTCCACTTCTCATCCAACTCCATGCTTATGGCCTGGGAAAGCAGCAGAGGATGGCCCAAAGTCTTGGGGCCCTGCACACACATGAGAGACCCAGAAGAAGTTCCTGGTTTCGGATAGGCTCAGCTCTGGCCATTGCAGCCACTTAAAAAAATAAATCATTCTGGCCCTGCGTGCTTAGGGCTACTGGAGGGCAGAGGGAGTTGAAAAGCACAGGATCCGGGGAATGTACGGTGGAGGCACCAACCCTCACGGCAGGGCTAGTGTACCCGCATCCAGGTACTTGGGCCAGACAGAGCCAGTGCCAGGGAAGCCCCCTGGCCCGCGAGGGCAGGTACCTGCTGCAGTAGGTCTTCACCAAGTCAGCCAGGCTCAGGGCCGGCACGTCAAGCCCCAGCAGCTTCACGATCTGCAGGTAGGTGCTGGCGAACACGTCTGGGTCGGCGTAGAGCAGGGCGCACACGGTGCCCATGGTGAGGGGCCAGTTGTGCTGCCGGCAGGTGACCAGCACGCAGCAGCCGACCAGCACCTCCTTCTTAGGCAGCCTGGCGGCCCGGAGGCCCGAGTGCTGGCACGCCTGCTGGTAGTAGGCCGTGGCCGTTTCCTCGAATGTTGCTGGCAACTGCAGGACTCGGCACAGGTCCCTCACGCGCCGGAGACCTTGGGATGTGACCAGGGAGTGTTAGAGCGGCCAGGTCCCGTGCAGCTCCAGCAAGTTCCACCATGCGGCCTCAGGCCATGGACACACACACACACACACACACACACACACACACACACACACACGGTGCACCTTACCACACTGGGATGGGAGTGTGCTCAGGCCAAAGGCACCAAAACCCCTGGGTGGCAATGAACCACACTTCATTCCAGTGCTGGGTGAGCCAGGGTGGAGGTGAACTCAAGATATACCCAAACCTAAGTCAGGGTCAACTCAGCTCTCAGAGCTGCTCCCCACCTTCTTCCTTACCTGACCCGACACAACTAATGCAGAGACAGGGAAATGACACAGGTGGGCCGGGTCGTCGGTGTCCTTCCCCGGAGGACCCCCGTGACGTGAAGGGTGACACTCACCTCGCTGCTGGCTGCGGCTGACCTGCTCATTCTCCCCTGTGCTTCGGGAATATGTCACTTCTGTAAGACAACGTGACAGAAACCTGCCTGAGAACGCTAACCCCAGAGCAGCTGCACCCGGCTAACACAAGGTCCTGGCCCAAATGGCACACACTGGAAAATGTTAAGACTGAATTATTTTTTTATTGGAAATGCAGAGTTATAGAGAGAAAGAGAGATAAGATCTTCCACCCTCTGCTTCACTCTCCCAATGGCCACAATGGCAGGAGCTGAGCCGATCTGAATCCAGGAGCCAGGAGCTTCCTCTGGGTCTCCCACGCGGGTGCATGGTCCCAAGGCTTTGGACCGTCCTCCTTGGCTCTCCCAGGCCACAGGCAGGGAGCTGGATGGGAAGTGGAGTAGCCAGGACTTGAACCGATGCCCATATGGGATGCTGGCGCTCACAAGCACAGGATTAGACTGACAGGCTCCCAAGCCGGCCCCTGTTTTTATATAGCTTAAACCGCTCTGTACTGTAGTCCTATAGAACTGACCCACAACCCTCCACCATGGTCCCAGCTGCTGGGGCTCACACCCTCACCATAGCCTGGGCGCTGCGCGGGAGGAAGATACAGCGGTACCATTCATCCCCCCACCTCATCCTCAGTGACGCCCCTCATCCCCGCACCACACACCCCATCCTAGGTCACACCCCTCATCTCGCCCCCCATCCTGGGTCACCCCCCACATCCCGCAGCCCACCCTGGGTCACGCCCCGCATCCCACAGCCCACCCTGGGTCATGCCCCTCATCTCGCACCCCACCCTAGGTCACCCCCCGCATCCCGCAGCCCACCCTGGGTCATGCCCCTCATCTCGCACCCCACCCTAGGTCACCCCCCGCATCCCGCAGCCCACCCTGGGTCATGCCCCTCATCTCGCACCCCACCCTAGGTCACCCCCCGCATCCCGCAGCCCACCCTGGGTCATGCCCCTCATCTCGCACCCCACCCTGGGTCATGCCCCGCATCCCACAGCCCACCCTGGGTCATGCCCCTCATCCCGCAGCCCACACTGGGTCACCCCCCACATCCCGCAGCCCACCCTGGGTCACCCCCCACATCCCGCAGCCCACCCTGGGTCACCCCCCACATCCCGCAGCCCACCCTGGGTCATGCCCCGCATCCCGCAGCCCACCCTGGGTCACGCCCCTCATCTCGCCCCCCACCCTGCGTCACGCCCCGCATCCCGCAGCCCACCCTGGGTCATGCCCCTCATCTCGCCCCCCACCCTGGGTCACGCCCCTCATCTCGCCCCCCACCCTGGGTCACGCCCCTCATCTCGCCCCCCACCCTGGGTCACGCCCCGCATCCCACCCTGGGTCACCCCCGCATCCCGCAGCCCACCCTGGGTCACGCCCCTCATCTCGCCCCCCACCCTGGATCACACCCCGCATCCCACCCTGGGTCACCCCCGCATCCCGCAGCCCACCCTGGGTCACGCCCCTCATCTAGCCCCCCACCCTGGGTCACGCCCCGCATCCCACCCTGGGTCACCCCCGCATCCCGCAGCCCACCCTCGGTCAGGTACCTCGCAGGTGGCCCTCGTCGCTGTAGGTGGTGGTGAGGACGCCCTCGGTGAGCACGCAGCCGCAGTCGGCGCACACCAGTTGGCTCTGCGAGTAGTGCGAGTCCTCCACCAGCTCGGCGGAGCCGCACTCGGGACAGCGGCCGGCGCCCGGCATGTCGCAGGCCGCCCGGCTCGGGACCGCCCGGCTCAGGGCACGGAAGCTCGGCACGACCGTCCGCCACCCGGCTCGGACACCGCGGCGCGCGGCCCGGGGGACGCCTTTCCGAGCTGCACCGGCTGCTTCCGGCCACAGCGACGCCGGGAGCCCCGGATCCCTTCCGCCCCGCCTCGCAACCGAAGGTCACATCCGGTCTGGGCCTTGGTAGCCTCCGGCAGGAACCTGATCTCGCAGAGAAGGTTCCGCGTGGTTGAGGTCTGGGAGGTGGAATGGACACATCCGATACGTGCAGGAGCAGTTTTTGTCGCCCCCCACAACCCTCCCTTTATTTCCTTTTAAAGTTTATTTAACAAACACAGAAAGATTTGTTTAAGGGCTGGCGCCATGGCTTAGTGTGTTAAGCATCCAATTCCATATGTTAAGCTTCGAGATCCCATAAGGGGGCTGGTTAGTGTCCCGGCAGCTCCACTTCCCATCCAGCTCCCTGTTTGTGGCCTGGGAAAGCAGAGGAGGAGGACGGCCCACGGTCTGGGGACCTTGCATCCGCGTGGGAGACCCAGAAGAGGCTCCTGGCTCCTGGCTCCTGGCTTCGGTTCAACTGAGCCCTGGCCACTTGGGGAGTGAAGCAGTGAATGACAGAAGACCTGTCTCTGTATGTCCTTCTTTCTGTAAATCTGACTTTCTAATAATAAGCCCTTTTTTTTTTCCAATTAAAGAACATATTTATTTACTTAAAAGGCACAACTACAGACAGATGGAGATCTTGCACCAGCCGTGATTAGAGCTGGGCCAGTTCAAAGGCACAGGTTCGAGACTGCATCCAGGTCCCCCTCGTGGGTGTCAGCCAGGCACTGGAGAGCCATCTCCTGCCTTCCCAGGGACAAATGAGGAGATAAGCCAAGCGCCGGCCCTCAGCAAGTTTGGAACTGGATTTAGAGTCCACCTTCCCGACGTGGTCTCAGGGCATCCACGCGCTTTTGTGCCGTGCCGGCGGCAGCAGGTGGCGCTCTCCGCCCGCGCAAGAAGCCGGCTTCCCGGGGAATGGCGTTGCTCCAGGAGTCCAGGACACACACACCCGTCTTCTTCCGTCGCCCTCCCGCCTTTGGTTTCTGAGGAAGGCGGCCCCTGTGTGATGCCGAGCGCCGGTGGCCCGGGTGCCTGCTCCCGCGGCCACAGGGAAGGAAGCCCCCGCCCGAGCTCCCTCGGCTGGACGCCACCTTGCAGAGCCTGGTGTGCTCCTGATGGGGGTCCCTGTGGGTCCCCGGAAACCTCCTACAGCAAAGAGCTGTGCCAGTACCTGTGCCAGGAGAGGTCGCCCCTTCCCGAGGCACTGACCCAGCCCAGCTTCACGCCGAGGCCCCCACTACCACCACCACCTGCGGTACCTTAGCAGAACCTCAGCTCCTCGGGGGGCTGAGAGCTCAATGTGGGGGGCCAGGGCCCCATCTCTCTTCTGCCGGCGCTGCGGCTCACCTGGCCTCCCGGAAAGCCCTAAGAGGGGACTGTTAGGTGGGCTCCCCTCTTCCCTGCACCCCCCATCCCCTCACTTTGCCCCTCCTGGTCCCCAGTGTGGTCCTGGACTCCTGAAAGCAGGCCACTCCACTCCCTGTGTGGAATTCCACCCACAGCAGAAGATCGCCTTGAGGTCCCAGTCTAGAACATGGACAGAGCTGGAGGAGATGCTCACAGCGCCCTGGAGCTGGGTGGAGCGATTTCCGTATCCACGCAGTGGCCAACGCTGTGACATGGGGCAGGCCATTCCTGGCTGGCAGGCTGGAGGCAGCGGTCACCTGGTGTGAGTGAACTGAAATTTCCGTTCTCTTCCCTAATAATCAACATGTGATATTATGACTTGAAAAATCAACCACCTGCCTATGTTGACCAGGGTACGGGGTGTCCACTGCTGCTACATAACAGATTGCCAGGACGAGGTTAGGATGAGCGCTCCTGGTCACGTGGTCAGGATGGGCAGGGCTTCCTGCGCCTGGGCCTCAATGTGCCTTTCCTCTGGCTGTGAATTTCAGATTGGGAGAGGTTCATTCTTCATGTTGTCCATCTGCCCTGTGCTCCTTTCCCTTACTTTTTGAGTGACTTTCCCAACAGCTTTCTGATTTCTGTCTGCTTGGCTCACTCCCCAAATGCCACAATAGCCAGAGCTGTGCCAATCCGGAGCGAGGAGCCAGGTGCTTCTTCCTGGTCTCCTATGCAGGTGCAGGGTCTAAGGCCCTGAGCCATCCTTGCCTGCTTTCCCAGGCCACAAGCAGGGAGCTGAATGGGAAGTGGGACCACCAGGACACACCCTGATGCTCATATGGGATCCTTGGCACATGCAAGGCAAGGACTCTAGCCACTAACTAAACTATCATGCTAAGCCCTTGGAAACCCTTCTTCCAGAGGGGTGAATTTTTCGAAGTTATTTTTTTTAATTTGAAGATTAATTTACTTGAAGGGCAGAATCAATAAGAGTTAGAGATGTTCCACCCGCAGGCTCGCTCTCCAAATGGCTGCAATGGCTAGGCTATGTCCAGTTCAAGCCAGGAGCTTGGACTCCATCTGTGTCTCCCAGGTGGGTGGCAGAGGCCCCAGAGCTTGGGCCATCTCCATTCCCGGGTGCCTTCCCAGGCACCTTAACAGGGAGCTGGATTGTTAGTGGAGCGGCCAGGACTCAAATGGTTGCTAAGATATGGGATGCCAGTTACAAAGGCGCAAGCTTAGCCTGATATGCCACAATGTTGGCCTTGAAGGGCGTGGTTTTTCTTAAAAATCAAACCCGGGGCCGTGTGTAATAGTACAGCAGGCTATGCCACTGCCAGCCACACTGGCATCCCATATGCATGCCAATTTGTGTCCTGGTTGCTCCACTTCTGATCCAGCTCCCTGCTAATGCGCCTGGGAAAGCAGCCGGGGATGGCCCACACAGGAGACCCAGATGAAGTCCCTGGCTCCTGGCTTTGGCCTGGACAAACCATGGCCGTTGTGGCCATTTGGGGAATGAATCAGCAGATGGAGGACCTGTCTCTACTCTCTGCTTTTCAAAAAGTTAAAGTAAATTTAAAAAACAAAACAATCAAATTTGGAAGGCTATGAGTTGAAGAGAGTTCCCCGTCACTGTTCTCAGTGCTTCTGACCTGCAGCCAGGGCCCCCCACCAACACAGGCCACAGCATCCCAGGGACCATTTGTCTGTCTGCATCTCCTTTTTCACCTTGCAGTGGGGACCAGGGCCGGTGCCTGGGAGGCAGGCAGAATACTCACCTCCACAATGGGACGGGCACCTTGGAGCTGAACGCAGGAGACATTAGGACAGCCCCATGAACCCTGTGCTCACACAGGGCCTTTGAGCAACCTTGGAATCCAACGCCTGCCCTGAGGGAAGATTCCGCTCTTGGGTGGCGGGGAGCAGGTGGATGTGGCGCCTCCTCATGCCATGATGGGGGCTTGCATCCGAAATGCTCCATCTTCTGTGGGAGGGAGGGCATTGGCTTCCTAGGGCAGGGCATGGTGGCGGCAGCAGGAGCCTAGGTTGGGACCCTCATTGGTGGCTGCCCCTTCCCTGGCTGGCCTGTTCCCACCTGGAGAGCGTTCCCAGGCCAACACAGATTCCCAGTAGCCACCCTGAATCACACGCCATCTTTAACAGGTAGCCTTTGCTTTATTTAGTTTTGTAGAAGGTCAGGTGACTTCAGACACAGGAAATCAGAGACCCAAAAGTCCCCAAAGTCACCAGGCACAAAGTGGTAATTCGACGTCATCCTAAAACACCGGGTCTGGTGGCTGCCACAGATGCCAGCAGGCTGAGCCCTCCCTCCACCCCGGCCCCAGGACCCCAAAGACCCCGCCACACCCCAAAAACCCCACCACACCCCATTCACAAACGTCACTCACATGCCCCACTCAGGGTCCGCGGGTGCTGTGCAAGGCCAACATCACACACTGGCACAAGGAGCCTGCCCGGCCCCACCCCTCCTGGGGCTCCCCAGGACAGGAGCCAGCCGAGTGACCTCCGTGTGACCTAGTAGGGTCAGGTGCAGGAACGCTGTCGTTTGAGGTCTTGCCAGGTGGCAGGCAGGCGCCAGACAACCCTTGAGATCAGGTGGCCTTCATTCCCCAGAGTTCCCAAGTGGCGTTTTGAGTACAGGAATTCACCGTCCCCCACGCCCAGCCAGCCAACGTCCTTCTGCGAACAAGGCCAGTGCCTGGCCACAGCAGGCTCTGCGCTGCCTGCCTCGTGTGGGTGACGCAGATCACAGCTGTCCTTCAGGAGCAGGGCCACCAGTTCAAGTGCACCTGCCACCCCGGCCCAGCCTGCGTGCTTGGGTTATCACAGTACAAATACAGCTTACTAGTCAAAACACAACGTGGAACAAACGGATAACGCATACACTTCCAGAGTTGGAGAGAAGGTACAGTTTTTCTTTATAGGCATGTAATAAAACTTCACAGCGCTATAAAAATACAAGACTTTTCTGACAAGTTGACAGTGGTCCCCGGTACTGGAGGAAAGGAGTCAATTAAATAAAACAGCCATTGATAATTAAAAGCTAATTAGACAACTTACAGTATCATCCTTTAAAGTGCTCTGACACAGCCGATGCTGGCAGCCAGCGTCACCCTGGGGTGGGATTCCCGCTGCCCACCAGCCTGCCCCTGGACCACAACCCCACACGAGAAGGCTTGGGAGAGTCCCACCTGCCGCGCCCTTGGCCCTGTGAAGGTCCCCCAGGATGGAGGTCAAAGGTCGCTGTGACCCTCTCCGTCTTCGAGGACAGGACAATGGTTCTCATGCGGTCACCTCTACAATCTGAACCTGGGCTGAGAGTTAAGGCAGCAGTTGGCTCCAAGTTCAACCCCAAACCACACACAGGCTACCTGCCCTTCTCAACACTGGGGGAGGGAGTGGGGTCAGCCAGAAGACAAAGCAGCAAGTTTCAAGGGGAGGACCCACCCTGCTGCTCCCCCAGGCTTCCAGGGAGGGCAGTGGTGTGGGCCTCCTCGTGGCCAGGGAGGGGCTGTGTGTGTAACGGAGAGGGGCAGGGGTTGAGCCCCACGGCAGCATTGCAAGCCCTGTGTGGGGGCCCAAGGCCATCATTGCCCCTGGGCCCTGCACAGCCAACAGGCCGCTTCACCATAAGGCACGGTGGTCCTGTCTCACTTCCCGCCACCCCCAAAACTGCTCTTCGCACAGCCACCTAGGAAACCGCAAGCCGGGCAAAGGCACAGATGGCAGTGGCAGAAGTCTACACCTGTGAGTGCTGCTGCTCCAGGAGGTGGCTGGCACTGCCTCCCCCAGCCAAGGCACTGAACGAGGTGGGGCGACCAACCTGACCCCAGGCAAAGGCCTCTGTGATAGCAAAAAACCCAACATCGAGAGTGTGAGTGAGTGTGTGTGTGTGTGTGTGTGTGTGTGTGTGTGTGTCACAGCACCAACGGCGTAGGCCTTCCCAGTTCACCTAATTAGAAAAATCCCTGGATTACGAGAGAAGAGCCGGGGAACACAGTCCAGGCAGCCGGGGGCTCTCGTGCCCCATCCCTGGCTCAGATCGGATCTTCTGACCCGGTGTCTGATGGACATAAATCATTTACAGCCGAGCTTTAAAAGGCACAGTGGCAATGGGAGGGTGAACCCCCAGGAATGTTACAGTAGAAGACTTTGTGGAAATAATGAACCTGGCTTCCAGTGGTAGCACCAACCACTCGCTGTGGAGGTGGAGATGCGGAGCACGCAGCCGGGGACGCAGTCACACGGCCTTGCCAGAGCTGGGTCACATCTTGCCGGCCTTCCGACCAGCCGGGGTCGGGATGCGGAGGATGTTGGGGGTCTCCTCCATGACCCTGACCAGCAGGTTATCGATATAGTCCTCCAGCTCGCGCACCTGCAGCTCCTTCTTGCTTATGGCTTCCTTCTGCTTGAGAACCAGCTGGACCAGCTCATCGTGGGTGAGCTGTGCGTAGGCAGACGCAGGGTCTGAGGGGTTGTACTTCTGCGGGGTAGGAAGGGATGGAGGAGAAAGGAGAAGACGTTATAGAAGCAGAACAGAACTTAGACCTCTAACACAAGGCAGGGACATGCCGGGAGAGGGGGCTGTTGACATCACGGGCCTTCACTCAAGCTCTTTGCTTTGTCCTGTTCTTTTAATTTTTTTTTTTTTCAAAAAAATATGTATTCATTTTTATTGCAAAGTCAGATATACAAAGAGGAGGACAGACAGAGAGGAAGATCTTCTGTCTGATGATTCACTCCCCCTAGTGACCACAACGGCCGGTACTGTGCCCATACGATGCCAGGAGCCAGGAACTTCCTCCAGGTCTCCCACGCGGGTGCAGGGTCCCAAGGCCTTGGGCCATCCTCGACTGCTTTCCCAGGCCACAGGCAGGGAGCTGGATGGGAAGTGGAGCTGCCAGGATTAGAACTGGCGCCCACATGGGATCCCGGTGTGTTCAAGGTGAGGACTCTAGCTGTTGGGTCACCACACTGGGACCTTGTCATGTTCTGTTTTAGAATGCTGTAAAAAGCTAAAAATCGGAATGGGCGCCTGACCTGGTGACTAAGCTGCTAGAGGGAAGAGATGTGCACCTGCCCTGAAGTGCCTGGGTTCGAGTCTTGGTCCTGCTTCCGATTCCAGCTCCCTGCAAATGCATATCCTGGAGAGAGGCGGCAGCAGGTGATGGTTCCAGCAGCTGCGTCCCCATGAGAGGCCCAGATGGAGTGTCTGTTTCCTGAATTTGGCCAGGCCCAGCTCCGGCACTTAGGAATGGGAAGCCTGCCTGTTTCTCTCTTTGCCTCTTCAATAAACACACGCATACAAAGTGTGTAACGTGACAACCACACTGGGCTCACAGGCAGGCCAGAAGCCCTCTGAGTTCAACCCTCTGGGTGTGCAGCCTGAAGGACTAGGCCCTCCCAGAGAAAGCCCACTCAGCTGGGACCCCTGAGAGCTTAAACAGTGGATGAGGAAGAGCTGCCAGCGAGGCCAGGGCCACGAGCTCTCAAGGCCTGCCCACAGGCTGCACTCCAGGCCACGGGTGCCGGAGACAGTGGCCAATTAAGAGCCCGCTCCAGGTCAGTTCCTACTGATGGTGAGTTCCACGGATTTATTTTTAGCACCAGCAGCGATTTATCCTTTAACTCCACATTCCACGAACTTTCCTAAGTCCCCTTGGACTCACGGGATCCCCAGGGTCCAGGCCAAGTGGCTCCTAGCTGAGTCCTTCCTGCAGTGGTCCAGCAGCAGCCACGCCCTCTGCAGGGCTGAGCAGCCACGCCCAAATCAGAGCATCTTTTTTTTTTTCCCCCCTTATTCTGCATTTCCAACCCAGGGCACCTGGGTGAGCAGAAGGGGCCTGAGGCACAGGAAACAACAGATCTGGCTGCAATACAGAGCAACTAGCGGCTTCTCTGCTACCCTGCACGTTCAGGACAATGGAACTAGCACGCTGAAGCCAGGCTTCGCCTATGGATGGCCCTCTGCGGAGGCGACACCTAGGCTCACCCTGAGGGTCTCACTGCTTGCCAGGCCAAGGGCAAGATCAGCAGTCACTCCATGGCAACTTCCCAGAGGCATCCGGAGACTGGCAGGCTGGAGTTCCCAGGAAGAAAGCCCTCCCCTTACCCTGACTTACAAACATATGCTGTGCATCCAGGGCAGGTCTCCCTTGGTATTTGTTTATTTATTGAAAGGAATAGTCAGAGAGAGAGAAAGAGAAGGATATTGATTTTCCATTTGCTGGTTTTCTCCCCAAATGGCTGCAACAGCCAGGGCTGGCACAGGCCAAAGCCAGGAGCCTGGAACTCCATCTGGGTCTCCCATGTGAACGCAGGGGTGCGGGCACTGGGGCCGTCACCTGCCACATTCCGCCTCCCCAGGCACATTAGCAGGGAGCTGGATCAGAAGCAGAGCAGCTGGGACTTGAACCGGCCCTCAAATGGGATACCATTTGAGTTGTGGGCAGTGTTGTGGGCAGCGGCTTCACCTACTGCCCCAAAGCATTTTACCTGACCCACGCTGGCTATAAACAGGTGAGCATGCCCAACTACTGCTGTTGGGGTTTTTCCCCCCGCCTTTAAAGTATTTAGTTCTTTATTTGAAAGTCAGAGTTTCTTCTGCTGTTTTCCCAGGTGCACTAGCGGGGAGATGCATTAGATGGTGGACCAGCCAGGGGATTTGAACCAGTGGCCTTATGGCATGCTTAACTTGATGGGCTATATCACAGGCCCCTCGACAACTTTTCCAAGGACTGCTTCTCCCTTAACTGGCGAGAGGCAAACATTCCCAGGGTGTCACCTAGGGACCTCAACTTTCCACAGGTTCATTCCACAAAAGGTTACAACAGCCGGGATGAAGCCAGGGGTCTGGAAGTCCCTCTGGGGTGTCCCCTTAGCCAGTCACCCGCTGCCTCCCAGGACGGGTGCTAACAGAAAGCTCCTACCAGCGATTTTTGAATGCTGGACTTCATATCTTTTTCCCATAGCTTTACTAATACATCCAGTGTGTCCAGCTTTTCCATGAAACAACAGATTTAGGCAGTCCGGCTGGCTTCACTCTTCTTAACTGCAAGCGTCAGAGCTGCCTGGGTAAGCGACCCACTGCCTAGACGTAAACCATCTACAAAGGATGGAGGCCCCAGAACTGCAACCACAGAAAACAGTCCTAGAGCAGGGAGCCGGCTGGCTGGCCGTGACTGTGGCTGGGTGAGTCCTTCCCCTGGCTGCCCTCTGACTTTGCAGCATTCCACGGAGTGGAAGCTGTGGTAAGCACCGTTTGATGCCTCAGTACAAAGCACCTATTATACGGCAGGCTCCAGGAAACGTCCCCTGCTTACAAGGTGGGTCTGGCAGAGCTCACAAGTGGCTAGCTAAATAAGCAGTGGCTGCTTGTTTTGAGTTTTGCTAGTTATTCTCTTAGGCAAGGCCAAGGAGAGAAGTTCCCGATTAGACCAGCTTTGAAGAGCACACGGAACAGGAGTTAAGGAGCCCATGAAAACTTCCTGAAACCCGGGAGTCTGCTTCCCCTGGCAGCCGCACCACATTCCTGTGCAGGGAGTAAGGGGGGCTGCCGGGTGCGGCTCCATGCTGCCCAGGTTCCTGGTAAACATCTCTAACTCCAAGAACACGGGTGCTGCAATTGCCTCAGAGATGCCAGGCTGGGTGGATGGGTCACCCCGGAGTACACTTCAAGGCCAGGGCTAAGCTGGCACCAGGTACACTGCCCAGACTGTGGCTGGTACGTCTGAGCAGGATGCCCAGCACCTGCCCTGCCAGTGGGGCCTATAAGGGAAGGGAGGATCACGGGGCCGGGGGACGCCGAGCAACTCTGCAAAAGGCACAGCCTTTATCTGACCATGGCCAGAAACAGAGATTCCCCCATGACCCTTTAGCCCAGCTCATAGCGACAGACGGACAGGGAAGCCACAAGGAGTAAGAACCACCTGCTTTCAAAATGCTTTCAGGCGCTCTATGTGGGACACAGTGGGTAACGCCACACGTGTGAGGCCAGCATCTCAGATCAGAGCGCTGGTTCGAGGCTTGGGTGCTCCACTTTGAATCCAGCTCCCTACTAATGTGCCTGGGAAAGCAGTAGAAGATTCCCCGGACCCCCACAGGAGACCAACATGAAGCTACCTCTAGGCTTCGGCTTGGCCCAGTCCCACCTGTTATGGCCATTTGGTAGTAGTGAACTAGCAGATGGAAGACCTCTTTCATTCTAACCTGGAGGGGGGGAAGCAGTGCATGGATTTCAAAAAGTATTTGCACCAAAATACTTTTTACAATTTCTATTTGCATGACAGAGTGACAGAAAAAGACATGGAGAGACAGAGAGAAAATGCCCTTGTCAGTTCACTGCCCGGATGGCCACGTGGGCAGGCGATGCTAGACCAGCTCCATCCAGGTCTCCCAGGTGGCTGCTTCCCAGGCACACCAGCAAGGAGCCAGCAAGGCAGAACAGCTGGAACCAGCAGCCGGCTCCGAGAGGCAAAGCCAGCCGAAGGGAGAGAGCAGGACCCTATGGCAAAGTGGGTCAAATGTTAACCACTGGGGAATCCGGAACAAGAATGTGGAGGAGTACTTTGTACTGTTCTTTGCAACTTTTATGGCTGGAGATTATCTCAGAATAAAACACAGAAACGGAAACACCTCTGCAATCATTAACAATAAGCAGAATCTTACAATCCCGCTGCGTGATAAGAAATCTGGGAAAACATCTGACCAGGAATGGCTGGGATTGTTCATTGTCAATAAATCTCCAGGCCTGGTGTGATGGCTCAGCGACTAAATCCTTGCCTTGCACATGGTAGGATCCCAAATGGGCACCAATTCCTGTTCTGGCTGCTCCATTTTGCATCCAGCTCCCTGCCTGTGGCCTGGGAAATCAGTGAAGGACGGCCCAAGGCCTTGGGACCCTGCACCCGCGTGGGAGACCTGGAAGAAGCTCCTGGTTCCTGGTTTCAGATTGGTTCAGCTCTGGTCATTGCAGCCACTTGGGGAGTGAAACCAGGGGACAAAAGATCTTCCTGTCTCTCCTCCTCTGTATATCTGACTTTCCAATAAAAACAATAAAGTAAGTCTTAAAAAAATAGATGTTAAAAAAAAAATAACCATGGGCCCAGCACGATGGCGCAGTGGTTAAGGTCCTCGCCTTACACACCCGGGTCCCATATGGGCGCCAGTTCTATCCCAGCAGCCCCGCTTCCCACCCAGCTCCCTGCCTGTGGCCCGGGAAAGCAGTCAAGGACGGCCCAAAGCTTTGGGACCCTGCACCTGCGTGGGAGACCCGGAAGAGGCTCCTGGCATCGGATTGGCTCAGCTCCAGCCATTGCGGCCGCCTGGGGAGTGAATCATCGGACGGAAGATCTTCCTCTCTGTCTCTCCTCCTTTCTGTATATCTGCCTTTCCAATAAAAATAAAATAAATCTTAAAAAAAAAATACCCACAAGTGCTCACGGCCATCACGTTGCCCGAGATGCACAAAGGCTTGGAGGAGAATGAAGCCACCAGGGGGGCAAAGGTGACTCTATCCACTGGAGAGCCTCAGGGCTTCCAAAGGTCACCCAGAGGCACCAGGCGTGTGGCGATGCACCTGCTGGCTTTACCTGCTGCCCCAGCAGATTCAGATGAGAGCACTTCAAAAAGTCTGAGAAAAGGGGGTGGGAAGGCAGCGTTTGGCAAGGCAGTTAGCACACTGCATGGGACAACCACAGCCTGGGCTCGAGTTTCGGTTCTACGCCCAATCCTGGTTCCTGCCGACACACCTGCTGGGCGGCGGCAGGTGGCGGGTCTAACTACTTGGGTCCTTGCCACCCATGCGGGAGACCTGGCTAGAGTTCCTGGCTCCCTGCGTTGGCTTGGTCCAACACTGAATGCTGTGGGCATCGGTGGATGGAAGATCTTCCAAATAAACACAAGATACATTTTTTAAGAACTGTTTTTACATTGGTGGAAGAGAGAGAACTAAGAAATCAGCTTATTTAGGTGGCAAAAAAAAAAAAAAAAAAGTTCTGAAATTCTGCCAAGGCGCCCTGTGTAACGGCGGCCCCGGGTGCCCTGCACACTCCTCACCCAGCTGCCCGCTGCCGAGGAGACGTACCTTCATCATGGCTTCGTTGATCAGGTTCTCACTGATGATGGTGGCAGTCCCCAAGTTGGAGGTAGTGCCCTTGGGAACCGTCGTGTTCATTGGCTTTACAGGATGAAGTCTGCAAGACAGGAAAGCAAACAGGATGCTTTACCGCCTGGGGTCGCCACAGAGGTCAGAGGCCACCTATCTCACAGGTGGCAGCCAGCAGGACAGGCCGGGCAAGGGCCAGGGTGCCAAGGGCTCTGGCCTTGTCTCTGCTCCAGCCCTGCTGCTTGGTTCTGGCCCCTGTAGAAGTGGAAGCAGGCAGGCAGGCCCAGGCGGCCGTGGCTAGCCAGCAAAGCAGCTGCCTCATGCTGGGCTGACTCTTTCAATCTCCCATCATCTCTTAGTAGGTTTCTGAGGCTACCGGCACAGCAACTATTGCATTTTTTGCAATTGGACGGCTAGGTCCCCTAAAAGGCCGTCCTGGTAAGAGAACCAGCAGTGCTAACAGGAATCCAAGCAGGCTGCTACAGGGAAGCTCAGAGGAGAGGCTGTATCTCCCATGTGCACCTGCAAACCTCCCTTCAGGGGGCGCCTCACCTGTGCTTGGCTGCCCCATTTGCCACGCCTGGCTGAGCCGGGAGTGGATGTGTCTCCGAGGGTGACACCCAGGCCTGAAGCAGCGGCTTCCTCTTGCCAAAATTATCAACTTTACCAACGGAGCCCTCGGCCGCTGCTTTTTTTGGAGATTCTGCTGGGCTGCCATGGTGGGTGTCTAGGGGTGGGGAGCTGGGGACGGCGTGGTGAGTGATGGGAAAGGCCTCGGGAGGCATGGGACTGGGTGCCGGAGACGCCGTGTCTGGACCAGGGCCCGGCACCCTGGGGTCCACACTGGAACTGGGTTTGAAAGCTGCTGGCTGTGTAACCGCTGCAGGGACCGGAGCTTGGAGTGTGGCTTTCGTGCAATCATGCGGTGTCTTGGCGGGTGGCCCGGGTGCATCAGCCTGGTCAGCAGGCCCCTTCTCCTCGGAGGAGGAGATGCCCTGGGAGGAGGCCCCCACATCCAGGGCCACCCAGTCTTCCACCTGATCCACCCGCTCATCATCCGATGCAACTTCCGGGATGGAAGGAAGGGTTAGGTTCAGCTCGGCCAGCACAGGGGTGTGGGCTTCCGGGCTGGGTGGATGGTCACTCAGGATGTCACTGGCCTGGCTGATGTCCGGGTTCAGCACTTCTGGGCCACTCAGCTGGTGAGAGGGGGTGACGGGAGCTGGGGCGGTGCCATTGTGCTCCATGTCAGGGGCCCTGTCAGCAGCTGGTTCCTGGGGTGGCTCTGCATCCTCATCTTCCTCCTCCTCCTCCTGCTCCTCCTCCACCAAGAGCTGCTCTGAGAAGGACACACGCTTTTTGGCTTTCTTCTGGCCATCTCTGACGGTGACATTAGGGTTGGTGTCTTGGCAGGGCTGCCCTGTCACGTCTCCGGCGTCTTGGTCATCTCTGAGCTTGTTGCCCATCAGCGATCCATGCTGACCGGCCGGCCCAGAGTCGGCCTCAATGTGGAGCTCCTGGGCAGATGTGACCTGGTTTTCGGGGGCCTCTCGGGCTGAGGGGACCCCCTCTGAGGCACGGCCGCTGCCACCACCACCACCACCGCTGTGGCTGCCTGTCCCATCTAGAGTCGATGTTAAGCTCTCCTCCGACAAGGCTGCTTGAAGGAGCCTGGGAGGTTGGCCCTCGCTGCCGCTGGGGGAAGGCCAGCTCTGGATGGGAGTGGATGTGGACAGGGGAGCAACTAGGGGAGATGGCAGAGAGCGGGGAGACTGGGAGGGCTGCGGCTCTGGATCAGGCCCCGATTCAGGAGGGACATGAAGGGAGGTGGCCACGACGGGGGTCTGAGTGTGACGGGGAGGGGCAGCAGGCAAGGGGGTGGGGCAAGAGGGGAGCCTGGTTTTGGGTTGAGCTTCCGGAGACACGTCCAGTCTGCGGAAAGGACAAGATAAAAAAAAAAAAATCTGCCGGTCAGTTGCAGATGCATAGCGAGAGACAAAAAAAAAAAAAAAAGAAAAGAAAAGAAATAAAAACCTGCCACAAAAATAAAGGTTCTCAAAGGGTGGGTGAAGGGGGGAGCCATTTTTTGTTTGTTTGTTTGTTTGTTTTTAACATGTAAGTGGCGGTATCTCAAGGCCATGAGGGGTGGAAAGCAGACACCGGAACACACACAGAAGGATGCACTTCTGTGACCAAGAGGATGTGCCGCGGGGAGGGCCAGGTGCAGCAAGGGCCCGTGCTGAGAACTCGAAGCGCTGGCCTTCGGAGCAGGGAGAGGCATGGCATAGAGCAAATGGCTGACAGGAGAGGATCAGTGTGTGTGTGTGTGTGTGTGTGTGTGTGTGTGCGCGCGTGTTACATGCAAGTGAGCAGAATCTCCAAAAAAAAAATAAACTGTCTCTCAGACCCTAGCAGAAGCAGCAAAAGGCTTTAAGGTCCCGCAGCTCGAGCCAAGCCGGGGCATAGTAAATACCCAGAGAACTGTGGCAGGCCCCCAACGCCCCCAGAAGACCCATGCCAAGGAGGCGGCAACGAGGGCCGGAGGGCATTCACCCCTTGGGACAGCAGCATCCTCCCCTGGAGTGCCTGGGTGCCAGTCCCAGCTGCACTTCTCCCTGCAGACACACACAGCCTGGGAGGGAGCTCTGATGGGGGGAGACCCAGATTCTGCTTTCGGCCCCCGTTTCAGCCTAGCTGGCTGCCGTTACTGCAGGCCTTCGGGCAGTGAAGTGGCTGCGCACAGGCAGACCTCGGCCTCGGTCCCCTCTCATGTCTGCTTCCCAGATGAACACAAATTACAAGGAGGGAAGAGAACTTGTCCCTCCCTGGGACACGTCTGTTGAGAACTTACTCGAGTCCCGTGCGTGCCCCATCTCATAGATACTATCCGCAGCATGTGCTGCCAACCACTCATCCCACTGCGATGAGATTATCTTAAACAGCAGATGGCCATGCCACACCTGCTGGGCAGGCGGCAGGGGCTGGTTGAGGCCTTTGGCCTACACGGGCGTCACCATGGCACAAAGCAAGCCTGGCACCCAGGGTCAACCAAGTGGGAGAGGAGGCCACACTCACCGAGGCTTGACGGCTTTGGTCTGGGGAGCCCGTGGCGTGGGCACAGGTGCCTTTGGGCCAGGTTTGACCTCGGGGTCAGCTTCTGGTTCCTTGATGGGCACGTCTTCAAAGGGGCTGGAGGAGACGCCAGGCGCGTCCTTCTCAGCTCTCTGTCCAAGGTCTTCCCCGGGACCCACCTTGCTTTCCTTGTCCTGGGCCGGCCCAGCCGTGGCATTCTCGCCCTCACTGCTTTTGGCCACTTCCTTCTTCCCCGTCACCAGAGACAGCAAGGAGGACTTCTTGTTTTCCTGCTTTTTGGCCTCCTGGTTTTCTCTGGCAGCCTCCGTGGCGGCCGGAGCCCTCTCTTCCCAGGAATCCCCACTGGCCTGGGGCCGGTAAGACGGCAGGGACATGGACTTGCTGGGGTCCTTGGTGGGGGGCTCAGCAAGCCACCTGTCGCCCCCGTCCATGGGCTCCTTCCAGGCCCGTGAGGCCAGGTTCTCAGTGGATGAGAACAGGTGCTTCTTCCGGAAGCCCTGGGGGGACGGTGAGGACGACGCACTGCTATCCTTGGTCTCGCTCCTGGCTTCCGGCTGCTCCAGGTACACATGGCTCCCGTTGATGCAGACGTTGGAGCGGGACAGGGAGTCGTGTTTGGACCGAAGGCCACCCAGGAAGGACAGGCCTTCCTTCTTGGGGAGGCTGAAGTTGATCTGGCTCAGCTGCTTCAGATCCCCGCTTGCTGTTCTCTTGTGAGATGTGACTGTGGGCAGAAAGACAATGAGGTGAGCCGGGCACCACTTCAAGTCTTGGCTGCCCTGCTTCTGATCCAGCTCCCTGCTCATGCACCCGGGAGCCCTGCCTCCTCCCACGTACAGGGCAGACCAGGATGCACTTCCAGGCTCCTGGCTTGGGTCTGGCCCAGTCCTAGCTGTAGTGGCCATTTGGGCAGTGAACCAACAAGTGGAAGAATGCCTTCCTTCTTCTCCCTCCCTCTTTCTGGCTTTCAAATAAATGAATAAATCACTGGGAACTCAATTCAGATTTCCCATATGGAAGGCAGGACCCACTGCCTCCCAGGGTCTGCATGGCAGGAAGCCGGAGTCAGGAGCCAGAGCAACCAGTGGCCTAACCACCAGACCAACGCCTGCCTCTGGATGCATTTTTTTTTTTTAACTTGGCCAATAGGTGTGGGAGGTAGTGCTACTGACATCTTGCAAAGAGGCCAAAAGCCACAAGGAATTCGGGGGTTAAGGGCATTCAATTCCTTAGGGATATCTCACAGGGGATTTGAGTATCTAACAGGAGCTTACTAGCTACCCAACGAATGAACAACATATCGGCTCTACCACAAGCTTCTGTGGTTTCCACCCTGAAAACAACAAGAATGAGAACTTGGAGGTACTTGTACTATCTGCTGCAACAGCTTGTACGAATACACATCCAGGACAGAGCAGGGCGTTTGGGGAAGTGAAATGTGTACATGGCGCAGCGGGTTTAGGAGAGTTAGGGGCAGGTGTCTGCGGACAGGCCGAGTGAGATCTCCCTGGGAGACCGCATCCCCCGAGAGGGCCTGGGTCCAGGTCCTGGCTGCTCTGCCCCCCTGACTCCAGCCTCCTGCTAATGCAGACCGTGGGAGGCAATAGGTGATGGCTCATGAACACGGGTCCCTGCCATCCACGAGGGAGATGTGGACTGAGTTTCCAGTCTCCCGGCTTTAGCCTGGTCCAGTCCATCCTTTTCCCCCACCGCCCGTGGGTTGCTGCGAGCATTAGGTAGGGAGAGAGAGAAGGACCAGTGAATGGGCGTGCGCACACTTTTTACCTTTGAAAATAGATTAAACCCAAATGCTAAGACACAGAATTGATGTTTTCACCAAGATTAACTATCACCATCGTCACCTTAGCCGCTGGGGAGTTGAATTCCGATCTTTCCCTTCACTCCCATCCCAACTGAAGCACAGGGAGGCCCCAGAGGAGGCAATGGCGGGCACTCACCGTCCGATGTGGAGGAGGCCTCGTCTTCATCCTCATCGTCCCCCCAGCGGGACTGCAAGTCTCCGGGCCGCAGCAGCGTCTTGTCGGTCTTCGTGGTGGGCAGGACCAACATGGACTGCGAGAGCGGCGTTCTCTGCAGGTTGGACTTGGAAAACAAGGTCTTGATCTTCGACCGCTTCTTCTTGTCTTTCGTGGGAGACTCGCCGTCGTCGTCGCTGTCCACGGAGGGTGTGGCGCTGGGCACGATGGCCGAGCTGGTGTCTGAGGCACTGTCCTTATTCTTGCTCTTGAGTTTGTCCTTGAGCTTCCCAAACGGGTTCCGGGACTTGTCCTTGGCGGAGAGGTCGAACATGCTGGCCGTCATGTTGTTCCTCATGAACTGGATGTCCACCTCAATCTCGCCTCGCTCCTTGTCCTTCTTGCCTGGCTTGGACTTCAAGGGGTACCACCTGCAGGGGAGAGGGTGGGACAGAGAAGGTGACCTTGGGAAGGGAGACCCTGAGACACTGCCCCCGATCCCCAGCAATTGGTCTCAGCTCTCTGCTGCTACTAATGACGTGTGTGCATGTACACACACACACACACACACACACATCCTTAGCCCTTCCCTGTATGGGGGAAGCAGGTAGGATAGGGGTGAGGGTGGAACTTGTACTTTTACTTATTCATTTAAGATTTATTTATTTATTTACTTGGAAGAATTAGAGCGAGATCACCCAACAACTGGTTCACTCCCCACAAGGCTGTACCAGCCAGGCCTGAGCCAGGGCCTTCTTCCAGGTCTCCCACACTGGTGCAGGGGCCCCAGCACTCGGGTCATCCTCTACTGCTTTCCCAGGCGCATCTGTAGCAAGCATGATTGGAACACTAACGGACAGCCATGTGGGATGCCAGCCTTGCAGGTGGGTGGCAGCGGTGACTTCACCCATCACCCCACAATCCCTGCCCTTGGAACTTTTATTCCCAAGGAGGCAGAAGTAGAGTTGCTTGTTGTACTTGGTGCATGGTCACCCAAGACCTTGATTCAACAGAGAACTGTTTGCAAAAATGAAAAGATAGGCATTCTATCAAACCACATCCGATAACTGGTGGTACAAATGCAAAAGATCATAAACAAACCTTCACAACTAGATAGAGGTAGAGGCCAGCACCTTTCTGCCTGCAGCGCCGCCATCCCACAGAGGTGCTGGTTCAAGTCCCAGCTGCTCTATTTGCTGTCCAGCTTCCTGTTAATGGCCTGGGAAAGCAGCAGGGGATGAGCCAAGGGCTTGGTCTCCTGCATGGGAGACTCAGAAAAAGCTCCTGGCTCCAGACTTTGGATGGGCCCCTCTCCAGCCATGCAGGCCATTAGGGGAGTGAACCAGCGGATGGAAGCTCCCGCTCGGTATCTCTGCCATTCCAATAAATAAGCAGATTTTTAAACCATACACAAACAGCTAAAGGCAGCATTCAGAGGAGCAGGTGAGTCTCAGCGGAGTAGTGGGTATCTGGACTTCCGGTCAGGACGCCTGCCTCCCGGGCAGAAAGCCCAGGTCTCATACTCTGGCTCCTGCCTAAAGCTTCCCCATAATGCAGACCTTAGGCCAGGGTGGGGAGCTGTGGTGACATCACCCACACACGTCAGTGGAGGCATGTGGGAAGTGAATTGGCAGATGAAAGAAAGCTCTTTTTCAGCCTCCTTTCTCCTCAAACAGCTGTTTAAAGAGCAACTCTAGGGGCTAGCACGGTGACCTAGCGGCTAAAATTCTTGTCGTGAACACACCAGGATCCCATAGGGGCATCGGTTCTAATCCCGGCAGCTCCACTTCCCATCCAGCTCCCTGCCTGTGGCCTGGGAAAGCAGTTGAGGACGGCCCAAAGCCTTGGGATCCTACACCCACTTGGGAGACTTGGAGAAAGTTCCTGGCTCCTGGCTTCGTATGGGCACAGCACCAGCTGTTGTGGTCACTAGGAGAGTGAAATCATTGGACAGAAGATCTTCCTCTCTGTCTCTCCTCCTCTCTGTATATCTGCCTTCCCAATAAAAATAAATAAATTTTTTTAAAGATTTATTTATTTTATTTTTTATTGGAAAGGCGGATATACAGACAGAAGAGACAGAGAGGAAGATCTTTCGTCCGATGATTCACTCCCCAGGCTGCCACAATGGCTAGAGCTGAGCCAATCCGAAGCCAGGAGCCTCTTCCGGCTCTCCCACACTGGTGCAGCGTCCCAAAGCTTTGGGCCATCCTCGACTGCTTTCCCATGTCACAAGCAGGGAACAGGATGGGAAGCAGGGCTGCCGGGATTAGAACCGGCGCCCATATGGGATCCCGGGCGTGCAAGGCAAGGACCTTAACCACTGCGCCATCGCACCGGGCCCAAATAAATCTTTTTTAAAAAGAAAAAGAAATGAAGCAAAATAAATCATTTTTTTAAAAAGACTCTAAAAAAGATGCAGCTTAAAAAATGGAAAAAAAAAAAGAAGACACTTCAGAAAAAAATCAGGAGTTTGTAGGAAGGAATGCCCCCTACCAGGAGGTATAGAATGTTCCAGAAGGAAGTAGCATAAAAACAAAAAGAAAAAAAAATCACTTAAAACATTTCTAAAAAGGGGTAGCTGTTAGCCTAGCCATGAAGTTGTGAGTACCCCAGGTTGGAGTACCTGGACTCCACACCCACCTGTGGCTTCTAACTCCAGCTTCCCGCCCTGGGAGGTCTCTGCTACCCTATGGACAGGCCGGATGGAGTCCTTGGGTCCCCGCTTCAGCCTGGCCACTCCGGGGGCATTTGGAGGAGCTAGTGGATGGGAGTGTTCTCTCTCTCTCTCTCTCTCAAGTAAAATCAATTTTAAAAACATAATAATAAATGCGTCATAAAGTGAGACACACCTACATAATTCACCTACAGGAGCTACCTCAGGCAGTCGCTTTCATGGAGAACAGAAAGCAACGTGGTAGCCATCAGGGCCAGGGCAGTGGGTGGCGTGGCAAACAGGAGCCAGCATCTGAGGGACCACGGAGCCGGCAGGGGTCAGGGAGGCATCCTCCCTTAGCCCTCATCGGAAAACAGGAACAGTCCAAACACACTCAAGCACTGCCCTTGGCCCACTCACAGGCCCAGTCTCTACACAGGTGCCCACAGGGTGCCTCTCCAATGCAGAACCCACATCCCGGCGTGCTCCCCCGGCCCCACACCCCAGTGACCTACATAAGAGCTGAGGGCCACAGACTTTGAGGAAACAGTGGTTTTGCCCAAATGCGTGCACTTCCTCCGTTGCTGTCAGCAGTGGCAGGCAGAGGGCTGACCCCACCTCCACCCCACAACAGGGGAAAGGGACAGGGGAGGGGCAGAAACCGGACACTTCCCCAGGGGCAGCCACGGTGCACAGCGCCTGCTGCACACTCAGGAGCATCCTCCCGTAACCGCAAGGACGCCCACTGAACAGATGCAGAGCCCGAGGCCCACAAGTCAGGCGTCAGGAACCGAGGTCCGACAGCCGCCGGGACCCTGCAGCGGCTCTGGCCCCTTCTCGGCCACCAACATTCCCACGTGTCACTGTCTTCCCCGATACATCTTCCACGGCCCGAGAGGGGCAGGCACAACGTTCAGTTCTTTCTGGGAGTAGAGTTTAAGTCTCTATGTGAAGATAAAAGCAGAAACGGAGTGGGAGAACCCACCACTGCCTGCCAGCAGCCGTCACATCGCGAAATTTATCAGACTACATCAGGCCAGTTTACAAAGGTCACCGGGTGAAACAAAATACAGCGTGATCTGATGAGACGGGTGGAGATCTGGGGAGGCTTTCTGGGGGTTCTTGCTGAGAAGATAAAAGGCCTTTCCAGGACGCTCCTCTCCCCCCACCAACCAGTACCACATTCTACAGGACCTGGCCTGAACACTTGGCATATTTCTCATTGAGATGTTGAGAGGATTATCTGTTCTCCCCCCACCACCCTCTCTCTTTTGACAATCACATGGCATGGGGTTGCCATGGCGATGGAGAGGGACTGAAAGGCACCTGGAAGCGAATGCAAGGGCAGGGGCTCGGATGGCGCCTGTCGGGGGCACCAGGCAGAGCAGGAGCAGGCCGTGGGGACTCCTTCTCAGCAGCCAGCCTGGCCCAGGGGGCTTGTTCTGGAAATTTCCAGCCCCTGGGAGGTGCTGATGGAGGCCTCACCACATCTTTGGTGCTTGTTTTCGCAAGTAAACTCCAGCTAGCCTGGAGCAGTGGGGTGGGGCTGTGGGAGCGTGAGAGAGGCAGATGGAATTTCAGGCAGGAAAGCACCCCGTGGAATTCGAAACACACACACACACCCATGAGTTGAACTTCTGAAAGCCAGAGAGGGCAGCAAACATCTTGTGACTCTGGTGTTATCTTGAATCCACGGAATCTCTGGTAAGAAAGCTTCAGCTTGAAGCCAGGCCACGGTGTCTGCTGCGCTGGCATCCCGTATGGGCACCAGTTCAAGTCCTGACTGCCCCACTTCCAAGTCAGCTCGTGGCTAATGGCCTGGGAAGGCAACGGAGGATGGTTCGAGTCCGTGGACCTCTACACCCACGCGGGAAGCTCATGGTTGCTTCAGCCCAGCCGAGCTCTGGCAGAGCATTTGTGACATTTAGGGAAAAAAAAAACCCTCTCTCTCTGTCTTTCCTTCCCTCTGTGTAAAATCTGCCTTTGCAATAAGAATAAAGAAATCTTTAAAAAGAAAAGAAGCGCTGGCTGGAACATGGTTATGGGGCTCCAGGCTTAAGGTGAGTTCAGCTTTTCAGCGTCCATGTTCACTGCATTCCTGCATCTCTTGGCGGCAGACTGGAAATAACGAGGTTGCCGTGTCCCACGCGGGACATGCCATGGTGTCCTGGGCGTTGCCGCCACTGCAGCCTCCTTCCCTCTAAAGCTTTGCTTATCTTCTGAATCAGGGCTGGGTCCTTTCTCAGGTCTAAAGGGCAGAGTACAACAAGAAAGCCATAATCCCGATGGTGTGGGATTATATGTAAGCTTGTATTCAGAAAACAGCCTGCAATCTATCACACACGAAATATATAAAACCCATCGGCCCTTCAACATGGTCAGAACCATCGCTCATTACAAGTCACTTCTTAAAAAAAATGTTTTAGGGACCTCTGAATATGCAGCAAGTGTCAGGGAAATTTAAAGTTTATATAAAACTATATTTAAGTATTAGTGGGTGGAGGATAAGACTCCAAGTCCAGAAAGTGGTACAAATGCAAAGTCAGCCTTCCTGGGTCCTTCCAGAGAGGGCGCTGTTATCAGTATCGGGCCCAAGTGTGAGTCCAGGCATAAACAAAGGTTACCTAAATAGGCCACCAGCCTTTGCTGTTAAGGTTTCCAGGACTTTTTTGGGTCCAACACCAAGATAACTGCTAAAGATAAAGAGGATTTTGAGACAGGAACATGGGAATGCTAAACCCCCGCCTCCCCACCAAAAAAGCACTATGGC
Organism: Ochotona curzoniae; assembly: GCF_017591425.1. Lineage (NCBI taxonomy): Eukaryota > Metazoa > Chordata > Mammalia > Lagomorpha > Ochotonidae > Ochotona > Ochotona curzoniae. The sequence continues at coordinate 1,002,510 of NW_024465279.1, forward strand.
TAATGCCAGGAGTCACCGGCCCCCCCCAGGGGAGGGGGGTGTCTCCCACTGAGGAATCACCCCGGGGTTTTTAGCAACTAAAAAACCAAAAAACCATGCTGCACCTCCAGCTCCATGCAGTGCTCAGAGCTCGGGATGGGCCAGGGGGCGTGCCTGGAGCGCAGGGCCAGCTCCTCCCACCTGTGGGTGCCCCTGGTCCCCAGTGCAGGTTAGCCGGCTGACCCTCAGGAAAACGCAGGCCTGGTGTGTCTCAGAAGCTGCCTCTGCGCTCCTTAACAGCATTCCTGAGGGCTGGCCCCCCGAAGGTCAGACAGGCCGGCACCACATTCCTAAGCGCCCCCAGGAGCCAGCCGGGGCAGCTGGTGGTCACCCGCACGTGGGGACTGGTTGCCTCCCACTGTGGGTTCCTCTCCTGTCGTGAGGGGAGATAATTACCATGCAAGGTCCCCGGGGAACGCGGAGGAAGACTCAGATCACAGACAAGGTGCTCATTCAGCACAATGTCTGGGCGTGGGGAAACATGGAGAGTCCCAGGGTCGCAAGGCCAGCGCAGAGGCTGTGTGCCCAGGGGCCACCAGCGTTCCGTGTTCCTTCCACATGTGTCAACTTCAAGGCCTGGGCTGGCCCGGGGTGACCCACCCCACTCCATTCCCAGGTCCAATCTCCAGTGTGACCAACAGCCTGAGTCATCCATCTCCATAGCGACTAGGTGACACAAGACACAGGGAACTGGGGTGGCCTCAGGGGAACCACGAAGCGAGGAACTCCGAGCAACATGTGGCCCCAAGAGGCACCCCTGTGCCCCTGTGGGGACCTGGAGGAAGCTCCTGGCTGTTACAGCCAGTTGGGGCGTGAACCAGCAGAGGAATCAAGATTCTCCCGTTCATTCAGAGATTGGCTCCCCCACCCCACCACCACCACTACTACCACTACCACCAGGGGAATAAAAAGATGGGAGAAGGAGATAACTCCACCTGCTGAGGGAAGGGCCAGGGCCCTCTCTTGGTGGCCAGGAAGCTACCAGCAGCAAACAGGGACAGCCGTGTTTATTTACGACCTGAGGACGCCTGCCCTGTGAGTGTGTGCATGCATTGTACCGGGAACTATGCGGTTTAACAAGTCTTGTTACTCAACAGTGTCACCTAAGTTGGAACACAAAAGTACCAGCCGGCTGCCCCTCCTGCCCAGCCCTGCCCACCATCAGTTTGCCTGAAAGACCTGCCAGTCGCACAAGCATGGAGAGCTTCGGGGCAAACACCGTGATGGCAACACCACAAGTGCACTGCTTGCAGCCACGGGAACAGACAGGTGGCATGGCAGAGGGGAGGAGCTACAGAAGAATGCTTAGAAAGTGGTTCAGACACGAGATGGGGAATACACAGAGAGGGAGAGACAGAGAGAGATCTTCCATTTGCTGGTTCACTCACTAAATGGCTGCAACAGCCAGGGCTGGGCCGCGCTGAAGCCAGGAGCCAGGAACTCGATTCGGGTTACCCAAGCAGTTAGGCCATCTTCACCTGCCTCTCAGGCACGCCAGCAGGGAGCTGGATCAGGGGCCCAGCAGCCAGGGCTAGAACTTGGCATCCATGTGGCATGCTGGTATTGCAACAGGTGGCTTAATGTGCTATGCCACAACACCAGCGCTTAAGTTAAACCACTGACTCAACAACAGTTCTGACTGCATTACCGGAACTTACTTATTGAATAGAAATAAAAATGATTTTCATTGGAAAAAGAAAGGAAGTTACAGCACTGCTTACAAGTTTGCATCATACAATTTCCCAAATTAGAAGACCTAGGTAGGACTTTGAGGGCGAGCCTGGTGGGTGTGTGCTCCCTGTGGCATGTGAGGACCCCATCAGGGTTTGCTCCCCGTTAGGAGAGACAAGAAACCGAGGACTCCCCAACTCTGACAGAGGACATACAAGAAGGTGCAATGTGCTTCAACACAGGAAGGGAAAGAAAGTGAAGATTTTGATAAAGCTTGCGGGTGGTACACGGTCCTTGCCACAGGAAAACCTGTCAGGCTTACAGCCCTGCTGGGCCGGGCCTCCGAGGACAACACTGACTCAACCGGGAAGGAGGACGAAGGCCGCAGGGCCTGCTCAGTGGGTGTCCTGGAGTCTACAGCGCAGCTTAGAAACACACACACACACACAACCCTAAACAGCCCTGGCTCTCTCTACACCCACACACACAACCCTGAATAGCCCTGGCTATCTAAACACGCACACTCAATCCTGAACAGCCCTGACTCTACACACACACACACACACACACACACACACACACACACACACACACACACACACTCCTGAAGAGCCCTGGTTCTGTAGGTCATCTGAGGTCCCAATCACCTTCTCCCCCACGTTTCTCTCTGCCTCTCTTTACCATTCCTGCTTCCTTCTTATCGTTTTGTTTCCAAAGATTTCCTGATTTGAAAGGCAGAGTAGAGAGGGAGAGACAGAGAGCTTCCAGACACTGCTTCGGCCACAACAGCAGGAGCCAGGAGCCAGGAACTCCATCTGGGCCTCCCACCTGGGTATCAGGGGCCTCGGCACTTGAGCCATCCTTCTCTGCTTTCCCAGGTGTATCAGCAGGGAGCTGGATGGAAGGCGGGGCAGCCGGGACTCAACCCAGTGCCCGTATGGAGTGTTGGTGTACAGGCAGTGGTTTAATCCACTGTGCCACAGCAACGGTCCCTTCCTTCTTATCTTTATGGAATCCAAACTCATCTTCTCTTCTATATCTTCCTCTTCCTCTTCATCCTCTTCTTCATTTGACTTTTCCTCCTCCTCTTCATCCATACTGTTGACTTGGGTATCTGAGTGAGGGACTTGGGGTCACAAGCATCCAGGTGGGCCAAGTAAGGCAGGATTAGGGGGAAAAAAATGAACACTCTGGGAGCAGCAGAGGGCAGCCCCTGGAACACCACCCTGTCAGGCACCGTCGCCCTTCACACGGCAGCCTTTCTGGTCACCCCGGCCACACCCTCCTGCTGCTTGGCCATGTTCATTGCGCTGAAAGTGATGTGTGTCTGTCACACGTCCATGCAGGTTTTCTGGGTTTTCTTGACCTGGGCCCCTGCTCCACATTCAGAGAAGGGTGCTGCACGGCCACTGGCCTTCCTGCAATTCCTTCAGGGGCCTCTATCCCCTCCCCCCACACACAGGGGGACCCACAGGAGACCCCCAGCCCCGGGGCTTTCCTCCTACACGTTAGCAACAGACTTCTCCCCAGCAGAAGAATCAGTGGTCAAGGAGGATCCTGGCTGCAGCCAGCACCAAGGACCTGAAATGCTTCTTTGGGTTAGCACAGGGCACTTCCCGCAGCCATGAGACACAGGACTCTGCCTGAAGCTGTTATATGCGGGGCTCTGTCCACAGCTGTGAGAGCAGTGCACTGCCCACAGCTGGGACACACAGGTCTCGGCCCGCAGCTGGGACACGCAGTGCACTGCCCACAGCCATGCGATGCAGGGCCCTGCCTGAAGCTGAGATACTCAGGGCTCTGCCCACAGCCACGAGACACGGTACACTGCCCACAGCTGGGACACGCAGTGCACTGCCCATAGCCATGCAATGCAGGGCCCTGCCTGAGGCCGAGATACTCAGGGCTCTGCCCACAGCCACGAGACGCGGTACACTGCCCACGGCTGGAACACGCAGGGCTCTGTCCGCAGCTAGGACACGCAGGGTTCTGATCACTTTTTAACCTCTGTAACGCACAGGACTAATAAATCCTCCAGTAGTGAAAGGATTGTGGAAAATGGCAGGGCAGGACAAGCATCGCCCGCTCACTCACTCACCTGCTCACAGAGACCTCTGGGAGGGGGCTCAAAGTGGGTAGCATCCAGGCCGGAGTCTCTTTCTGAGGGGAGCAGAAACCACTTAGGCAGCACCAGAGTTCAAGTGTTAATGCTGTTGGGACTCAGAAGCCTGCCCTGGAGCCAGAGCTAAAGGCCACCCAGGTAAGCACTTTGAGAGGGAGATAAGGGCTTTCAAGGACCGCTAATCACTGCCAGTCTAGGGCTAAGGCCCCTTAATCCTCTGCAGCCAGCTGCCCCCCACAGCACGGCTCTGTAGGGCCATGGCAACCCCACTGCTTACCCATGTTTATCCTCAAGGTGGAGTGACAGAAAAAGTCAGATGGTGATCATTTCTTTGCTGTTTCAACTCCCTAATGCCCACCTGGGACTGACCTAGGCTAGAGCCAGGGAGCCAGAACTCCCTGGGGGTCTCCCACGTGCAGGGCAGGCACCTAAGTGCTCAGGCCAGCACCCACTAGGCAATTCACAGCAACATTCGCAGGGAGCTGGATGGGAAGTGGAGTCGCTGGGACTCCGTCGGCTCTGCAGGCATCCCCAGACGTGGCTTACATGCTGCACCACCATGCTCATGCCTGCCTTTTATTTATTATTATTTTTTTAAGATTTATTTATTTTTATTACAAAGTCAGATACACAGAGAGGAGGAGAGACAGAGAGGAAGATCTTCCATCTGATGGCTCACTCTCCAAGCGGCCACAACGACCACAACTGAGCCCATACGAAGCCAGGAGCCAGGAACCTCTTCTGGGTCTCCCAAGCAGGTGCAGCGTCCCAAGGCCTTGGGCCGTCCTCGACCGCTTTCCCAGGCCACAGGCAGGGAGCTGGATGGAAAGTAGAGCTGCCGGGATATGAACCGGCGCCCATATGGGATCCCAGCGTGTTGAAGGCGAGGACTTAAGTCACTATGCTATTGTGCTGGAGCCTATTTATTATTTTTGTTTAGGCTAGTTCATAGGAGAGGCAGAAAAGGAGGCAAGACAATAACAGAGGGGGAGTGTGCACTCCCATCTGCTGGTTCAGTCCTCAGATGCCCACCAGCCCAGGTGCCAGTGCCAGGCGTCATCCCCACCGACTCCCAGGGCTACATTAGCAGGAAGCTGGCGTCAGGAGCCCCAAGCCTGGACTCAATCCACTCTCACAAGGGATGCTAATGGCCACGCCAAATGTCCGATCCTCAAACCACAGCATTTTAATGAATACCTGAGAATCGCTAAGGGGGCAGGAAGTGAGATGCCAGCCAACATGAGCTGGAGTTGATGTCATTTTCAAAAGCATGAGCATTGCTCTTAGTGAGATAACACTCTGAGCTACCAACCACACTGAGGATGACGTGTCAGCTAGCATTTATAAAAACGCCCAAGGCGTCTGCAACCACAGGAACAGCTGAGGCCAAGTGGGAAACACGGGACGATTTTCCACACCTGCGTTCCCTACTGGGCACAACATCTCAGCTTGCTCACCCCTGGAGCTGCGGTTTCGCCTCGGCAGGTTTAGTGTTCCTAAGGTCATCCAAGGTCACTTTAAGTTCATGGAGGGCCCAGCGCACTGTGGCCTAGCGGCTAAAGTCCTCACCTTGAACGTGCCGGGATCCCATGTGGGCGCCAGTTCTAATCTCGGCAGCTCCACTTCCCATCCAGCTCCCTGCTTGTGGCCTGGGAAAGCTGTCGAGGACGGCCCAAAACTTTGGGATTCTGCATCTACGTGGGAGACCTGGAAGAGGTTCCTGGCTCCTGATCGGCACAGCACCAGCTGTTGTGGTCACTTGGGGAGTGAATCATCAGACAGAAGATCTTCCTCTCTGTCTCTCCTCCTCTCCGTATATATGACTTTCCAGTAAAAATAAATAAATGTTAAAAAAAAAAAAAGTTCATGGAAAGGTGCAGTTAAAAGATAAGTTTATTTGAATACAGATAAATCTATTATGCATAGTTCCCCTACACACAATATACTTGCCATGAACTCTTCGAAGATCACTCATTGCAAGAATTTCAACATTTTTTACATCAAAACGGGAATTTTCCTTAGAGAGTTATTTTTTTAAAGATTTCTTTATTTATTTCGTTCGAAAGGCAGAGTCACAAAGAAGGAGAAATGTAGAGAGCTCTTCCATCCACTGGTTCACTCCGCAAATAGTTGTGACAGCTGGAGCTGAGCCAATCTGAAGCCTGGAGCCAGGAGCTTCTTCTGGGTTTCTCAAGGGCTCAAGAACTTAGGCCATTTTCCGCTGCTTTCCCAGGCCACCAGCAGGGAGCTGAATGAGAAGTGGAGTAGCCAGGACACAAGCCAGTGCCCACAGGCGCTGGTGCTACAGGTGGAAGTTTAGCTTGCTATACCATGGTGCTGGCCCCAGAAGAGTAACTCAAGTGAGAGAGAGAGAGGGAAAATGAGAGGAAGAGAGAGGTAGAGAGAGAGAGACCAAGAGACAAACAGAGGGAGAGAGATTTTCCAATCTGCTGGTTAATTCTCCAATCGCCCCAAGTGCGTCAGGCTGAAGCAAGGAGGTGTAACTCCACCCGAGTCTCCCGCGGGGGTGGCAGGAACCCTGTGTCTGGGTCTGGATTTGCCGCCTCCAGGCGCATTAGCAAGAAGCTAGACTGGAAGGAGGGAGTAGGCAAGACTGGAACCAGTCAACTTAAGCTGTGGCAACAGGACACCCAACTCAAAAACCAATTTCTTATTTTTTTTTAATAGCTTCTTTTTTTAAAAAAAGATTTATTTATTTTTATTACAAAGTCAGATATACAGAGAGGAGGAGAGACAGAGAGGAAGATCTTCCATCCGATGATTCACTCCCCAAGTGACCACAACGGCCGATGCTATGCCGATCCAAAGCCAGGAGCCAGGAACTTCTTCTGGGTCTCCCACACGAGTATAGGGTCCCAAAGCTTTGGGCTGTCCTTGACTGCTTTCCCAGGCCACAAGCAGGGAGCTGGAAGGGAAGCGGAGCTGCCAGGATTAGAACCGGCGCCCACATGGGATCCCAGTGCATTCAAGGCGAGGACTTTAGCCGCTAGGCCACGCTGCCAGGCCCAAAACCAACTTCTTATTAAAGTCGTGTTCCACGGGCCTTTGAAATGTCTTGCCTACTGCTTCTGTTCCTTGCCTTCGCCCTGTGCACTCCACCAGCTGTGGAAAGCACGAACGCGCAGTGACATCAGCTGTGGTGCTCCAAAACAAAGACGTGACCAGCAGAGAAATGTGCACACCTCAAGACACACCCCCTAGACACACCCAGGCTGCAAGGGTGCGTCCTAGTCCTCCACACCAACAGGCGACTCTGCCACTGCCCAGGGCTGCCCTGGGTCCATGACCTCAGCCCCACGTGGCAGACGCCACTTCCTGCTTCCTGGTAACATGGAGCCTTCGTATTTCACATGCGGGTTTCCATCACTGCCTCTCCGTCTCTCCCTGTCCTAGCCCACCCACGTAGGTCAGGCTGACTTAACCCCCAAAGTACCTCTGACTTAGCCACCTGCTTCCCCTTCCTCTAGAGGGGCCTGGAGGACTACAAACCACTGCACAGACCATCTGATCCCAGCCTGGGCCAGGTTCAAATCCACTCTCCACCCCAACGGCCACGCTAATCTTTGGCAAACAAATGAGCTCACACTTGTCCCCTGCTTCCAGCACGCTCGGTGACTTCCCATTGCTGTGAAGTAAAAAGCTGAATTCCTCCTAGGTCTCATCTGACCCGGGCCTACTCCAGCCACCGAGGGCCGCGACCTGGGGGCCTTTGCGCCGGCTGCCCCTTCCCTTCTCGTTTGCTCTTCACTAGAAAAAAATCCTTCCGTTGTCTGCCTCCGAGAGGCCATCTGCCAAGTCTCCCTCTAAATCATGCCTTTCCTGTTCTTCACTTAAAAAAAGAGGACCGGAGCAGAAGCCTAGTGGCTAAAGTCCTTGCCTTACACACACTGGGATCCCATATGGGCACTGGTTCTAATCCCGGCTGCCCCACTTCCCATCCAGCTCCCTGCCTGTGGCCTAGGAAAGCAGTTGAGGACGGCCCAAAGCCTTGGGATCCTGCACCTGAATGGGAGACCTGGAGGACGTTCCTGGCTCCTGGCTTCGTATGGGCACAGCACCAGCTGTTGTGACCACTTGGGAGTGCATCATCGGACGGAAGATCTTTCTCTCTGTATATCTGACTTTCCAATAAAGATAAATAAATCTTTTTAAAAAATAATTTATTTATTTGAAAGGCAGAGCTAGATCTTCCAGTTGCTGGTTCTCTCTCCAAAGGGCCTCACCTGCTGGAGCTCATCCAGGCCCAGGTGCCTCACGTGGGTGCAGGGGCCAAGCTCCTGCACCACCCTCTCCTGCTTTCCCAGGCACATCAGCCGGGAGTTAGACCAGAAGTGGAGCAGTCGGGACTCAAACCAGTGCCCATACAGCACTCCGGCCCTGCAGGCAGGGGCTTGACCTGCGACAGCACAGTGCTGACCCCTGGTTTTACCTTTATGATCTGTTGCTCTCTTCTCCTGCAGTACCTGTAGCACAGTAAGTGGTTACTGATTCCTGTGTTCATTTAATGCCGGCTCCCCCAAGACTGTGAGTTCCCTCTTGCTCACACCGCTGTGTGCACTCAACAGCCAGCCTGCCACACAACAGGCACGAGTAAGAAATATTTACTGTGGGGCCCGGCGCCATGGCCTAGCGGCTAAGGTCCTCGCCTTGAAAGCGCCGGGATCCCATATGGGCGCCGGTTCTAATCCTGGCAGCTCTACTTCCCTTCCAGCTCCCTGCTTGTGGCCTGGGAAAGCAGGCGAAGACGACCCAAAGCTTTGGGACCCTGTACCCACGTGGGAGACACGGAAGAAGTTCCTGGATCCTGGCTTCAGGTCGGCATAGCATCAGCCATTGCACTCACTTAGGGAGTGAATCATCGGATGGAAGATCTTCCTCTCTGTCTCTCCTCCTCTCTGTATATCTGACTTTCCAGTAAATAAATAAATCTTAAAAAAAGAAAAAAGAAATATTTACTGAAAGAGTGGGCAAACTCAAGAGGTCAGAAGGGGGGAAAGCAGCTAGAACTTTCTCCATGTTAACCATTTAATTGTAACTAATAATAATGTCACTTGGAAAACCACGGGCCATCTTCCCTGTCACCCACATGACTGTCCCTTCTCTCCCTGTTTTGTTTGGTTTTTTTCATCTTGTTACTATAAGTGGTCAGGACTATTTAATCCAGAAACTACACAGAATTCAGTCGCAAGGCCTGAGCCACATGTGGGAGGCAGAGGAGGGGAGAGGGAGGGTGGAGAGGGTGGGGAAGGGACTTCTGCATCTCCACGAGAAGTGGGAGGGTTTCCAGTAAGGCCATGATTATCTTCAAGGGAAACTCCCAGGAAAAAAAAAAAAAAGAAAAAAACTAACCAGTCGTCACAATATTGCTCAAATTTTCCAGCTGGCTACAAAAACACCTGAATGTGCTTAGGCAGCGTGGAGGTAAAAAAAAAATGTCAAGTGCTGATCCTTTGTCAAGCACAGTCATTTCTCGCGCGGAACTCGGCCCGTCCATTTGCATAATTTCCATCAACAGCTTTATTTCGGCACCTTACTACACTTCCGGTTCTTCAAAATGTCTATCCCTGATGGTGTAAAATCCTTTCAGACGCAACTGAAGGTCCTAAACACGAGGAACTGACCCTTCCTCCCACCCAGCCTCCCGTGGCGCGGAGTATCACCGTATTAACTTACATGATATTCAGTTAGGCACTGGCCTTCCCCTCCCCGGCTCAAAGCACATTTCGCATCAGTCCTTCACAGACCATCTCCCCCACACTCCATCAAAGGCTTTTTAATCAACCTGGGATTCCCCACACAGGTGAGACCAGAGAGTCGGGTGGAGCATCCCACAGGTTCACGTCGGTTTCACGGTCACGGTGCCGGTGCCGACTCATTCCCCCCTAACCATGGCCCCCCCAACACCCCAGGATTGTAACAGGTGAGCAAGTCCAAAGTCAATTCATTTCCTTTTTCCCCATAGAAAAGGCCACACCCTCTTCCCTATTACACATCCCCTATCCAGTTTCTGCTTGGTGTCTGAAAGATTCCCCACACTCCAAGCGAATCTGAGTCATGATTAAAAAAAAAAAGAGGACACTCTCACAACGCCAAGTAAATACGGCAGCTGGGAGCTTATTGAGAAAACAGGTGGAATCTTAGCATGGGAAGCCCTAACACCCTGAGCTTCCGGCTGGAGCTCGCAAAGGAACCACACTCCGTCACAGCGTCTCCTCTAAAGACAGGCACTGGGCTGGGATTGTGGTGCACTGGGCTAGGCCACCACCTACAGCACCCGCATGCCATAGGGGCACCAGTTCGAATTTCCACTTCCAATCCAGCTCCCTGTTAATGGTCCTAGGAAGGGCATCTTAAGATGGGCCCAGTCTCTGGACACCTGCTACCCACAGGGCAGACCTCGATGGAGTTGCATGCTCCTGGCTTTAGCCTGGCCCAACCCTGGCCATTGTTGCTGCCATCTGGGGGGAGTAAACCAGCAGAAGATTCTCAATCTGCTTCTCAAATAAATAAATACAGCTTTAAAGGTTTAAAAAGAAAAAAAAAAGGCAGACACACAATCTATATACCAAGATTTTACCTTTAGTTTTGTTTCTTTTTGTTTGTTTAAGATCTAAAGTTGAGGGCCCGGCGCAGTGGCGCAAGTGGTTAAGGTCCTTGCCTCGCACGCCCGGGATCCCATATGGCTGCCGGTTCTAATCCCGGCAGCCCCGCTTCCCTTCCAGCTCCCTGCCTGTGGCCCGGGAAAGCAGCCAAGGACGTCCCAAAGCTTTGGGTCCCTGCACCTGCGTGGGAGAGCCGGAAGAGGCTCCTGGCTTCGGATAGGCATAGTATCGGCCGTTGCGCTCACTTGGGGAGTGAATCATCGGACGGAAGATCTTCCTCTCTGTCTCTCCTCTCTGTATATCCACCTTTCCAATAAAAAATAATAAAAATAAAGCTAAAAAAAAAAAAAAGATCTGAAGTTGAGGGGCTAACCCATTTACAACAAATTCAAATGACTTTCCCAGCTCAGCCAGTGTTTTCCATGCTTACTGAGTGGCTGTCTTGCTCTCCCATCCTTGGCTGTCTCGGGGCACCTGGGTGATAAGCCAGGGCATCGGACAAGCTGTGTATAACTGAATGGGCTGCCCCTGCCTCAACCCCCAAAACCTGGAAAGTCCCAGGGAGCAAATGATAGAAAATTTGCAAATGTCCACCAGTACAACCAGAAAGAAGCCTAGGATTGGGATTATACTGGAGAAATTTTAAAAAGACGAAGACGCAGACCAAACCTGTCCCAGTGCAGAACTTAGGGGTCCAGGAGGGTCACCTCTCCCTAGCCAGCCCCATACGTTTGCCCCCATGACCCCAGCCAGCTCCCAGAAACAGCCCACAAACATCAATTACAGGTGGCCACCTGCTCCATTTATAGACAAGGAAACACAGATGTCCAGAAGTGGTGCAACCCTTCCCTGAGTCAACCCCACAATGCACACCCGACCTGGGGCTGTGGAGGACCCCTTGCTGGCACGCAGGTGTGAGCTAGGCTTCATGGGGAATAAAACATTCACCTAAGAGATGGCGCAGGAGCGGACAGCCGTACACCTTGTGCGAGGTGGGACAAAGCCAGGGCTGGCCAACAGCCAACAACCCCCACCATGCTCAGATGGAAACCTGGCCTGGCTCAGCCCCTCCTTAGCAAAGACACTGCCTGCCCGGTGGCTGGTAAGCTGATGCTGGAAGACACTACAGCCTCACCTAGAATCTAGCTATCTGATGTGAGCTCAGAAGCACCTGTTTGTCCTCGGCCAGATGAGCAGATCAGGGCAGGGGGAGGTGTGGAGAAGCACACACCCAGCCACCCAAGCCAGCCCTCAGCAGCTAGCTACAACCCCTGGGACTTTTCCCAGGAAAGCACTAACTTTTGTGTAGCTCTCCCTTCGTGGTCCCTGACAGCTGGCTTGGGAGTTCGAAGTCTGGAGCCTTATCAAGCATAATCCATCAAAAGCACCCACATAAATGGGTGACACCACGGGGACACTGGAGCTTTCTCCAGCCTTTCCCTGGAGCCACAGGTGCAGCAGGACCACAAAGAGGAACCCAACAAACTCCAGAGAGGAACAGAACTGCCTCCGGGGGCCAGCCATCTCTTGGAAACCCCGGAGCTAACACCAAGGCAGTTTCTAAGCCTTCCCACACAGTCTCCACTCCCTAGGCAGGTATGAGGAGCCAAGGGGCTGAGCCACTGCACTGGGCCACATTCCCGCCCCACCTTGGGGCCAATCTGCCCCAGGTCCCCAGACACACACTGTCCACCATGAGGGCGTGATTGGCCTTTCCACATTTTCAGAGTTTGCCAGCCCATCCAAAACTGCCTTAAGGCTCCTGGGGGCCACTCCCTCCCCCACTTCTTCCAACCACGTCCCCAGACCGGGAGAACTGGGACGGGAGGAGGAGGAGGTGAGAATATACAATTACAAGGCCAGGCTGGGGGAAGGGAAGGGTCGCGCGGTGAAGGGAAAGCCCTCTCCCACCGCGCGCGCACACACAGGCCCGCACTCACTGCGTCTTGCGGCGGCCCTGGTTCTGGTGCAGCTCCCGCAGGTCCACCTCGGCGCGGCCCAGGAACTTGTCCAGGCCGAGCAGCGCGCGGTGCAGCACGGTGAGCTGCAAGGTGGCGGCGGCCGCGGGCGCAGCCCCGGAGGCCAGAAGCGGCGGCAGCTCGAAGGTGGCCTCCTCGCGCCACACCGGCGCGCCCAGGCTGCGCTCCGACACCGACGTGGCGTACTTCTCCTTGCCCACCTGGATCACCGCGTACGCGTCGCTCGTGCCCCCGGGGCCCTTGGCCCGCAGGCCTCGCGCCTGCAGCACCGTCACCTGTACGTGAGTGGGGGACCACAAGGCCCCCGGGCCCCGGCCCGCCGAGGCCGCCAGCGACATGGTGACGACGCGGCACCGAGCTGGGGTGGGGGTGGGGTAATTGCGGACGGTGGGGACAACCGACGCAGTCCGCCAGCAGAGCTGGCCGCTCACAGAGGCCTCTACCACCCGCCCCGCAACCACGGCATTTTAAGGCTTCCGGCCACGCCCCCGCCAGGTCCCGCCTCCGCCGACCCTGCCCAGCCACCCCTGGCCACGCCCCGCGCTGCACCTGCTGGCCGCCGCGGGCGGGGCTGGCGAGGAGGCGCGCGCCGACGGGGGCGGGCCCGCTGAATCCAGAAGGGAAAGGTGGTTAAGTGAGGGGGCCCGGGGTGTCCAGTACCCGGCGTCCGAAGTGAGGGGGCCCGGGATGCCCAGTGCCCAGCGTCCAAAGTGAGAGGGCCCGGGGTGCCCAAATGCCCAGCATCCAAAGTGAGGGAACCCGGAGTGCCCAGTGCCCAGCGTCCGAAGTGAGGGGACCTGGGGTGCCCAGTGCCCAACATCCGAAGTGAGAGGGCCCGGGGTGCCCAAATGCCCAGCATCCAAAGTGAGGGAACCCGGAGTGCCCATTGCCCAGCATCCGAAGTGAGGGGACCTGGGGTGCCCAGTGCCCGGAGTCCTAAGTGAGAGGGCCCGGGGTGCCCAAATGCCCAGCATCCAAAGTGAGGGAACCCGGAGTGCCCATTGCCCAGCATCCGAAGTGAGGGGCCCCGGGGTGCCCAGTGCCCGGCGTCCGAAGTGAGGGGCCCGGGGTGCCCAGTGCCCGGAGTCCTAAGTGAGAGGGCCCAGGGTGCCCAAATGCCCAGCGTCCCGTGACTCCCCACCCCCAGGAGTGGCCAGGAACGCGGTGCGTTGGGAGGCCAACCTGGATTCCAAGACCAACTGTTGGAGCGGCGCGGGGGCTGAGCGTGCACGTGTTACGTAACACCTTTCTGCCTCAGTTTCTCCAGCTATAAAAGGAGGTGGCAGTCTCCCGCCTATAATTGCTGTTACTCACCCCTTTCAAAAAAAAAAAAAATCTCACTGGTAACGCGTTTAAGTTTTGAGCAGGGTTCCCGGCACGCGTCGGGTTCCCAGGACCACGCAGTTGAGGGTGTTCTGAAGGTGACCCCGCCCAGTTGACTGCTCTTGCTGGGACGGGGAGGCACGGAGGCAAGGCAATTGGTAGGATACGGGAGTTGAAGGCCTGAAAAGGGGAAGGCACGGTGTAGGGGAAGGGCCTGGGGTCAATGGAGGTACGCCCCGGCTTTGCCCTGCCCTGCCCTGCCCTCCTCCAATAAAATGAGATTGGGTTAGAAAGAAGAGAAAAAAGGAGGAACTGGGTGTGGGATTGCTAAAGGAGACGTCAGGGGGTGGGCGCTGGCCCTCTCCCCTACTTCCCCATTTTTCCTGGCCCTCCCCTACTGAAGCCTCCTGCTGCCCTGCCTGTCTGCCTGGGCTCTGCTGGTTCTTGGCTGGTGATCCCTCAGCATCTCTTAGGTCCCTGAGACCTCAGGCTGAGCCGTTCGGTGGGCACCATGGCACCTGGCCTTCTTCCCGGTCCCCAGAACCCGTCTTGGGGCTGCCTTGCCCACCAGGGGCACTAGGGAGATTCCAAGGCATTCTGGTAGGGCCCCACCCTAACTCTATCTCCTGAACCCACAAACCTGGACCCCAGATAAACTCCCTCCCCACAAGCCTTGGCTTTTCCATCTTCTCCACGGCTGCCCTGGCCAGTGGCTGGGTCTGCCCCAGCCCTTCCCACCTCCACTCATAGGAGGGCATTGGGAGCCCAGAGCCTGGTTTCCCAGAGTCTGGCTCTGTCCCCTGTTGCAGTTTCCTGATATACGTCAGGGTGACGTCAGGTATCCGCTCCAATAGTTGGTTCCCTTCCCCTACCATCATACATGTAAGAGGGACCGCATGTCCCCCTTAAGTTCCAGGCTTCTGATTTCAGCCTGGCCCAGCCCTAGGTGGTGCGAGCTTTTAGGAAATAAACCAGGAGACGGGAGCTATCTTTTGATTCTTTGCCTCTCTCTGTCTGTATGTGTGTGTGCATTTCAGCTTCAAAACAAACACCCTCAGATTTCTCCAGCACTTGACAACTTTTTTCTTTTACTGCCAGTGGTACCAGGACGTGGGTATGCAGTAGATCCTGGGAAGCGCTATAGAATTGAAGTTTGCGGTGTTCCGTACCTAATTGTGTGTGCCATGTAGAAAATTAGAAGATGGGCTTTCTGTGTCAGATTTGCAACTGAAGATGGCCAGAGTGTGGGAATGGTCTGTTGGGAGTATTGTTAAGTATTTGAGGATGATTGGGCCTGGCGCAACGGCTCAGTGGCTAAATCCTTGCCTTGCACATGCTGGGATTCCATAGGGGTGCTGGTTTGTGTCCTGGCTGTCCCATTCTCATGCAGCTCCCTGCTTGTGGCCTGGGAAAGCAAACAAGGATAAGCCAAAGCCTTGGGACCCTGCACCCACATGGGAGACCAAAAAGCCGCTGGCTTCAGATTGGCTCAGCTTCAGCCAGTGCAGCCATTTGGAGAATGAAGCAGTAGATGGAAGATCTTCCTCTCTGTCTCTCCTCCTCTCGGTGTGTTACATCCAAGCCAAGCCTCTTCCCAAGAAGTGCGGCACAGACAACTCTGCAAAGCATCAGAGTTTACCGAGGAAGCAAGTAAACAGACCCACTGGCTGGGGTCAGCTCTCCTTTTCTTCAGAGAGTGACCCGAGGTGAACGTTAGATAGGTTTTTATAGAAAGAGTGTGTATACAGTAAGTCATGCAGCCATGGGAACCAGGTGAGTTGAGCAGCCACAGGAAGTAGCTATAGGAACAATGGGTGAATAAATCATACAATATTGTTTCCTGGAACTGAGGGTTGCCAGCAGGGCATGTAACTCCTTGTGATCTGGTCCCCACAGCAGGAAACTGGCCAAACATTGTGTACAGAAGCATAAAGTGCAGATTAGCAAACTTGTTCAGGCCTGAACCAAAGTGACTCCATTTTGTGACTGGATTTCACATGTAACTCTGATCTGCAAAAATCCTTTTTTCTTAAGATTTATTTATTTTTATTGCAAAGTCAGATATACAGAGAGGAGGAGAGATAAAGAGGAAGAACTTCCATCTGATGCTTCACTCCCCAAGTGGCTGCAATGGCTGGAGCTGAGCCAACCCGAAACCAGGAGCCAGGAGCTTCTCCCAGGTCTCCCACGTGGGTGCAGCATCCCAAGGCTTTGGGCTGTCTTTGACTGCATTCCTAGATCACAGGCAGGGAGCTGGATGGGAAGCAGAGCTGCCGGGATTAGAACTGGCATCCATATGGGATCCTGGTGTGTGCAAGGCAAGGACTTTAACCACTATGCTATCATGCCTAGCCCCCCAAAAAATCTTTTAAAAATATATATTTAGCGGTAATGAGGAGGGAGAAGGAAAGAGGGTACTGGACATACAGGCAGAGACAGACATGATTCTGTTGTCGTAGTGCTGTTTCCCTGTTGTGCTTCATTAACCTTCAGCCTCCTGGCTCAGGTCATTTCCATAAAAATCCTTTGAGAACCCACCCACTTTGTGCTGTGCCTGGGCTAGATGCTCCGGCGGGTACCGAGCTGAGAGAAGCTCGGTGCTGAGGAACACCACGGCAAGACTAAGGAAATGCTGTCTTCATAAAATGCTTTGGAGGAATGGTGTAGCGCTTCAGAGGGTTAAGCTGCCACTTGGCAAAGCCAGCATTGCATAACAGCGCTGGTTCAAGTCCGGGCTGCTAATGTGCCTGTGACGGCAGTCCAAGGACCTGGGACCCTGCTGCCCCCGTGGGAGACCAGGATGGAGTTCCTGGCTCCTGGCTTTTTTTAGGCTAGATGAGCCTTCAGCATTGCAGCCATTTGGGTATTGGACCAGCTAATGTAAGATTTTTCTCTCTCCCTTTAAAATAAATAAATATTTTTAAAGATTTTTAAATGCTTTGGGTGCCATCTTATAGTTGGCCTCAGCACCGGCCAACACACTTGAGATCTAGGGCTGGGAACAGGCCTGATAGGGGAACTTGGGGAACTCTCCTACCAGGTTGCAGCTCCCAGTAGTTAGCTTAAGAGCCAGGACTGGGGCCAGGTCAGGCCAGGCTGGGCTGCAGCACCCACTGGCACACATGTGAGCTGGGTCTGGGTGTGGATTGGGCTGGGCCAATCCACAGCACACACTGGCACAAGTGAGAGCCAGGGTGGGGTGCAGGCCAGACCATTCCACCTGCCAGTTCACATGTGGGCTGGGTTGAGAGAGAGCGGGCCAGGCTGGGCTAGACTGCTGCACCTGCTGAAGAAAGCTGGGAGGAGGGCAAGTTGGGTCGAGCCAAGCCGTTGCACCTGCTGGTGAATGTCAAGGCAGGGTGGGCCATCTCAGACTGGGCCATAACACCCACTGGTACACCCCAGACTGATTGCCTATGGGCCTGGCATTGGAACTTCAGGGACTTCCCTGTTGGACCACTCCTTCTACTGTTGAGTGTGAGAGCTTGGATGGGGGATGGGCCTGTCCAGGCAGGGCTACCAGCACTCAGTAGCTAGCACATGGGCTAGGTCGGGGGGCAGGCCAGGCTGGGCTATGCTGCCACATAGCTGGCATGCATGAAAGCCAAAATGGTTGTGGGCCAGTAAAGTTAGGCCACAGCACCATCTGGCAAGTGCCAGGACTAGGTACAAGCCATGTCAGCCTGGGTCACAGTACCCCATGTCAGGGTGTAAGATCTGGGACTGGAAACGGGCCTGGTAGGGGAGCTGTGGGCATTCCCCTGCTGGGCTGCAGCTCTCATGGTGAACATGAGAGCCAGTGCCAGGCTAGATAAGGTGGCAGCACCCATCAGCACAACCTTGGGCCAGGTCTGAGGGTGTGCCAGGCTGAGCTAAGCCACAGCAACCATAGGTGCGCACGAGAGCCAGATGCACTATGGGATGGACAGCCTGGGTGGCATGCAACACATGTTGGCCTATGCACAGCCAGGGCTGGGGACAGGCCTGAGGGAGATTATTGGGGGGTCACCCTGACTAGGTAGTGGCATTCACTGGTACATGTGAAGGCCAGGCTTAGACTGGCTAGGCTGGGCTGGGTTGTAGAACTTGTCATTTCTTGAGGGAGGTGGGACGGAGGACAGAACTGACCAGGCAGCTGCACCCACTGGCAGGTGCATTGGCTGGCGCAGGACACAGACTGAACCTGACCCTGCACTAGCTGGTACACACAACAGTCAACTTGGGGGCCTGATGAGATGGCTCAGTGGCTAAATTCTCGCCTTGCAAGTGCTAAGATCCATTATGGGTGCCAGGCTCATGTCCCAGCTGCTCCACTTCCCATCCAGCTCCCTGCTTGTGGCCTGGGAAAGCAGTCGAGGATGGCCCAAAACCTTGGGATCCTGTACCAGCCTGGGAGACCCAGAAAAAGATCCTCACCCCTGGCTTCAGATCAGCTCAGTTCCAACCATTGGGAATTAAACAGTGAAATGCCTTTCAAGTAAAATAAACAAATCTTTTTAAAAAGAGAAAGTCCCAGCACAGGAGCCTAGTGTCTAAAGTGGCTAAAATCCTAGCTCTGTACTCACTGGGATCCCATATGGGCCAGTTTGTGTCCCAGATGCTCAACTTCCCATCCAGCTCCCTGCTTGTGGTCTGGGAAAGCAGTCGAGGACAGCCCAAAGCCTTGGGATCCTGCACCCGCGTGGGAGACCTGGAGGAGCTCCCGGCTCCTGGCTTCGGGTTGGCTCAGCTCCAGCTGTTGCGCTCACTTGGGGAGTGAGTCATCGAACTGAAGATCTTCTTCTCTGTCTCTCCTCTTCTATGTATATCCGCCTTTCCAATAAAAATAATAAAAAATAAATCTTAAAAAAAAAGATTTATTTATTTTTATTGGAAAGGCGGATATACAGAGAGGAGAGACACAGAGGAAGATCTTCCGTCCAATGATTCACTCCCCAAGTGAGCGCAACGGCCGACCTGAAGCCGATCCGAAGCCAGGAGCCTCTTCTGGGTCTCCCACATGGGTGCAGGGTCCCAAAGCTTTGGGCCGTCCTCAACTGCTTTCCCGGGCCACAGGCAGGGAGCTGGAAGGGAAGCAGGGCTGCAGGGATAGAACCGGGGCCCATATGGGATCCTGGGCGTGCAAGGTGAGGACCGTAACCACTTGCGCCACCGCGCCAGGCCCAAAAAAAATAAATAAATCTTAAAAAAATAAACAAAATAAGTCTTAAAAGAATTTAAGATAGACACAGAAGCATCTGCGGTTCATTCTAGAATACCTGCAATGGCCAGGATTAAGCTAGAGACTCATGCCAGGCCTCCCACATGGGTAACAGAATCCTGATGACTTGAGCCGTCAGCACTACCTCAAACCCATGTACTGCAAGGTGGGTCATGGGCATCTTCAGGGCATCTTACCCACAAGGCCAACCAACCTCTCCCTCTGTGGGCGTTTGGAGGAAGAGGGCCATGTGTCTAGGCAGGTGGATTTTTGTGAAGGAAGTAATCATTGAGCTGGGGCCTAAATGGTCTGATGGTCAGAGAAGGGCCCCCATGGGCGGGAGAACACAACAGCCTAAGCCAGTATATAGGGCCTAGGAGTCCTGCTTGGAGCCATAAAGGGACGCCCTTGTGGTTGGAATGTAGACGATTTTAGGACAACCCAGGGTACAGTTGTTGGAAATCAGAGCGCCAAGAGAAGCTAAAATCAGCCTAAGCATTTGAATCCACAAGGTCTGACAGGGTGATCCAGCCTGCCCGGAATTTTGACCAGCGACACCATTAGGCTGTGCCGCAGGTGCGAGGCGGGCATGCGCAGAAACAGGCCAGCAAACACCCACTGTGGGGCTGCAGGGGGAGGGACCAGCATTCGCCCAGACCGGTCAGCCTCCTTCCTTCATCTGCCCACCCCTTAGGCCTCTGGGTTAGTACTGAAATAAACAAGGTATTCACTTTCTTTCTGCTTGTCCAACCTGTTCAGCAAGGAGTGACCCCTGGCGGGCCCACCCCCAGGCTGAAGAGGAACAGAAGCATCTCTGTGCTGGTGGAAACGATCAGAGGATAGCAGAGGAGGTGAGGAGACTTGCGACCTCTGTCATCTCACACAGACTCTTTCACGCCGAGCTGGACGAAATTGAGCTCCTGGATGACAGAGATTAACCAAGGAAACTGAGGCTCCCTGAAGGCCACACTTAAGGATTTACCCCAGGCTGGGAGGTCAGGGTGGGCAGGCCCAGGGTAAGTGAGTGAGGGGCGGGGCTCCATTTTCACCCCTCCCTTTCCTCCTCCCTCCCGAGGCCAGGCGGTCCAGGGTGTGTGCTGGGTGGCTAGAACCCGAGCAGGTGCCTGGGATTCCAGGAGGCTGGCCAGGCTCGCCCACGCACAGGGCGCGGCACCAGGACTTTTCTCCTCCCACCTGGAAGAGGAAGAAAGTTGCAGTGGCTTTGAGCACGTTGACAGGGTGCTGGGCAGGTTAGACGGGCCGGGACAGGAGACACCTGTCCTCCTCCTCCCAGGGCAGTCGAGCAGAGAGGACACAGACTCCCGGTCACAGGCGCGAAGAACACGCCGTCCTTCGGTGTGCACCTGCGGGGCTGCGCCATGGTTAGGGGCGGGACTGCCACTGCTCTGTTAACTTCCCTTTATCCTCAAGGTGCCTGCGTGCCTGCAGGAGCCCCTCCAGAGAGTCCAGGGGAGCAGCCGAAAACCTTGTTCCAGGCTGCCCGTCCAGCACCTTAGCCCTGGGCGCGGTGACAGCCGGCCACGTGGTGACTCATTCACCTGGTCTTGGTCAACAGCCGCCTGGCTTCTCCCTGTCCAGCTGCCCCAGCTTCCTGCCTTGGGCTTGCCAGGGTGCCCACCTGCCAGATGCAGCCCTGCACACGTGGGCTTCCTGCCTTGGGGGCTCTGGACACCAGGCTTTCGCTGAAGCGGCTAACGTGTGTCCCACAATCTTGTGGACGGAATTGCTTTGTTTTTACAAAGCTGGCGACAGAAAACACTCAGATCCGACCTTTGCTGTGTGCCAACTCCTCTGAAAGGATGGCCCAGATCCCATAATCACAAGCCCTTTTTTTTTTTCTGAACATTTAATTCTTTTTTTATCTGAGAGGCAGAGTTAAAACAGGTAGATGGAGAGGCAGATTTTTCCAGCTGCTGGTTCACTCCCCAAATGGCTGTCATGGCCGGAGCTGAGTAGGTCCGAAGCAAGGAGCCTGGAGCTTCTAACCCCAGTCTTCCACGTGGACGGCAGGGGCCCACACACTCAGGCCATCTTCCACTGCTGTGCCAGGTGCATTTGCAGGGAGCAGGATGGGAAGCGGAACTAGTGCCCACGTGGGATGCTGGCTCCACAGGTGGCGGCCTAACCTCCTGTGCTACCACCCCAGCCCCGTTTTGTATTTTCAAATGTGAAAGTATCAGACAGGAAATACTTACCTGGGTCTGGATCCTTTCACTGAGTGTGGTGTTTATGACATGCACCGACACTGTTGTTCTTGCGATAATTTACCTTTATTAGTTTATTCTGTGGGATGAATGTCCTATCATTAATTTTGCATTCTCCCTTTTTTTTTTAAAGATTTTTGTTTTTATTATTGGAAAGGGAGACTTACAGAGAGGAGAGACAGAGAGGGAAAGATCTTCCATCAGCTGACTCACGCCCCAGATGGCCACGACAGCCAGAGCTGAGCTGAAGCCGATCCAAAGCCAGGACCAGGAGTCTTCCAGATCTTCCGCATGGGTGCAGAGCCCCGAGCCCCTCGGTCATTCTTCACTGCCTTCGGAGGGCATAGCAGGGAGCTGGACTGAAAGTGGAGCAGTGCCCATGTAAGATGCCATCATGTGCAGATAGGGGATAAGCCAATTGAGCCATCCTCCTGCCCCTGCATTTTCCCTCTCTCTTTTTAAAGGATGTGTGTGTATGCATTTAAGCATGCGTGTGCACGTGTGTGTTTATGGGTGTGCATGCGTGTACATGCATGTATGCCTGCATTTATATATGTTTATATTGGTGTGTGCATTGTGTAGGCATATGTATTCATGTGTGTACATACTGTGTCCATGCGTTAATGTATATGTGAATTTGCATATGCATATGCATGTGTGTTGTGTATGTGTATATATGTGTATAAGCGCATGTTTATTTATGTGTGTATATATTCATGTGTGTATTCATGCGTACACACATGTATGTATGCGTGTGCTTGCATATACATATGTGTGTGTCTATATAGGCGCTGATTCTAATCCTAGCAGCTCCGCTTCCCATGCAGCTTCCTGCTTGTGCCTGGGAAAGCAGTCGAGGATGGCCCAAAGCCTTGGGACCCTGCACCCATGTGGGAGACCCAGAAGAAGCTCCTGGCATTTGGCTTCAGATTGGTGCAGCACCAGCTGTTGCGGCCACTTGGGGAGTGAATCATCGGACGGAAGATTTTCCTCTCTGTTTCTCCTTCTCTCTGTATATCTGCTTTTCCAATAAAAATAAATAAATATTTTTTTAAAAGATGTATTTGCATTTATTTGAAAGGCAGATTTTCAGAGCAAAGGAGAGAGATAAGATCTTATCTTGATTCATTATCCAAATGGTTGCAGTGGCCAGAGCTGAGCTGGTCCAAAGCCAGGAGCTAGGAGCCTCCTGCAGGTCTCCCATGTGGCCAGGGCCCAAGTACCTGGACCATCCTCTGCTGCTTTCCCAGGCCGTTAGCAGTGGAGCAGCCAGGACATGGGCTGGAGTCCATACGGGATGCTGGTGGAGGATTAGCTTGTTGAGCCAAGGTGTCGGCAACCAAGTTATATTTTAAAACGAAAACAAAAAAACGAGATAAAAAACAGGTCCAGCACAGTAGCCTAGTGGCTAGAGTCCTCGCCTTGCATGTGCCGGGATCCCATATGGGTGCCAGTTCGCATCCTGGCTGCTCCATTTCCCTTCCAGCTCCCTGCTTGTGGCTTGGGGAAGCAGTCGAGGATGGCCCAAAGCCTTGGGACCCTGTACCCGTGTGGGAGACCTGGAAGAGGCTCCCGGATCCTGGCTTCGGATCAGCTCAGCTCTGGCCATTGCAGCCACCTGGGGAGTGAAGCAGCAGATGGAAAATCTTTCTGTCCTTCCTTCTCTCTGTAAATCTGACTTTTCTATAAAAATAAATGGATCTTCTTAAAAAACAAAATAATTATTCTCGTGCAGATCATCAGGATGAATACATGAAACTTGATCACGTGCTGGCATTCTGATACAGTGAAGTAAGTTTTAGCCTCAGCTACTCCGCTTCTGGTCCAACTTCCTGTCAATGCGCCTGGGAGACAGTGGAGGATGGGCCAAGTGCTGAGTGCCTGCGCCCACACTGGAGAGCCAGATGCAGGCCCTGACTCCTAGTTTCAGCCTGGCACAACCCCACTCGTTGCAGGCTTTTCAGAAATGATCCAGCAGATGGAAGGGAGTATAACTGCGTATCTTCCCCCATCCCTTTCTCTCTTTTTTTAATTGTGTAGACTTTAGTTTTGATATTTTTTACATATTTGATTAGGGTGCAAAGGGTCAAGGGCTAGAGGAAAGTGAGTGAGACCATTGTTTTCACATTCTCTTTATTCCTTTCTGTATCTGGGGGATGGCGAGAGATAAGGGGAGAAGCCACACCCAGCCTCCCAACCATCCCAGGGTCCCTAGTGTGGGGCACGCTCCGAGGGTCCCCCTTAAGTGGTTTGGATAATTCAACAGCTCTGTATTGCTGCTGATCTTGCCGCCCCAATCATGATGAAATCTCTCCAGATAATTTTATCTCCAAAGTCCACCTTAGAGTTTCCGTTTGCCCAGGCATTCACTGACAACGCTTGGCTGGAGTAGTTGATCAATTTGTTCTGTCCTTTGTCCTCTGTTATGGTACCAGATGTCCCCTGCAGGCTGCAGTGTACTGCCATATTCTCCACGTGCACCTGGATATGCTGTCCACTGCTCCATCTAAGCCACTGAGGAGGCCCAGCACTCCACGGTCGGTCCTTTCAAATGCACAAATACAACGTCTTTCCACATTTTTATTCTACTGATTCATAAAGAAAAACTAGTGGGCCCGGCGCGGTGGCACAAGTGGTTAAGGTCCTCGCCTTGCACGCCCGGGATCCCATATGGGCGCCGGTTCTATCCCTGGCAGCCCCACTTCCCTTCCAGCTCCCTGCCTGTGGCCTGGGAAAGCAGTCAAGGATGGCCCAAAGCCTTGGGACCCTGCACCCGTGTGGGAGACCCAGAGGAGGCTCCTGGCTTCGGACCGGCACAGCATCGGCCGTTGCACTCACTTGGGGAGTGAATCATCGGATGGAAGATCTTCCTCTCTGTCTCTCCTATCTGTATATCTGCCTTTCCAATAAAAAATAATAAAAATAAATCTTTAAAAAAATGAATATGTAAAGGCGAAACTGGCTTGTTCCCTGGAGGAGGATAGGCAATGTTGCATTGTTAGATACAAGTTAAAGAATCGCAAACCAGCTGCCACGGAGTCCAGGTCAGGTGTCTCAGGGTTCTTGCGGTGACACAGGTTTGCCTCCAAGCACACTATTCTCTCCCGACTATGTCATATCACACGACCTCAAGAGTCACATTTTTTTTTTCCAAGGTAAGTATCTCATGGACCAGTGCCATGGACTGGAAACCACGCTTTCTTGCACATGCTTCTCCCGCTCGGTGTCCTGTCCCTCTGTCTGTCCTTGGACCAAGCTGCCCAATCTGGATGGGATAGCCCTCCCCTCACAGCAAAGCATCCCAATTGCTCCTCCCACGTGTGCTGGCAGCCTCTGAGCTTTTTTCCTGTCGGGGACCTCACTGATCTGAACAGCCCGTGCTCCTCCGCGTCTGGCTGCTGTCCATCCTTCCGCAAAACCGGCACGATGTGCAGCCAGGCTGTGGCCCAAGCAGTGCTTCCTTCATTTGGCAGGGTCCTGCCTTAGTTTCCATGCGAGTCAGGATGAAAACAGCAAAGTAGAAAGTGTTTGGGCAAAAAAAATGCGCAGTTATCTTGCCCGTGGGAGGAAGGGCGACTGCGCCCGTTGCAGTGTGTTCTTTTCCAGTGTTTTTCTTCTGCATACTTTCCCTGAGAGATCATTGCGATTATGCTGCGTGCGCAATTTTGGATCCTGTGGTTCACACATTTTCTCACGGAATTTAGAAAATATCCGATAACTCAGTCCCAACAACTGTTAAGTCCCAGCTGTGAAAGTCCACTGGTCTTTACTATGGAGCCCAACATTATACATCGGCATGAAAATCTCTTTTTTTTAAATTTTGATAATCTTTGCATAGTTGATTAAGGCACAAAGGGTCAAGGGCTACAGGAAAGTCTGGCATGAAAATCTTTGCACTCACACACTGTGTTTCTATTTATTTACTTACTTAGCAATTTTCCTTATACTAGATTCTGCAGAGCAGGTCAAACAGTGTAAACATTTTAAATATTCATTGTAAATAATGATAAATATCACTCTCCCGAATAATTATTAACATTCAAAAAACCTTTTCACTCTGTGCTCCCCAATATTTAGTATTACGTACTTTTTACTTTCATTAATTTGATGGAATCAATGATCATTTTCATGCATTTGCAGCTGCAAAATAGTGTAAATTTATTTCTTGGATTTTAAAAAATGTATTCTCTTTATTGGTTTACATTGTTTTAAATTTATTTATTTTTGTTGAAGAGCAGATGTACAGAGGGAGAAGGAGATACAGAGAGAAAGATCATCCATTCGCTGGCTCACTCCCCAGTGGTCTCGGTGGTCAGAACTGGGTCAGGCTTCAGCTAAGAACCTGGAGTGCCGTTCCGGTGTTCCGTGTGCATGCAGGGACCTGAACACTTAGGCCAACCTCAGCTGCTTTCCCAAGTGCACTAGCGGGAGCTGGATGGGAAGTGGAGTAGCTGGGACACAAACCAGTGCTCATATGAGATCCCAGCATGTGCAAGGTGAGGATTTAGCCACTGAGCCATCATGCCAAGCCCTGCATTTTTAAAAAAATATTTTTTAAGATAATAAAGACAAATGAAAAGAGCAGTTCTGAGACATTGTCAGCTTTACTGCACCCAGGTTGAGAAAACCTGACTAAGGTCTACTGGCTGAAAAAGTCCACCTTAGTGCATCCACAGACCCAGGAACATACACAAAGCTTGGCCAGGAAGGCTGTCCAACCTGTTCTGCTTTGCATCCTCTGCCGGCCTAGGTGTGCATCTGGGCATGCTGTCTACTGCATAGGCATCAGTAGCTGGGGAGGGCCAGTCCTAACTTATGTACTCCAAGGTTGGACAACATTTTTCTCTGTATCTGAGTCCAGTGATTTAGTTGGGGAGTCTCCTAAGAAACTTCACCTGGGGTGACCTCAGGCTTGACTCTTATTTGTGCTAGCCAGTGCAGGTTCAGGTTTGAGATGTCACCAGCGCCAGCAAAACACATGTGTACTGATGGGTGCTGCATATTGGCCTGGCCTGGCCTGCCCTGCTCCCAGCCCCGGCTCTCATGTTCACCATTGGGAGCTGTAGCCTAGCAGGGGAGTTTCTTTTTTTTTTTTTTTAATTTCTATTAATTACATTGTATTATGTGACACAGTTTTGTAGGTACTGGGATTCCCCCCACCCTTCCCCTAACCCTCCTCCCATGGTGGATTCCTCCACCTTGTTGTGTAACCACAGTTCAAGTTCAGTTGAGATTTTTCATTGCAAGCATATACCAAGCATAGAGTCCAGCATCTTATAGTCTGGATAAGTTTAATGGCTTCTTAGGAAGACCTTCTCTGGTCCTCGTTCAGCTGATGGTTGCAATTGCTGGGTTGGTTCCATCTTGAGCCTCGACTTTCACTGGAATCAATGGGAGTTGTAATCCTTCTTGGTTCCACTCATCACCCACTCAGCCTTCACATCAACCACTGGGAGCTGTAGTCTAGTGGGAGCAATCCCATAACCCCCTCCTGGCCCGTCTAGCAGGGGAGTTTCTACAAATTTCTCTACTAGGCCCACTTCCAGCCTCAGATCTCACATGTGGTGGTTCATACTGCTGCACAGACTGACATGTGAGCATGCTCCCAGTACTCACTGTTGGGTATTGTGGCCCAGTTGGACTGGCCCACATTCTTCCCAGCCCTGAAAATGTCTTCTCATGTGAACTGGTAGGTACCATGATCTAGCCCAACTTATCTTGCATCCATTCTGTCTTTTGTAAGCACCAACAGGTGCTGGGGCCTAGCCCAATCTGGCCTACTCCCAGATCCAATCCACATGCATACCAACAGCTACAGCCTTGCCCAATCCAGTCTGCTTTATAGATTCAGCTCTCAAACTCACCAGCTGAACTGCAGCCTGGCAGGGGAGTCCCCAGAGTTCCTCTGCCAGGCCCATTCCCAGCCTCAGAACTTGCACATGGTGAGTGCTTCATCCCTCCTGGCATGGCCAGCCCCAGTCTCAGCTCTTGCAGACAGTTGTTGCAGGCTAGCCCAGCCTGGGCTATCCCCAGACCCAACCTACACTCCTGCTGACGAGTGCTGAAACCTTGCCTGCCTTGTGCAACCCAGCAAGAGCTGTGGCCTAGTAGGCAAGTTCCCCTACCAGCTGCACTCCCAGCCCTGGATCTCACATGTTCCAGCAGGTGCCATGGTTCTGGTTGGCATGGTCTGCCTCAGTCCTGGCTTTGCATCTGCAAGCAGGTGCTACGTGCAGCCTGGCCAGGCCCAGCCTCCTCCCATCCCTGGCTCCTGTGAGTACCACAATGAGTTCTGTGGTCCAGCCTGACTCTGCCTATCACCATCCCCAGTTCTTGTGCAAACCAGTGGATGCTGTAGTCCACAGAGGTGAACCCATAAATTCTCTACAGAATCCCACATCCAGTTCTCTCAGGTTCTGCTGGGTGCTGTGACCACATGGCCCAACACCTGCCCCTGCACACATAGGTCTGTACTGCAGCTCAGCTCAGCCGGGCACAACTCCCAAACCCCGGCTTCTGCATGTGCCACTGGATGGCAGGCAATGCCATTTATACCTCAGCTCAGGTCTCCCATGTGGGTAGATGCCTTGGTCTGACCCAGATGTGTCCTCCAGTTTCCTACCTGTAAACCACTCCATCTCAGTGGAGTGTACTCATTACCTGTGAGTGCAGTGGCCCAGTCCGTCAGAGACCACGGAAGTTACTCTTCATCTTTCAACATGTCCTTGGGTGGCCCCAACTCCAGCACGTCCCCCAGAGTCCCTTCCCCAGGCAATCTGCCATGCCTTCCCGCCTGGTGAAGCTCAGTGTGCTTGGGGGCTGCGGTGGCTGTTCCAGCCCTGTGCCCCACCTTCCACTGTGTTGCACCTCATGGGCACTCAGGATTCCCCACGTATCTTTTTAAAAAATTTGTTTAATTTTATTTGAAAGACAGACCACAGAGAGAAGAGATGGAAAGATCTCCCATCTGCTGATTTATTCCTCAAGTGGCTGCAACGGCTGGAGCTGAACTGATCCAAAGCCAGGAGCCTCTTCCGAGTCTCCCACACAGACACAGGGTCGCACGGCTTTAGACCATCCTCTACTGCTCTCCCAGGTCAAAAGCAGGGAGCTGGAAGGGAAGTGGAGCAGCTGGGACCCAAGCCAGCACTCACATGGGATCCCAGAACATGCAAGATGAGGCCTGTAGCCACTAGGCTACCGGACTAGGAACCCCTCCACCTAATATATCTTTTAAAAATAGAATAGTTGGGCGCGGCGCGGTGACGCAGTGGTTAAGGTCCTCGCCTTGCACACCCGGGATCCCATATGGGCGCCAGTTCTAATCCCGGTGGCCCCACTTCCCATCCAGCTCCCTGCCTGTGGCCCAGGAAAGCAGTCGAGGATGGCCCAAAGCTTTGGGACCCTGCACCCTGGCCCGCGGTGGCCGTGGTAAGGCCCTGACCCTGGGAGCCGGAGGCTCCTGGCTTCAGATCAGCATAGCATCGGCCGTTGTGCTCACTTGGGGAGTGAATCATCGGATGGAGGATCTTCCTCTCTGTCTCTCCTATCTGTATATCTGCCTTTCCAATAAAAATTTTTAAAATAATAAATAAAAAATAAATCTTTTAAAAAAATAGAATAGTTAACTATGCCAGCATTACTGATATAGTTAACACAAATGTGGCATTAACCTTGGCCAGAATGCCCACCAGCTATTGGCTGCTCTCCTCCCAGCAGTGTAACACTTGCCTTGGTACAAGGCAACCTAGGCAGTTGCCTACAGCTGGGGAGGGCCTGTCTTCCAAGGACTTACAGCCAGCAAAAAAAAAAAAAAATAAAAGATTGTAAGAAAACATATTTGAGAGTACTTATCAAAAGTACATGAAGAAACACAAATAGGGAGTTACATTTTAATAGTCCTTGACGTGAGCTTTGACTTCATATTGAAAGACAATTTGCATAAAGTCTTTTTTTAGGAGCATTTATTTAATTAAAAGGCAGAATGACAGAGAAGAAGAGAGAGAGAGATCACGAGAGAACTTCCATTTGCAGGGTTACTTCCCAAACGGCTACCACAGCCAGAGTTGAGCCAGGCCAAAGCCATGAGCCAGGGATCCATCCAGACTCCATCCAGGCTCCCATGTGGGAAGGCAAGCAGCCGAGCACTTGGGCCATTTTCTGTGGCCTTCCCAGACAACAGTTGCATTCCCTGCATCAGCAGGGAACAGCCAGGACTCCAACCAACACTCCGATATGGGATGCTAACACTACAGGCTACAGCTTAGCCTGCTGCATCACAGCACCAGTCCACAGGAAAAGCCTTACGTATGAAATCGTTACAATAACCCATGGAGAGTGAAACCAAATTGTGACTGTGCAATGGCATTCCAGTACTTCTCTAGTGGTTTGATTCTAAGATTTATTTTATTTTGACTGGAAAGTCAGATACACAGAGGAGGAGCAACAGAAAGGAAGATCTTCCACCTGCTGATTCATGCCCCAAGTGGCCGCATTGGCCTGTGCTGAGCTGATCCGAAGCCAGGAGCCTTTCTGGGTCTCCCTAGTGGGTGTAGGGTCCCAAGGCTTGGGGCATTCGATACTGCTTTCCCAGGCCACAAGCAGGGAGCTGGATGGGAAGCATGGGGTTGTTGGGACATGAACCAGCACCCATACGGAATCTCAGTGCATGCAAGGCAAGGATTTTTTTTTACCTCTAGGCTACCGTACTGGGCCCTTTTCTTTCTTTCTTTTTAAAGATTTACTTTATTTCCATTACAAAGTCAGATATACAGAGAGGAGGAGATATAGAGAGGAAGATCTTCTGTCCGATGATTCACTTTCTTTTTTTTTTAAGATTTATTTTTATTATTTTTTCATTGGAAAGGCGGATATACAGAGAGGAGAGACAGAGAGGAAGATCCTCCGTCCAATGATTCACTCCCCAAGTGAGCGCAACGGTCGATGCCACGCCGATCTGAAGCCAGGAGCCTCTTCCGGGTCTCCCACGCGGGTGCAGGGTCCCAAAGCTTTGGGCCGTCCTCGACTGCTTTCCCAGGCCACAAGCAGGGAGCTGGAAGGGAAGCGGGGCTGCCAGGGATTAGAACCGGCACCCATATGGGATCCCAGGCGTGCAAGGCGAGGACCTTAACCACTTGCACCACCGCGCCGGGCCGATGATTCACTTTCTAAGTGAGCACAACGGCCGGTGCTGTGCCGATCCAGAGTCAGGAGCCAGGAACTTCCTCCCACACAGGTGCAGGGTCCCAAGGCTTTGGGCCATCCTTGACAGCCCTCCAGGGCACAAGCAGGAAGTTGGATGGGAAGTCAGGCTGGGTTGAGGCACCTACCAGCATGCACAAGACACAGAACTGGAAATGGGCCTGGCAGAGGAAATCTGGAGACTCCCCTGATGCTGGACTACAGCTCCCACTGGTGACTGCAAGAGCTGGGGCCATGGCATGCACCATCTGGGCAAGGATGCAGCATCCATTGGCATGTAAGGAATGAAATGTGCTACTGGGAAGATACATCAGAAGATACATCAGTCTTGCAGTTGGAGACGAACTGAGGCCAGTAACTGCACAGTCCATGACCCCTGCCCTGATGGGCTTTTAGGTGAAAGCTGAGGTCCTTGTGTGAGGAGGCATTATCCGAATAATGCCTACCCTAGAAGGAGAGGGGCTCATCCCAAACATCATGTAAGGCCCTAATAATGTGAGGGTTTTTTTTTTTTTCTATTGTAAGGCATAAATAAGTTGGATGATCTGTGTCTCAGACTCAGTATCCTAAGTTTTCTCCAAATTCTTGCTCCCATGGAGATCGGAATGCAAAGCAGACATTTAAACAAACGCAGTGCCCACGTGAGGACAGGACTGATTTGAGAGAGAACACACATTGTCCTATGAGGGTGGGTCACCCCACAGAGAGGCACCTGTCATGAGTGAACCAGAGACCACATTCCTAGCATAATGTTATACCAACCACTTCCTATTTGGGTTTTTTTCTATTTTTTATGATAATTTTACTTATTTATTTGAAAGGTAGGCCATACACGCACACGTGAGCGCACACACACGCAGGCACACATGGAGATCTTCAGTCCACACGTTTAATCCCTAAAATGGCTGCACTGGCTGTGGCTGGGTCAGGCCAGGGCCCTCCTCCAGGTCTTCAATGAATGCAGGGTTCCAAACACTTGGAGAATTTTCTGCTGCCTTCCCAGGTACATTAGCAGGGAGCTGGATCACATGTGGAACTGCCAGGACTCGAACCGGTGCTCAGACACGGCATGCTGGGTCCCAAGCACTTGGGGCATCTTCCACTGCTTTCCGAGGCATGTCATCAAAGAGCTGGATCAGAACTGGAGCAGCTAGGAGCCGAACCAGTGCCCCATTTTGGCTTTCTAACACTCAAGTTCACTGGACAAGAGCTGCGATTTTAAAAATATATAAGTAAGGGAGATATTTTTCGCATATTTAACCTGTGTTCCTTGGACTCCTCAGAGCAGCTTGAGTTTACAAAGGAAAAAGGCAACCTCAGAAATGAGGGCAGGTTGGTCAAGCCTTGGCAGCCACCATGAGCTGGGCAAAAGAGAGACAGCCTGGCAATGGAAATTGTGCAAGGATGCTTCCCAGTCACTTCATGCCTCCTACAACGGCTGGCCACCACCCAGGATGTCACCACAGCCACATTCCAGACATTTGGGACACACGTGGAAGTACACAGGAGGGAGTGGATCCCAGTCCTGCCCCTCCAGCCCAAGCTCTAAGGACTTAAGAGGACAACGATGCCCCTCTCCCAGACCCTCCTGTGATCTGGAGAGAGGGGGTGATGGGAGAAGAGAGAGAACACTAGAGAGATGTAGCAGGTGCAGGCACCAACTTCCCACGCTGGGTCAGGTTGCTTCTTCTTGGTCCCTAAGTTTGTGAAACAGCACCACCTGCCGTTCGCACCCAGCAGGGGCCTAACAGGGTACACCTGTGTGGTGCTTAGAAAACAGTAAGGGTGGACAGGACACACCTACTGGCCACCAACCCCGGGTGCTCCCCTCCCTGGCCCCTGCCCGCACCTCCCATCTCCTCCCCAACCAAACCCCATACAAGTCCCATGACTTGAGGTAAATACGCCACCAGCATGGTCTACCAGACCTCCATCTTCGGCTTACCACAATAAAACAGACCTCAAAACCACAACCTGTCGAGGAGCTAAACGGCCCAGGGACTGGCCCAGCAATGGCCGTGAAATCCACCCAGCAGTATGTTTCTAATCCAACGAGCTATGGTTCGGTAACATTCAGTCCACCAGGTGCTGTGCCCGTTTTCGTCTCGGACCATTTTCAAGGCCAAGGATGAACTACTTTTTTTTAAATATTTATTTTTTTTAAATATTTATTTTTATTATTATTTTTTTTTTATTGGAAAGGCAGATATACAGAGAGGAGGAGAGACAGAGAGGAAAATCTTCCGTCCGATGATTCACTCCCCAAGTGAGCACAACGGCCGATGCTATGCCGATCTGAAGCCAGGAACCTCTTCCGGGTCTCCCACACGGGTGCGGGGTCCCAAAGCTTTGGGCCATCCTCGACTGCTTTCCTGGGCCACAGGCAGGGAGCTGGAAGGGAAGCGGGGCTGCCGGGATAGAACTGGCGCCCATATGGGATCCCGGGCGTTCAAGGCGAGGACCTTAACCACTTGCACCACCACGCCGGGCCCGTGAACTACTTTAAAAAAAAAAAAAAGGAATTTCAGAGGCCTGGCGCCATGGCCTAGTGGCTAGAGTCCTCGCCTTGAACGGGCCAGTATCCCATATGGGTGCCGGTTCTAATCCCAGCAGCCCTGCTTCCCATCCAGCTCCCTGCCTGTGGCCTGGGAAAGCAGTGAAGGACAGCCCTGAACCCGTGTGGGAGACCCGGAAGAGGCTCCTGGCTTCTGATCTGCAGCCTAGCCACTAGGCCACACCGCCGGGCCCGACTACTCGCGTTTTATTGTCACAAGAATGTATTTTCAGGTTGTTTGCTGATCTTCCATGTTCTATGTCTCTTCCAGCTGTTAACCCAAGTCTAGTCAGCCATCAGTATCCCAATCAGGTCCCACCTCCTCCTAAACTCCTCCTCCCTGGCAGTTCTGGTCTGCATCGAGGATCTTCTTCCCTAAATTACAGTCACGTTCATATCACGCAACCTGCAGTGACATGTCACATCTACCCTTTAAGTGTCGCTTAACCGCTGCCCCTTGGCTGTCAGCTCCGGGAGCGAGAGGGCTGGATGGCAAGCTTGGGGCCTCCCCATAGCAGGTGCTCCACAGTTACAAGGAATTTCCAAGAGATTGATGGAAACAGGTAAAGCAGCGACTTTGCCTGGGTGCCGGAGTCCAGCTCCAGCTGAGTTCGGAACTCGCGAAGGGTGTGTGGATGAGGCGTAAAGAGGAAAGAAAGAGACGGACCACTAGGACTTCATGATCATAATGGACGATGCACAAAAGCTGTCTGCTTTATTTATACAAAATCAGTCAAATTCTGGCTCAGACTTTTTACGTCACAGTCAAGTGGGTGTTTCTAAAGATAACTCTGCCATCGTATTACTTAGAAGTTCCTGCTGCCAGTACCTAGAAGTTCCTGCTAGGATTCTTATCCTACCATTCAATCTTGTATCACAAAGAAAAGGAGAACTTAAAGATCAAGGAAAGAATGAAAGCCTAAATACAGGTCCCTTGATTAGCATAGGTTCAATGGGGACAGTCAAGACAGTAGGAATGATAAAGGGCCCTTTTTGCAAGATATTGACCTCCAAGCTCAGGCTGAGCGAAAGGTTAACCTCGTAGCAAATGCCAGGATGGATTAGAATTCTTCCGCAGGGTGGTCCGGTGTCCATGCAAAAGAAGGTGGAGCTGCATTCAGGTGGTTGTAGAGACATCCGCTGGGCGGACCCTGCCAAACAGCGGGAAATTCCTTGCGGCCCTGCCTGCCATGGAACACTCTTCACCCCCTCGTGTCCCCCACATCTACTGCACGGACCCCAACACCTGGGTTTCCTTTGGCAATGAGAGTAAACATCTCTCTTCATTCCTTCTTTCCATGAACTCTTCTATTTGAAAGAGTTACAGAGAGAGAGATCTTACTGACCAAATGACTACAACAGCTGGGACTGGGCCAGGCTGCAGGCAAGCTCCAGCGGCTTCATCTATACCTCCCACAGGGATGCAGGGACCCCAAGCACTGGGGTCTTTCCATAGCTGAGAAGACTGTATAGCCCATGTGGGCCTCTGATTAGAGTGGGGAGGGTCGAGATATAGAGGAAGGTGGCTGGGATAAATATTTCTAATTTTTCTCCTGTATCTGCATACTGGAGGGGAAGAGAAGGGGCCACTCGTTGCTGCCAAACTACATCGGCACCTGAGGATGGAGGACGGTCATTTGATGTCATCTTAGAGACCTCAATGTGGGGAAACATGTTCCGGGTGTTACTTGAGTGGTTTTGATAGTTCTAAAACATTGTCAGCTTTGTTGCTCCAGGCTTGAGAAACTATTTCCAAGATGTATTAGTTGATAAAGTTCACCTTTAGTGCATCCACAGACCCAGGAACTTGCTGAAAAACTGGACCAGGAGAGTCATCCAACCTGTTCTGCTTTCCATCCTTTGATGAAGTACTCCTCTGCTGGTCTAGATGAGCTGGCTGTCATGTCCCCTGTGTGCATCTGGGCATGCTGTCCACTGCCTGCGCATCAGCAGCTGCGGAGGCCTAGCCCTGATACGTGCAATCTAAAGTCAGACGACATAGATTGTGATTTTCCCTGTGGCCGGTGTTTGAGGCCAGACATCTCATTGGGGAAATCCCACAAAATAACCTCACCTGGGGTAACCCCACACTTGATCTTATATGCACTAGTCAGCGCAAGGTCCAGTTCAGTCCATCACTGGAAACAACCCACACAACATACCAATGAATGCAGCTGCCTGGTCAGTTTTGCCCCAACCCCATCTCCCACGCAAACCAATGGGTGCTTCAGGCTTAGCCCACCCTGCCTCACCATAGACCCGTTTTACACACCAGCAGAAACTGCAGCCTAGTCAAGGCAATCCCCAGTAACCACCACCAGGCCCACCAGCACCCATGGTTGTTGTGGTTTAGCTCAGCCTGATCCCACCCTCAGACCCAGCCCACATGGATGTCAACAGGTACTACCAGCTTGTCCGCCCAGGTCCACACCCAGCCCTGGCTCTCACACTCACCAGCAGAAGCTGCAGCCTAGTAGAGAAGTTCCCACAGTTTCCCTACCAGGCCTACTCCCAACCCTTGGTCTTGTACCTGCCAGGGAGTACTGCAGTCTGGCCTGACATAAATTCACACCCAATTCTGGTACTTTTCAATGGGTACTGTGGCCTAATCCAATCAACCTGCACCCATTCTGACTCTTGCATGAGCCAGCCCAGCCCGGCCTGCCCCCAGACCCAGTCCACATGCCGGCCAAAGAGTACAGCAGCCCTGTTGGGCCATCTTCTACTGCTTTCCCAGGAGCATTAGCAGGGAGGCTGGATCAGAAGTAGAGCATCTGGGATTTGAACCAGCAACCATATGGGATGCTGGTGCTGCAAGTGGAGGCTTAACTTACTACACCACAGTGCTGCCCTCTCCATGAACTTGCTGATGTACCCCCAAGGGAGATGGCCACTCTCTTCTTCCTCTGCCTGTCTCTGTCCCCTGGGGCTGGACGACAGCTTTGTGAGTTGACACAGAGGGTGTTTGGCAGCATAAGGAATGGCAGCAGCGGCTGATGCCCTTTATTGAGCTCACTGGCCTTTGTCTTTGGGAACGTTCTCCGTCCTGCCGGTGAGGAGGACAGCCTCGTGGATGCTCTCCGTGATGTAACCGATGTTTTTCGCATTGATGCAGGTGAAGTTGATCCTGGTGTTCTTGGGGATGTAGATGTGCTTCTTCTTGACCAGGTACTCCACCTGCTGGGCTGTGACCATCACAGCTCAGGTCAGCTCAGGTCCTGGGGTGCCCCCTCCAGCCCCGGCACAGTGATGAGAGCTCAGGGGCGTTATCAGCACGTTAGGGGGTTCCTCAAGAGCCTTCCAGGCAGTTCCCACTTTCCACCAGAGGTTCAATGGGGGGTGGGGTGGGACTCAAACCCTGGAGGTTCTGCTCTCCCAGTGGGTGAGGATAGTGAAGACTCAAAAGAGGCCCGCCCGTGAGAAGCAGGGAGCCAGGTTGCCCTGAGCACTCACAGGTCAGTCCCAGGTAGCCGTGGGTCCCGGTCTGCTGGGTGATGTGGTCCCAGGAGCCTGGGGTTCCCAGCAGCCGCAGCTTCTCCTTCACCTTCTGCTTGATCAGCATGATGCTCCCCAAGGTCCGTTCCAGGCTCTGCCTCCTGCCCAGGAGGAAGCAAGCTGTCAGGTCTTCCCCACCTCCTCGCTGCCCTTCCAGCCTCCAGCAGGGGACCCCCGAGAGCACAGCCAGAGAGTAAGGGTTCCCAGTGAGGTTTTAATGTTTTAAAGATTTCTTTCTTTTTTTTTTTTTTACGAGTCATTGAATGATTTAATCAGAAGAAAGTGTTTTGAAGAGATGAAACCAACAGAAAACAACAAAACCCATGTGATATAGTTTCCGCTGATCTTCGTTGGAGAGTGGCATGGTGACACATCAGGCTAATATTCCACCCTGTGGTGCCGGCATTCTATATGTTTACCAGTTCGCAACCTGGCTGCTCCACTTCCTACCCAGCCCCCTGCTTATGACCAGGAAAAGCGGCAGAGGATGGCCCAGGGCCTTGGACCCCTGCACCCACATGGGAGACCCAAAAGAAGTTTTGTCTCCTGGATTTAGATCAGCCCAGTGACTGCCATTCGGAGAGTGAATCAGCAGATGGAAAATCCTGCCTCTCAAATAAAAATAATAATTAAATCCAAATATAGTTGCAAAGGTAAAAAAAAAAAAGGACTTATTTGTAAGGCAGATTTTTACAGAAAGAGAAGGAGAGAAAGAAAGAGATCTTCTTTGCCAGTTCTCTCCTAATGGTCATAACAGCTGGAGCAGACCCAAGTTAGGATCCAGGAACTGCATCTGGATCTCCCACATGAGCGGCAGGGACTTAAGCACTTGGGGCCATTGTCCACTGCTTTACAAGGTGCATTAGCAAGGAGCTAGATGGGAAGTGGAGCAGCCAGTGCTTGAACCAGCACTCCTGGCAGTGCCGCATGGTAGGCGGTAGGTTAGCAACAGCCTGCCTGGGAGGGAATTTGATACCATATTGATTTGATTCGATTTTTTAAAAGATTTATTTGTTTTACATTTTCACTACAAAGTCAGATGTACAGAGAAGAGGAGAGACAGAGAGGATGATCTTCTGTCCGATGATTCACTCCCCAAGTGGCCACAATGGTCAGTGCTGTGCCGACCCGAAGTCAGGATCCCAGAGCTCTTCCAGGTCTCCCACACGGGTGCAGGGTCCCAAAACCGTTCTCGACTGCTTTCCCAGGCCACAAGCAGGGAGCCGCACGGGAAGTGGAGCTGCCAGGATTCGAACTGGCGCCCATATGGGATCCCGGTGCGTTCAAGGCGAGGACTGTAGCTGCTAGGCCACAGCACCAGGGCCCCCATATTGATTTTAAACAAGCCAAGTGGGCTTCCCAAGCAGCGCGTGTTACTTGCCCCTGCCCCTTCCACCCCCTCCTCCCCACCCCTCACCCCTGCCACCCCAGCCAAGGCAGGACCACTCTGGGCCTCATGGCTAGCCTTGGCACTAGCATGCAGTAGACCCTCCATACACGTTGATGAATGAATGGAGGAGGACAGGATGGGGAGCACCCTGCTGGTCTTGTGACACCAGCG
Organism: Ochotona curzoniae; assembly: GCF_017591425.1. Lineage (NCBI taxonomy): Eukaryota > Metazoa > Chordata > Mammalia > Lagomorpha > Ochotonidae > Ochotona > Ochotona curzoniae. Next base: position 1,040,503 of record NW_024465279.1, read on the forward strand.
TGTCTACTGTCAGACCGGGGCCCTGTCTGTTCCCTCATGCCCCAAGTTACCCTTCCTCACCATCCCTCACGAAGAAAAGGGTTGCAGAGGATGGAGGTGATGATGCGCGCTCCCGTGGCTGGGGGGTTGAGCCACAGGGCCTGGGCGTAGCTGGTCAGCTGGGAGAGGGTGCGGAGCATACGCTGGTTGTTGAGAGCCACCACGGCCAGGATCCCTACGCCTTCATCTGCAGCACCAATGAGCAGGGAGCAGGGAGAGACACCAGCCTCAGCCTCTTGCTCGGTGCCCACAGCCCTCCTCACCTGTCCAGCTTCCTCCCTCCCAACCTCAGAGCCAGGGAGGGGTCAGATCCTCAGCCCCACCAACCCCACCCCCGTTAGCTGCTGGAAATGAGAGTTGCTGGCAGGTGGAAGCCACTGAGTCTTCGCCCTGTCATCTTTAAAGGTGAGTAAACCCAAGATAACCTCGCCAAGAGTGTAGTTAGCTCAGGACTGCTCCCCTGGGTCTCCTTCGGACTCTGGTGATGGATGGGAAATGTCCCAAGCACTGCATGGAGCCTTTCCATGCCAGGCCCTCTCCCCGCTGCCCATACCGTACCGTAAATGCCGAAATTCTTGGACAGCGACTGGCTGCAGAAAAACTCAAAACCTCGAGACACGAAGTACCGCAAGATCCGAACGTCTTGCTCCAGGTCTCCTGTGTAGAAACCTTGGCAGGGAATGTCCAGGAAGAGGAAGACGCGCTTGCTCTGTGGAGAGCGGAAGGAGAATCGCAGAAGCACAGAGGGACGGAAGCCGGAGGGGCTCAGGTGGGGGAGCCCCCCTGAGCTCACCTTCATGAGCGACACCACCTTGCTCCACTGGCTGGGTGTCAGCTTACAGTCGATGATGTTGCCAATCACCAGGATGCAGCCACGTGGGATCTGCTGCAGGTGCAGGGCCTCTGGTCGGCTCCTTTCCCCGCCCACGTGGTGATGGTGGCACCAGGGCCCTAACTCAAGGGCTGGGTAACCCTAATCCCCAAGCGGGGGAAGGTCTTGGATGTCCCCAGGAGTGGAGGCTGGGGAGAAGGCACAACAGGGGGTTCCCTCTACCTCCAGCACATCGAGGAACATATTGGAGTTCAGGCACAGCTGCTGGGGGTCCCAGATGGAGTACTCATAGACCACAAAGTCCATATCCTGGAAGACCAGTCCGTGTAGCTCTGCGGGAACAGGGCCCCTCCAGGGTGGTGCTCGGCAAAGCGAGGATGTGGCTGGGGGCGAGAGAGGAGCGAGCGACAGGGACCGTTGGGGCTCTTGGGAGCTCACCTTTCTGAGAGGAGACTATGCACACGACCTGGGTCTCCTTGAGCCAGTTTCTCAGGAACTGGGCCCCCAGCTGGAAGGCACCACTGTCACCAATAATGTGCACACCTCCTATCTGTCAAGAAAAGAATTGCAGAAGTGACACTCGCCCCTCCTGTCATTCAGCAGCGTAAGGGTGTGTGAACGAACAGCGGCACCGGGTGAGGGGACAGAGCCTAGCCCTGTGCTCCGCTGGCTCACGCTGTGGACTTCCGGAGCCCCCTTCTGCCTGGAACAACACCCCTGCCTTCTCCCATGTCTGGGCGCTTGGTCCTCACCCTGTTCTCCACCAGGGCTGGGTTGTGCTTTCCAAAGAGGAGCTCCAAGGAGGCCTGGATGAAGCACCTGGAGCCCATGGGGGGCAGGTACTCATAGTCGAGTGAGGGATCCTGTGCCATCTGGAGCCGCGTTATGCGCACCACCTGGGACACCCAGGGCCGGCCGTCTTCGGTCATACAGACTGCAAGGAGAGGAATGACGGAGGGAGCTGCAGGTGCCAGGCCCGGGGCCTGAAGTCAGCATCAGCGCGCACGCTCCCCCAAACAACAAGGCATTCCTGTGTTTCCTAAGGGCTCCAAGTTGTTGATGAAAAGACCTCTTTCTTATCCCCTGTGTTGCTTTGCACAACGCACCGTTAGTGCAGGCGCATGAATTTTTGTCCTCAAAGTCACAACTAAAGGGAATGACGTTGCGATGCCGTGACTCAGACCACTGTATGTGACCAGCAAGGCATATGGGAAGTCCTGGCTGCACCACTTTTAATCCAGCTCCCCGAGGAATCTACCGGGAAGGTGGCAGAGACTGGCCCACGTGCTTGGGCCCTGCCATCCATGGGAGAGACCCTCGTAGAGCTCCTGGCTTTGGCCTGTGCCCAGACCTGGCTACTGTAGCCATTTGGCAACTGAACCAGAGGCTGGAAGTCTTCTCCCCCATCCCACCCCCTCAAGTAAATAAATCTAGATAATAATAAAAGACAACTGAAACTCTTCACATTTGAAAGATTACAATCTTCACAGAAAGAAGGGTTTAAAAAAACCGTGGGTGCTAAACAAAGACAACACGGAAAGGCAGAGGAGGAAGAGGCTAAAGAAGGGGTGGCGCCCCAAGCGGAACACCAAGACAGCCAACCGGAGGAAGTCCCAGGAGAGGCACAGAAGGGAGCAATCGGGGTTTAGATTGTCATTCCACTGGGCAAGGCTGGGAACAGGAAAGACCCCCACCCCCTGTTGTCAGAGACGAGGGCCACCCAGCTCCTCCACGGCTCTGCTGGAGGGGCTGGTCATGTGGCACAGCTGGCTAAGCTGCCACTTGTGGTGCCAGCATGTCCTACAAGCACTAACTCGAGCCCCAGCTGCTCCACTTCCAATCCAGCTCCCTGCTAATGCTCCTAGAATGGCAATAGAAAAAGATGAGTGTCAGGTAGCCGACCCTGATGTCCCGACCTCCAGCTACCTCTGTAGGCCAGGAACATCTTGTTGGGGTGGTCATCCTGCTTGTACGTCTTAAACAGGCTGCCCTCTAACTTTTGCGCTGGGGGCACATCCGTGAACACCGATAGGGTGGGCATGACGTGGGTAGTGGGGGAACCGCACTCGCTCCTGCTGCTTCAGCTCCAAAGCCAGCCCTCATTCAAGCCTGTACCAGCCTGAATCGGACTGGGGTTGCCCTGGACAACTGGTCGACCTGGCAACAGAACCTCAGAACTTCCAGTTTCTGAGGTGGCAATGCTGCAGGTCACGGAATCAGCAACATTCCATGGCACTCAGATGGAAAACATCCCTTCCATCCCCTGAAAGATTGGATAGCGGAAGAGGGACTCGCAATCCCCAGGTCCTTTGCATAATCACTGCCTTTTGTGTGTGGCCCCAAGTCACCCAATCCAAATAAATAAATAAATACATTTAATTTAAGTAAATAGCAAACCAGCCACATAGGAGACAGAGTGAGGGAGACTGCACGGGGTGGCCTCAACAACCAGAGTTAAGCTAAACTGAAGCCAGGAGCCAGAAGCTTCTTCCAGGTCTCCCATGCGGGTGCAGGGTCCCAAGGCTTTGGGTTGTACTCTGACTGCCTTCCCAGGCCACAAGCAGGGAGCTGGATGGGAAGTGGAGCTGCCGGGATTAGAACCAGTGCATGCAGGCAGAGGATTAGCTAACTGAGCCATCACAGCACCAGCCACTCACATTCAAATTGAATTCCCTTGGGAAGGTAGTAAGAGATTTGAATTATTATTTATAGCTTTTGTTCAGACTCTAGAAAAATAAAAGTGGTCTTTTTTTTCTTGTTTTCTACTTGCTAGTTGTTGAAATCTTTACCAAATGGAGTGCTAGGTCTGTAACTGCTAAGTGAAATAAGAGTGTATCACTGCAAAAAAACTTCTTTAAAAAAAAGGAAGGAATGGGCCCGGCAGCGTGGCCTAGCGGCCAAAGTCCTCACCTTGAACGCCCTAGGATCCCATATGGGCGCCGGTTCTATCCCAGCAGCTCCACTTCCCTTCCAGCTCCCTGCTTGTGACCTGGGAAAGCAGTCGAGGACGGCCCAGAGTCTTGGGACCCTGCACCCGTGTGGGAGACCCAGAAGAGGCTCCTGGCTTTGGATTGGCATAGCATCGGCCGTTGTGCTCATTTGGGGAGTGAATCATCGGACGGAAGATCTTCCTCTCTGTCTCTCCTTTCTGTATATCTGCCTTTCCAATAAAAAAATAAGAAAAAGTAAATCTTTAAAAAAAAAAAAAAAAGAGGTGGGACCAGGTGGAGACCTGTAGGATGTGGTTAGGTTAATGAAGTTATAGATTGAAGGGGTCAGCAGTGGTGTGTAGCAGGGCAGGGGGGAGAGGAAGTGGTGCTGTGCCAGCATCCCACACAGGCACCCTTTCATAACCTGGTGCCCCACTTCTGATCCAGCTCCCTGCTCATGAACCTAGGAAAGAAGAGGATGGGTTAAGTGCTTAGGCCCCGACACCCACATGGGAGACCCAGAAGAAGCTGCAGGCTCCTGGCTTCAGACCAGCCCAGCTCCGGCCATTGCAGTCATTTGGGGAGCGAACCAGCTGATAGAAGATCTCTCTGTCACTCCTTTCTCTGTAGTTCTGCCTTCCCATAAGTTAACCTTCTATTTTTTTTTTTTTTTAAGGGAGTTAGCGGGTAATGTTGAGAGCAGACCTGTGACCACAGCCAGTGTGGCTCACGCTCTGGTATGCATCTCTCTCAAGTCTCGGCTGCTCCACTTCCAATCCGGCTCCCTGCTAATGCGCCTAGGAAACCAGTGAAGGATGACCAAGTGCTGGAAGCTACGTCTACTCCTCACGCAAGAGGCCTGACACAATCTCCTGGCTCCTGGCTCCTGGCTTCCGCCTGGTCCAGTTCTGGCTGATGTGGCTAACTGGGAAGTCAACCAGCAGATGGAAGATTCTCTCTCTCTCAGATTTTCAAATAGATAAATACATCAAAAAAAAAAAAATGGAGAAAGCAAGGACTACGGCTCAATGGCTCAATAATTATATCCTCCCCTCGCCCTCTCAAGTGCCAGGATCCCATATGGGCACTAGTTTGTGTCTCAGCTGCTTCCACTCCCCTTCCAGCTCCCTGCCTGTGGCCTGGGAAGGCAGCAGAGAACAGCCCAAAGCCTTGGGACCCTGCACCCACGTGGGAGACCCGGAAGAAGCTCCTGGCTCCTGGCTTCAGATGGACTGAGCTCTGATCACTTGGGAGTGAACCGGTGGATGGAAGATCTTTCTTTCGGTCTCTCCTTCTCTCTGTAAAAATCTGCCTTTCAAAAAAAAAATCAATCTTTGAAAAAGAGAGAGAGAGAGAGAGAGAGAGGGCTTGGTAGCTCAGTGGCTAAAGTCCTCGCCTTGCATCCACCAAGATCCCATATGGGCACCGGTTCTAATCCCAGCAGCCCTGCTTCCCAGCAGTTCCCTACCTGTGGCCTGGGAAAGCAGTCGAGGACGGCCCAAAGCCTTGGGACCTGCTGCCACGTGGGCGATCTGGAAAAGGCTCCTGGCACCTGGCTTCAGATTGGCTCAGCTCCAGCCATTGCAGCCACTTGGAAAATGAGTCATCAGACGGAAGATCTTCCTCTCTGTCTCTCCTCCTCTCTGTATATCTGACTTTGCAATAAAAACAAATAAATATATAAAAAAAAAAAAGAAATCTTAAGAGAGAGAGAGATGGGGACAATGCTATGGCATAGCATGTTACGCCTCTGCCTTGTGGCCCTGTATCCCATGTAGGCGACAGTTCAAGTCCCAACTACTCCACTTCCATTTCAGGTCCCTGACAAAGTGCCTGAGGAAGCAGTGGAAGATGGCTCAAGCCCTTGGGCCTCTGCACCTTCAAGGAAGATCTGGAAGAAGCTCCTGGCTTCAGACCAGCCCAAGCCCAGCCATTGCAGCCATTCGGGAAGTGACCTAGTGAATGGAAGATCTCTCTACCTCTACTTCTCTCTGTATGACTGTCTCTTTCCAGTAAAAATAAATATATCTATTTGAATCAGCAATTGTAAAATCAGCTTTAAATGACCAAAGTTTATCTCTCTTCCACTTCAGGGTCTCCTGTAGGAACTAGCCAGGACTGAAGTGATCCAACGTTACTGGAGATCCAGTCTCCTCCCATCTCCCATACACGGTGGCTTCCTCATAACCCAAAGTTGCTGCTTCCGTTCGCGACATCACACCTGCGTTCCAGCCAGTGGGGAAGGAAGACGGGGACTGACACCTCATCCCCTACCCCTCTCTCCGGTTCCTGCCTTTTCAAAGGCAGCTTTTTCTGAGCAGCGGGAACAGGAGGAGCCAGAGAGGGCCTGGGGCCCCAGGGCTTCTCCTGTCCCCTTGGAAGACGCATTCAGCTGCTCGCCCCCAGAACGCTTGGCCATGGCCTTATTTGGAGGTGGAGCAATCAAGTGAAGATGAGGTCACGCCGGATTAGCTCGGGCACTACTCCAGTGGCCGGTGTTCTTCTGAGAAGACAGAAATTTGGACCCAGGTGGATGCGTGCAGACAGAGGCAGGGGCTGGCGGCGCAACTGCAACTCCACCAGCACCAGGAATTTTGGCAACCGCCAGAAGCCAGAGCATTCTCGAGGGAGCAACCCTTGCTAATGCCTAGATTCTGAACTTGACCCTGAACACAGACTCCAGTGCTGGGGGAGAATCCGTTCCTACTGCTTAAACTTCTCCAGTTTGTGGAGCTTTCCGACAACGTGTGCAAGCGTCCTCCATCTTTCCTGACTCCGGGACTCCGTTTGCACGAACGCCTGCCCCGTGGGGATGCCCTCTGTTCCTTTCGTACCAGTATTTGAAAAGCGGAGTTGCAGGGCAACAGAAAGAGGATCTTTCATCTGCTGGTTCACTCCCCCAAATGGTCACACGGACCACAGCTGGCCTGCTCCGAAGCCAGGAGCCAGGAAGCGGAAGCGTCTTCTGGGTCTCCATGTGGGTGCAGGGACTCAAGCGCTTGGGCCAGTTTCTGCTGCTTTCCCAGACACATCAGCAGGGAACTGGATCAGGAGTGGAACAGCTGGGACTTGAAGCCGTGCCCATATGGAGCGCTGGCACCACACACAGCCGCTTTACCCACTAGGCCACAACTCTGGCCCCAAACTGCCCCTGTTTGGAGTCTTCTGCTCTGCTTTAACATTTATCTCCTGTAAATGCTGCGTCCCGGGGTCATCCACAACTGGCCCAGAGGATGGGACCTAGGCCAGGAGTGGGTCTCAGTGGGAAACAGCTAGAAGTCAAGTGCAGAGCACTTCACGCCTCAGAGGGCCAAAGCAGCCTGGGTTGGGCCAGGCTGCAGCCAGGAGCCAGGAGCTTCTTACCAGTTTCTTAGCTGGATCGCAGGGGCCCAAGCAACACGCACATACCATCGAAGGAACCAGTCTGAGATAAGGAGGTACCAGCCAAAGAAAAACAAGGCAGGGCACGCCCCCGGTACCAAGACAAGAAGGTGCCACGTCCAAGCAGGAGTGCACAGGGCTCCAAGGCAGCAAGCGTGTGGCACGGCAGCTAAGCCACTGCCTGGGGTGCCCGCCTCATATCCGAGGGGGTGTGAATCTCAGCTCTGCTTCCAGCTTCCTGCCAGTGCACACCCTGGGAGGCAGCGGGTGGTGGCTCAAGCAAGTTCTCTGCCAGTGCGCACCGGGAGACCCAGATGGAGTGCCAGGCTCCTGGCTTTGGCTCGACCCAGTCCTGGCTATGACAGGCACTTGGGAAATGAACCAAATGAATAGGCAATGTCTCACTCATAAAATACAAAATTAACCTTAAAAACATTTTTAAACCTGTTTTCAGGAAAGGGAAAGAAAAAGGCAGGAGATTTGCAGTTCACCCATACTCCTAACTTGAATTTCACTGCTTTGTGCTGGAGGGGGCGGCGTCTTCTCCCACAGCCTCCCCCAGTCTTTGCTTGGGTCAGGCATGGTCTACCCTGAAGGGGTCCTGAAGGGGTCCTGGTCTCTAGTGTAATGGTGTGGAGTGGGTGGGACCCCTAAGAGGTGAGACTGGTGGGGGGTAATTAGGTCCCTGGCAATGTGGCCCTTAGGTACCAGGGTTAGGTCGGTCTCTGGAGTTGGGATGACACAGCTGCCCCATCCCTCTCTACCCTCCCACCCCGCTAGGTGACCCCTCCCTCTCACATGTTCTCCCGCCGTGGCAGGACGCGGCCCAGCATACACATGGTCACCCCACCTTGGACATGAGCTAAGGAAACCCTGCTCTGGGGGCTGGTGTTGTGGAAGATGCCAGCATCCCGGCTGCTCCACTCCCCATCCACCTTCCAGCTAACACACCTGTGAAAGCAGCACGAGCTGGTCCAAGTGCTTGGGCCTCCGCACCCCAGGCTCCTGGCCTCGGCCTGGCCCAGCCCTGGCAGTTGTGGCCATTTGGGGAGTGAACTGGTGGATGGAAAATCTCTCATGTCTCTGTGGCTTTTTTTTTTTTTTTCACTTTTTTCCCCCTCTTCTTATAACACTACCTTTCAAATAAATAAACAGCAAGCCTAGGTGGTTTTTTTGTTTTTTTTTTTTAAGTACACAGCCTTCAAGGCTGGCTGGCATAAACTAAGTAGATATCTCTCTCAATTCACAGATTTTCATTGCATTCAGAGGCAGGCCTGGAAGAGGGGCTGTGTGACTTGGTTGGGTGCCCGCAGCGTGTGCCAAGCAAGGAAAATACACCTTGGAGTTGACACAAGCAAGTTCGTTGAGTGGCTGGAGGCTGTACTTTTAGCTGTTGCTTGCATTCACTAGTGTAGCTTGGGAAGCTTGGCATACAGCAGGTGCCATGAGAATGGCACTGGGCAATCTACAGCTGCTGTGTCCTCATAGTGCCATCAGGGGGTGCCTGGCTCCACTTCTCCTTCGGACCCGGACACCAAAGTGAATTTGTCACAGCTCTGAAGGAATGCCAGCTGTCACAATGTCCGTCCATCCCTCCCCCAACCCTGCCTCTGTCCCATGCACAGTGCAGGCCACCTCCCTAGAGACACACTCACTCCCCACTCCCTTTGCCCCAGCTGCGCCCCCACTTCCCTGTCTTTCCCCCACACCCCAAGCTGTGCTGTTTCTTCAGGGTGTGTGGGAGAGATAAGGGATGAGGGGTCTCTCCAAGCTCTTTGGATCCGCTGAGCCTGTAAGCCTTCCCCTCTCCAGCTCAGAGCCTGGTGTGTGTCTTCCACAGCTCAAGAGCTCGGGCCCTTCACAGTCCTAGTTAAACCAGCCATCGCCGGCTGCTCCACACTCCAGGACGCATAAATCGTCCACAGCTTGACACCTGGCCGCAGGCTGCTGGATGGGGCTGCCCCCCACCCCCACCCCCAGCTGTCAGCTGCACCGGTGACAATCTGCAGACGGAATCCATGGGCCCCGGGACAAGTCTAAACACCCACAGAGGAGTCGACACTTGGCAGGGGGTGCATGTGGGAGTGTATGTCCAGTGACTCTTGCACAGCACCCACCCTTGGACAAAAATTCAAGACCCACCTATAAACCAGAAGGCCCTCCTTCCCAAACCGCCCTTCTCCCTGACCTGGGAACAGAATCTGGAAAACGGGCCAGGATGCCCCCCTGCTCCCCAACTCAAGAAGACGTCTTTCTCCCCCAACAGCCGCAGCTCTGAAGTTTCTTGTTGGAAAGGCGGATTTACAGAGAGAAGGAGAGAGAGAGAAAAGTCTTCCATTTGCTCATTCACTCGGCCAAGTGGCTCCAGCTGCCAGAAATGAGCCGATCTGAAGCCAGGAGCGTCTTCCAAGTCTCCCATGCAAGTGCAGGGTCCTAAGGCCTTGGGCTGTCCTCTACTGTTTTCCCAGGCCACAGGCAGGGAGCTGGATGGAAAATGGAGCAGCTAGAACTAGAACTGGCGCCCATAGGAGTTGCCGGCACCTACAGATGGAGTATTACTTGACATCGTGCCGGTTCCAGCTCCGAAGCTGAGTCCCCGCCAAGAACCCCTCCGATGCCTTGGATACCAGACAGCTCACACACAGCTCCGGGTGGAGGAGGAGAAAGTCATGTCCGGTATGCAAACAGGAGAATCAAACGAGGGCACCAGAGCCGATCAGGCTTAGTTCTTGGGGAGCACCCATATGTGGCAATCCACGGAGCTTCTCAGAGCGGGAGACGGTAGAATGCTAACTGAGGGGCCCTTGCTGCAACCAGAGCATGGTACACACACACACACACACACACACACACACACACACACACACACACACACGCTGACCAGTTCCTGATTCATCCGGTACCGTCAATCAACCCGCAGGCTGCAGCATCAAGAAAACCAGGCAGTGATTTTTTTTTCCCTACACTTTTTCTCTCTCCAGCACACCTGCCGATAAGGGTTATAAAAACATTGAAATGAATAGAATCCACCGGCTGTAGCCTGGAAGTCTAGCTTAGACTTCCAGCGGATACCAGAAATTCTGCAGCCCAGGGAGGAATAGACAAGGAAGGCTGGCAGACGGTGGAGCATGTTGCTAACCCCATACCTCTGAGCAGTGTCAGCCAGGCAGACGCATGCTCATAGAAGGCAGGGCCACCCTAGGGACCTGCAGGGACCGGCAGCAGGCGGGACGGGGCTGTGTGTGGCACAGCTGGGCAACCCATTAGCACTAGGTTCCAAGCAAACAGGGGGCAGGCTTCAAGTTCCCTCCCCAACACCCAGACCTTTTTTTTTTTTTTTTTTATAAGGATTAAGAAGACAGCAGAGGCGGGATTAGTCTGAATTTACTGCCCCTGTCCAAAGGCCACCGTAAACAGCAAGGGAAGAGAGTAAGTAGCTTAGGAAAGAAAAACAAAGGCAGAGAGAGCCCAGCAGCATTCTGGAATATTTATTCGTTCGATTTGAAAAATAATTTAAAAAGATGGGATCTGTAAACCCCAAATTCCTCCCCCCCCAATAAAAAAAGAAAAAAAAACAACCCTGAGGAGCCCCTTCTGGCACTGTTGTGAGGTAGATTGGAGCTTCTCTGTGGCTCTGAAGGCCGCCTGCCACAGCCCGCGACACAAACCAAACCCACCCAGCCTGGACTTTTTCTAGCAGGTGCTTCTGCTAGTCCCAGCAGCCGAGCCCCAAACTACCCGAGGTAGGAGTGAGGTGGGGGCGGGGCGGGGCGCGGAGGAGCAGGCGCGAGGATGGGAGCCTCCTGGCTCCTGCCTGCCGGAAGACCCAGGCTCGTCCGCGGGATCTGCAGCCACAGCGCTGTTGGCTGTGCGTGGCGCCTCAGGACTTCTCCCCATTCGCAGGAAGCCCTAGAACAGAGGCAGGGTACGCGCACACTGTGTTTAAGGGCACGTGGACTCAAAAGCATGAGCAGCCGCCGCCAAAGCTCCCACTCCGGTCCTCCCCCATCCAACTCCCACGCGGTAGCGGGGCAGGTGGGCGCGTGAAGGAGCTGATGGGCAGGGCCTTGGAATGGAGTGCGGTAGGGAGCGCAGACCGCTACTCACGCTTCCTCCTTCCCGATGGCTGGACTAGCCTTCACAGCCGACCTGAGTAGTCAGCTTCGTAGCCATCAAACCTTGGAGAGAAACCCAAACTGAGGCATCCAATCGGCGCCAGGGGCACCTGAAAGGGTTCCACTAACTGGAGAGGAGGGTGGCTTAAGAGAGAGAGGGAGCGCCTTGGGGTCTGGGATGGTGAAGACCAACCAACTCGCCCTCCAGCAGCTTCGGCCCCAGGCGTTGAACTCGCGGCACAAAGGGACTCCCGGTGCCTCCTCTTCTCCCCCATGGAGAGACTCTCCTAGCTCCCCCGCTTCTCCTGCTGAACCCCCAAACACTCAACAGTTGACCAAAACTTCTGCCTCCCAGCTGCGGGGCCCTCCGCCATGGTGACCCACCTGTGGAGCGGCGAACACGGCCTGGACTCGGCTGGGCTGGTATGAGCAGCCGGGGCGCACGAGGGCTCCGGCGCCCTGGAGGCGACGGCGGCGCGGGGCTCCCGGCGCGGGCAGCCACACAGCAGACGGCGGAAGGCGCAGCGGAAGTCTGGGCTGCGACAGTAGATGAGCGGGTTGAAGGCAGAGTTGGCGTAGCCCAGCCAGTTGAGGGCGAGAAGGGCCGGACTGGGGACGAGCGCAGGGCCTCCGAGGGCGCGCAGCACGTTGGCCAGAAAGAAGGGCAGCCAGCACAGGGTGAAGGTGCCCATGATGAGCCCCAGCGTGCGCAGGGCCCGGTGTTCCCGCGGAGGCAGGAGACGCGCGGGCCTCCGAACGCAGGAGGGGGGTACCGCTGCGGGCGCCGGGGACGTCCCTTCCGTCCCGGCGGCCAAAGACCGAGAGCGCAACTGAGGCGGCGGCGGGGACTCCTCCGGCGGGAAGCGACCCAGCTCGCCGCGCAGCAGGCGCAGCTGGCGAGTGGCCACGAGGAAGACCCGCGCGTAGACGAAGAGCATCACCAGCAGCGGCACGTAGAAGGACACGAAAGAGGAGAGCAGCGCGTAGGGCAGATTGGAGGCGAAGGCGCAGCAAAGCGGGTTAGAGTGGCAGCGCTGCGCCTCGGCGTCCGCCCCTACGCGCCACCACTGGCTCATGATGGGCACGAACGACACCGCGGCCGACACCACCCACACCACGACTACGGCCGCCCGGGCGCGGCGCTTGGTGACCAGCGCACCGTAACGCAGAGGGTTGGTGACGGCCAGGTAGCGGTCCACAGCCAGAGCGCACAGGGTTTCGATGCTGGCCGTCACGCACAGCACGTCCACCGAGGTCCACAGCTCGCAACCGGTGGCGCCCAGGGGCCAGTGGCCGGTCAGCGCCAGGGTGGCCCCCGGCGGCACGACCACTAGGCCCACGACCAGATCAGCTGCGGCCAGGGATGTCACGAACACGTTGGTCATGGTCTGCAGTCTGGGCGTCCGAGCGATGGCCACGATGACCAGCAGGTTCCCCGCCACCGTGGCCACTGCTAACAGCGCCCCGGCCAACGCCGCCGCCGCCCACGGCACCCCTGGCAGCCCCCCGCTCGTGTTGGCGCTAGTGGGTGCCAGTGTGGGGCTGTCGGGCCACGCAGGGACCGCGGAGGTGTTGCCGGGAGGCCACGGAGCCATCGGTGAGTGCGTGTGTCCGTCGCTCGTCGCACGTCCTGGCGGGAGGGGAAACAGGAGGAGGGTTAGCTGGGTGCTGGGCTCAGGGGAGGGGGCGCCAGGGCGCGGGAGCGACTCCCCCAGCCTCGGCCATGTTTCGGGTTGATGAAGTTGGGGAGGGGACAAGAATGCACAGCCTTCCCGGGCCCACCTATCGCTCCCACCACCCCCACAACCACACCCCACTCCCTGGGTGCCACGGCTGGGGGGAGGAGCGGCGACGCTTAAAGGGGCAGCGGCCGTGAGTCTCTCTGGAAGTGGGGAGGGATGCCCCACCGACCCTCCATGGTGCACCTGCAGAAACATCGGTGCACCTGCAGAAACATCGGCACAATGGGAAGAAAGAGATTGACCTCTCAGGCAAGTCTGGCTCTGAAGGACCAGTAACCCCCTCGTCTACTGGGCGCTCTCCCTCTGGGTGTTTTCAGGGAAGTCACAGAGGGCAGTCGCTGTCTTCTGGCCTTCATTCCAGGAAAATCTATCCCCTTTCCCTTCTCCCTGGCGTCCCCAAAAAGCTCCTGGAAAATGCACACTACAGGGAGAAAGCCGGGTGTGGATGTGCAAATTGTGTTGCACCAGAATTAACTTTAAATTCCATTTTTCTGTGAGCCTTACTCCTCCAATTTGCTTCGAATCCATCCATGTGGGAGACCCAGAAGTAACTCCTGGCTTCCTAGCTTCTTATCGGCTCAGCTCTGGCCATTGCGGCCACTTGGGGAGTGAACCAGCAGGTGGAAGATCTTTGTCTCTCCTTCTCTCTGTAAATCTGTCTTTCCAATAAAAATAAATAAATCTCTTATAAAAGAAGAAGCAATGGTTTGGAACAGGTGCATCCCCTTACAAGAGTCCTGGCTCCGCTGCTGAGTCTAGCTTCCTGTTGACGTGCAGCCTAGGAAACAGTAGGTGAGTCACTAGGCCCCTGCCGTCCACATGGGAGGCTCCAGGCTGCAGCCCCACTGGCCCAGCCCCACTTGGTGCATCATTCAGGGAGTAAATCAGCAGGCGGGAGATTTCTCTCTCTCGCTCTCTCTCTGGCTCTCGCTCTTTTTTGCTCTCTCTTACTCTGCCTTTCAAATAAATTAAATTTTGAAAAGGAGGCCAACACCATGATATACTAGGCTAAACTTCTGTCTTCAGCACCAGCATTCCATATGCCCAGCTGTTCATGTCAGATGTTCCACTTCCAATCTGACTTCTTGATAAACTTCCTGGAAAAGCAACAGAGGATGGCTCAAGTTCTTGGACCCCAGCACCCCTGAGGAAGACTCAAAAGAAGCCCCTGACTTCGGACCGATTCAGCTCTGGTCATTGCAGCCATTTGGTTTTGTTTGTTTGTTTGTTTTTCAAAGATTTATTTATTTATTGAAAAGGGCTGATGCTATGACGATCCAAAGCCAGGAACAGGAGCTTCTTCCAGGTCTCCCATGCAGGTGCAGGGTCCTTTGGGCCGTCCTGGACCACTTTCCCAGGCCACAAACAGGGAACCGGATGGGAAGTGGAACTGCCGGGACTAGAACCGGTGCCCATATGGGATCCTGGCGCGTTCAAGGCAAGGACTTTAGCCACTAGGCCACGCTGCTGGGCCCCATTGCAGCCATTTGGAAAGTGAACGAGCAAACAGAAGACCTTTATTCATTCTCTCTCACTTACACACTTCTGCCCTTCTACTCACAATTCGTCCCTCATCATCCCTGCACTTGTAAAATAAGTGTACTCTGCTTGCTGGAAGAGTGTATCCATGTACTTTACAAAGCTAGAAGGCAGTGCAGCAGTACCGTGGCAGAGCAGGTTAAACTGACACCTGCAGCACGTGGCATCCCAGCATCCCATGTTGGAGCACTGTGCAAATCTCAACTGCCCCATGCTCTTTTTAAAGGGATTTATTTATTTTTGTTGGAATGATAAATTTACGGAGACAGAAAGATCTTCCATCTTCTGGTTCACTCCCCAAGGGAGCCCAAAGCTGAGCCGATCCAAAGCCAGGAGCCAGGAGCTTCTTCCAGGTCTCCCACGCGGGTGCAGGGTCCCAAGGCTCTGGGCCGTCCTCGACTGCTTTCCCGGGGCCACAAGCAGGGAGCTGGATGGGAAGCGGGGCTGCTGGGACATGAACTGGAGGCCATATGGGATGCAAGTGTTTGAAAGTGAAGGATTAGTCAGTTGAACCATTTTGCTGCTTCCACGACTATTCCACTTCTGATTCCAACTCCCTGCTTCTGCAGTGGAAGGTGGTTCAAATATTGGGGTTCCAATGGAAGCTGTCAATGAAGCTCTGGCTCCTAGTTTGGCCTAGCCCAGCCCTGGCTTATGCAGGCATTTAGGGAATGAACCAGTAGGTGGAAGGCTGTGTTCCGTCTCACTCTTCTTTCTAGAGAAAGGCATAAATAATATAGAAACAAACAAAAAAAGTCCAGCACAGAGAATTAACAGGCTAATCCTACACCTGCAAGCACCAGCATCCCGTGGGTTACAGTTCATGTCCTGGCTGCTGCATGTCCAATCCAGCTCCCTGCTTGTGGCCTGTGCAAAGCAGCAGAGGGTGTGGCCAAGTCCTTGGGGCCCTGCATTCAAGTGGGAGACGTGGAAGAACCTCCCAGCTCCTGGCTTTGGATGGACTCCACTCGGCCACTGTAGCCATTTGAGAGTGAACCAGTGGATGCAAGACTTTCTGTGTTTACTCTCTGTATATTTCCCTTTTAAATAAAGATACATTCAAAGCAAGCCAACAGGAAGGCACTGAATTGAGGAGTGGCTTCTTGGCCTGTGTGGCATGACAGGGGACGCCAAGAAGTGCCACCCAGGCCTGTCAGTTCTCTCCCCCAACACCTTCCCCTATCCCTAAAGCTCTTCCCCACTCTAAATCCCTTCCTCCGCAATTGCAGGCAATAATGGGGTGTGGGGTGGTGAGGCTGGAGCCCTGGGCCAGGAAGGGGAGCAGCCAGCATTCAGACCTGATCCTGGAGCTGTCTGCTTCCTGCTCTAACACAATGGGTGTGGGGGCAGCTGGGGAAGGATCCTGGGAAACTCCTACAGGGGCCGGCCCCAGCTCCCCCAGCTCCGGGCTTTCCAAAGGCCACTGGTGAGCCGCAGGACTAAGCAGTCCCCCCCCCCCCCCCCCCCCCCCCCGCAGGCCAAGCTAGGGGTTGGGAGTTGGAAAGGTTGGAGGGGATGTGAGAATCTAAAATTATCCCCGCTCCCTAAGTACTCCCTCACCTCCCAAGGAACAAGAACTAGTCTCTCCCAGGGGCCTGGGCAGCTCACCCCTGAGCAGGGTCGGCCAGGCAGCTCCCAGCCAAATGCCTGCTGTGCCCCAGCAAGCCCTTGGATCTCTTAGAGATGCCAGTGGGTGGGTGGAGGCGAGCAGGCCGGGTGGGATTGGGGTTGGGGGCCTGCCGCCCATTCACGCTTAGGCCCCACTTGGCCTCCTGTCCTGGCTGGGAGGCGGCTTGCTGATCACCAAGGCAGAGGCTCCCAAGTCGGATTTCACAACAGCCCCAGGTCCTTGCCAGTTATTCCAAAGGGACGTCATGAGGTCATCTTGGAAAACGAGTACAAAGCATTCAGCAACCTTCTGCCAGGACCCTGCACCTGCAGGAGGAAGGAACAGGGTCTCCAAGAAGCGGCAATTTCAAAAGCTGTCCTAGTTACAGGGAGTGCACAAAGATGCGGTGAGCACAGAAATTCCGGGTACTGGCACTGTGGCATAGTGTGTTAAGCCTCTGCCAGCAGGGTTGACATCCCATATGGGTGCCAGTTCGAGTCCCAGTCGCTCCATTTCCCATCTAACTCCCTGCTAATGAGCCTGGAAAAGTGCTGGAGGATGACCCAGCACTTGGGCTCCTGCACCCATGAGGGAGACGTGGAAGAAGCTCCTGGCTTCCCATCAGCTCAGCTTTGGTTGTTGGTGACCATGTGGGGAGTGAACCAGTAGACAGAAGATCTGTCTCTCCTCTCTGTAGATCTGCCTTTCCAATAAAAATAAATAATCTTAGAAGACCCCAGAGTTGTTGTGAACAAGCAGAGCTTAGAGAAGCCCCCTGACTCTCACTCCAGCCCAACCCCCGGCTCCCTTCACGCCCCTCCCCCCTCTCCCACTCTGATCTGGGGGATTATTCTCTAATTTTTTTGTGTGTAATTTTCTCCACGTGTGTGTTGGGGTTCTGTTTTGAGATTTATTAATTTTTATTGCAAAGTCAGGTATACACAGAGCAGGAGAGACAGAGAGGAAGATCTTCCGTCCAATGATTCACTCCCCAAGTGACCGCAATGGCCGGTGCTGCGCCAGTCTGAAGCCAGAAGCCAGGAACTTCTTCCAGATCTCCCACGCAGGTGCAGGGTCCCAAGGCTTTGGGCTGTCCTTGACTGCCTTTCCAGGCCTTAAGCAGGGAGCTGGATGCAAACATGGCTGCTGGGATTAGAAGTGGCACCCATATGGGAAACCAGCGGGTTCAAGGTGAGGACCTTAGCTATTAGGCTACCACACCGAGCCTTTGTTTTTAAGATTTATTTGTTTGTTTGTTTGTTTGAAAGGCAGTGTCACATAGAGAGTGAAGGAGAGGCTAATACAGAGGTTTTCCACCCACTGGTTCACTCCCCAAATGACTGCAACAGCCGAGACTGGTCCAGGCCAAAGCTGGGAGCTGGACATTGCCTCGGAGTCTCCCATGAAGGTGGCAGGGATCCAAGCACTCATGCCTCCTGCCGAGGTTTCCCCAGGCACATTAGCAGCAAGCTGAATTGGAAGTAGAGCAATCGTCAAGTTGAACTGGCACCATATGGGATGCCAATGTTGCAGGCAGCGAATTAACTCACTCTACCACCATGCCAGCCCCGCCATTTTGTGCTTTTTTTTCATTTAATTTTTTTAAAGATTTATTTTTATTATTTTTTTTATTGGAAAGGCGGATGTACAGAGAGGAGAGACAGAGAGGAAGATCTTCCATCCGATGATTCACTCCCCAAGTGAGCGCAACGGGCCGATGCTATGCCTATCCAAAGCCAGGAGCCTCTTCCGGGTCTCCCACGCAGGTGCAGGGTCCCAAAGCTTTGGGCCGTCCTCGATTGCTTTCCCGGGCCACAAGCAGGGAGCTGGAAGGGAAGTGGAGCTGCCGGGATTAGAACCGGCGGCCATATGGGATCCCGGGCGTGCAAGGTGAGGACCTTAACCACTTGTGCCATGCGCCGGGCCCCATTTAATTTTTGAATAAATGATACATTCATAAGATCCAGTCATCAAAATACATAGAATGCACAAAATAGAAAGTTGCCTTCATTTTGCTTTTCATCTTCCTAACAAGCGACTTGTTTATCTTTCTTTTTTTTAAAAAAAAAAATATTTATTTGTTTTTATTGGAAAGGCAGATATACAGAGAGGAGGAGAGACAAAGATCTTCCATCCGATGGTTCACTCCACAAGGAGCCACAACAGCTGGAGCTGAGCCAATCCAAAGCCAAGAGCCTGAAGCTCTTCCGGGTCTCCCATGTGGGTGCAGGGTTCCAAGACTCCTGGCCGTCCTCAACTGCAATCCTAGGCCACAGGCAGGGAGCTGGAAGGGAAGTGGGGCCACCGGGATTAGAACTGGTGCTCATATGGGATCCTGACACGTTCAAGGCGAAGACTTTAACCATTACGCTATCACGCCGGGCCCTGTTTATCCTTCTAATACAACTTGGTGTGTGTATAAGCCAATACAAATATGTGTTTCTTTCTCCTTTCTTTTCCAAATAAACAGGAGTGAACTGTAGCTCTGTTTTACACCTTATGAAGTTAGCTTAACTATCAGTGATCTTTCCAGATCACAGTACATACTTCCTGTTTGTGGCGGTCCAGCCTATCAATAGAACATCACCCATGAAAGCAATGGCCTGGGACATTTAGTCGACCTACTATTTTTAACAACAGGCAGTGTTGCAATAAGTGATGTGTGCTCTTGTCATTTCACATGTGGCTTTGTACGTCAAGCTCCAGAGTGTAGAACTGCCTTGTCTGGAGGCACATGTATTTGCAAACGCGGCATATATTGCCACATTGCCCTCCGCAGTCCATGTACCCATTTAACACCTCCACTATCATTTTTGGTGGCCAGTGCAGAAGGGCTGGAGGCGAGTGGCCTGTCGCTCTGGGATGGCGACCTAGTGACCGGCCCGAGGGGAGCTGGTACTGCCTGTACCACAGAGGTCATCCAAGTCTGAGCAGGCACACATGTGGCCCAGAGGGCACAATCCCCAAGCCCCGCGCCCCCACACGACCTTTGTCCGTGCCCTTGGAAGCAGGCAGTGAACCCAGCTGGAACTGGAGCTTCATCTCAGTCTCCCATGTGGGGCGCAGGGACCCAAACACTTGAGTCATCCCTTGCTGCTTTTCCCAGGCCATTAGCAAGGAGCTGGGTCACAAGTGGAGAACCCAGGACCCAGTGTGATGGTTCCGTGTCCACCTTGCACATGCTGGGTTCCCACGTGGGCACCGATTCGTGTTCCAGCTGCTGCACTTCCCATCCAGCTCCCTGCTTGTGACCTGGGAAAGCTTTGGGACTCTGCTTTCCCGGGTCCCAAAGCTTTGGGAGAACCGGAAGAAGCTTCTTTCTCTTGGCTTTGGATTGGCTCAGCTCTGGGATACTGTGCTCACTTGGGGAGTGAACCAGCAAATGGAAGACCTTTCTCTCTGTATTTCCTTCTCTCTGTAAATCCAGTTAAAAAAATACATAAATCTTAAAGAAACAAACAAAAGAAGTGGAGAAGCTAGGACACCTATGGGTAACCATGTGGAATGCCAATGTTTCCAATGATAACTTAACCTGCTGCCCTACAGTGCCAGGCCCTTAACTTTTTAACTATGCAAAATGTTAGTGTCAGGCATGACCTTTAAGATCCCTTGCAGCTGGAGCCAGTGTTGTGGCACACTGGAGGAAGCCACCCACTGTGTACAACACCGGCATTCCATATGGGCATCAGTTCAAATCCCAAATGTTCCAGTTCTCATCTAGTTCCTTGCTGGATGCTCCTGGGAAAAGCAGAAGAGGAAGGACTAAGTGTCTGGATCCCTGCAACCCACATGAGATACCTATAGATGGAGCTCCTGACTCCTGGGCTCCTGGCCTCAGCCTGACCTGATCCTGCTCTTTGCAGCCATCTGGGGAATGAACACATCGCCCACCCACAGCCCAGACACCAACTTTCAGGCCTTCGTTCAATGAGACACCTGCTAGGGGGTCAAGGTCATGGCACAGTGGGTTAAGCTGCTGCCGTTGCCATCCAGCAGCATCCTGTATCAGAGTGCTGGTTTGTATCCTAGCTGTTTGACTTGTAATCCAGCTCTCTGCTAACACACCTGGGAAGGCATCAGATTACATCTCAAGTACAGGGTGGCCCCTGCCACCCATGAAGTTCTCAGACTTAGCCAGGCCACAACCTGGATGTCATGACCACTTGGGGAGTGAACCTGCAGGTGGGAGATCTCCCCCTCTGTGTAACTCTGCCTTTCGAACAAGCTTCTGAAAGACTTATTTTGCTTTTATTTGAAAGGCAGACAGATGGCTCCTCCTTCAGCAGGGGCAGCTGTGCTGCCTTCCAGGCTTAGCTCCAGCCCACATGCCACAGGCTGGGACCAGGATGCCCCTGTGGAGGCCAAAAGCCCAGCCAGAGGGAACCAGGCCTGGGCGTGGACAAGGTGCAAAAGGCAGTACAAGCAGAGAGGTCACGGTGATTTAATCCCAAGACACAGAGGATGGTTGCCGGGAAGGATGGGATGAAGTAGGAACTGGGGTAGGGGAGGGGAGACCATTAGCCTGCGCACTGGACTCCCAGCTCAAGGCGGGGGTGAGATTTTACTTTTTTCCTCCAAAGCAATTCCAGCAGTGCTGGGCTTGCACGTGCTGGTGGAGAAGGAAAAGAAAGCAGGTGAGGGCCACTCACCAAGGTGAGGTCTCTGGGGACAGGGACCCGCCCCAATCACTCCCGTCTAGCATATCCATTTAGCTCCCAAATCCGACACTCAGAACCGGAGTAACCTGAGCACTGCGAAGGAGTCCCAACTAGCATGGTTCTGCCAGGCCCACCCCCATCCCCACCCAGCAAGCCCCTCTGCCCACACCCTAGCTCAAGAAGGAGGAGGCGGAGCCAAGGGACCCTTGTGGGTTACGGGGTGGTAGGAGGAAGAGGATCTGTGTCATGCGGGGCTAGCACTGTGGGGTCTGGGGCTGAGAACGGACCGCTGTTCCTGCAGATCTGCTTCCGGACGCTTGGGGTCGCTGCACATGCTCACAACCAGGGTGCACGGATGTGCACATCTAGCCCAGGATGCGTGAGTGTGCAGGCCCTCAGACATAGGGGCATCCGCACAGGCAGGTGCACCCAGCCTACTGCTACCCCTAGCCTGGGCTTGCCCATCTGTGGGGCTGGGAACAAAATGCCAAACGCACAGCTGCAGAAAAATTAAAAACTTAAGCTGCAGCCCCGTGCAGAAGCAGAAACAGGTCAGGGGTCTCTCACCACTCTCAGCTCAGTAGCCTGGCTCCCGAGACTGCTGACGCTGCCGTGGGAAAGTCCTTCTGAAAGCGAAGAGGCCAGGCAGCCTAAATTAAACCCAAGCTCGACCCCTGCTCCCTCTCTCGGAGGGAAGCGTCACCCGCCAGCCTGGCCTGATGTCACATATCCCAGGGATGACGCCTGTATTTGGAAGGGGATGGCCGAGAAAGGTTGTCCATCTCACGTAGCCGATGACCCCTTCTGCACTGACCATGTGCTGGGTCATTCTCAGAGGAATGGGATGTGGCCGCTGTCTTGGAAGGAATTATGTTTTAGAAGGTGGCGCTGACGTGCAGGGAGTTAACGGCAATGACATGGAGTTGGGGCAAAGAGGGGATTGATTGAGGGAAGGAGTGTCAGCAGAGAAAAAACTTCCAGATGAGACGATCAGAAAAAGGAGTCACGCGGGCTGGTGTGGTGGTGCCATAGGTTAAGCTGCTGCTGCCAGCGCCAGCATCCCACGTTCAAGTCCCAGCTGCTTGCTCCACTGTCAGTCCAGCTCCCTGCTAATGTACCTGGGATACTTGAGCCCCGCCTACCAACGTGGGAGACCTGATGGAGTTCCTAGCTTTGACCTAATCTAGCGATGGCTGCTGTGGTCGTTTGGGGAGTGAACCAGCAAATGAAAAAGCTCTCTTTCTGTAACTCTACCTTTTAAAGAAGTAAATAAATAAATCTTTTTTTTTTTTTAATAGTCACAGAGAAGAGAGTCAGCATTGTGATGTGGGAGGGAAAACCCACAAAGGCGTTGGCTCATGTCTGCTACTCTGAACCAGCTCCCTGCCTGTGGCCTGGGAAAGCAGCAGAGGAAGGCCCAAGTCCTTGGGACCCTGCACCCACGTGGGAGACCCGGAAGAAGCTCCTGGCTCCTGGCTTCGGATCACTCAGGCATGGCTCTTACGGCTACTTGGAGAGTAAACCAGCAGATGGAAGATACCTCTTTGCCCCTCAGTAACTCTGACTTCCAAATAAATAAACAAACCTTAAAAACAACTATTGATTACACAGAGAGATCTTCCATTTATCAGATTGATATGACATAATGAGGTGCTTAAAGTTTAAACAGGCTGGAATTCTTGTACCCCTGAAAACTAGTGTTTGTCTCTTTAACCGATGACTTGGTACACCCACCTTCCTAGGACGCACAAGCCCCATTGGGGCCCCAGGTGCATGCTAAGACCTCACCTCACCTCCTTTGCATATCCAGCTGAGGGAACCACATCTAACCTCATAAAAAGCAATGGAAAGGGCCCCCGTGGCCCCGCTTCCCATCCAGCTCCCTGCTTGTGGCCTGGGAAAGCAGCAGAGGACAGCCCAAAGCCTTGGGATTCTGCACCTGCGTGGGAGAGGTCGAAGAAGCTCCTGGCTCCTGGTTTCGGATCAGCTCAGGGATCACTCGGGGGAGTGAACCAACAGAAGGAACATCTTCCTCTCTGTCTCTCCTCCTCGCTGTATACTCTGACTTTCCAATAAAAATAGGTAAACTTTTTGTTTTGTTTTATTATTTTTTCTATTGGAAAGGCGGATATACAGAGAGGAGAGACCGAGAGGAAGATCTTCCGTCCGATGATTCACTCCCCAAGTGAGTGCAACGGCCGATGCTATGCCTATCCGAAGCCAGGGGCCTCTTCCGGGTCTCCCACACGGGTGCAGGGTCCCAAGACTCTGGGCCGTTCTCGACTGCTTTCCCAGGCCACAAGCAGGGAGCTGGATGGGAAGCGGGGCTGCCGGGATTAGAACCGGCGGCCATATGGGATCCTGGGCGTGCAAGGTGAGGACCTTAACCACTGTGCCACTGCGCCGGGCCCCAAAATAGGTAAACTTTTAAACAAACAAACAAGCAGAGAAGGGAGGGACCCATGCTCTAGCCTGGTTGGATCATTTTAAAGTCAGGAGATTAGGACTCCGTCTGGGTCGCCCACAGGGGTCACAGGGATCCGAACACCTGTGGACCAAAGGAGGACGCAGACAGCAGACAGCAAGGTGGAGGAGCCCACACTCCTCCCGGTCTCCCTGTGGTGCCAGCTAGCGGCCACTTTGCGAACTGCAGGACCGAGGGTGAAGGGACCAGGGTGGTCAGCAGCCGCTGGGCACAGGTGGGAAATGTGCACACGCAGATAAGGAACTGGCTTGTCTTATCTCTTTGCCAGCGGTTTGAATGTGCGTAGATGCAAGTGACCAACAGCTGTCTGTGTTGGGAAGTGCATCTCTAGGGAAGCTCCCGGATGTGGTCAACACAGTCATGGAGAAAATTTACCAGTCCGTAAAGGGGACATGAACTGGTACCCATATGGAATCCCAGTGCATGCAAGGCAAGAACTTTAGTCACTAGACCAACACACCAAGACCCTCAAATAAAAATTTCTAATTGTAGTTCACTTTAGCAAGACAAGCAAATAGCTGCCCTCCAGGGCCCAAATAGAAGGGACTCACCAGGTACAGCGCTAATGCACAGCAAGCTTACTCCAGGACCCGGCATGTGAATCAATGGATGGAAGATTTTTCTCTCTGTCTCTCCTGCTCTCTGGATATCTGACTTTGCAATCAAAATAAAATAAATCTTTAAAAATATACTTCAGAGATTTGGTTTGCTTTGTTCAGTGCAGTAACCTCAGGGTCTGAAATATCCTCCTGGAGGGCCCAGCGCAGTGGCCTAGTGGCTAAAGTCCTTGCCTTGAACGCTCCGGCTTAGGATCGGCGCAGCACCAGCCGTTGCGCTCACTTGGGGAGTGAATCATCGGACCGAAGATCTTCCTCTCTGTCTCTCTTCCTCTCTGTATATCTGACTTTCCAATAAAGATAAATAAATCTTTAAAAAGAAATATCCTCCTGGCAAATATTGTCCGTGTAACACTTACCGACAGAAAGAAAGGGTAGAGCGGACACGCGTTGTCTAGCCAACTGGTTTCCCTGAAAAGAAATTTTTTTTTACAAAACTGAACCTACACGCTAAGAGGAAGGGTCACTAGGGGGCGCTCCGTCCGAGCAACGTTTAGGCTAGGGAACAGTAGCTGGGTTGGTTTGTGCCGTGGTGGGAGAAGTGGGACAATCCCCTACTTCTTCCTTAGCCCCTTCTCACGCTCCAGGGTTTCATAACCATCCCCATACGCACCTCACCTAAAAGGGTTGGGAACCACAGGTAAGTCGTGGAGCCCAGAGCCCTGCAGTCAACATAGCTCCTGCAACAGGACCAGTGGGGCTGTGACAAGGCTCTGGTTTGGGTCCCAGCTGCTCCACTTCTGATCCAGCTCCCTGCTAAGGTACCTGGGAAAGCAGCAGAGTGTGACCCAAAGCCTTGGATCCTGCCACCCGCGTGGGAGACCCCCATGAAGCTCCTGGCTCCTGGTGTCGAGCTGACCCAGTGCTGGCCAGTGTAGCCCTTTGGGGAGTGAATTTGCAGATGGAAGTTCACTGACTCCGCAACTGACTTTCAAATAAATGCATTTAAAGATTTAAAATTTTTTGAAATTTTTATTGGAAAGGCGGATATACAGAAAAGAGAGACAGAGAGGAAGATCTTCCATCTGATATTTCACCCAGGCGGGTGCAATGGCTGGAGCTGAGCCAATCTGAAGCCAGGAGTCTCTTCCGGGTCTCCCACATGGGTGCAGGGTCCCAAAACTCTAGGCCATCCTCGACTGCTTTCCCAGGCCACAAGCTGGGAGCTGGATGGGAAGCGGGGTCGCCAGGATTAGAACCAGTGCCCATATGGGATCCCGGGTGTGCAAGGCCAAGACCTTAACCACTGTGCCATCGCGTCGAGCCCAATAAATGCATTTAAGAAGGAAAGAAGCTTTCAGTTAAAAGCTGAAATAAAAGCTGTGTTAGATAAGTATATGTTTTTTGAAGTTGTTAGGTTTTAAAAATATATACTTAAACTAGGGCTTTGGGTTCGTCCATCTCGACTGAGAATCTGTAGAACAGGAAGTGACTTTTGGGTGGGGGTCTTGGGTGTTCCTCCAGGGGACCCAAGCTGACACAGCTCTGAGACAATTCAAGGACGGTATTGGGGTGCTGAGAGTGGAGGCGACATGACTGGCAGTGGGTGAAGGAAGGTCCAGGAGCCTCCGATGGGCATTGCCAGCCTCTGGGCAGACTGTCGTAGATGGTCCAAAGATTTAAGCCATCTTCCACCACCTTCCCAGGTCATAAGCTGGATCAGAAGTGGAGAGGTCAGGACTCGAACAGAGGTCCATATGCAAACCCAGCACTGTTGGCAATGTCCTTACCTGCTAAGCTACAGCACTAACCTCTATTTTTAAAGATTTATTTTTATTTGTGTCTGACTCAATAGCCTAATGGCTAAATCCTTGCCTTGTACACACTGGGATTCCACACGGGTGCCGGTTTGCATCCTGGCTGCTCCACTTCCTTTCCAGTTCCCTGATTGTGGCCCGGGAAACCAGCAGAAGATGGTCCAAAGCCTTGGGACCCTGTACCCTTATGGGAGACCCAAAGGAAGCTCCAGGCTCCTGGCTTTGGATCAGCGCAGCTCTGGCCATTGCAGCTGCTTGGGGAGTGAACCGGCAGATGGAAGATTTTTCTGTGTCTGAACAAACGGATCTTTATGTCTCTTCTCTCTCTGTAAATTTGACTTTCTAATAAGGAAAAAAAAAGGTAAAGGCTAACTTTTATTCATTTGAAAGTCAAAGTTGGCAGGGTAGAGAATGAGAGCTCTTTCCATCCCCTGGTTCAGTTCCCCGAGAGTTGTAATGACCAACACTAGACCAGGCTGAAGCCAGGAGCCTGGAGCTTCACCCGGGTCTCCCACATGACTGCGGGGACATATTCTAATGCCCGCACATTAGAAACCTCTCAACACCGCCTTCATCATCATTTTCCTTCTCATCTTCTGCTCCCTCAGGTCTCGCGCCCATGCTATGAGAAGCTATGTCAAACAGCGATCTTGCAAGCCTGCGATGACATTGTGTTGGTTCCATCCATGGAGGACGTCTCACGTGGGCAGGGCTCAGGGGGCCTCACCACCCCCCGCCCCACCTTCCTGGTGGTGTCACAAAGGCCATGGCCACATGGACACTTGGCAGGACCTTCAGCTTCAAGATAAAAAAAACTAGGGCAGGTGTGTGACGCAGCAGTGAAGCTGCCCACGGGCCGGATTCCACATCCAAGGTCTGGTTCAACTCCCAGCTGCTCCCGTTCCCATACAGCTTCCTGCCACTGCACCTGGGAAAGCAGTGGAAGATGGTCCAAGTGCATGGACCCCAGCATCCACATGGGAGATGATTCGTACCCCCAAGTGACCACGACAGCCAGGAGCCTCTTCTGACTTTCCTACGCGGGTGCAGGGTCCCAAGGCTTTGTGCTGTCCTCAACTGCTTTCCCAGCCCACAAGTAGAGAGCTAGAAGGGAAGTGGGGCTGCTGGGATTAGAACCAGCGCCCATATGGGATCCCAGTTTGTACAAGGCAAGGACTTTAGCTGCTAGGCCACCGCGTCGAGCCCTCACCTATAATTTTTTAAATCTTTGAAAATACAAGCTGTGTTTAGCAGCTGAGTCTGGCTCCTACCACTCACTGCAGCCTCAGAGGACCATGGGATGCCTCAACAGGTTGGATTCCTGCCACCCACAGGGTGTACCCAGACTTGGTCCTGGGCTCCTGGCTTCAGCCACGTTCAACCCTGGCCATCGCCCCACGTGCAGAGTAACCCAGGGAGCAGGCACTTTTATTGTCAGGCCACCCCTCTCTTTGGCTGTTTCCCTGCCTCTTATAGTACAAATGAAACATTCCCTGCACACACACACACACACGGCTAGCATTTGCTCCAGAGTCCCCTCCTGTCTTTTTACGCTGCTCCACTGTGCCGGAATCTTCTGTGGCCCCTTTAGCTCCGTCCTCCACCCATTCCCACCCTGCCTTGTTCCCCACGGGTTGACCTGAGGACATACGTCATGGGACCCCAAATATCCTTTTAGCTTCCCATTGGATCAGGCCACTGGGATGGGGCAAGAGACCCTGTGTGCCAGCCGGGATTGAGGGTGACAGCCTGTGCGGGGTGACCTCTCCACACGGTCCCCCACGGCTGCCCCCAACTGGCACTCCGCAGGCCCCGTTTCTGGCCCGGGTGTGTGGTCTCTTAATTCTGGCCCTTCCTGTGGTGTGGTGACAGCCCACACAACAGAAAACGGCAGCAGTGGGGCTGGGTCTTCTGAAACACTTCTGGGACGTGTCCATCACCTGACCTTTGCTATAACCTTGGGGTTTTGGAAAGTCCCAAGCGCTTATCACAAGATGGTATCTCCTTCCAGGAAGAAATCTTGCTTTTCTCTTTTATAGCTCAGATAGTAAGCTGACTGTCCCAAATTGTTTTCTTTTTTCTTTTCTTTTTTTTTTTTTTAAAGATTTATTTTTATTATTTTTTCATTGGAAAGGCGGATATACAGAGAGGAGAGACAGAGAGGAAGATCTTCCGTCCCATGATTCACTCCCCAAGTGAGCGCAACGGGCCGATACTATGCCGATCCGAAGCCAGGAGCCTCTTCCGGGTCTCCCACGCAGGTGCAGATTCCCAAAGCTTTGGGCCGTCCTCGACTGCTTTCCCAGGCCACAGGCAGGGAGCTGGAAGGGAAGCGGGGCTGCCGGGATTAGAACCGGTGCCCATATGGGATCCCGGGCGTGCAAGGCGAGGACCTTTAACCACTTGCGCCACCGCGCCGGGCCCTTTTTTCTTTTTTTTTAAGATGATTTTTTTTTCAAGATTTTATTTATTGGAAAGGCTGATATACAGAGAGGAGGAGAGACAGAGCAAGATCTTCCGTCCGATGATTCACTCCCCAAGTACGCGCAACGGCTGGTGATGCGCCGATCCAAAGCCAGGAGCTCTTCCAGGTCTCCCACACAGGTGCAGGGTCCCAAGGCTTTGGGCTGTCCTCGACTGCTTTCCCAGAACACAAGCAGGGAGCTGGATGAGAAGTGGAGCTGCCGGGATTAGAACCGGCGCCCATATGGGATCCCGGCACATTCAAGGCGAGGACTTTAGCCGCTAGGCGACGCCGCAGGGCCCCCAAATTGTTTTCTATAAATAGAATAGGAAGGGCCTGTTTATTTGGTTCTGTCGTGGGCTGTGACTCCTGCTGATGGGATAAGCATGATGCTTAAACAGGGTATCTGTTGATTGCTTTGTATCATGTGCCAGTGATCTCTCGATTGACTGGACGATCATCGCTAAGAACCCCTGCACATGGCTGACCGGGGGCTGCCTCCGTCTCCCGTGTGGGTAGCACTGGACAGCCCACCGCTCAGTGCCAGCTGCTGAGTTAAGACTCCTGAGCACTTAAGAATCTGTCTCCGGGGCCTGGCGGCATGGCCTAGCAGCTAAAGTCTTCACCTTGAATGCGCCAGAATCCCATCTGGGCGCCTGTTCTAATCCTGGCAGCTCCACTTCCCATCCAGCTCAGCAGTCAAGGACGGCCCAAAGCCTTGGGACCCTGTACCCGCGTGGGATACCCAGAAGAAGTTCCTGAATCCTGGCTTCGGATCGGCATGGCATCGGCCATTGCGCTCACTTGGGGAGTGAATCATCGGATGGAAGATCTTCCTCTCTGTCTCTCCTCTCTGTATATCTGACTTTCCAATAAATAAATAAAAGAATCTGTCTCCAGCTCATTTCTGGGATAGATTTGGTCAGCTTGCAACAGTGATTTGCACAACCCTTCCAATGTGTTCTCGCAGGCTTGGGCGGTCCAGCGGCCATCACCTGCTTAGCACCTGGGACCTCAGGGCCTCTGTCTTCAGCACCCCCGAGGCATTCTCTCTCTCTCTCTGCCTGATGTTGCTGCCTTCCTGGCCCACACGCAATGGCCTCTAAGCCTGACCCATTCATGGCCATGGCTGGAAACCTGCAGCTACTTCTTCCACTCTCCCAAACTGTGGTGAGGGGAAGTCAAGTTCAGATGAAGCCGGGGTGGGGAAGGAGGAACACCTGCAGGAGAAAATAGCCACTGTGGGTAACAGGAAATCGGCCAGAAGGGTGAGGGGACCCGGGACACAGAGTGCAGTGCTCATGCGATCTTGGGATTGGTGTTGGATTTCACTGGAAGTGGGCCTTCAATTTCCTTATTTGCTTGCTTGCTTTTTCTTCTTCTTTTTCAATATTTCTTTTTAATTGAAAGGCGCATCTACAGAGGAGGGACAAAGAGCAAGATCCTCCATCTGCTGGTTCACTCCCCAAATGTCTGCAACAGCTGGAGCTGGGCTGGTCCAAAGCCAGGAGCTCTTCCGGGTCTCCCATGTGGTACAGGATCCCAAGGCTTTGGGCCGTCCGCAACTGCTTTCTCAGGCCATTAACAGAGAACTGGGTAGAAAGTGGAGCATCTGGGACACAGATTGGCACCCATATGGGTGCTGGCACCTCAAAGTGGAGGATTAGCCTGTTGAACCATGACACCAGCAACAGCACACAAACAGATCTTTTCTAAAGGTTTATTGGAAAGTCAGATACACAAAGAGGAGAGACAGAGAGGAGTAGCTTCTGTCGAATGGTTCACTCCCCAAGAGGCCATAATGGTCTGAACTACCCCAACCTGAAGCCAGGAACCAAGAGCTTCTACCATGCCCCATGCAGGTGCAGGGTCCCAAGGCTTTGGGCTTTCTTCAACTGCTTTCCCAGGCCACAGACAGAGAGTAGTATGGAAAGTGGGGCCTCTGGGATATGAACAAGCACCCAGATGGTATCACAGTGCATGCAAGGCGAGGGCTTTAGCCACCAGTCTACTGTGCCAGACCCACAAATATTTTTAAAAAGACATTTTAGGAGGCAGTGACATGGCACAGCACGTTAAGCCTCTATCTGAAGCATCAAGTGCAATGTGCAAGGGACACACCCACACACAGTCTTCCAGGGCCCCTCCCCAGCCACTTGGAGGCGTCACTTCACCTGGGGGCTCTCCTGATCCCTCACTAGGCAGCTGTTCCAGGGGACCCCAGCTGGGCAGTTGGTTCCCAGGCTTGTTCAGCCCAGGGGACTGTGTTGAGATAAATCCCCAGTGTGCCTGTATCGGGGTCTGTTCAGCGTTGCCCTGCATATTCTGAAAAATATTATCCAGCAGTTTCAAAAGCATTTCCTACTAAGGGAGTCGGCATAGGGCTCAACAGACTAATCCTGCTCCTTGCCGTGCTGGCATCCCATTTGGACATGGATTCTAATCCTGGCTGCTCCTCTTCCCATCCACCTCCCTGCTTGTGGCCTGGGAAAGCAGTCGAGGATGGCCCAGGTCCTCGGGACTCTGCATCCGTGTGGGAGACCCGGAAGAGGCTCCTGGCTCCTGGCTTCAGATCTGCTCAGCTCCAGTCGTTGTGGTCACAAACAAATCTGAACAAAGTTTTTTGTTTTTTTTTGTTTTTTTTTTTAATGTGTTGGCACATTACACAGAGCCTAGAAGAGCTCAGCTAAATCGATTTAAAAGAGCTTCAAAGTTGAGACAAATAATGCTGGCTTTTGACAGCAGCACTCCCAAAGTAGAAGAGTACCTTTAGGAAGTTCATGGGGGGGAAGGGGACATGGCAAGTGAACGCTCAGGATACAAAACAAACCGACTTTCCCATCTGCCAACTGAGGGGGTCCACCCAGGCACTAAGTCCTTAACCACTGCGCCATTGCGCCGGGCCCCAGGTACTAAGTCCTAAAGGTAAAGCCAGGTCCTGCCCAGTGGATGCCAGGCTCACTGGAATCCCTGACACAGCCCTGAGAGACCCTGGACCCACAGCGCCCAACCATTCCTGCCCTGCGTGGGAGGGGGGACCATGGAACCCCAAGAGTCCGGTCGGGGCGGCAGGCGCCGGCACAGGCGTGCGGGACATGGTGCGCTCACCCGCCCTGGCCCCAGGCTGGCAAGGCTCCCACGTGCAGCCCTGGCCCCAGGCTGGCGAGGCTCCCACGTGCAGCCCTGGCCCCAGGCTGGCGAGGCTCCCACGTGCAGCCCTGGCCCACGTGCAGCCCTGGCCCGGGGCTGGCGGGACCCCCACGCGCCCTGGCCCCAGGCGCGGCTCCCACGCGCCCTGGCCCGGGCTCCACGCGCCCTGGCCCGGGGCTGGCGAGGCTCCCACGTGCAGCCCTGGCCCGGGGCTGGCGGGACCCCCACGCGCCCTGGCCCCAGGCCGGCGAGGCTCCCACGTGCAGCCCTGGCCCCGGGGCTCCCACGCGCCCTGGCCCCGGGCTGGCGGGGCTCCCACGTGCAGCCTCGTGGGGCGGCGCTGCGGGAACTACAAGTCCCAGGGCCGGGGCCCCGCCGCGGCGGAAGGGGCGGCCTGGGGCGGGGCCTGGCGCTGTTTCAGCGAGGGCGGCGGGAGGGTGGCCGTGTGGTACGCGGCGGACCATGTCTGGAGCCAGCAGCTACAGCCAGACCCCGAGCCGGGCCATCCCGGCCACTCGCCGGGTGGTGTTGGCGGACGGCGTGCAGCTGCCGCCTGGGGACTACAGCACCACCCCCGGGGGCACGCTCTTCAGCACCACGCCGGGAGGTGAGCGAGGGCTCGGGGCGCCGCGTGCCGGCTCCGGGAAGGGGGCTGGGGGCCGAGCGGGCGGGCGAGATCGGGAGTCACGGGTCGGTTCCAAGGCACTGCTGTGCAACAGCAGCCAAGGGGAGTCTGCGAGGGTCGTGGGAGAGGCAGCACCCTTTCCCCGAGCCCCGGTGGAACGCTCACAGCCTGGATTGCAAACTGCCCGCTTAGTTTCTACTTTGGTAATTAGGGGCGACGGGGAAACCACTGGGTACCCTCCCCAGTGAGCCAACCTGAGGACCCCCAGGCACCCCCCGCAAGAGACGGGGTACTGCCCTTTGTGGGAGTCCGGGGCAGTTCTGAGGCGAGCTAGGGTGGGGTCAGGTGGCCCGCGGACGGAGGAGAGGCCCGGCCTGAAGTTTGAAGTGGGCTGGGCTTGGGATCCTGCGCCCCTTGCCTTTCCGAAGCACCCTCCCCTTTCTTGTGTTGGATTCGCGCCCGTCTGCCCCGCTTTGGCAAACTTGGTGCCTGAGGGGGTGTTCCCCGGGTGGTGCAGGATCTGGCTGGCACGTGGGGACACCGTCCCAGTGGGCGCGTGTGTGGGAGCTCCTGGGGCGCAGAGCCACACGTTCTTCGGCCAGGATGGGGGGTGGGAGCGCCGAGTGACCTCCCTGGGAGCTGAGGAGGAAGAGGAAGCTGCGCTGGCTGGGGTTGGGGCCAGCCCTGGGCTCCCACTCCGGCGCTAGACATTCCCTGGGCGCCTTGGGAGAGCCTCAGCTTGCGCTGCGCTGATGAAACCTCGCTAGCCGTTTACATGTTGAAATCCTTGGTGTCCTCCCCTCTCTCCACTCTCCGCCCACTCCGCCACTGACCCCACCCCGCGCCCGGAGCCCCCTCTTGTCTCCTCCACTCCCTCCTCCCTCCTCCCCTCCAGAACCGCTTCCTCTCCAGCTGCTTCCCAATCTACTCGAAAGCGCCGCTGCGGACCCTTGGGCGCAGCGGAGAGCGGGGTGGCGGGGTGCACCTCGTGCCAGCGCAGGCACGGGCGGGGCGCGATCTGCCTTCTGTTGTCAGCAGGCCCCAGCCACAAGGCTCGCTTTCTATCCTAAGACACCACCCTCAAGTGAGCCGCAGCCAGACCTGAGCGCCGGGGGCTGCTGTGGAGACAAAAGTTATGGTGTCGGATCGGAACTGTGGAGGATCCCAGATCTGAACCGCAGGCGCCAATCGCCCATCCTTCCCCCACCCCACCCGGGGAGGGGGCTGGAGCACGTGTCTGCGTGTCTGCTGTGCCTGGCAAGCAGCAGGGTCCTGGGGAGGGGGTAGGATGCGGCGTCTTTTGTGGGAAGGCGACCCGCCCCCGGAGAGGGGGTGCCCTTGTGCGCCTCCGACTCGCATTGGTTTTCTCTTGCTTGCTCCTCTGTAGTTCTTTGTCTCTGTGGCTTGCCTCTGACAGTTTGGGAGTTCTTCCAAGGCAGTGGGGTGGATCTCGGCTTGTGTGGCCTTGTAGGCTCAGCCAGGAAGGCTGCGGCAGCCTTTTTCTGCCCTGTCCTTGGTTGCTGGCTTTGGTGGATCAGAGGGGGCAGCAGTAGCCAAAGCTGCTGTTCACAGGGCACCCCCCTCCCCGGGCTCACTCGGGGAGTAAGGAGTGGGGGAAGGAGGAGTTGGCAGAGTTGGGCACATGCACCGTTGAAGAAGCTCTTTAGTAGGGAGGGAGAGATGGGGTCTGGGGACTTGTGGCATAGGCTTTGAGGCTCCTGGGAGGCAGCTGGCAGTGCCAGGAGCCCAGAGGAACCAGCTGTTATCTGTGAGACAGGCACGACTCCCACTGCATACATTGGAGAGACTGCTGTCCTCTATCCCCTGTGAGCCAGGGCGGAGCTGGAATCCCGGAATCCACCTCCTGCAAGGCACACCACACCTGGATCTCTGCCAGGGTGGAGAAGGCGGAGCTAAGCAGTGGTCCTCTCCTGGCGCCCCTGTGTGGGATGCATGGCAGTGGGGTCCTGGCCTGGGTGCAGCTGCACATTTGGAGGGAAGGGGGTAGCCTGAGGTTCTGTGTTCCTGAGCAGCCCCCGAGCGAGCCTGATCCACTCACAACATACCCCAAGTGCTCACAGACTCGTAAGTCCCCCAACAACCCTGGACTGGGTGAAGAACTTGGAATTCCATGAAGTGCCAAGGGGCTGTAGCACTTGAACCGTCCTCTCTCTACTGCTTTCCTAGGCTCAATAGCAAGAGGCCGGAGCTGAAATGGAGCAGCTGGAACCGAGCCTGATGTTCTGCTGTGGGCTCCAGTGCCAACCCCGAGAGAGAGAGAGAGAGAGAGAGAGAGAGAGAGAGAGAGAGAGAGAGAGGAGACCACACGCGCCAGGCTGCCGGTGGCATGTCTGCCGTGCTTTCCTAGTGCCTGGGCTCGCTTGTTTGCCGCAGCTCTTGGCTACTCCTGAGCAGCCGAAGTGGCAACTTCTGCACTAAGCTTCTGCCAGCCTGTCATGCTAGGCATTGTCACCAAAGTGTTCTGCCCTGGAGGAAAGAAGTGACAGTTAGTTGACGTGTTCCTAGGGCTCAAGTCCTTGCTCTGCTTTTCATTGCAGCTTCCTGCTGTTGGGCATCCTAGGAGCCAGCAGGTTGATGAATCAATTGGTGACTGGGCCCCCTGCCACTCACGTGAGAGGCCGACAGTCAGTTCCTGCTTCCTGGTTCCTGGCTTGAACCTGGCACAGGCTCTGCTGTGGGCGTGTACGGGACTGAACCAATGGATGTAGGATCTCTCGTTTCTCTGCCCTGTGAGCCAACAAAGTTTTGAAAAGTAAATAACAGAATCTTTGAAATTGGTTGGAGAAGTTCTTCTGGCCCTTTTCTGCCAGTCTGTACATTCCTAGTGCAGGTGGTACGTCTGACCCCAAAGACCAGCAGGCGTTACCTGGGCATAGAAGAAAATCAGAAATAAGCAGGTAGGCTGGCACGTGCTAATGGTACCTGTTGGTTAGACAAACAAGATCTGTGCCCACAAGGCTTACGTTGGAGCAGCTCCCAAGTCTTTGGATTTGGAACAGCAGAGCCAGAAAAACAGACAGGTGGCTGGGTACCAACATGGAGCACAGCCCGTGTCCAGGGCCCAGAGCCACACAGAAGGGCCAGCATTAAGGGACAGGTTAAAGTCACTTGCACATTAAGGCAGTGAGAATGCTACACGGGGTCCTGTTCTCGGCCTTCTCCGGCCTCCTTTGCAGGGGCACACCCTCGGTAAAGACTTAAAAAAGTTTTTTTTTACTTATTTTTATTTGAAAGACAGAACTGCAGAGAGAAGAGAAAATCTTCCATCCGCTGGTTCACTCACCAAACGGCCACAACAGCTGGAGCTGGGTCTGCCGTGGGCATGCAGAGGCTTAAGCACTTGGGCCATCCTCCTCTGCTTTCCCAGGCACGTTAGCAGGAAACTGGGTGGGAAATGGTATAACTGGGATTTGAACAAATGCTCATGAAGACCGCTGTTGTCTCAGGCAGTGGCTTAATGCACTGTGCCGAGATACTGGCCTTTAAACAGCTTATAATTCAAATTTTCCACAAACTTTTTTTTTTTTTTAAATTGAGGTTGGTGCTGTGCTATCATGGGCAGAGCCTCTGCCTGTGGTGCCAGCATCCCATTTGGGCACCTGTTCGAATCCTGGCTGCTCCACTTCCCCCAGCACAAAGGAGGCAGGACTGGAAGTAACACTTGCTCTGCGATGACAGCCTTGCAAGCAGAGGCTTAACTCCTCGAAGCACAAGGCGGGCTGCTTGGCAGTTGGGGGGGGGTTGGCATGTAATCCTTATACCTACATTTGTGGGGGTGCCCTACACTGTTTCATTACATAATAGGCAGCATAAGCCCATCAAAGCTGATGGAAAGGCAGGCTCCTTGTTTGGAGGGCATTTGTTGTGTCGAGGCCAGGATGGCAGTTTAACCTTGAGGGTTTGGGCTGCTTGTGAGGGAGACCAAGACACTGACATAGAAGCACGAGCCTCCGCCGAGTCGAATGCTGATTGCCAGGCTTGGGGTGGGGGCAAATGTTGGCGGCAGGCATTGAGCTTCCAGTACCAGGTGAATGGGTCCTGGGGATCTAAGGCATGGGGACTGTGGTTAATTCACACTGTGGGGTTCCCTGAGAGGTAGCTAGGAGAGGGGGTTCTAGCAAAATCCTCAAACTCCCCCTGCACCCCATCACCGGGGAACCTCATTTATTTTAAGATGATTTATCTGTGTGAGAGACAGAGTGACAGAGAGATCTTCCATCTACTGGTTCATTAGCTCAAATAACCATAACTGCCAGCCCCAGGCTAAGCCAAAGCCAGGGACCTGGACCTCCTGCTTAGGGCTCCCCAAACGCTTGGACCATCTGCTTTCCCAGGTGCGTTAGCAGGGAGCTGAGTCAAAAGTGGAGCAGCCAGGATTCGAACTGCTGCTGGCTGCAGCTTCACCACCTGCTACACACTGCTGGGCCCGAGATGTTACTTCCCTCCGCCCCCTTCCCCCCACTTATTTTTGTTGAAAAGGCAGATGTACAGAGAGGAGAGACAGAGAGAAATATCTTCCATCTGTTGATTCACTCCCCAAATGACTGCAACGGCTGGAGCTGAGCCGATCAAAAGCCAGGAGCCAGGAGCTTCAGGGGGGCCGTCCTCAACTGCTTTCCCAGGCCACAAGCAGGGAGCTAGATGGGGAGTGGAGCTGCCAGGATTAGAACTAGCGCCCATATGGGATCCTGGCGCGTTCAAGGCGAGGACTTTAGCTTCTTAGGCCACTGCGCCGGGCCCTGTAATCTGATTTTTGTTTGATCCTGAAAGAGCAGTAGCAGCCTGCATGTCCACATTGGATAGGAGAAGGCAGAGAGAGGGAGACGTTTTCCCTGTGGACTTCCTCCGACCTTTTCCCGGAGGAGTTGGGAGCACATCGCAGCAGGATGGAAAGCGATTCCTGCAGCACCTGTCGCCACCCAATGCTCTCAGGGAGATACGAAGCTTGGCACGTACATCCTTGGGTGTTTGCACGGATGTGTTGCTCTTACCATTCATGCTGGATCGAGCGAGTCACGTGTGTTTGTTTATGTGTTTGTTCTCCCGGTTAGACGGGAAGTCTTTACAGAGCAGCTGACTCATCTTTGTGCCCGTCCCACACCTGCCGTCAGAGGTGGCGGAGCTGAGGAGCACACCGGTGTGGCACTGCCTCGCCCAGTCTGCTACCTTCTTGGTTCGGGGCCAGGGTCTGCTGACTTAGTGCATGTGCTTGCTCCATCATCCTCTGGTTATCCTGGCCTTGACACAGCCGTGCTGCCACCGACGTGGTTTTCTCAGGATCACGGAGCGGGCCAGGGTCTTTGTCTGACATTGAATAAGTTGGTATTGGAGTCAGGCTCTCACACCCTGGGATTATTTACCTGCCATACCCAGTGTGGCTGAGGGGGGCACCGCAAGTCACGCCACACACGTCACACACTTTCTTTATATGGAAGTCACAGTCATTGGTCACTGTGGCTCAATTGGGTAATGCCTTCAAGCACTGGCATCCCATGAGGGCGCCACTTTTTTAAAGGTTTATTTATTTTTTTATTGGAAAGGCAGATATACAAAGAGGAATATCTTCCATCCGATGATTCACTCCCCAAATGGCCACAGTAGCTGGTATTGCGCCAATCCGGAGCCAGGAGCATCTTCCAGGTCTCCCACACGGGTGCAGGGTCCCAAGGCTTTGGGCCGTCCTCAACTCCTTTCCCAGGCCACAAGCAGGGAGCTGGATGGAAAGCAGGGCTGCCAGGATTAGAACTGGTACCCATTTGGGATCCCGGCGCATTCAAGGTGAGGACTTTAGCTGCTAGGCCATCGTGTCGGATCCAAAATTAAATCATAAAAGATGGCCTAGAGACCCAGAAGAGGCTCCTGGCTCCTGCCTTCGAATCAGCTGAGCTCCAGCAGTTGCTGTCACTTAAGGAGTGAATCATCGGATGGAAGATCTTCCTCTCTATGTCTCCTCCTTTCTGTATATCTGACTTTGCAATAAATAAATAAGTCTTTTTTTTTTTTTTAAGTTTATTTGAAAGGCAGAATTGCCAGGGGTGGAGATCTTCCGTTCGGTAGTTCACACCCACATGGCTGTAACAGCCAGGGCTTTGCCAAGTCTGAGCTTGGAGCCCAAAGCTTCTTCCAAGTCCTCCATGTGGGTGCAGGGTCCTAAGCACTCTCCCGGACACAGGGGGCTGGATGAGGAGCAGCCAGCACCAGTGAGGACAGCTTAACCTGCTACACTACAATGGGCACCCTCCCACTTTTTTTTTTTTTTCATTTTATTTTAAAGAGAGACAGAGACCTCCCATCTGCTGTGTAACTCCCCAGATGGCTGCTACAGCCAAGCCAGGCCAGCTGGAAGCCAGGACCCTGGAGCTCCTTCAGGGCAGGGAGCCCTGTGGCTCTCCGGCTGCATGCACAGGAAGCTGGCTGGGTGGGGGAACCACCTGTGCCCGTGGGTGGGGTTGCCCGCCATGTTTTCAGGCGTCATCCCCTCCCTCCCCACCCTTCCCTGCACTGGCTCAACCATCAAGAATAGTCCTTTATTAGGAGGATTCAGTCAGGGCTGCCATGGCAATCTGCAGGCAGATGGCTGCCCTGCTGGGCCACCTGGTGGGCATGAGGGTACCTCACAGGGTCCGTACGGAAAGAGATTAAAGATAAGCTAATACTGATGCCAAAAAGTTTTTCTCTGTGTGTGTGTGTGTGTGTGTGTGTGTGTGTGTGTGTGTGTGTGATCCCTTTGGGAGCACAACAGATTTTTTTTAAGATTTAGTTATTTTTATTGGGAAGTTATATATGCAGAGAGGAGGGACAGGAAGGTCTCCTGTCCACTGGTTCACTCCCCAAGTGGCCACCACAGCCAGAGCTAAGCCAATCCAAAGGCAGGAGCCAGGAGCTTCTTCTGGGTCTCCCACATTCCCAAGGCTTTTGGGCAGTCCTCAACTGCTTTCCCAGGCCACAGGCAGGGAACTGGAAGTGGAAGAGCCAGGATATGAACTGGCACCCATATGGGATTTTGGCACAATCAGGATGAGGACTTTAGAGATTAAGCTACGGATACCAAAGTTTGTTGAAATCCATGCATATTATGGGATCTTTTTAAAACATTTTTTAAAAGTTTTTGCATCGAAAGTAAGTTTTAGTTCCCCCCAAAACATTCCTCTTGGGATCCTGCCCACGTCCCTCTGCAGGGAGCCCACACTGCCCCCACCACCCCCCCAGCACTCTAATTTAAGGGTATGTGGGACTCAGCATTCCCTTGGGCTTTTGCAATGTGGAGGTTAAGAACCAGGGCTCTTCCTGTTATACGTGACTGAGCCCACGATTTGACTCAGGTGTTAGAAGTGGGGAATTTTATGAGGCGCAGTCGGTGAGAGCCAGCACCCATTGGCAGTGGGCAAATGAAATGTGGCTGTGTCCTCCACCCTCTGTCCCCGAAGGTGGGGTCTAACAGCAATAGAATGATAATTCCATCCTCAGCCACTACCCCCTCCCCCCGACCTAGGTATTCGCTCCTGCCCACCCGTGACTCACTTATCATCTGAGAGGCAACCGAATTGCATTGTTATGTAACTACTCCCCTTACAATCCTTTGAAGCTGGGGCTCCCTCGCCTCTTGGCCAGGTGCTTCCGTTACTCTGGCATCCCGACTCTTGCCTGACCCAGGACAGGTAATCCCCAGCGCATGGTCCCTGTGTACTGCTTACATGGGACAATGGATATAAGCAATATTATTTCTGGTCTGTGTACTATCAGGAGTTCCAGCAGAGGTGAGGCCTAGCAGTAGTGTAACATGGGCAGAGAAGCCAGGGAAAGGTGAATGTCTGCAGCTTTGTGTGTCCAAACTGTTATTCGTTGCTTGTCTCTTTGGGTAACACTTATTGTTGGAGGCTGGGACATAGGTCTTTAGCTTAATGGATAGACTTCAGGGTAATGAGCGTTTATTCCTCTTGGGGTTATGATTGGTTGGATTATGATTGGTTGGATTGCCATAGGGACTTGTGATTTGCTATTTCTAGCGTGCTCTATTATCACCAAGCTTGGTTAATAAAGCTTTAGATGTTAGTTATTTAAAAGAGTGTAAGAGTTCTATTTTTAGGTTATAGGATATTAAGATACTTTACGCGCAGTTAATTCTCGCAACCTGGTTCTTTACCGTGAGCTGAAAACACCAGACGCAACGACATATCTTAAGAAGTTTATTCCAGCGGGGCAGGAATAGGGGAAGGGGAAAGGGGAAGAGCAAGGAAGAGAGAGAGAGAGAATCGAGGGGGGCAGGAACAAGGGAAGGGGAGGGAAGGGAGGTAAGAAGGAGAGAGAGGAAGAGCAGGGGAGAGGAACCAAGGAGAGAGCAAGAGCAAGAGAGAGAGCAAGAGAGAGAGAACCGAGTGGGGCAGGAACAGGGGAAGGGGAGGGAAGGGAAGGGAGGAAGAGCAGGGGAGAGGAACCAAGGAGAGGAAGAGAGAGAGAGCAAAAAGGAGCGAACCGCACCTGGGGGCCTTTTTTGTCTGCCAGGTGTGGGGGGGCGGGGATTGGGAGGGATTGAGGTCAAGGCCCCAGGGGATTGGTGCCTGCAGGTGAATGCCTGGGGATGATTGGCGAGTGGGCGGGTTTGGGGAAGGGGCTGGGAGATTAGGGGTGGGATTCTCAGGTGGAATGCCAGGTTACATCTGATTGGTGGATGGCTGAACTGGCGCGAATCCAGTGAGCAGTGAGGAAGAAGAAATGGCGCAGGGTCCAGGGTGGGATATTGGAATAAGTCCTTACATTAGACATGTCTGGTTTGATCCCGCTTGCACCCTGTAAAAAGAGTGGGGGCAGGGAAGCATGCCTGTATTGGTTTCAGCTGGATGCTGGGGTGCTTAACCCTCCCCCCCAGATGTGTATGCTCAGTTTGGGTTGCCAGTTCGTATCTTCAAGGGGGTTGGTTTAGAGCCTCCCCCAGGGGGCCGTTATTGTGGCTCTTGGCTGGGTTTAAGCCATCTTCTGCAACACCCAGCAGCGGTCCCAGCTGTTCCACTTCCAGGTCCAACTCCCCGCTGATGGGCCTGGAAAAGCAGCAGAAGGTGACCCCAGGGAAGATCTCCCATCCACTGGTTCACTCCTTGAGTGGCCACCACAGCCAGAGCTGTGGGCCCCTGCCACCCAAGTGGGAGACCAGGATGAAATTCCAGGCTGCCACGCCCTTCGGTCATTGAGGTCCTGGTGGGGTGGTCATTCTGTCTTTCAAATTAATTTGTAACGAAATAAAAGGTCCCCCCTCCCCCACTCCCCCCCCCCAGTCTTCTTGTTAAGGGAATCGCCCCTCCCTCCCCTTCAAGGTCTTATCTCCATACATAGTGGCCACCGCTGCCTAGAAGTTGGGGGCAGGGGTGAAACAGCCCGTTACAGACTGTTCTCCTTGTGGGGACAGCAGGGAGTAGATGGACGACTCTGAGAGACACTCCCTATCGGGACAAGGGGCAGAGTGGCCTCGCCCTCATCATTTGCAAGGGGCAGGGTGTGCCCGAGTGGCTGGCCCAGGTTGACCCAAGACCAGGTGGCCACCGCCAGGGGAGCTGTTTTGCAAACAACCCTGGAGTGTGTTTTCCTACAAGTGGCTGCCGCCTGTTGTGAAATGCTGCCCCTCCAGTCCCTGGAAGGCAGACTGCAGTTCTAGGAAATTGCATCTTTGGACTCTGCCGGAGTCCCTGCCCCCCCGTTCCCGGGGAAGAGGCCTGCTGCCCCAGGGTAGGCTCAGAGCTCTGCTCCCGCTCCAGGAGCTGGGCTCAGTTTACTAGACAAAGTTGGAATCCAAGCGACAGCGGCTGCCAGAAATGAGGGGAGGGTCAAGTGGAGAAGAACTCGAGCGAAAGGGGATGTCCCCCTCAAGGAACACGCTGTCCCCGACAGGCTCCTCACGTGGATGGCCGGCGGCCCGGTCAGCCTTGAGCAGCCAGCAGGCAGTGCTTTCACTTTGGAGTTGAGATGGGCCAGGGGTGTGTGCAGACAGCCAGGGGAGCCTCAGTTTGCCTGTCTGCAGGTGGGATATGATCAAAGCATCCTCCTTGCCATGGGTTACCAGGGGACTTCAGAACCTGGCATGGATGACGGGTGGCAAAGGTGGCTTTGTGTCCACCTTCCTGGCCTAAGGAGTCTGAGTGTGTGTTGGTACCACAGCAGGGCACTTTCAGAAAGTCCATAGCCAGTGCAATCGCAAGAGTGCTGTGGTGCAGAAGTACTTAAAATCCATGAGTGGGGAGGGGTCTTCCGGGGTTGGTAACAAATGTTGTAAAGACTGTAAGGTTTCAATTTTTTTTTTTTCCACCCAAGGAAGTTTATCTTTGAATTCTGTTTGTCTGGACATCACGTGTATAGAAGGCACCGATAAATGCTTTTTGGCTTCAATGGAGCACCTGCTCCTGGCCTGGGGTTGTTGTGACTGTCTTTTTGGTAGCAGTTCAGTGTAATTATTCGTCCCCTGTTGCAGTTAACATTCCCAGCGCCCAGGTCATGATCCAGTCCTCCCAGCGGGGGAATGGCTCCGATGGGGAGGAGCTGAAGGCCTGGGCTTGTACTGAGCCCCGGCATGGGGCCCCCAGCCTTTGCCTGAAACACCTGCCAGCAGGCAAGTCCTAAAAATAGTGGGGCCCTTCAGCAGGCCACTTTAAAAATAGTTGGAAGGGGCTGGGCGCCACATCCATGTTTCCTGGGTGAAGAAACCAGGCCCTTGGGGAACGCCTGTCTTGCTTTGTAGCTCCCATTAAAGTGCCTTCTTGGTGGTTCCAGGGGGCCTGTAGCTAGCCCCACTTTCAGGGAACCCCAACAGTTTTCTCCCTGTTGTCAGCATCAGGCAGCCTCACCACAAATGCAGAGTGCTTCTTTTTATTTTAGTTTTCGGGATTTATTTATATATTATCGCTTCTCACTCTTTTCGCTAAGATCAGGTGTAGGATGCATGTGTTTATCTGAAAGGCAGAGTTAGCAGTGAGAGGTTCCCTCCGCTAGTTAACTTCCCAAATGAATGCAGTGGCCAGAGCTGGGCCAGGGCCTAGCCTGGTGCTTGGGGCTCCATCCCTGTCCCCCACGTGGGTGGCAGGGACCCATATGGGATGCAGCAGCTGGGGTAGCTGGACAGACCGGCCTGGCTCTGGTCCTGGGTGTTTTGTCAGTGAGGTGAGGGTGTCGAGGAGACGTGAGCTGACTGCGTTTCTTGGCCATGGCTCCCAGGTGGTGGTGAGGACTGGGGTGCCACTGGTCCCCACATATGCTTGCTATGTCTGTTAACAGCCGCATCCACACTTTCTGCAATGCCTCTAATTCCTGGGTCCACCTTCTTGGACATGCGTCTGAGGTGGGCTCTGGAGGGAGCAGCCTTCTGCTCCAGGGTTCCTATGGCAACCCTGGAGTGACGCTGCCTCGCTTACAGGGCCACACACACAGAACTTCCATTGACAGCAACAACATTTTCAGCCAAGGTTCCCGGCTCCCATTTCTTCCTTTCAGAAAGTCTTCTAACGTGTTTACTTGCAAGATAGAGTGACAGAGAGGGAAAGAGGAATATCTTTGAGTTGCTGTTTCATGTTCCAAATGACCGACAGTGACCCCGGGCTGGTTCAAGCCAAAGCCAGGAGCCAGGAACTTCACCCAGGTCTCCCACATGGGTGACAAGGGGTCTGAGCACATGGGGGCCTTCCCCAGGCGCATCAGCAGGGAGCTGGATCGGAATTACCTTGGCACACAGCAGCAACGATTTAACCCACCGGGCCTGGCACAGTAGCCTAGTCGCCGAGGTCCTTGCCTCGCATACATCAAGATCCCATATAGGCACCAGTTCTAATCGCTGAAGCCCCAC
Organism: Ochotona curzoniae; assembly: GCF_017591425.1. NCBI lineage: Eukaryota > Metazoa > Chordata > Mammalia > Lagomorpha > Ochotonidae > Ochotona > Ochotona curzoniae. The sequence goes on from NW_024465279.1 coordinate 1,084,288, forward strand.
TTCCCGTCCAGTTCCCTGTTTGTGGCCTGGGAAGGCAGTCAAGGACGGCACAAAGCCTTGGGACCCTGCACCCGCGTGGGAGATGCGGAAGAGGCTCCTGGTTTCTGATTGGCTCAGCTCCGGCTACTGCAGCCACTTAGGGAGTGAATCAGCAGGAAGAAGATCTTCCTCTCTGTCCTCCTCTCTGTATTTCTACATTTCCAATAGAAACAAATAATAATAAAAATCTTTTTTTTTAAAAAAAAGATACAGTACCAGTTTGTGTATGTGTGTTTAAGATTTATTTATTGCTAAGGCAGATATACAGAGAGGAGAAGAGATAGAGAGGAAGATCTTCCGTCCACTGAGCCTCTTCCAGGTCTCCCGTGTGAGTGCAGGGTCCCAAGCCCCTTGGAGCACGCTCCACTGCTTTCCCAGGCCACAAGAAGGGAGCTGGATGAGAAGTGGAGCCGACAGAACTTGAACCAGCAGTTCCTATGGGATCCCAGTTCCACAGCTTAGCCTGAATGCAGCACGGGCCTCCAAGGGAGGAACTTCCAACTCAGGTGTCAAAATGGAGGGGTCTCAGGGAACAAATTGAAAGAAGGCAGTCATTAAGCAGGCAGGTGCTGGGGCCAGCACTGTGGCACGCCACGGGGCGTCTGTGATGCCACCACACCCCATCCATACGCCTGTGGGACTCTTGTGGCAGTCTCACCATTGTTCCCCGGCAGTATCTCTGGTCTTCCCCAGCACACTCTGTTCTTTTGGAGATGAAATCTCCTGCTCCAAGCCCCATCCCGCCCCCCAAAGTGCTAGATTGGTGGGGTGGGAGTAGGTGGTGGGCCTGGGCGAGGGGGAGGTCCTCGGGCCCTTGTGGGAGGGGCTTGTGTTCTGGACGTGGTTGCCTCATAAAAGCCCAAGTGGGGCCCTGCCTCCCCCCTCCACCACTCCCCGTCTTTCTCTGCATCCTGGCTTGCCACGCCACCTCCCTCTGCACAGACTCAGCCACTGCCATCATCTGGCCAGTCCCATGGGGCATGTCTGAGCTTGTACCATGCAGCTGCAACTTGATGTGCCCAGATGAACCTGCCTCCTGCCTCGGTGGCTTATCCTTGTGACTTGGGCAAGGAGTGGACTAACAAACACGGTCCCTCCCCTGGGGTACACAGGGAGGCCACTGTTGAACAGGAAGCAGTGGATCTCAGCTTGAAATGGGTACCACAGGCTCCATAAGGAACGCTGGCACCACAAGCAGAAGTTTAGCCTATATGCCCCAGCACTGGCTCCATCTTGGAGGTCATGGGGGTTAGACAAGATGAAATGTGAGTAACTTTCTCCTTAGGATGAGCATCCTTTATCTCAACGGCAAGGTCAACAGCAGCACCTTGCTGCTTGTGACATGTGGCTTCTCCAACTTCCCTCTGCCCCACCAGGCACCAGGATCATCTATGACCGGAAATTCCTGATGGAGTGTCGGAATTCCCCAGTGGCCCAGACGCCGCCAAAGGACCTGCCCACCATTCCAGGGGTCACTAGCCCTACCAGTGATGAGCCCCCCACAGAAGCTAGCCAGAGCCATGTGCGCAACAGCCCAGAGGACAAACGGACAGCCGGTGAGTTGCCAGGCTGACCCAGGCGGCAGCCCCCCTCGGGTGGGATGCTAAGAGCTCTCAACTACAGCCAGCTCTGTCCCATACAAGGGACCCAGGAACCCAGGATGGGTTGTCCCCTGAGGTATTGCCATCCATGATGGGGCAGAAGATGGCTCACCCAAGCCTTACCCTCTGAGAGGCAAACCCCTGAGCAGGTATGATCCCTCTAAGAAGATGGGTGGAGACAGCTTGGCCCGCCCATGGCCATGCCCTTGGCTCAGGCCCTGCTGATGTCCCCACCTCCTGAGTGGTCCCAGGTAGCATTTGCGTCTACATTCTTCCCTGGCGTGCTGTGTAGCTGGCCAGGGCATCCGAGCTCTGGGCTGCACTTCTAGGCATCATGAAGTCGGGGCTGGCCCCCACTGACCCGTCCCCCTGACCACCCCGTGGCAGGAAGCAGCTGCTGCCTCCCGGCTAGCCTGGCTTTGCTGACACCACCATAGTTAGTTCACCACCCTGGAGTGACTCACAGTTGTTCAAAGATGAGCAGCTGGTCACCGCGCTTTGAGTGACGCTTGCTTGCCGGGAGGAGGGTGTGGAAGGGAGGGTGGATTCCCACCAATGCCCGAGGCACCAGCACCTCCACCCGCCTTCTGCTTCAAACCAAAGCCTGGATGCTGAGGCTGGAGGAACGCCCACCCCTTCCGTCCCCAACAACAGCTGGTCATTTTCCCCAGCTTGCACTCGGCTTCCCCTCTAGTCTCTAGAGCGCCCCATGCGACACACCTCTGGATATAGCAAACAGCCTAGTAGTGAATGTTGTTACAGTGTCGGGTGAGATGGAGTGAGGGTCTTAGTTTCCATGCTGCTTAGCTGGCTGTGAGCTGTGAGCTTGTGTCCTCGGACCCTATGTGGGGAAGGAAAGTCAGCCACCTCCCTATCGGGGACCGGAGCAGACGCGTTACTGCATCAGAAACTTGGGCCCTGCCCGGTGTGCTGTGAATGAAGCTATTGCAACTGAAACGGGAAACCCTTCGAATCTTTTGCAGCCTGAGTGACCCGCACGTAGCTATGGAGAGGCGAGGGCTGACTCATTCACGCAGCCGCTTTCCCATGGGGGCGGGGCATAGAGGGGCTGGATGTTTGCCTAGTAGGTTATAATACCGTTTTTTCCAAACCTGAAAGGCGTGTTTTCCCAGGAATGAGGGAGTCCACTGTCCCGGCCGCTGAGATGTTCTGCAGCCCCATCCATGCCTGTGGCTTACCTGGTCTCCTGTCCTTTCTCTCTCCAGGTGAAGAGTCGCAGTTTGAGATGGACATTTAAACAGCCAGCTGTCCCAGCGAGAGAGGCCCTCCGGGCCAAACATCACACCAGCCAGGCATTGACGGATCTCGGCAGGTGCCGGTCAGGGTGGGGGCTGGCAGCATTCCGGCCCTCTGCTGCCCTGCTCAGGGTGTCTGCCTCCCTCCCTCGTTGTCAGCACCAGCACATACCTCCAATTGTGCCTCTGTGGGTGCGGGAGCCGCAGCCTGGACCCGGACGGTGGACCGCAAGAGAGAGGGCCCTTTCTGAAAGGACCCTCTGGCTCTTCTGGCCCTCTGGGGGCACACCCATCCCTGCCTCAGGTTGGGGGTGCCTCGAGGAAGCGCACCTCCCCACCCTCCCCACGAGAAGCAATAAAAGCTGCCTTCACCCTCGAGGCCCGTCTGAGGTCTTTCACACCCACACTTTGGGAGTGAACCCTGCCTGGTCCATGCCGTCACGTGGGTCTCTGTTCCACGAGGCTCTGTGGGTGAGGGGAGCAAGCATCCAACCGAGCCTCTGCGACTCCGGGATAGTCCCTCTCCCGAGCTTGATTTTCCGTTTGCATGGCCGCCTATCTTTGTGACATAATGCCATCCCCTGGCCTGTGACCTGGTCACGCGAGCCTCGGCTAAGTGCGCAGGCTCGCACTCAGGTCCAGCACGCCGCTAGCTCGTCCTTGGGTGGTCCATCTGTGCGAGCTGTCATGGGAGACACAAGCAAGAGAGACAAAGTCTGGCGGGCTTTATGGAAGCCTAGGATCGGCCCGTAAGAACGTAGGCAGTACATGTGAGCTGGTGTGGGGGTGCTGGCCTCCGCACATGGGAGGGAACTTCCTACAGGTGTTACTGCATCTCAGCCCTGCAAGTGAGTGGACAGGGAGCAGGCAGATCAATGTTAGAGCGGTCAGGATATTAAGGGCTGGGTTTCTGTTTCATATTAATTTTTCTTGGAATGTCAGATATACAGAGAGGAAGAAAGGCAGAGGAAGATCTTCCATCCAATGCTTCACTCCCTAAGAGGCCACAACAGCCAGAGCTGTGCCGATCTGAAGCCAGGAGCCTGGAGCTTCTGCGTCTCCCACACGGGTGCAGGGTCCCAAAGCTTTAAGCCGTCCTCAACTGCTTTTCTAGCCCACAAGCAGGGAGCTAAATGGGAAGCGGAACTGCTGGGATTAGAACCGGCGCCCATATGGGATCCCAGCGCATTCAAGGCGAGGACTTTAGCTGCTAGACCACCGTACCGGGTCCAAGATGCAGGATTTTTAAACCCAGTGCCTGCAGGGGCCAGCACCATGACACAGGCTCAGCCTTTGCCTGTGACATCCCCTGTGGGAACTGGTCTGAGTCCTGACTGCCACGCTTCTGATCCAGCTCCCTGCTAAGGCCTCAGAAAAGCAGCAGAGGATGGCTCGGGTCCTTAGACCACTGCACCATCTGGGAGACCCTGAAGAAGCTTCCAGCTCTTGGTTTCAGAGAGGCCCCACTCCGGCTGTTGTGGCCATTTGGGGAATGAACCAGCAGAGAGGATAGAAGATCTCTCTCTAACTCACCTTTTAAAATAGATCTTTAAAAAAAGTCTCTTGTTGCAGCCATTTGGGGAGTGAATTGGAACATAGAAGCTGTGCTGCCCTGAGCCCTCAGGCGAGGCAAGGGTGATCATTCTAGGAAACCAGTCCAGTTTGACCTGCCCCTACAACTTGGCCAAAACCAGTGTGTGCAAGGGATGGAGCTGCTAGGGTGTTGATTCATGGATCATGCGTGGTTGAGCTTGAGGGAATATGACGGGACTGAGGCTGGGCTAGCCTGGGGAGGCAAGGTGGAGATAGTCCTGTGTGGTGGGGCTCTCCACTCTAGATGACCCCGAAGAGAGAGGTGCCAGCTTGGGAGTCGCGGCCCAAGGGAAACCTGGGTCCTTGGCAAAGTACCCCTGCCAGAGCGTGTGGGTTGACTATGGGGACTGAACTGCCAGGCAGCCGGACTGAGGTCACGACTGGGGCCTCTTTCCCTCGGTCCCCTTGGGTACCATGTTCCCCCATAGGGAAGGTGCAGGGACATGTGGCCAGCCAGGGAGGCGGGATTCACTGGTGGGCTTTGCCAGTGGTTTGCTTTTTGCTTTTTTTTTTTCCTGCTGAATCCAGCCTCGTAGCACAAAGCACTGACTAAGCATCTTTACTCCCATCCGGCATGCTGCCAGAGGTTGAGGCAGTGCCAGAGAACTTTCCAGACAAGAGGCCAAGACAAACCAGCGGCCCAAGGAGGCACGATGAGGTGCAAATAAATGCATTGGAAAGCATGGTGGTGGCAGGGACAGAGGACAGAGACTCGACTCAGGAAGGGTATGTTTGCAGGCTGGAGAGGACACTGACAGAGAGGTGACATCTGGAAGCAAGCCAATGTAAGCGTGATGGCGTAAGTTGCTTTTTTTCTTGAAGCATTTGTTTGAGAAGTACAATGACAGCGGTGTAGACGGAAGCTTCCCGCTGCTGAGTCACTCCCCAAATGGCTATGAAGTCTCATCCAGGCAGGGACAGGGCCAAACGGCAACGCACTCTCTCCCAGCTCCCACATGGTTGTCAGGGATCCAAGTACTGGGCCATCGTGTACTGCCTCTCCCAGGCACCTAGCAGGAAGCTGGATCAGGCAAAGCAGACCAGCTGGGACTCCGATATGGAACGTCAGTGTTGCAAGCAGCAGCTTAACGGCACTGCACCACAATGCTAGCCCCACAGGGTAACAAGCACAGATGCCTGGAGGGCTGGAACCCAGAAAGAATTAATGACCGGCTTATCATCTCCTTGGCTGGAGGTCCCTTCCCTTTCGTTTGACCTGGGCTCCCTCAAACTTGAGAAGTTAGTTTTAGGCACATCCTCCCCAAGACTGTACCTGGTGAGTGGCAGAAGACGGCATTCCAATTCTGTGTGACCCCCAGGGGTCACCAGGGGTGTGTGGGGTTTGGTGGGGCAGAGAGACTGGCCTGGGGTTGGTCAGACCCTGAGCTCTGGGCAGTTGGGCCCACGGCTGAACAAATCAACATAGGGCCATGCGTTCGAGGAGTTGACCCTCCCCCTTTGGAGGTCGATGCACTGCAGAAGTGGCCTGTGACAAGGGTAGAGGCCAGTCCTGTCCCTCTTCTAAGCGGAGGACACATGCCCCTTGCTGGGAGACTTGCGCTGCAAGAGCTGGCAACAGCTTGGGGACAGGCAGCTCGGACACCAAGTTTCTGGGAGGAAGTGGAACAAAACCTCCCTTTTCTCATGGGCAGGAGGCTGGGCATCAGGTAAGGAACCAGCTTGCTGCAAGAGAAACACTTCAAGGTTAGGTTTGCTGGAGTCTCACCCCTCCTGGAGGGAGCGTGAGGAAGAGGAGGCCCCGGGGGACCGCATCCCCAGGATGCAGCTCGGCGGGCACAGCACAGGGAGTCGTTTCTTGGAGGGGAAGGCCTTTGCTGGTTGCCTCTGCTGCATGGACTGATTCTGCAGAGGAAGGAACTACGAGGTGTTTTGATCCCACTCGCGAGGCTCGGTGTAGTGCTGCCCCCTGCCGGAAGGGATGGTCAAGGCAAAGGAGGTAGTCCTGTTAGAAACCAATGTGCTGGAGACGCTCCCAGGCTGGAGGTTACGCCAGCAAACCCTCACTTCTCGAGATGAACGCTCCAGAAGTCCTCTCCTGGACAGGAAGGACTAGAACTGTGCTCAGTGAACGCTCTGTCCTCCCAGGATCTGGCTTGGCGTCTTCCTTTCCACCAAACACACACCCAACATGTGGCTGTGCTGTCCTGAGACCTTCAACTTGCCTCTTCAATCGGCAGTCGCCAGCCAGCTCTGTCCACCAAAGAACTCCCACCGGCAACAAAGTTCAAGCCTTGCTGGGCTCTTTTTCAAAACATTTAACTAAATTTTGTTTGATGGGAAGAATTACGATAAAGAGGGAATGAGAGACAGAGCTTTCATCCATTGGTTCACTCCCTGAATGGCCACAAAGTCTGAAACTGGGCTGATCCGAAGTCAGCAGCTTCTTCCAGGTCTCTTATGTGGATGCAGGGGCCCAAGAATTTGGGTCATCCTCTGCTGGTTTCCACAGCCATTAACAGGGAGCTGGATGGCAAGTGGAGTAGCCAGGGCTTGAACCCGCACCCACACCGGTGCCCCAGACCTCTGCCAAATCACAGCACCAACCCTGTGGATTCTTTCTAACTTGCGCTTCCACCATTCAATTGCACTGAAACTTTATAATTCTTTCAAGTAAAATAAATCTGGGACCCGGTACAGCAGCCTAGTCTTTATCTTGCATGCACTGGGATCCCATATGGGTGCCAGTTTGTGTCCCGGCTGCTCCACGTCCCTTCCAGCTCCTGCTTACAGCCTGGGAAAGCAGTTGAGGACGGCCCAAAACCCTGGAACCTTGCACCCATGTGGGAGACCTGGAGGGGGCTCCTGGTTCCTGGCTTCAGATTGGCTCAGCTCTAACCATTGCGGCCAGTTGGGGAGTGAACCAGTACATGGAAGATCTTTGTCTCTCCTTCTCTCTGTAAATCTGACTTTCCAGTAAAAATAAAGGATATGGGGATGTGTGGGAGGGAGGGAGGACTGTGGGGGAGTATGTTGTAGGTGAGGAATGACTTCTATGAGTCTAGGGGACTTCCGCAGGTAAGCAAGGGGGCTGAGACTGAGCAGTTTGGAAGGGGCAAGCTGGAGGTCCTTTCTGGACCAGACTTATGCACTCACCCACATGGGAGGCCTGAGCTGGGCTGTTTGCATTGCTACTGCTGACCTTCACCCACCGGAGCGCACTAAAGCTAGAGCTGAAGGCCTACTTGGTGGTACCCACCAGTGAGTGTTACAACAGGGCACAGGTAATGTTAGCCCAGGCCATGACACTAACCAGCACACAAGAGAACCAAGACTGCTGGAAGATTCTGTGGGAGCTATGAGGGCTCACCCCTGTAGAGCTGACATACCAGCTGGTTTGCTCAAGAGCTGGGGGCAGTGACAAACTAAGCTACACATGACCATGGAACCCCAAGACACTCAGGGGTAATGGTGTGGGCCTGGCCAGGGAGTTAAAGGAGTGCCTAGGATGGGTTGTGGTTCCCTCTGATGAGTGTGAGAACCAGAATAGGGGTAGAGATTTGGACTGTACGTGACTGCATTGTACCTCAGTGTGGGTGTGTACTGTGTATGAGGTATGCCAGGTGGGCTAGACTTCAGCAATCACTGCTACTTGTGAGAGCCAGGGTGGGTGTAGGATATGCTGGGTTAGGACTGAACACCCACTAAACCACATGAGAGTTAGATCTGGGGTGGAATAGGCAGGGCTGGGCAATGGCACCCAAGAGTAATAACCAGGTTAGGGGTGGGACGGTTGGGCAAGGCCACTGTTCCTTCCAGGACAGGGCCTGGGTCAAGTCAAGCTGAGCATGTGTGTGAGATCTGCCACTGGGAGGTAATCTGATAAAGGAGCTTGGGGAACTCCTTTTCAGGACGCAGTCCCTGCAGGAACCAGCCAAGACCAGGCCAGGCTATAGTACCTGCTGGCAAACATCAGGTCTGGGGATGGGCCAGGTTGAGCCAGTTTATAACACCCACTGGCATATCTGAGAACGAAGACAGGGTACAGGACAGGGTTGGGCTGCAACACCAGCCAGTTCACATTAGGGCCGAGACAGGACAGCCAGGCTGGCCTAGGTTGTGGCACCCACCAACATGAGCTGCAAATTGGGGCAGGCCAGGCAGGGCCAGGCCACAACACCTGCCAGCAAATACCAAGGTGAGGAGAGCTATTCCAGATTGAGCCGCAGTACCCACCAGTACAAACAACACTCAGGGAGGAGATGAGCCTAGTAGGGGCTGCAGGGGCTCCACTGCTGGGCCACTGGTCCCACTGATGAGTGTGAAAACTGTATGATGGGTGGGCCTGGCATGGTGACCTAGTGGTTAAAGTCCTTGTCTTGAACATGCTGGGAGCCCATTTAGGCACTGGTTCTAATCCCGGCAGCCCCACTTCTCATCCAGCACCCTGCTTGTGGCCTGGGAAAGCAGTGGAGGACTATCCAAAGTTTGGGACCCTGTGTGGAAGAACTGGAGGAAGCTCCTGGCTTCTAGCTTCAGATCGGTGCAGCTCCGGCTGCTGTGGCCACTTGGGGAGTGAAGCATTGGAAGAAGATCTTCCTCTCTGTCTCTCCTCCTCTCTGTATATCTGACTTCCCAATATAAATAAATAAATCTTAAAAAAAAAAAAAAAAAAAACTGGGATGGGAACAGAACAGGCTGGACAGGGCCACAACACCCTTTGGCCTGCATGTGAACTGGGCTGGGGTAGAGCCAGGCTAGGCTAACTGATTATCCACTGGTGTATGCATGACCCAAAGTAAGTGCAGGCTGGTTGAGCTTTGCCCTGCAGCATCAGCTGGCAAGTGCTGGGAATAGACTGTAGAACCACCTGGAAAGTGCAATGTAAGATCTGGGAGTGGGCCTCATAGGAAACTGTGAGCACCATTCTGATGGGCTGCAGCTCCCACTGGTGGGCATGAGAACCAAGTGGACCTGGCTAGACAGGCGGTGGCACCTGCCAGTATAAGTGTGGGCTGGATAGGGGATCAGTTAGCTTGAGCTGGGTTATAGCCCTTCGTGGTGTGTACAAAAGCTGAATTTGATCTGGAACAGACTGGACCAGTCTGCTGCACATACTGGCATACACAGGTACCAGGGCTGGGAGAGGGCCTGGTGGGGGTTATTGGGGCCCATTCAGACTGGGCAGCAGTTTCCACTGTGTGATAGGCAGGGATGGGCTGGGTCACAGCATTCTTTGGTTTGCATAAAAGATGGGGCTGGAGACAAAACTGACTCAAATGCAACCATCAGTGTGTACACAGGCTGATGTGGGTGACAGACAGAGCCAGAACCTGTGCTGGCACACTCATATCAGGTCTGGGGTTAGCTCAACCAAGGTTTATTTTCGGAACCCCCAACTGAACCTCTGGACTCAGAATCTGTGGTCTGACTGTGGAGTTCATTTGTCAGAACTGGGCCTCCTCAGTTGTTAGGATGAAGCAGTGGACGGCGTGCCCAAATACACATGGAGGCTATGGGACCTGCAGAGGACACCTAGTACCATAGCAGAGGATGGAGGACAGAACAAATTAGACAACTTGGGCCCGGCAGCGTGGCCTAGCGGCTTAAGTCCTCTCCTTGAACACTGGGATCCCATATGGGTGTCGGTTCTAATCCTGGCAGCTCCACTTCCCATCCAGCTCCCTGCTTATGGCCTGGGAAAACAATTGAGGATGGCCCAAGGCTTTGGGACCCTGCACCCATGTGTGGAAGAAGTTCCTGGCTCCTGGCTTCGGATAGGCATAGCATCGGCCGTTGCTCTCACTTGGGGAGTGAATCATCCGATGGAAGATCTTCCTCTCTGTCTCTCCTGCTCTCTGTATATCTGACTTTCCAATAAAAATAAAATAAATCTTTTTTTTAAAAAAAATTAGACAACTGTCCCAGCCAAGCATCTCGAATAATGAATGGAGACTCTTTTGGACTACGTCAGCCAATGGAACTCAGTATTTCCTCAACTTTGGAACAATGAAAGTAGCACCATTTCAGAACTAAGGAAATCACTTAAGAAGAACCCTTGGAGCATGCACCACATGGGGAACCCTGGGGATGACATCCAGTGGCCCGTCCCCATCCCTGGGGACTGATACATTCAGGCTGCTGGATACAGCTTCTCCCCCCAATCCAGGAAGAAATAGAAAATTGGAAATAATGATCTCATCCACTTTTCCCTAACTCTTAGCCTTCCCACCCTCATGGTGGTCCACATGGGCATGCATTCTTCTCAACTACGTAAGTATTATCAAAAATAAAAATGTTAAAGGAGATACAGAGAGGAAGATCTGCCATCCACTGGTTCACTCCCCCAAATAACTGAAAACAGCTAGAGCTGAGCCAGTCTGAAGCCAAGAGTTAGGAGCCTCCTCTGGGTCTCCCGCATGGGTGCAGGGTCCCAAGGCTTTGGGCATTTCTCTGCTCCCAGGCCACAGGCAGGGAGCTGGATTGGAGGTGGAGCAGCTGGGACACAAACCAGCACAGGTAGAGAAGGTCAGTTGAGCTATTATTGTGCTGTGTTCTCCAGGGTGTTTACAATGCACCTCTTATTCTTCTCAAGTAGACACTGGCTCCCCCCAAATTGCTCCCTACATTAACTGCATCCGAAATAATAAGGTCCTACAGGGTAAGACAAGAGCTACAACACTGGGCCCAGTGGCATGGCCTAACGGCTTAAGTCCTCGCCTTGCACACACTGGGATCCCATATGGCCACCGGTTCTAATCCCGGCAGCCCTGCTTCCCATCCAGCTCCCTGCTTGTGGTCTGGGAAAGTAGTTAAGGACGGCCCAAAGCCTTGGGACCCTGCACCCACGTGGGAGACCTGGAAGAAGTTCCTGGTTCCTGGCTTCAGATCAGCGCAGCACCGACCGCTGTGGTCACTTCGGGAGTGAATCATCGGATGGAAGATCCTCCTCTCTGTATATCAGACTTATGTAATAAAAATAAATAAATCTTTTTTTAAAAAAGGAGCTACAACACTGTTCTGCATTTGCAGCTGTTCAGGGCAGAGAAGACAGCTCTGAGAAAAACAGATTAAATGAACTAAGGAGTGGGAGCTGAATTTTGCTTTTGAACATTTTATTTAAAAGGATTTATTTATATATTTTTAAAGATTTATTTCTTTCTATTGGAAAGTCAGATATACAGAGAGGAGGAGAGACAGAGAAAAAATCTTCTGTCCGATGATTCACTCCCCAAGTGGCCACAGTGGCTGGAGCTGTGCTGATTCGAAGCCAGGAGCCTGGAGTCTGGAGCCAGGAGCCTCCACGAAGCCAGGAGCCAGGCACCTCTTCTGGGTCTCCCACGTGGGTGCAGGGTCCCAAAGCTTTGGGCTGTCCTCAACTGCTTTCCCAGGCTATAAGCAGGGAGCTGGATGGGAAGTGGAGCTGCCGGGATTAGAACTGGCGCCCATATGGGATCCCAGCACATTCAAGGTGAGGAGTTTAGCCGCTATGCCCGCTGCCGGGCCCAGATTCATTTATTTTTGTTGCAAAGTCAGATATACAGAGGAGGAGACACAGAGAAGATCTTCTGTGCGATGATTCACTCCCCAAGTGGCCACAATGGCTGGAGCGGTGCTGATTCGAAGCCAGGAGCCTGGAGTCTGGAGCCAGGAGCCTCTTTTGGGTCCTAAGGCTTTGGGCCATCCTGGACTGCTTCTCCAGGCCACAAGCAGGGAGCTGGATGGGAACTAGAGCAGCCAGGACAGAAACCAGTGAGTGCAAGGCGAGGACTTTAGCTGACTACTGTGAGGGGCCCTAAAAAGATTTATTTTATTGGGGCCTAATGCTGTGACACATCTCAACCTGCCAGCATCAAGTTCCATCTGCTCCACCTCCACCCAGCTCCCCACTGAGGTGCCTGGGAAGACAGGATGACAGTTCCAGTGCTTGGCCCATGTACCCATGTGTAGACCCAGATGGAGTTCCCAATTCCTCACTTCACTGCATCTATTTGGGGAGTGAATCAGTAGGTGGAAGCTCTCTCTCTCTCTCACTATCTCTGTAACTCTACCAATAAATCAACTTTTTTTTTTTTAGATTTTTTTTTATTATTATTTTTATTGGAAAGGTGGATATACAGAGAGGAGAGACAGAGAGGAAGATCTTCCGTCCCATGATTCACTCCCCAAGTGAGCGCAACGGCCGATGCTGTGCCGATCCAAAGCCAGGAGCCTCCCCTGGGTCTCCCACGCGGGTGCAGGGTCCCAAAGCTTTGGGCCGTCCTCGACTGCTTTCCTGGGCCACAGGCAGGGAGCTGGAAGGGAAGCAGGGCCGCCAGGATAGAACTGGCGCCCATATGGGATCCCGGGCATGCAAGGCGAGGACCCCAACCTCTTGCGCCACCGCGCCGGGCCCATGAAGCAATGCTTCTACAGGGAAAGGTGGGAACTGCGATGCAAGTCCTAGGCCAGAAGAAGCATGGGGCTCAAGCTTAGTGGTCTAGCAACTAGAAGTCCTCACCTTGGGTCTGGCACAATAGTTAAAGTCCTTGCCTTGCACTACTGGGATCCCATATGGACGCTAGTTCTAATCCCGGCAGCCCTGCTTCCCATCCAGCTCCCTGCTTGTGGCCTGGGAAAGCAGCTGAGGACGGCCCCAAAAACTTGGGACCCTGTACCCACATGGGAGAAGCTCCTGGTTCCTGACTTTGGATCGGCTCAGCTCTAGCCGTTGTGGTCACTTGGGGAGTAAATCATCGGACAGAAGATCTTCCTCTCTGTATATCTGAGTTTCCAATAAAAATGAAATAAATCTTAAAAAAAAAAAAAGTCCTCACCTTGAACACCCCAGGATTCCATGAGTGCCAGTTTGTGTCCCAGCAGACCCCACTTCCCATCCAGATTCCTACTTGTGGTCTGGGAAAGGACAGCCCAAAGCCTTGGAATCCTGCACCCGTGTGGGAGACCCAAAGAAGTTCCTGGCTCAGGATCAGCTCAGCTCCAGCCTTTGTGGTCACTTTGGGAATGAATCATCGGACCAAAGATCTTCCTCTCTGTATATCTGACTTTGCAATAAAAATAAACAAATTAAGACATAGTTAGGAATTTTCGCCACACACACCAGAAGCAGTGAGTCACATCGTATCTCTTTATTGAAGCTGAGAAAGATGGCTGCAGGGAACAAAGAGAAAGATAGTGCAAGAGGGAGCATGCTCTTATAGCAAAGGGGCAGGTATTGACAGTACAGGGACACAAGGGATTGACCGTCAGGGCCATGGGGTGAGAAGGACTGGGGAGGGAACAGGAAGTTTCCTTTTTGGGAGACTTCCCTGCTAGGGACCAGAAACTGGCTTAGCAAACTTCTCAAGAATGTAGAACTTGCAGAAGCAAAAGCTAAGCAGGTCTCGGATGGCACTGGTTCTGTCCCTCTTCAGAGTCAGTTCTTGATCCGCTCCTCCCATTCCTCCCTTTTGTTTTATGTAAGGGAAAAGGGGCGCTGTCTCGTCTTCTGTAGCTTCTTCGGGCTGACTCTGGGCGCAGTACTCTCTTGGTGGTGGCCTTGCAGTAGTGGGGGAGGGATGAGAGGGTTGTAGAGGCTGATATCCTTTATAAAAGCTGATTGAAAGTTTAATTAGAATTTTTTGGCATTTGAGTATGAATCAGTTTTTGAAAGTCAAGGGAAGGGGCCAGAAAAAGTCCCAGGAAGAGTAGTGTTAAAGGAGAAGGGAAAGCCGGGACAACAAAGGGGTCTGAGTCCAGGAAAACCATGGATTGTTATTGGTTTGAGGCTATTAGAAATGAGCCTTGATGTCTGATAAGGTTCTGGTATTTTGTTCAATGACGCCCAACTCATTATTGTACAAGCAATGTTCCTCCTGGAGAAACATGCAGCTGAGGGAATGGGTTAGCTGTCGGGCAGCCAAAAGTTAAGTTTTTTGGACTCTTAAGCAATGCTGCTGTTGCCAGCCAGGGTGCAAAGGCAAGGAGCCCAACCCAAGACAGTGAAGGCTAGTTCTTTTGACAAGTGGGCGACAGGCCAAAGATGGTCCAAGTTAGTGTCCTAAAGTTCCCGGAGCAAAGGCAGATTTGTCAGTAACATATAGTGGCAAAGGCTTGGTCAGGTGGATGGAGTGCTGCAGGTTGTTGCAGTTTCCTAAATGGGAGGGCACAAATGGGAGTTAGGAGGGACTTGGGGAGAGGGCTGGGTGCGGCATTATATAGGGGGAAAACCAGAAGGGAATAATTGGGAATCCAGAAGTCGAGGAAACCCATCATTCCTAGAAATGAGACAATTTGTTCTTTGGTGGTGGGTGAGGGGAAGAGATGAAATTAAGTGTTTCCTACTTAGAGTGATTGACTTTTGGGAAGGAGTGAGGAGGAATCCCAGGTATGTTACTTGGGGTGCGGATAACTGAACTTTACAGGGTGAGCCTGCGGAGCCCCAGCAGGCTAGAGTTGAACAGAAAGGCACTATCGCTTCTGGTGCACTGGTGAAGGACTGCAAAAGTCATCCACCGACTGGATAAAGAAAAAGTGAGGGTCAACACATCCCAAGTGAGGAATTGGCCAGAAAAAGGGGGGCAAGTCTTGAAAAGGGTGGAGAAATGCGAGTCTGGATCCATCCACGTCAAGGGGTTCGGGGCGTAGAGGCCTTGTGAAAAAGGCATCTTTGAGGTCTAAGATGCTGGACAACAGGCTGTACGGGAACAGCTGAGTACATCAAAGGCCTTGAACGAATCCAAGTTGCACTGGGCTTTGTTACTGCCATAGTACATGCCCTTTGCTCCCCGCTAGAGGGCATACAAAGTCCCTTTTCAGGTCAGAAGGGAATAGGTTTGAGACCTTTAAAACTTTGCAGTGAAAGGGGTACCCGGCCTGGATAGGGAAGCGTGGGGAGTCTTTGAGCTGAATTTGAACTAGTAAGAGATGGAACGTGACAGAGGCATTTTGGGTATCCCAAACTGCAGGGTCTACCAGGGAAGGGGGCACTGGCTTACCTCAGGTGTTGGCATATTTTATAAATTGAGGATGAGACGGAGCGAAGGCGAGCCGGAGGCAAGTGAAACGGACGCTCCTAGCTTACCTAGGTCTCTCCCCAGAAGGGGAACTAGGCAGTGGGGCATGATTAAAAAAACATATGAGAAGGTTTACAAATTAAAAAACACATGGCTAGAGGGAATCTAGAGAGGTTTTTTGGGGGAGTTCCTTCCACTCAGACTATGGAGATGTGTCCCCAGAACTCCTGGTTGTCTAGTAGGAAGGACACGGGCCTGCCATCCTTCAACATGGTGACCTGAGGCTCCTCCGATGTGATGACAGTGGCCAGGGGCGCGGTCCCCGGGCCTCCTCAGTAGGTCAGAGCATGAGGGGTGTCAGTCGATGGCCTCAGGCCCCTGTGTGATCAAGGACAGTCAACTCCCCAGTGTCCCCTCTGATGACATTTGGGGCAGGGTCCGGGAGGTGGCCGGGGGTTAGGGCATTCTCTAGCCCAATGTCCTGCCTGGCCACATTTGAAGCAAGGACTGCGGGGAGAACTTGTGGACTTCCCCGTTGGAGTGGAGCCTCTTTGGCCCTCCGATTTCCTTGAGGCCGGGACGGCTTGGGTTAACAACTTTAAGAGTTGTTTTTGGGCTCTTGTATCCCTTCCATGATAGACCTGAAAAGCCACCTTTAGAATCTCAGTGTGCGGGGTCAGAAGGCCCTTCTCCAGCTTTCTGAGTTTATTTTGGATATCTGGCGCACTCTGGGAAAAGAAATGAGACATCAGGAGTTGCCTTCCCTCGGGCGTTTCTGGATCTATGTTGGTGTATCGAAGGAGGGCTTGTGTAAGGCGGTTAAGGAAGGCCAATGGGCTTTCCTCTTTTTCCTGAAAAACTCTAAGAGTTTGCCATAATTTATCACTTTGTGTGAGATTGCCGCCTTTTTTAAGCCCGCCAGAACACGTGTTACTGCGTTGCTGGATTCCCCCGAGAGGGCACTGGAGAAGGTGGAAAGGGACTTGCAGGAGCGCGGGTCCGGCTTGGAGTACAGGGTTACAAGGGATGGGGTAAAAGTGGACTGGGGAGGAACCAGCTTACGAAACTTCTAAAGAACACAAAACTTGCAGAAGCAAAATCTCAGCAGCAGGTGTCTGCCACGGCACCGGGTCTAAGGTGGCGTCACTCCCATCATTCTTCAGAGTTGATTCTCCAGCCGCTCCTCACACATTTCCAACAGGTAACGGGAATGGAAGCAGCCAAGCCAGTGATGTCCACTGTTGCAGGGTGCGAGCGAGATACACCAGACAAGTCTAGGGTGCATGAAGGAGTCTTTATTAACCAAGCTTGGTGCAGCAAATCACAAATCCATATAAACAGAACCCCAAGAGGAACAAACTGTCATTATCCTGAAGTCCTTCCCTTAAGCTAAAGACCTGTGTCCAGAAAAATAAGTTATCCTAAGACAAATACAGTGAACAACCTGGACACACGTACAAAGCTGCGGACATTCACCGTTCCCTGGCTTCTCTGCCCACATTCCACTACTGCTAGGCCTCACCTCTCCGGGAATTCTTGAAAATATGCAAATTAGAAATACAAAGCATCTTAGCATTGCTATCTACTGTCCCGCCCGAGCAGTGAACGGAGGGTGAGGAATACAGACACACAGGGGCCATGCTCAGGGGCTACCTGTCCTCGGGAAGCCAGAGATGAGTCAGATACTGGGGAGGCCAGGAGCTGGAGTGCAAGAGCAATGCCAGAAGGCCACCAAGAGAGTGAGCCCCTCCCTATCAAGGGCCTTTATAGGGGCTTGGAAAGGGAGTGGTTACGCAGCAATGCAATACCGCCCCCTCTCAGGTTCCAGGTGATGATAGGTGACCGTCACAGGTGGGCAGGAGGGAACACCTAGGTGGGGGTGGGGGTGTGGCTTCCGAGCTCACGACCCTGAACCCGCTGCCTACTTCACTACACTGGGCCAAGAAACCCCCTTCGTGCGCCGTCCACTCTAGAACAAAGCCATCTGAGCGTCCAGCGTCCTCCACCTGCACCAGGTACCCCACTTGCACCCAGACACCCCACCTGCGTCCTCCATTTGCACCCAGGTAACCCGCCTGCGTCCTCCACCTGCACCCAGGTGCCCCACGTGCGTCCTCCATTTGCACCCAGGTACCCCACCTGCACCCAGGTACCCCACGTGCGTCCTCCACCTGCACCCAGGTACCCCACCTGCGACTTCCACCTGCACCCAGGTACTCCACCTGCACCAGGTACCCCAGGTGCCGCCAGGCCCCGCCCTCCTCCCGGCCTTAAAGCGGGGCGCGCCCGAAGCGCCTGTTCCTCCACGCCTGTTCCTCCACGAGCGCTGGGCCCCACTAAGGCCGGATACCCATTGAAGACGCGGGCGGCCAGGCAGCAACTCGCGCGAGAGCGAGCGGGTGCTCTCGCGGGAAGTGCGCGGGTAGGCGGCAGGCATGGCGGCGGCGGGAAGCGGACCTAGCCCGGGAGCGGGTTCCGGCCCGGGCCCCGCGGCGCCTGCGAATGCCCCGGCGGCAGAGGACGGGGAGACGAAGCCGGGGGCGGCCGGGGCGCCGGCGGTGGCCGCCCCGGCTGCAGAGGGGCCTTCGGCCGCTCCTGCCGTGGAGCCGAGCGCCGGGGAGGCCGAGAGCGGGTGAGGCGGCCCGCGCGGCCGCGCAGGGCGGGAAGGCAGGACCGACCCCGTCTCGGGCGCCCTCGGACCCGAGAACGGCGGCGGCCAACGGCCGTCCTCCCGCGGTCGTGCCTCCATGCTGCACCGTTCCCGGCGCCGGCCGGTGTGCACGCCCCGGTCCCTGGGAGTCTGTCACGGGGTGGCCGCAGCACCCGGAGTCCCCGGGCGGGGAAGGTGGAGGAAGGGAGCCGCGGGGGAGGCTGTCCACCCCTCCGAGCCCTGGGCAGCGGGTGGAGGAAGGGAGCCGCGGGAAGGCTGTCCCCACACCCCCACCCCCGAGAGCCCGGGGCAGCAGATTGCGTGCTAGTGGAGGAAGGAAAGTGCGAGAGACTGTCCCTCCCACCCCTACCCCCTTGCCTTAAGAGCCCGGTGCAGCAGGTTGCATGCTGTTGGAGGAAGGGAGCTGCGAGGAGGCTGTGTCACCCACCCACCCCGCCCCCGTGAGCCCTGGGCAGCCGGTGGCATGTTTGTGGCGCTCTCCTCCTGGGCCAAGGGAGACTGCACTTGGGGAGCCCCTTTGAGCGTCCCCGTGGGGGTGTCTTCTGGTTGCATAGGTCTTGCTTTAGTACCTTGAGCATCCACTGTGCAAACAGACTTAGCTTTAAAAAAAAGAAATTTAGTTCAGCAGCATGGGGGGTTGGCGCTTGGAGGCTGCTTTGTCTTGCAAATTCTTGGTCTTGTGTTTTCCTCATCAGGGAGGCCAACTTGGACGTGAGCGGGGGCTTAGAGTCGGAATCGGCGAATGGCAAAGACACACTAGTGAGTATTTTCCCTCCCCTCTGGATGCCTGGCACGGCGGTGCCAGGCAGGGCACTGACTCGGCTTCTCTGATGGCCCCCGCCGCCGCAGGAGGCTGCCGGGGATCCCTCCGAGGTGATGGATACCCAGGCGGGCTCCGTGGACGAGGAGAACTGCCGGCAGCTGGGAGAGGTGGAGCTCCAGTGTGGGATCTGCAGCAAGTGGTTCACGGCTGACACCTTCGGCATCGACACTTCGTGAGTGCTCCTTTGTTTTGTTCGGGCGACCTTGTAAGATTCTGGCAGAAAATAGACCTCCGGGTGCTCAGCCCTCGGAAGTATGCCAGCAGAAGTTAGTGCTTAGTGTTGGAGCAACAACTGCAGGCGGCATTTGAAATTGAGTACGACCATGGCAGAGTGTTTTTTTTTTTTTTTTTTTTTAAAGATGTGTTTTTATTGGAAAGGCAGGTTTTACAAAGAGATCTTCCATCTGCTGGTCCACTTCCTAAATGGCTATAGTAGCTGCAGCTGGGCTGGTCTGAAGTCGGGAGCTAGGAGCTTCCTCCATGCGGGTGCAGGGTCCCAAGGCTTTGGGCCGTCCTCTGCTGCTCTCCCAGTCTTGAGCAGGGAGCTGGATGGGAAGTGGAGCAGCTGGAACACGAACCAGTGTGTGCAAGGCGAGGATTTAGCCTCCAAGCCATTGCGCCGGGGCCAGCTGATGAATTCCGAAGTTGATCCTTTTGTCAGCAATATCCAGATGGCCCTGGACAGAAATGAGGCTCCCAGACCTGTCTCGAGTTAAGAGCCTTTTCTGGTGACTGACTTAACATCCTGATAAGACGAAGACCTGTTTGCTTGTTCCAGCAAATTGTCCGACGGCTGGCAGGTGCAAACACTAGCTCCCTGTGGGAATAGCTGTACTACAGGCAGGCTGTGGTGTACTTGGAATTAGCAGCAAAGACCATCTCTGAATATGACCCTGTTACACTGGAATGGGTAGTAAGGAAATATTTTTTTTTTTGAAAGATTGATTCGAAAGGTGAAGTTGCACAGGAGCTTCCATCTGTTTCACTCCCTCGCTGGCCACTATGCCTGGGCCCTTCACTGAAAGCCAGGAGCTTTTTCTCCTCCAACGGAGGCAGGGTGCACTGGGGCTGTCCTCTGCTACATCCCCAGGGCACCATTTCAGAAAGCTGCAGGGAAGCCCGCCCCTCAGGCTGCTGTAACTGCTTCCCTTTGTTATGTGCTTCCTGGTTAATTAGAGGGTTTTAGAAATGCTAATAGTTCAGTTAGCACATGTCTGGTAACCCTTGAGGAAGAGTTTCAAAAAGAAAGTCAGTGCTGAGAAATTGATCTTGGTTGGAAAAAAAACGTTTGAATGTGCAGAGAACTTCCCTAGCTAATCTAGACTGACCAGCGCAGGAACCTAAAGGTAAGAATGTACTTGCCTGTCCCGGAGAGGGCCCAAACCGGACCCTGCACCTGTGTGGGAGACCTAGATGAGGCTCCAGGATCCTGGCTTCAGGTCGGTGCAACTCCAGCTGTTGCGGCCACTTGGTGAGTGGATCAGCGGATGGAAGATCTTCCTCTTTCTCTCTCCTCTCCTTTCCAATAAAAATTTAAAAATCTTTAAAAATAAATAAATAAATAACCGTTAAAAGGACAGAAGACTGCTGGGGTGGACAGGCTGGGAAATAGCCTGCCGGGAGAACAGGAGGGGGTTCAGCACAGCTCTGAGTTTGGGTGCCTTTGGTGAGATCCCCATGTGCACATAGCACAGTCGTCCACAAAACCCCTTGACCTTTCCGTGTCCTGTTTGTAAGCTGTGTCTGGATGAAAGCCCCAGTTCCTATTGGGGCATGTTCCTCCTTAAGTCCTTTGCTCTCCCCTGGACTCAGATCACCTGGAAATGGGCAGGTGCTGCTTTTGCCTCTCGCTGGTGTCATCTTGGGTGATGGCTCACCCCTCTGGCTTTCCTACATCTCCTCTGTGCGTTTCAGCATTATTGGCACCTTGGAGAGCCATGTCTCGGGCTGCCTGGTCTCTGCAGCTGGCCTGGCAGGCTTCTTCACAGACGCTCAGTAAGGTTGACACACTCACTGGGACATGAGAGCCTTCCCGGTGCTCAGTAAGGATGACACACTGGGACAGGGTGCCTGTGAGAGCCTTCCTGATGCCCGGTAAGGATGACACCCTGGGACAGGGTGCCTGTGAGAGCCTTCCCGATGCCCGGTAAGGATGACACACTGGGACAAGGTGCCAATGACAGCCTTCCCGATGCCCGGTAAGGATGACACCCTGGGACAAGGTGCCTGTGAGAGCCTTCCCGATGCCCGGTGAGGATGACACCCTGGGACAAGGTGCCTGTGAGAGCCTTCCTGATGCCTGGTAAGGATGACACCCTGGGACAAGGTGCCTGTGAGAGCCTTCCTGATGCCCGGTAAGGATGACACCCTGGGACAAGGTGCCTGTGAGAGCCTTCCCCGTGCTCAGTTTGGTCCTCTGGATAGCTACATCTTACTAATTTTTGCTGGCAGAAAATTCCAGCTGTTTGTGAAAATGTAGTCCATCTTTTGGTTTAATGACATTTTGAGATTAAAGGTATGTTAAGTATTTGAGTTTCACAGAGGGGAGCAGCTTCCTGTTGTGCCGGAGTCCAGCTCCAGCTGAGTTCGGAACTCGCGAAGGGTGCGTGGATGAGGCGCAAAGAAAGAGAGAAAGAAAGAGACGGGCCACTAGTAACTCTTCATCATCATAATGGACCACGCACAAAAGCTGTCCGCTTTATTTATACAAAATCAGTCAAACTCTGGCTCAGACTTTTTATGTCATGGTCAAGTGGGTGTTTCTAAAGATAACTCTGCCATTTGTTTCACCTAAGGCTAGGATGTTAACCACCTGGTGCCTGGCGCCTGGCTAGGAAAAGGTTTTCAATAGATGATGCATATCAGTCAGTAGCACATTCCTACCACAATTACTTTACAGCTAGGTCTTGAGACAGTCAAGGAAGGAAGGGACCTAAAAGATCAAAGAAAGAGGGAAAGAATAGATTCCACTACACCTGAAGACAGAGCACCCTTGATTAGCATAGGATCAAAAGGGGAGTTAGCACCCTTGATTAGCATATTGCCACAGGATACAGCCCTAAAAGCGATAATAGCTCTTTGGCTAAAAACGGCACCAGCAACATTAGCTTCTAAGTTCCTATTGATATTAAACAGTAACTCCGCAGAGGCAGGCAATGCCTAAATAGATTACAGAATTCTCAGTGGGGTTGTCCGGTGTCCATGCAAAGGGAGGCAGAGCTGCATTCAGGTGTTGTAGAGACATCTGCCGGGCCTTGCCACACAGCGGGAAGTTCCTTGCGGCCTTGCCTGCAATAGAACGATACTCTTCACACCTTCCTGTCTTCCACATCCATCACACGGACCCCAGCACTGTTGGTTGATGTCTCAGTCAGTTCATTGAGGCCATTGTTGTGCAATAGCCAAGTTGAGCCTCTGCCTGCAGTGCCAGCATCCCATATGGGTGCTGGTTCAAGTTCCAGCCGCTCTACTTCTGATCCAGGTCCCTGTTAATGGGTCTGAGAAAGCAGTGGAAGATGGCCCAAGTGCTTGGGCTCCAGCAGCCATGTGGGAAACCTGGAAAAGGCGCCTGGCGTTTGGCTCTGGCCTGGCCGTTTCGGGAGTGAATCAGTGGGTGGAAAATGTCGCTGTCTCCCCACCCTTCTATCCCTCTCTGCCTCTGATTTTACCCTTCTCCCTCCCTCTTCTCTTGCTGTAACTCTGCCTTTGAATAAATTTAGAAAATTAAAGATTAAATCTTAAAAAAAAGCTGACTGATTTGTACAGTTCTACTTTTCCACAGATCCTGTCTGCCTTTCATGACCAACTACAGTTTTCATTGCAATGTTTGCCATCACAGTGGGAATACCTATTTCCTCCGGAAACAAGCAAGTAAGAACAACTTAGCGTTCGAAAATGATTGCCGGGTTGGGCATTGGGTGCAAGCAGCTCAAGTTGCCTGTTGGGGTGCTGGCATCTCATGTGCTTGGTTCAAGTCTCAGCTGCCCTGCTTCGGCACCAGCTTCCTGCTGACATGCACCCTGGGAGGTAGGAGGTGCTGGCACAGATCCTTGGCTGCTTGTCACCCAGGTCAAAGACCTCCCTCTCTCTTAGTGTGTGTGTGGATGGGAGGGGGCTTCAAGGCCAGAGGAGGGAAATATGTAAAACATTTTATATATGGTTAACCTTTTAAGAAAGATTTATTTTATTGGAATGTCAGATTTGGGCCATCCTTGACTGCTTTTCCAGGCCACAAACAGGGAACTGGAAGGGAAGTGGAGCAGCTGGGACACGAACCAGTGCCCCAAGCGCATGCAATGCAAGAACTTTCACTGCTAGGCTACTACACCAGGCCCGAAAAAAATATATATATTTAAATAAAATTAACAAAACTTTAAAAATGACTACTGGGTAAAAAGGGAAGTGGGCTTACAGAAGCAGGAGATGGGTTGCCTAGAAGCTGCCAGAACTGCAGTGGGTTTTGGGTCTCAATCGCCCCTGCCCGTTTCACATCGGACAATGACTACACTGCAGTTATTCTGTGGACTGTTGCTCTGAATGTCCCTTTGGTGACAGAAACCTTCTCTTCTATTTTGTTTTTGGTAGACTTGAAGGAAATGTGCCTTAGCGCTTTGGCCAACCTCACCTGGCAGTCCCGAACACAGGATGAGCACCCAAAAACTATGTTCTCCAAAGATAAGGTAGAGATGGAACAGATGCATTTGCAGTTGTGCTGGAGAATCCCATTGAACAAGTACTTCCCCCCAGGGTTTAGGGCTGTAGGACTGTAGGGTAGTGAATGTGTTACTCTTGCCTTACAAGGTTTGCCAATTTCCTGTCCTGTGCTCACCTTCGTTGTCAGGGGGTGGACGGTTCAATAGTTTTGGCTGGCTTTACAAAAGAAAACAGAGAAGCCAGCTTTGTGGCGCGGTGGGTTATAGTTGGTTGCAACACCAACACCTCCTACCCAAGTGCTGGTTGGAGTCCCTGTTACTCCCCTTCTAGCCCAGCTCCCTGCTGCTGTGCCTGGAAACACAGCGGCGATGACCCACGCACTTGAACTGCTGCTACCCATGTGGGAGACCCAGACGGCAGTCCTGGTTCTTGAGCTTGACTGATCCCAGCCACTGGCTGTTAAAGCCGTCTGGGAGAGAAAAAACAGGTGCAAGATATCTTTCTCACAGTCTCTGTCACTCTGCCTCTCAAGTAAGTAAATGTTAAAAAAAACAGTAACAGAGTTACCCCACAGTAATCAGATCTGAGATGAACCTGCTCAACCTGTTTTGTGATCTTTAGATCCCTGTCAGTCTTTGCAAGGGAGAAAGGAGGCCACTTGATTTTTATCAAGAATGATCCTTTATTTGTTAAACTGAAAAGCAAAGTGAGTACAGTCAAGGCTCAGAAGTAGATTACCAGCCAGTTGTTGAGTCTTGGCGCATGTGACAAACATGCAGAGTGAGTTTCAGCCTGATGGCCTGCGCAGTAGGGTCTAGGATGCGTTCCTCCTGCCAGTCCACCTGCCTGTGAAAGTCCTGTCCCTCTCTCGGCCAGAGCTTCCTTGCCAGTCCTAGCTTCTAGCCTTCCACACATACTGTTGCAGATTGATTGTAATGCTGTAGAATTTGAAAAAGCCTCACCAGTCTGTCAGAAGCCAGGTAGTGTCTGGATTGGCTTGTCAAGATCCTTGCGCACAGAATTTTGTATCTAATCTTATAAGCCAGGACCTCAGCAGAAAGCTCGCCTTGTTTCCTGTGTTAAAAGTGCCGTAACCTAAAATAATAAATGAAAAGAAATCTGCCTTTTAATAAAAATAATTTTTTTAAAAAAGTGCCATAACTAAAGGAGTGTTGTGATTAAATGCCACAGTTTTCTTATTTTCTTCCAGCAAAATTACTGCTCTGAAAATTCTTACACCTAATGGGAAAACTTCGTTTCTGTAGTAAATGTCCATTTATTTGTCACCTAGTCTCATCAGTAGCTAGCATTTTGGTATATGTCATTTAATTTCCCATATCTGTATTCTTTTCAAAAGATTTATTTTTCTTGGGAAAGCAAATTGTCTTCTGTCCACTGGTTCACTCCCCAAGTGACCACAACAGATGGAGCTAAACCAGTCTGGAGCCAGGAGCCTCTTTCGGGTCTCCCACCTGGGCACAGGGTCGCAAAACTTTGGTCCTTCCTTGACTGCTTTCTCAGGCCACAGGCAGGGAGCTTGATGGGAAGTGGAGCAAAACTCACGCCCGTGTGGGATCCCAGCATGTGCAAGGCAAGAACTAGTCGCCAGGCCCACATGTCTGTTTTCTCCGAAACTTTGAGACTGCATTGTGGACAGTGTACCTTCCCGTTCTGTTATGCAATAAGAAAAGGTCAAGTTGAAGTACAAATCCTGTGATTTTTTTTTTTCAACGTGTTTGGAGTTTTGAGTCTGTGGTCCAGTTGAGGTGGTCCCAGTCCTGACTGCTGTGTATGCCAGCCAGTGCGAGGTCCAGACCAGTCCATCGCCCACATCAGCCAGCACACATAGTGACGGTTGTAGTCGTGCCATCACTTCTGTCCCCAGCCCCGTTCCATATGCAACCAATGGATGCTGTGTCCCAGCGCTATCTTGTCCACACACACTCGGCATGCACCAGTGGGTATTGTTGCTTAGCCCAGCCTGACTCTTCCCCTACAACTCGGCTCACCTGCAGACCAGTTGATATTATATCCCTGCTCAGCCTGGTTTGCCCCAGGTCCCACTTCCCGCCCTACCAGTGGGAGCAATGGCCCATTTGGAGCCCCCACAGCCCCCTACCATGCTTGTCCCCCCTGACACAGAGTCTTATGAGTGCTGTTGGGGTGCTGCAGCTCTGGCATGGCTGCCTCACCACAGCATTTGCTGCTGGCTGTTGCAGCCTCACTCTGCCAGACCTACCCCTGTCTGATGCTCAGCCCAGTTAGTGTGAACTGGCTGATGGGGCCCAACCTGGCCTGTCCTGCACCCATCCAGGTTCTCAGATCTGCCAGTGGGTGTTATGAACTGGCCCAGCCTGGCCTACACCAGACCTCATTCACACATGTGTCGGCAGGTACTGTAACTTGCTCTTAGTTGGTTCTTGTGCTCATGTGCAGGGACTGTGTCCTGACAGAGGCGTTCTTCAAGCTCTATCGGGTTACCTTCCAGTGCCAGATCTCACACACTGGTGGATTCTTGGCCTAGCCATATTTACCACTTACTGCCACTTCCTGGCAGTTATAGCAACCTTGCCTGACCATCGCACACCCATTCTGGCTCATACTATTGGGTGCTACAGCCCAGTCCCACCTGGCCCAGACCCAGACCCAGCTCTCGCATGGCTCAGTGGGTGCTGAGACCTAGCCCAGCTCATCCTACGCCCACTCTGACTCTCAGGAGCACCAGTGAGTGCAGGAGCCTAGCCCAGTCTGACACACCCCAGACTCGCTCCACACCCATGCTGAGGGATGCTGCAGCCATGTCCATCCCACTTCGCTGCCCCCGTTCTAGTTCTCAGGCTCCCCAGTGGGAATCTCAGCCCAGCCCCTCCACCGGGCCTGCTCCTAGCCACAGGTTTGCATGTGCCAGTGGTTGCTCTGACCTATCCTGTCATATCCTGTCCCCCAGCTTGGCCTTTGCCATCGCATGATGGCGCCCTGCCCAACCCAACCACCCCCAAGTCCCAACTCTTGCTGGTGGGTGCTGTAGACAAGCCCTGCTCAGCCTGCCCCCAACCCTGGCTTTCATGTTAACTGATAGGGGTGAAGAACAGGAAAGGAAATGTGCAGAGCGCATTGCTGAGGGAAGATCCACCTCAGTCACAGGGCAGGCTGCCTGCAGAGAGGCCCAGGCAGAGGGCTCTCCAGCAGGTGGAGACCAGCTCGGGAGAGAATTTGGGAGTTGGCTTCCGGTTGACAGCCACTTTCCATTCCAACTCAGTCATAAGCCTGTGGACTTGTTTGTTTGCTTTTATGTGTAGACTTGTTTGAAAGTCCCATACTGTAGCCATTATTTGTATGCCATCAAGCAATTCAAAGACTAAACATGGTTTTTCTTTTTAGTATTACAAGGTCTTAGAAAATATTGCTGTTTTCTTTGAGTGTAACTTTGAAAGCACTTATAAGTGATTTCATGTCTTCTATTTTCAAAATTAGGATATTATACCATTTATTGATAAATACTGGGAGTGCATGACAACCAGACAGAGACCTGGGAAAATGACTTGGCCCAATAACATTGTGAAGACCATGGTAAGTAGACTGCAGTTCATTAGAACTGACGTTTAGAAAGCCAGTGTCATTTGCAGCAGTTAAATGCTATTTCATCTTACTTGGAAATAATAATGTGATGTCCAGGAAAATGAGAATAACATAATATTAAATTTATGAGTGTCGTATTTAATTAATTGCAAACATACTCGTTGTTGTTGTTTTTTGGCAAGGCAGATTTACAGAGAAGAGAGAAGGATCTTCATCCACTGGCTCACTGCCCAAGTGTCCTCGATGGCCGGAGCTGAGCGGATCAAAAGCCAGGAGCTTCTTCTGGGTCTCTCATGCGGGTGCAGAGTCCCAAGGCCTTGGGCCATCCTCTGCTGCTTTCCCAGGCCACAGAACAAGAGCTGGATGGGAAGTTGAGCAGCTGGGACATGAACCGGGCCCAAACTTACTGTTTTTCACATGCTAAATCACATGCTTCACATGCTTCCTGTCCTGCTGTTCCACTTCAGAGCCAGCTCCCTGCTGATGGCCTCTGTAAAGCATTGGAAAATGACCCAAGTGCTCTGGCCCCTGCACCCAAATGGGAGATCTGGATGAAGCACTTGGCTTTTGCCTTCAGGCTGGCCCAGCTCTGGCTGTTAGGGTCATCTGGGGGAGTGAATCGGTGGATGGAAGATCTCTTGTCTCTCTTTGTCTCTCCTTTCTTTCGATCTGACTTTGAAAGTAAGTATCACAACAATGATTTTAGACGATGAAGCCTCTGTCTACTGCATGTTTAGAAATATGATTTTGCACTGAAATTAGAGACTGGTTTTTTTTGGTTATGAAAAAGAACTCTTAGAATTTGAGCAGCTGAGGAAGAAGGTGGTCCCAGTGCTGTCATCTCTTCAGGGTGGGGTAGGGAGGACTGTGAAGGCCCTGGGTGCTCCCCAAGGTCTCTGCGTCTTGGACTGGCTGATGGTTACGTGGAAGTTTTCTCCTTGGGGAAAAACAGCACTGTGTGGGAACTCCCCATTGTAGTTAGTGATAGTCACCCATTGTGTGCCTGTAACTATGAACTCTCAATCTGAAAAGAGGTTTCTGTTTTAGAGTAAAGAAAGAGATGTGTTTCTGGTAAAAGAACACCCTGACCCGGGGAGTAAGGACCCTGAAGAAGATTACCCCAAATTTGGGCTTTTGGATCAGGTATGTTCATGTGCCTTGTCTGGTGGTCTTTTACCCACGGGGACTCCCAGTTAGTGGCTGTCACCGTGTGTAGGAGCCTGGAGTTTTGGTTTCACGTCTGGTCCTTCCCCTAAACCTAAGATGAAGAAAGGGTTTGTCTGTTAGGAGCTGTTGTAATTTCTAGCATCCCTCACAGGCCAGACACAGTTATCGTCTGCATTTTGAGTCCCTCCTTCAGTTACCTTAGTACAGCCAGACCAAATGGTTTCAAGGAACCAAACATCCCTCACCCCTGCCCTGAATGTCCCAAACCTGTGCAAATCATTGTTCTGATTTGTAGCTTTAATTTCCTCATCTGTAACACATAAGACAATGCCAGCTCATTTCCAGGCACACATTTTGCCCTTAGCTGCATTCTTTGTTGTGGAAGAGTCTGCGTCCTACTTCTGGCCTAACAGGAAGAAGAGCTCCCATTTGGTGGGACCACGCTTGGCCACTCACATGGTCCAGTCTTGCAGCTGTGCGTTTAAGTGTTTCCTCGGCAAGCTTGGATCGTTGGAGACTTCCTCCTGGAGATCCCCATCTCTGTCTCTCAGAAACTGAGAGCTGGCCCCCCCTTTGGGGGGGGGGTGAGGACAGGGAGAGCTGGCTTCCTGTGGAGGGGAGCTCAGGTGTCCTCTTCAGGTTGAGTGGTCCGTTCCTGTTTGTTGCCCACCATCCTTGACTGGCTGCAGCCCTCATCCTTGGCCTCTGCAGCGTGCGGGTCTGGGACCCCGTGAGCATTGACTGCTTGGGTCCTTGGATTCCATTCTCATTCTGTGAGAATTCCCCTTGGTTTCTGAGCATTGCCAGATGGCCATGCTTCCATAGGCTCCCTTTTTAATGACATCTTTCTCCTGCCAGGATCTTAGTAACATTGGCCCGGCCTATGACAACCAGAAGCAAAGCAGCGCTGTGTCCGCCAGCGGGAACCTGAACGGTGAGTGTCACAGCGTCTGCTTGCTCAGACACTTGGAAGCTGCTACCTACAAGTGGACCAAAACTTGGGCTTGCTTAGGATTGACCCTTATCCTTGATATTTGCTACAGAGCTTTAAAGTCTGTAAGCCAACTTTGAGGAACTGTTGAGGTCTTTGACGGATGGAAATGCGGGAGAACTTTTTGTTTGTTTGATCTTGAGTGAGGCAGGTTTATTGTGAAACAAGGTGCAGTGTTAAGGTTAGACCCACTGTGCATTCAGATTCCCCCTGTGTATCCTCCTTGCTTAGTTCAGAACAAGTCAGTCACTCTCCACTGTCTTCCCATCATTCAATGCTCACATGACTGACCGACTTCCTGTGTCCGTCTCCCAGTTGCTCGTGCCCTGACACCTGCACTTGCTCACCTCAGGTGTGAGCATCTGTTTCTCTGGGAGCCCATCAGTGGGTGGGGGGGGATGGTGACGTGGTGAGACTTGAAAGGGCGAGCCTTCTGTTCCTCTGGCTCGTGGCATCCCTAGCTTGTCGGGGTGGCAGCACCTTAGAGGTCTGCTGCTCCCGGCTGTTGGGGGTCCTTGGGCGGGCGGGAGCAGCTGACTGTGGCTCGTCTCGCCACGCCATGTTCCTCCCCTGTGGTTGTTAAAGCCTGACCAATACATGGTGCCACTTCTGTTCTTCCAGGTGGAGCCATTTTGGGAGGTGCATTCCTCCTCTGTCTTCTTTCAGCCTCTCAGACTTAAGTATTTTTGTGCTTTGGAAAATGCTTCTTGCTGCGTTGTGGTAGAAGCTAAAACCGAGTCATTTTAAGCATTGTGGAAATGGTGGCAGCAGCACTTCTGAAGCAGTAGTTCCGGTTTACTGTTAGCAGTTAAAGGCTTATATGTTGTCATATTCTGCCTAACCCGGCCAGCGGTCACCTCAGTGTTGCTTTCAGATAGAATTAAATGGCAATAACGAAGATGTAGCCGTGCTTTTATCACGAACTCAAAACTAGAGAGATGCTTACGGTGCAATGGCTTAAGCCACCTCTGAGGAGTAGGGCTAACATGTGATGTGTTTGTACAAGGAGCTTCTGCGCTCAGCTGGCCCTGGGTATGCAGAATATGATCGCCTCCATGTTTGGATCCGTTTCGTTGCAGCAACACTGCTGACACTCCCCAAGCTTGCCCCTAATCGAGACGTACTACTCTATGCAGTGGTTTCTACAAAGGTGTTTTCCTGCAGTTCAGGGACATTTTCTGGAAGGGGGAAAAACAGAACTATTTGAGAGAAACCAGTAGACCTGGACCAAAATTGCAACGTACCTCATTGAAAACCACACAGGGGAGGGCTCCCTGTGGCCACAAGGCGAAGCTTAAATTTCTCTGTATGAAATGTGACTTCCCTGTTGCTACTACGTTCTCTGAATTCCCACGCCAAATCAGTCTTAACTAAATGTCATGCCTCAGCACGGTACCGATCCAGATGGTATCGATGAGTGAGTGCGGCCCTGCCCGCGGCTTTCTAAACTTCAAACCTTCCTTCTTCAATCCCGTCCAGCTAGGACGGGTGTCCAACAGCACTGGAGAGAAACACCTTTAGAGTTCTTTCTGTTTACCCACGTTGGATGTACCTTTGTCTTGTTCCGTACTCGAGTCACGTGCTTCCGCGGGCTCTGTAGCTCTGTGTGCAGACTCGCCACGTAGCTCCAGCCAGTGAGCGTTGGCGGGGTCGGTCTAAGCAAGTTCCACACAGCTGCCTGTGTTCGTTTTAGCTGTGGGTGTTTGGCAGTCTGAGCGAACGAAGATGCATTTGTGTCACATCCCTACCTTGTACTAGCAGCTGTGATTGAGAAAGGAGGGGTGCAGCCGGGACAGGACGATCCGCAGGGCTGTAGCTGAGCCTCTGGCCGGAGACGCTCGGCGGGGGGCCCCGTCACATCCGGAGTGGAATCCCACCTGCTTTGAGGCAGGGGGTGCTCCCGCGATGCCACACAAATGCACGTGGACTGTGCTCCCCCCGAGGGGCTCTGTTCTCACCCACTGATGATGCTGTGCCACCTTCTCTTCAAAGGGGGCATCGCAGCGGGCAGCAGCGGAAAAGGACGAGGAGCTAAGCGCAAACAGCAGGATGGAGGCACCACTGGGACCACCAAGAAGGCCCGCAGGTGGGGAGGGGTCTGGCCCTGCGAAAAGCCTTAGGGAATTGGGGTTTAAAAGATGCTTCTTCCCTCCTCCCCTAGCTTTGAGCCCTTTAGACAAGGTAGCTCTAGAAAGAGACCTTGGAGCAGCAGCCTCTGGAGAATGCTTCTAGACGCCAGGGGAGGGAAGGAAGCCAGGGCTTGAGCTCAGCTTTCTGCCCCACCACTCTGCTTGCTCCCCTCCCACTGGCAGACCCACTAGCAGACTGACACCTCTGAGAGTGCCAGTCCTGCTGTATCTCCTGCCTCTGTGGACACGAGCAGAGACCACCCACGGGCCCCTTGTCCCATCTGCGATAACCTAATATGAAGCACTGGCTCGATTCTGCAGACCTCAGTGCATGCTGAAGGCCCTGGAGCGAGCAGCCCCTGCCCCAAGGACTCCATGTCTCCCTGCAGACCAAAACCCTCCTTGCCCAAGGAAGCTGTTCCTTGTCATTCCCTGTTACACCTGCAGAGGGCAGCATGGGGCCTCTGTAGCATGGAAAGCATTTTCTTTGCCTTTGCTTATGTGTAAGCAGGAAACCCAATGAGTCAGCTTCTAGCAAAAGCGGGGGCAGGGCTTTATAGTGTCCTGATTGTCCTTTTTCCTTTCCACAGTGACCCTTTGTTTTCTGCTCAGCGCCTTCCCCCCCACGGCTATCCCTTGGAGCACCCGTTTAATAAAGATGGTTATCGGTACATCTTAGCTGAGCCTGACCCCCACGCCCCTGACCCCGAGAAGCTTGAACTTGACTGCTGGGCAGGAAAGCCTATTCCTGGAGACCTCTATAGAGCCTGCTTGTATGAGCGAGTTTTGTTAGCCCTCCATGATCGAGGTATGTAAGGTATTGGTGAGTGTATGGACCTGTGCTGCTCTGCTGTCAGCAGCATGGTTGGATCTAGAATTGAATATACATCCTGGTCTTCCATAACAGATTAACCCAGAATGTGCAGGAGTTGTCTCCTGTAGATACTAGCCTGTGTGTTTGGGTGCGTGCACGTGTTTTTGTTTGTTGTTTTTGTTCTTTATATTTGAAAGGCAGATTTACAATTGGCTATCTACTGCTTCTTTACAAGGTGCATTAGAAGGGAGCTGGATCAGAGGGGAGCTGCAAGGCTGCGAACTGCCCCTATGGAATGCTGGTGCTGCAGATGGAGCTTAACCCACATATTGATAAACAGCACTGGCCCCTGAACTGATTTTAAGCATACAGTAAAACTAATAGAACTTCTCTTGAGGATAGCTCCTATTCAACCACAATACAGTTACCAAAACTCCTGTCGCATTTCAAAGGGAGAGACCAGGGGAGAGAGATCTTCCATCCACTGATCACTCTCCAGATGCCCTCAACAGCTGGCTTGGGCCACGGGGAAGTTGGTGCGTGAAGCCCAGGCTGGGCCTCCCAATGCGGCAAGGACCCTGGCGCTTGGCTCATTCTCTGCCACCTCCCAGGGTGCGCGTAAGCAGGAATTCAGAGGCAGGGGAGCAAGAATGTGAGCCACTATGCTCCCCAATTTTTTAAGTAATCTTACTTTTGACTATATTTTTCCATGAGCTTTTTAAAATTATTGTTTTATTTGAAAGATTCTCCGTACAGCAATTCACTCCCTGAAATGCCTACAATAGCCGGGGCAGTGCCAGGTGATAACTGGGAGCTCAGAACTGCATCGGGGTCTCCACAGAAACCCAGGGCCTTGGACCATCGTGTGCTGCCTTCCTGGATACATTTACAAGAAGCTGGATCTGAAGTGGAGTTAGCTGGGGTTTTAACTGACACTCCTAAATGGGATATAGGCCTCTGAGGCAGCTTGCATTACTACCCGTCAATTCCCATAACTCCAGCAAAGTTTTGTTTTGTTTTGTTTTGTTTTGTTTTTAAGATTTCTTTATCTCTATTTGAAAAGCAGACTTTTTACAGAGAGAAAAGGAAAGTTAGAGAGAGATCTTCTGTCTGCTGATTCACTATCCAAATGGCTGCAATGGCCAGAGCTAAGCCAATCCAAACATGGGAGCCACCCAGCTTCTTCCAGGTCTCCCTCCTAGCTACAGGGACCCAAGGGTTCGAATCATCCTCCACTGCCCTCCCAGGCCACCACAGAGAGATGGATCAGAGTGGAGAGACTGGGACTGGTGTCCATATGCAATGCCAGTGCCACAGGACAGGGAATTAGTGTGCTGGACCACTGTGCTGGCTCCAAGATTGATTGTTTATTGAAGATTTTATTTTTATTTGAAAAACAGAGCTACAGTGAGAAGGAGAAACAAGTTTTCCAACCTTTGGTTAACATCCCAAATGTCTACAATGGTGGAGCTGGGATAGCCAAGAACCAGTAGTCTCCCAAGTAGGTGTGGAGGTCCAAGCTTTCCCAGCTCGTAAACGGGGAGCTGGATCAGAAGCCAAGCAGCTGGGACACTAATGCCCACGTGAGGAATGGCAGTGCTGCAGTTGGAGTGTAGCCAACTAGGCCATGGCAGCAGCACCTCTTATTATTATTTTTTTTAATGTTTATTTTTATTGCAAAGTCAGATGTACAGAGAGGAGAGACACATAGAAAGATCCTCTGTCCGATGATTCACTCCCCAAGTGACTTCAATGGCTGGTGCTGCGCTGATCTGAAGCCAGGAGCCAGGAACTTCCTCTGAGTCTCCCACGCAGGGTCCCAAGGCTTTGGGCCATCATCCACTGCCCTCCCAGGCCATAAGCAGAGAGCTGGATGGAAGCAAGGTGGACTAGAACCCGCGCCCATATGGGATGTCGGTGCGTTCAAGGCGAGGACCTTAGCTGTTAGGCCACCGCACTGCAGCCCCTCTTAAAAGATTGTCAGACATACCGTTGTATTGTTTACTTCCCTAATTTAGTAATCTGTTAATTATGTAATGTCTGGTCGGTATTCAGATTTCCATGTTGTTTAAGATATCCTGCTTGGCACCAGCATGGTGGCAGAGAGAAGCTTCTGCTTTTGGCGCTAGTGTCCCATGCTGGAGTGCCTGCCACTCGGCTTCTGCTCGGGCTTCCTGCTGATGCACCTAGAAGTCGGCAGAGGTTGGTCCAAACCCTTGGGCACCATGCCACTTCCCTGGGAGATTAAAACAGTTCTCTTTACCTCTCCGTGTCACTCTGCCTCATGTGTATCACTAAGAACAGTCTCAGAATCAGATCAAATTAGACCCAATCAGATCTAGAGATTCCTTGTATTTGTAAATCCATTATTTCTTGGATTTCCACTAAAAGCTATCATGCTAATGTGTGTTGTTTTAATTTTGTTTGTTTCTATAGGCTGAGACAGGGCAGATGGTATCCCGTCTGATTCATTTCTCGTCCCTGCTCCAGCTGGAGGTGGATCAGGTCCAAGTCAGGATACTGGGGCTCGATTCAGATCTCTGAGATCTCTTGGGCAGGAGCCCAAGTACATGAGCCCTGATGCCATGTGTTCAGGGCATCCCTTCACAGGAAGCTGGACCTGGACCAGTAGGCAGTCAGTCTGCGATGTGGCTGTCCCCGGCAGTGTTTAACCCCTAAGGCAAACACCTGCCCCCAGCTAGGCAGTGTGAGATGCGGTGACCCTGCGGAGTGGTGGATGTTAGGTGGTGCTGAGCATACTTGGGTCGTAGGTATTGGCCACGCAAGTGATCTCAGGGGTTAGGAAATGAGAATTTTGCTTTGTTGTTGTTTTTAAGTTTTTATTTTTATTGGAAAGGCTTATGTGCAGAGAGTAAGAGAGACAGAGAGGAAGATCTTCATCCAATGATTCACTCCCCAAGTGACCACAACTTTATCCGGAGCCTCTCCCAGGTCTCCCACATGGGTGCAGGGTCCCAAGGCTTTCGGCCATCCTCGACTGCTTTCCCAGGCCACAAGCAGAGAGCTGGATGGGAAGCAGGGCCATCGGGAATAGAACCAGTGCCCATATGGGATCCCAGTGCATGCAACACGAGGACTTTAGCTGCTAGGCCACCAAGCCAGGTCCGGAAGTGAGACTTTTCTTCCCAAACCATTATCCAACATGATGACCTGTCACCTTGGAGAACTTCAAATCTTTCCTTATAAACCCCTGCATACCCAATTGCCTTTATGCTTAGCAGTGTAAACCACACGTGTTTATGATCTCTGCCTTACCAAGAAGGAATATGGGAGTGGCTTATTTGGGATCTCCGGAGGTTGTGCTCAAGCCCCTCTGACCACCGTGGCCAGGAGTGACTGGAGCTGCAGGATCTGTGGCCCAGGTGACTCACACGCCAGGCCCCCGTGCTCATCCTCCTCCATGTCTGCTGACTCATCGTGCAAGGAATGAGAGACAGCTGGGATGGGCAGTGTCCTGTTATGGCCTGTTCTCTGAGCTGGACTGCCCACCTCAACTTGTTTGTGTCAGAGGTGTGTCGCCAAGTCCAGGCCACACTCAGTGGACACTGACTGAAAAGGCACAAAGAACTTGGTGGTAATTTTTGAAGCTCTGTGCTTACAAAGCCAGCACGTGAGCATTCATTGCTGCCGTTTGCCCTGAGGTCTTTCCACGAAGCTTAATGTGGGAAAGAGTTCGGCTGCATCATCTCATTGTTGGGGCTCCTACGTCTTCCTGAGTCTGCATCCGACCTTGCTAACCTTGATGCTCTTAAAGAAAATCATACACAGTTGTCTTGTTGAGCAGCTCTGTGTTCAGGCTCCTGGAGTTCATTGTGAGCTGTGTCCTGCCTCTTGGGCAGGTGCGCCAGCAGCTGATGCTCTGCTACACGCTGACCATGCATGCTCACGCATGGTTTTCCTCTGTCCCCTTGGAGGTGCTGCTTGGGTCATTTCACCACTGTGACGGCTTCTGAGCTTCTCCAACTGTCGGGATGTGCGCCATAGTTACTTCTCTCCTTTTTGAAAAGAGGAGATTTATCTTTTAATTTATTTTTATTGAAAAGGCAGATCAGATTTAGAAACAGATTTTGCATCTGCTGCTTTACTGCCGAAACAGCTTCAGTGGCCAAAGCTGAGCTGATCTGAAGCTAGAACGCAGGAGCTTCTTCCAGGTCTCCCACATGGGTGCAGGGTCCCAAGGCTTTGGGCCGTCCTCGACTGCTTTCCCGGGCCATAAACAGAGAGCTGCGTGGAAAGCGGGGCTGCTGGGACATGAATTGGTATGCATATGGGATCCTGCTGCTTGCAAGGTGAGGATTTAGCCATTGAGCCGTCATGTCGGGCCCCTTTTTCCCTTTTGTAACTAAGTGTTTTGTGAGGAGGTAAGCCACTTCATATCCTATTAACACTGGATAATGTTCCAAATCCAACACGGTTAAGAAGTAGCAGCAATGGGGTAATCGGCTTACTTTGAAGATCATATGTGATGTAATGTGTTGACATTTACAGAAACAGAAGAGCATACAAGGAGGCTTAGAGTCTGAAATTAGGCCGTTTTGATGTGCCTCGGGTAAAATGCCACTTGGAGGGCCCAGTACAGTGGGCTAGCAACTAAAGTCATTGCCTTGAACGCGCCGGGATACCGTATGGGCACTGGTTCTAGTCCCAGCCGCCTCACTTCCCATCCAGCTGTCTGCTTGTGGCCTGGGAGAGCAGTCGAGGACGGCCCAAAGCCTTGGGACCCTGCACCCGCGTGGGAGACCTGGAAGAAGTTCCTGGATACTGACTTTGTATCTGCTCAGCTCCATCTGTTGCGGTCACTTAGGGAGTGAATCATTGGATGAAGATCTTCCTCTCTGTCTCTTCCCCTCTGTATATCCGACTTTGCAATAAAAATAATAAACCTTAAAATTTTTTTTTTGCCACTTAGAATATGTGCGTATGTGCCCGTGAGTTGCAGCTCTGCCCCTGCTGTCATTTCCCACTAATGCACGCTCGGGAGGCAGCAGGTGGTGGGTCACAGCTAGTCCTTGCCTCTCCTTGAATTACATTCTTGGCTGGTGATGGCATCTGGGGAGTGAACCAGCAGATGGAAGATCTCTCCGTGTGCATCTCTCTGCCTTTCAAATAAAGTAGAAATGGAAAGAAAGAAGTTCCTGAGCTGCTGTTGCAGACACCTGAACCCAGCACTGTTGCTGAGTGTTTTGTGCATTTTCACTGGAGTGTAACGAGTTGGGCTTTTGGTGGCAGCTGTCACAGGGGCCCCCACTGAGTCACAGGCGTCTTCTGTTGTGACCCTCATGGCAGCTCCCCAGTTGAAGATCTCTGATGACCGGCTGACTGTGGTTGGAGAGAAGGGCTACTCCATGGTGCGAGCCTCTCACGGAGTGCGGAAGGGCGCCTGGTACTTCGAAATCACTGTGGATGAGATGCCGCCCGACACTGCTTCCAGGCTGGGTTGGTCTCAGCCGCTAGGTAAGAAGCTGGCCCCTTAGTGAGGTGGGCATCGCAGTGGCCAACAGCCAATGGACTGGCTAGCCAGGGCTTCACACCTGGGGTGGGGATCGGGTGCAGCGCCAAATAAGGTCCCTGGTGCCTGGCTCTTGGTAGCTCCTAGAGTATGCTTACAATCTTTCCTTGCAAGAAGTAGTTTGTAAGCAGTTTTACAGAATTCATTAAAAAATACCTAAGAAGGGATAGAATGTTTTTCCTTCGGCAAATCAGAGTTGTCCTGCAATCCTCCGACTTCCTGTGTATCTCTTTATTGGGACAGGCAACCTTCAGGCTCCCTTAGGTTATGATAAATTCAGCTATTCTTGGCGAAGCAAAAAGGGAACCAAGTTCCATCAGTCCATCGGCAAACACTACTCCTCGGGCTACGGACAGGGGGATGTGCTGGGGTTTTATATCAACCTTCCCGAAGACACGGACACAGCCAAGTCATTGCCCGACACGTACAAAGATAAGGTGAGTTGAGTCCTTCCCGTGGCCCGGTGCGCATCCTGTGGTGACCCACAGTTGACTATCTCCCAACCTTGGATCAGGAAAGGTTTCAGCTGCTACAACAAAGATGAGGAATGTAAAGAGTCAGTTCCTGAATACCCCTCACCTAGATTCTCCTGCTGATCGGTCACCTGCCCCAGGTGCATGTCCCCTTGTCTGACCTAGGTCATTACTGAGACAGAGTGTCGCCCTCGTCCCCAGGGTGGTTTCTCAAGCCCTTTCCGGTCAGCTTCCCACCCCAGCCCACAGAGACAAGCAGTGTTTGAATTTTTCTGCTCATCATATCTTAGTTTCTTGCTGTTCCTGAACTTTAAACAGATGTATGTGACAGATAGTCTTGTACCTGTTCTAACGGTTGGGCAGAATGCTTTTGGGACTTATCCATGCTGTTGAATGTCTCTGATTTGTTCCTTTGTATTCTGTAGTACTGTTCTATTTCATTGTGTGAAGGGGCCATGCGTGTATCCACCGTCCTGTGAAGGGACTGAGGGCCAGAGTCAGCTGCTCGTCACTGGAACGAAGCCCTAGAGCAAAGCTCCTTGCGAGGGAGAAAATACTTCAGCTTGGTTTGGGAGGCTCACAGTCCCACCCCCGTGATCCCATGGGGCTGGCGTCTGATGAGGGTGTGAGCAGGCAGTGGCAGAGTTTGTGTGCCAAAGAGCCTGGAAGCAGAGAGCGACCTGCCCATCCAGGGACCTCTCCATCCTGAGCCACCATGAGGAGCCATCCAGCTCCAGCCCACAACACAGACTCCCCTTGCCACCCCCAGAGTCCCACCTCTCGACAGCACAGCTGGACTGAGCCTGCACTTGCTGCTGTGTGATGGGCTTTTATAAGTATATTTATTTCTGCGAATTTAAAAAAAACACCTTTGGGCACCAGCCTTAAACCCCAAAGTTTTACTTTTTTCCATAAGAATATCCACTTATTCCAGTGTTGTTTGTTAAACTCTCCTTTGGATCTCTTTGGTGCCTGTAAGTAGAAATCAAATGACTGAGTATAGATTTACTCTGGGCTGGGTCCCCCTGAGGTGTGTGTTGTGCTTTAGGCAGGGACCGCAGTATCTTGATTCTTGTGGAGGGATGGTGCAGGGACCACCTGGTGAGGGACATGAACCTGGCCCCGAAGCATCCCTGTGGGACAGATCTCAGGCTTGGTGGATCTGCTCTTCCAGCACAGCCACCCGGAGAGGCATGAGTCCATCGGCCAGCCTCTCTCCTGAGAGCATGGCAAACTGAGGACCACACAGGTCTGCCCTCTGGGGGCTTTGTCTGCAGTGCGCCGTGAGTGTGGCCCTTCCAAAGGAGCACATGGCACTGAGTCCAGCAGAGTCAGCCACAAATGAAAGTGCTGGGCAGACAGGGCTCGGCACTATTTGCCCGGGACCAGCTTCCCCTCTCCCTTAGCCATGGTGGTGTAGCTTCTGTATCAATGTGCCTTTCCCCACTCCTCCTCAATTTTCAAGGCTTTGATCAAGTTCAAGAGTTACTTGTATTTTGAGGAAAAAGACTTCGTGGATAAAGCCGAGAAGAGCCTGAAGCAGACCCCCCACAGTGAGGTAAGTGTTGCTCTGTGCTCGGGGGTCCCTGTCTGTCCCTGCACTGGCCTCCTGCACACCATGTGGGACACATGTCCCGCCAGCAGCACTCGGAAGGCCAGTGCAGGCAGCACCACAGAAAGTGGCCTTGTGCCCAGCTCCCTCCAGCACCCTGCTCTCCTGCCTGGCCCGGGTGTGTGGCAGCCATCTGTCCATACCCAAGCCGCGAGGGCCTGGGAGAGGAAAATTCTGAGCTGACAGCATGTGGCCGTTAACCTCTTCAACCTCCGTGGGCAGGCATACAGAAGCGTGCAGGAAAAAACACTGTCAAGGGGTGATACAGCCAGGAATACAAACAAGGGCAGGGGGCAGGGGGAGATAGCTTCCGTTGGAAAGGGCAGGGAGTGTTATCGGAATACTCTGCATGGGTGTGGAGTGGCCGGGAGCGGACAGGGTGTTTATGAGAGAGGACTGGCTACCCTGAAAGAACTTGCAGGGAGGAAGCAGCAGTCGTGCCCTGGAGAGGGGCAAAGGCCACAAAAGGGCCGCCAGGTCACCACTGAGTTCCTGCCACTCATGTGGCACTGGGACCGAGGTCCCGTCTCCTGGGGAGTGGTATGTGAGAGCCTGAGGTGGTGTGTGGCCCAGCGGTCTGTCACGACCTGGGCCACCTGCATCCCTTGCAGCAGAGGGCCTGCTCCAGGCCACCTGCCTATCGCACAGGACCTGAGGAGTAGCTCCTGCCAGAGTCAGTGCCTGGCTCCCAGCTCTAACTGGCCTAGCACCGCTGGCCTCTGCAGGCATCGAGGGAATGAGCCGGCTCGTGGACCATCCCCTTTCTAACTTCTAAATAGAAATAATATAAATATTTAAAAGAAATGATGCAGGGAAAGGAAGACCTCCCTCTGCGTTTAAAACAAATAAAATTATATTAAAGATATCATCAATATGCAGCATCTATTGGGTTATTCCTGGAATGCAGTGTTGTCACAGAGGCACATGGAAAGTTGTCTTCAAGTGGGTGATTTTTGCTTGCTTGTTCTTTTGTGTTGACATATCTGAAGTGCAACCATGGTTTTTGTTTCAGATTATATTTTATAAAAATGGTGCCAATCAAGGTGTGGCTTACAAAGACATCTTTGAGGGGGTTTACTTTCCAGCCATCTCACTGTACAAGAGCTGCACGG
The DNA here is from genome assembly GCF_017591425.1 of Ochotona curzoniae. Lineage (NCBI taxonomy): Eukaryota > Metazoa > Chordata > Mammalia > Lagomorpha > Ochotonidae > Ochotona > Ochotona curzoniae. Next base: position 1,125,283 of record NW_024465279.1, read on the forward strand.
TACGTATCCAGGTTCACCTGTGAATCAAGAACTTGCAGGAGCTAGGTGTCTGGGCTGCTGAGTCACTTGCCAAGTCAGGACTGGAAGAGACTCACGGTGCCATGGGGAATGCATTTGTTAGGGCCAGAGCCTCGTGGGGATTGTAGCATGTTTACAGTGGATGCGATTGGTTCCGTTAGCATGCACCATCCACCCCTTGGATTTGGTGGGGAATGCCAGCCACCCTGGATGAAGTGTATAAAGTCGGGACACGGTTACTTTGGAAAGTTCATTGAAAGTGGAAGTTGGAGCCAGCATAGTGGGTGCAGCCACCAACCTGCAAGACCAGCATCCCGTATGAGTGCCAGTTTTGTATCCTGGTTGCTCCACTTCCCATCCAGTTCCCTGCTGACAGCCTGGGAAAGCAATGGAAGGGTACCCCTGGCGCTCACACGAGAGACCCAGATGAAGCTCTGGGCTTCAGCCTGGCCCGGCTTGGCTGTGACTGCCGCTCTTCCTGCTCTCTGCAACTCTGATTCTCAAATGAAGACATCCTTTTAAAAATTAGTGTTGGTAAATCTGGAGTTCCGGGTACAGTTGCTTCCCGAGGCACTGTTCCCATGAGCTTTATGAAGGCTTCACGTGGTGTGCATTAATTGGTAGGGGATGTGTGTGACGTTCACGTAACTTGTTTCCATTGATTGTTCTTTTCTAAATATTATTCTGAGAATTTCTGTGAGTAGGCACCAGTGACAGAGTCTTGGTCTCTAGGTACAAATGAGCACCGGCCCGAGGCTGTTGGCCACTTGCAGCAATAGCACTGTATGCCTTTCTCGTGGGACCTTGAATGTCACTATGAGCGAGGCCTGAACTTCAGATAACCTTTTTCCTGTCCTTCTGTGGTTTTTCATGTCTAATTGGATCAATTCTGTGCCAGGTTTCCATTAACTTTGGGCCGTGCTTCAAGTATCCTCCGAAAGATCTGGCGTACCGCCCCGTGAGTAGCCCCGGCCCGCCCCTGCTGCCGCTGCGCCCCATCCTCCCTGTGGCCAGCCGGGCTCACTTGGCTGACGCGCTCCCCTTCCTCCCGCAGATGAGCGACATGGGCTGGGGCGCCGTGGTGGAGCACACCTTGGCTGATGTCCTGTATCATGTGGAGACCGAAGTGGATGGGAGGCGGAGCCCCCCGTGGGAACCCTGAGCAGCCCTCCTTGCTGCCAGACGGGGACTCTGCAGAGCTGGCTGCGTGGGCCTGCGGGGGATGGCCTTAACCTCCTCCCCCTCCGGTGACCACTCCTCCTGTGCGTGCCAGAAGCCAGCAGCCGCCAGCCCCAAGATCTGGTAAGCTCCCTGTGGACCTGGTGCCGGGCCGCCCCATGCCTGCCGGGCCCTCTCACATCACCTGTTTGTTGAGATGTGAACGGCCCACCCAGGCAGCTCGCTGACTTGAAGCCATGTCTTGTGTGGACATTGCCTCCATCCCACCTGGTTTTGGGCTCGGGCCGAGGACCTGTTTCTGAGGACAGCCGAAAGCAGTGGCCATGACCTCCATGCCCATCTAGAAGCTGTTCCCTCGTGGTGTACATTGGGTTTCGGGATTAATTGAAATCCAAGCCTCTGGAACTACCAGGTGTCTAGTACTGTAACTGGGAAAGGCCCTCATCGGCAGCTTGAACACAGTACCCTTCCCTAATAAACTCGTTCTCATGTCTGTACAGCGCCTGGGTCCCCTGCAGGTCCCTTGCTCTGTGGCCACAGGGTCGCAAGTGTGGGCAGCATGAGCTAGGAGTCACAGGCCTCAGCCTGAGTTTCAGTCCCTCTGCCACCTGTGTCCCTGCCCCGCCTCCCCTCTCCTTTGGCCAAGTCAGATACCCCTTCTGCCCTGTGAAAGTTGCCATCTGAAGAAGCCGAGCAAAAATTCCCAAGGGCTAGCAGCCTCCCCTCTGCTTTTCAAACAAAGGCATTGCAATGTGCAGGATCTTGCCCTACCTTGTGTATCTTCCTCTCTCACAGCTGACAGCTGATGGGCAGCATTCAGACTTCTAACATGCAGGGGTGTAAGGATGGCCCCCCATGGGGCTTTGTGCAGTTTCCCCAGCCCTTCTTAGACACTCTGGCCCGGGGTGTTCTGCCCCCAGGAGCTCCCTGGTGGGTTCCTCTCATTGGCCTGACTGTATCCTTTAGCAGTGACTGGCACACTGGCCTCTACCCACTGGGTCTCCTAGCAGGAAGCCCACACAGTGGGTCTCCGCCCGCTATCCGCTGCCCCTTGCATCTTGGAGTTGGTGTGAGCCAGCCCTGAAGGGCATACCTTGGTGTGGGAGGTTGTTAACTGATCACAGTTGGAAGGACTCCAAGAACATGAGGCTGGTGATGTTCAGTGAAGCCAGGGGAACCGTCTGTCCTGTGAGCATACCCGTTCCACCCAAGTTGCAGAATTGGGTTTGTGTGCAATTAGCTTTCATTAACTGGAGGTCACAGAATGATGTTTTTGTTTAAAAAAAAAAAAAGAAAGAAAGAGAGGGAGTGTGTTTGCTTTTGAGGTTTATCTGAGGGACTCAGCAAGGGCCTGTCCACCCCATCTGCTCTCCCACATGAAACGGCTTCTGTAATCCAGTCAGCGCTGACAAGACTCTCAATCTCTTGAAAAAGTACTCAAGTGGGGAAATCTCCACAAACGCCAAAGACCCCGGCACACAGACAAATGAGAAGGCAGCCCACAGCCTGGTGTTGTCGGAAGCCCTTTTATTCACGCAGCCTGTTCTGGGGAAGCCAGAGCCGGTGTAAGCAGCCGGCCTCTTCCCTCTGCCCGTGGCCACAAGCTCTAAACTCTGTGACAACCTCCCTCTCCCTCGGAAGCTTCTGGATCAACTGTTACATTAGCCATTACCAAAAAGAAACAAACAGAATAAGTTATGATAAATAGCTGTGTGACTTGTACAATTTTAGGACCTTAATAAATACCAGTGTTTCCAGCACTATTGCGCCTGTCCTTCATAAATAAGCTAGCGCCCTGATGGTGCAAAAGACAGCTGACGCCCAGAGCCGGAAAGTTGCAGCTCTCCTCCCGCTGGCCGGTGCCTTTCACAAAGGCCTCTCATTCCAGCACAATTTCTCAATCCTCAGCAAGGGGCTTTGCTACTACGTCGGCCCCCACTCCCCAGTCCCAGCCACTTCATCTCTTAAAACGGTAGGAAATTTCAGCATCTTGAGGCAGAGAAGTTGGCAGCTAATTGGCATCAAACAATGCAGATGCTGACTTTGCCTTAAACAATATTGTTCACTCACTCGCATCTGGTGTTGCCCCAGGTGCCCATCACAGTCATCCGTGAGCCACACAGCCCTGCACCAGGAAGTCGGGATCCCCCATACTGGTGGCACAGCCAAGGGCCGCAGCCATCCACGGCTGCCTCAAAGGCTGTGCATTAGCTAGAAGAGGAGTCACCAGTACTCGGATCCCAGCTGTCGGGGGTGTGGGCTCTGCCACATGCCACCACCACCCCCTTCCTCATGAGACACAGGAACACCTAGAGCGATTATTTGCATCTGTGAGAGCCCGTTAGTTGCCTTTGAGCTGTCCAAGAGCTGCCTCAGATTTGTGAAATGAAGCTGCTGCGATAACAGACCGTAAATAATTGAGTTAGACTCCAGTCATTTGTCTCCTTTTCACAAGCTAGTTGGAACTAAATACCCTCGTTTGTCCAGCCAGGACTTCGTTAACACGAAGTTGCAATCAACCAGAGTTTGCATTAGAGAAGGTTTTCCGACAGGTGCGTCCTGAAGTTTGCTGGTAGTAGATTCTTTACTCTGGTGTTTGAGGACTGGAGACCAGCCTACGCCGCAGGCTACTAGTGTTTAAGTTAATTATTAGGTAAGTGCAGGGTGGGGGCAGATTTTACAAGTGTTTCTTGTCCTCAAAGTTAGAAACTTGGTACCTAGACTTGGACCAGTTTGAATCCTGACGTCCCACTTTACACAGTCCCATCTCACTGCCCTCTGAATGCAAATCCTGAACGGGCCTAGGCCACCTGGCTGGCCGCAGGGGCCTCCGGCTGCTTCGCTAAGGCGGGGAGCGGCAGGTGGCCTTCCACCCCTGCCTCAGGCCGAGCTGGACGCGAGACGCTTGCGCAGGTGGTTGGCGAAGTCCACCTGCGTCTGAGACAGGACCTGGTTGATGATGGTCTTCGGCAGCCACCCCTGCAGCAGAGAATAGAAGTTGGCCACGGGATGGAGGCTGGGAGACCTCCATGCTTAGCTACCCAGCTTTGTTAATAGGTGTAGCCATGGGGTTGGCCGGGGTCAAGAGCCCGAAGTGTCACAACAGACTGCAGCTGTGTCTGCCCAACTGCACGACCCTGAACTAGCTCCATGTCCCCTCTCACACCAAGGTCCCGTCTCTGTGAAATGTTAACTACAGGGCTGGCTTGAAGGTGATTCAAGGACTAAGAGGGAGCTGGTGCCAGCCACTGGGATGCTGGGATTGCACGCCATTGTGCCAGCTCCCTTCCTGCCCAACCCCTTGTGGTCCTGTCCCCTGTGCCTAGGGGAAGAAGAGCTCCCCACCCCCCCCCCTTGGTCACGTCCTGCACCTCTCACCTTGAGGTCGATACTGAGCAGCCAGGTGAGTTTGGTCTGTAAGGGATTTCCAGCCAGCGGGTGAAGCACCATGCAGGTGGGCCCGTGTTCAGCCCTGGTGGAGGAAGAAAGTGGATGGTCGGGGCAGTTCAGAGAACTCTCACTGGTAACTTCCACCAGCCACATCCTCCAAGTACTTTGTTCCCTAAACTGCATGGGGGACGCACCCTTTCCTGAGGGCAGTATTTTAAGATTGTCACTGGACCAGCTCAAGACAAATGTCACTTGAGTCCCAAGCACTTGTGCAACCTGGAGCCCGGGGTCACTGGGTTGGAGGGGTAGATCCATGCTGGGGCTGGTTTGCTTGGGTCACTCAATTATACTGCTCCCACACCTGGGGACTGAACCTCAGCCCTTGAGGCTTGCCTCAGGAGGTATCGAAGGCTTTCTGGGAAGGGACTGGACTATCTCATCTGGCAGGCTCTCTGGCTTTGGAACAGTGGGACTCTGGTAGCCAAGAAGAAGGTGTTGGGCCTCTGCCACCAGCCTTACCTGATGACACCTTTCTGCTCCGGCATCTCCCCGAAGTGGGTGGCCATACCAGCCAACACGCAGGTGGAGCCCCGGCGCTTGGTACAGCGCACGCTCACGAAGTCCCGGGGACCCACGAGGTTTCCTGCTGCCTCCGCAGCCAGCTCATGGGTGATGACCGTGTCTCTCCCAATCTTCTGCAGGACCTGGCCAAGCATCACGGGAAGCATTCAGCAGCGCTAGGGCCGAGCCCCACCCGTAGGTGGCTGTGGAGTGATGATGAGGGTCAGGTTCTCCTGTCCCCCCTCCCCTCACACACACCCTGACCTTGCTCCTCACCTTCACTTCCTTAACAGTGGGGTTCCACTCCCCCATGGCCTCCATGCGCTCCACCAGCTCTTCGTACAGCCTGTCCATGGGCTGATCCAACACCACTTCCAGTCGGAACACCTTGCCCACCTCCGGCACCACTTTGCTCAGCACTTTGTCCCCGTTTGCCTGTCGAAGGACAACAGCAGCATTCCTAGATAAAATCTCAGAGGCAGGACGAGGCAAGAGGGAAGGGAACAAGAGAACATCTAGCCAAGTGCAGGGAAGCCTGCCCTGCCGGGAGCCAGGTAAGGCGGCTGCACTGCTAAGATGCAAGAGGGACCTGCCGCTCCAGGCCTCTTGTTCCCTGGGTGAACGGTGGGGCTGGGCCAGGCTAAAACCTGGAACCGGGGGCTTTGTCTGGGTTTCCCACATAAGTAGAGTCCCAAGCACTTGGACCATCTGCTGCTTTCCCAGGGTATTAGCAGGGGTTGGATCAGGAGTGGTGCTGTCATCAGAGGTTTAGCTTGATGTGCCATGGCACCAGTTCCAGGAATAATGCTTCTTACAATGCCCAAATAAGGAAGGAATTTCCAGGAACACTGACCCCACACAGGAACACCTGAGGACAGGCAACATTGAGCATGCATACTCTTACCTGCTGGTTCTCCTCCTTCCAGCCGTCCTGGCTACTGAGGATGCCCAGGGCTTTCTGCATGGCCTCCTCTCCCTGTTTGATGTAGGCCAGCTCCTGGTCACTGTACAGGGTCTCTTCCAGCCGCGAACCTGGATGTACAACCCAGGAGAGAGCGCGTGTTCTCCCTGGCCCATGGGTCTCCCGCCAGCGTCCACCCCTGCGATGGTGCAGCCTGCCTTTTCCTCCCAGGGCATGCATGGGCCCGCAGGTCGGTAGCAGGGTGGGACTCTGGCAAAGCGAGAAAGGGCAGGAAGCGGGGGCCTGAGCTTTCACACCCACCCCACATCGGCTGGCCCCCACACACTCACCAAGTAGAGAGCTCCGACGGCGAACCTGGTTAATCCACGCACTGGGGGTCGGGCCCCCCAGGGCCCTGCGGTTCAGCTCTTGGCTGATGGCCAGCACCGCCTGCTGCCTCAGTCCTGTCCAGATGGAAGGAAAGTTCAGAGATAGGGAACTGGCCTGCAGGACACAGTTTGCTCAGGTACAGAAATTCCTGCTAGGGACTGGAGAAAGTAAGGCATTCACTTCCCAGCCCTGGTAACTCTTCCCCGGGTTACCAGCACAGTACCTTCTGGCTGGGGTAATCGGGAATTGACCCTGCCTGGAGGACAGAGTCTGCATCTGCCCCTGCTGGTGGGTGTTTCAGGGCCAGAAAGCTCACTGCAGAAGCAGAGTAGAGGCAAGCCCTCCTGGAGGGCCGGTGTGCTTGGGCAGTGGGTAGAGCCACTCTGGCATCGCATATCAGCCATTCAAGGCATGGCTGTTCCCTACTAACGCGCCAGGGAAGGAGCCGAGGATGGCTCAAGATTTCGAGATAGCCATACACAAACATGGGAGCCCAAAAGGACATCCAGACTCCTGGCTCTGGTCCGGATGTTTGAGGCCATTCTGAATGAGGGGGAAAACGTCTCTGTATGTCACTCTGCCTTTCAAATAGACCTTCCGAAAGAAAGGTGGGGCTGACATCCCATATGGGTGCAGAGCAGGGGAAGATGGCCCAGGTGCCAGGGCCCTGCTACCTACGTGAGAGATCCTGATGGACTTCAAGGCTCCTGGCTTCTCCTGGCCCAGCCCCAGCGGTTGGGACCATCTGGGGACAGAAGTATGTTTCTCTCTGTCGGTCCCTGTCTATCTGTCTGTCTCTAACTCTACCTTTCCAACAAATAAATCTTTTTAAGAAATAAAAAAGAAAGAAGGCAAACCCCATCCCCTAAGGTCTGCAGCCCGACCCTTTGCACAGGTCCTTCGTGCCGGTAAAGCCGCTGGATTCTGAGCTCAGAGGGGCCGGCAGTTTCTTAGCGAGGAACAACCGGCTGCTTGCCACAGGTCTTGAAGGCGTGGCTTGTGGCTCAGTAGCAGCTAGGTCAGCCCAGTGCACCTGGGAGGGCCCTGTCCTGGCAGGGTGTGCAGTCTTCAGCGGTATCTCTATCATCTACCACGGTGTGTGCCCGGAGGCTCAGTGCACACCCCTTCCTGCCTCTCCTGTGGCCAGCTGTGTGAATCAGCCCAAGTGAAACCGCTGTCTGAGATTCAGGCATTCTGTAGGGGCTCCAGGTCAAGTCTCAGCTGCTCCATCTCTGATGCTAATTCCAACTAATGTATCCGGGAAAGCAGCAGAAAATGGTCCAAGTTCTTAAGGCACCTGCCCCCCACATGGGAGACCCAGAAGGAGCTCAAGGCTCCTGCTTGGTCCAGCCCTGGTCAGTGCAGCTGTTTAGGGAGTGGACCAGCAGATGGAAGTTGGGAAATTAGTCTCTTTCTGACTCTCTCTCTCTCCTCCTCCCTCTACAACTGTCCCCTTTAAAAAAATTTCTTCTAAATTTTATTGCAAAGGCAGATTAGATTTACAGAGATAATCTAATAGAGAGATAGAAATAATCTAATACAGAGATAGAAAGATCTGGACCCGGTACGATGACTCAGTGTCTAACTCCTCACTTTGCAATGTTAAACCCTGGGGGGCCCAACGGTCACGGACCCCAGGAGTAGCCCCCCAGTACCCAAGAACCAGGTCAGAGGCTGCAAGTAGCAAGAAGACTTTATTGATGTTCGCGAACGGGCCCCTACCCTACAGGGGAGAGAAGCCCCGAACTCCGGGAATACAGGCATCTTATAGGCACACACTACAAGCTTAGCATATTTTTGTGACAGGTCTTAAGTTTTATGGCCTTACTCTGACGCCAACCCAGGACTTTCTGGGCTCGTTTCTCAGGATAAGGAACTTGCTTGTTAGGAAACAGAAACCCAGACCCCCTTCCCGCAGCCCGGGCCTGTCACAGCCTTCCTCTTGTTTCTTATCTTGCCAAGCAACATATAGAAGCAACAAAAGCATTAACCCTTGCTTTTTCTCTTTTAGCAAGTGCTGAAATTCCAAATGGGCGCTGGTTCATGTCCCACCTGCTCCACTTCTTATCCAGCTCCCTGCTTGTGACCTGGGAGAGCAGTAGAGGATGACCCAAAATCTTAGGACCCTGTACCGTATCCAGAATAAGCTCCTGGCTCTTGGCTTCAGATCGGCTCAGCTGTGATTGCTTGGAGAGTGAACCAGCAGATCTTTCTGTATCTCCTTTTCTCTGTAAAATCTGTCTTTCCAATAAAAATAAATAAACCTGTTTTTTTTTTTTTTTTTAAAGAGTGAGCTTCCATCTGCTGGTTCACTTCTCAAATGGCTACAATGGCTGGACCTAAACAGGTCCAAAGCTAGGAGCTTCTTCTGGGTCTCGCATATGGGTGCCAGATCCCAAAGCTTTGGGCCATCCTCTGTCGCTTTCCCAATCCATAAGCAGAGAGCTGGGTTGGAATTGGAGCAGCTGGGACATGAACCAGCACCCATATGGGATCGCTTTCAAGGTGAAGACTTAACCATCGAGCCATTGTATCAGGCCTTATAATTACCTTTCCAAGCAATCAGTAAATTTAAGGGAAACAAGCAAGCAAGCCGACTCCCTCGCCATGCTGGCTTCTCTCTTTACCTTGCTCCTGTGCCGTTTCCCACTCTTCTCTCCAGCTTGCCAACGCTGTCCCGAGTCAAGGCTAATCTCCTCCCTGGTGCCCCAGGTACACGCTCTTTGGGAAATGAGCAATCAGAGACTGGCAGGGACATAGGCATCGTGGCAGGAGCCAGCCTGAACCTCCAGATAGCCACACAGAAGTCAGAGGGGAAGGCAGTTGCCCAAGTTCACCAGGTAGACACACACCTGGACAGGGCCCCTGGGGCCTGATCCCGATCCCCTTCCCTCTCCCTTGCTAAGCCTTGCAGCAGCCTGGGGTCGGGGTCGGGACGGGGAAGAGCTCACCCTTCATGTTGCGCACGTGTCTGTAGGAACTCCCAGCACACAGCTTGAACGTCGCCAACAGCATCCTCAGCCGCCAGATGTGGCAGTGCCGCCTCCTGCTCTGCCACCACCTCTGCTCTCTCGCTGTCTCTCAAGGGTGGCTGCTCCGTCCCTTTTGAGCCCTTCCAGGCCCACCTCTGGATCCTGCAGCTGTGGCACCGGCTGCCGCTCCCTCTGAAACTTAAATGCCCCTCGCTGAAGGCTATGCTTCATCAGGGAGAGATAACAAAACCATCACTCACCACGCAGAGGAAGGGGTCAAGGATGGAGCGATTGCCACACGAGGCTGCTCTGGCCACTTTTCAGTTGGGGCGGGGGCAGGGGGAGGGAGCCAGGCCAGACCAAGCAGATGGAGGGGAGAGAAGCCTGGTCGCAGGCAGCAGCAATGCACACGTAAGGCTTCCAGCAGTCTGACATCCTGGCTTTAACAGGTCTGGAATTGAGGCTCAGAAACCTACATCTCCCAAAAATAAAAGTCCCTGGCCGTGCTGTGGTACTGTGGCTTAAGCCTCTGCCCCCAGCCTCAGCATCCCAAGTGAGCACAGTTTGAGTCCTGGCTCCTTGCTAGTGTGGAAGATGACCCAGTGCCTCCTACATGGGAGACCTGGATGCAGTTCCTGGCTCCTGGCTTCGGCCTGGCCCACGTCTGGCTTGGCCTTTGCAGAGCTATTTGGGTAGTGAACCAGCGGTTGAAAGATCTGTCTCCCTACCTGCTCTCTGTAACTCTGCCTTTCAAATACATTATTTATTTTTATTGGAAAGTCAGATTTACAGAGGGGAGACAGAGATCTTCATCCACTGGTTCACTCCCCAAGTGGTCACAACAGCCGGAGCTGAGCGGATCTGAATCAGGAATCATGAGCCTCTTCCAGGTCTCCCACACAGGTGCAGGGTCCCAAGGCTTGGGCCATCCTCAACTGCTTTCCCAGGCCACAAGCAGGGAGCTGGAAGGAAGTGGAGCAGCTGAGATATGAACTGGCATCCACATAGGATCTTCGCACATGCAAGGCAAGGACTTTAGCCACTAGGCCACCACACCAGGCCCATAAATAAAGCTTTAAAAAAACCAAAGTCTCCAGGTGTCTGTGGTGCAGGCAAGTGGCAGGCATGAGCTCAGTGATCCCACACTGTGAGAAGCCGCTTGGCCTCTGCTATCACAGACTGAGGAACCCCAAGAGTCCCCAGAACGTAAATGACTCTTCAAGGACTGACAGCTGCTCAGTGGCAGGACATTAACACAGATCTCTGGCCTTCAGGACATGTTCTGGGGTTCCTCCTGCACCCCATTGCTGCCTGAGCATGTTCAGCTGCTCGTGGGTTTGCTCATCCGCTCATAGAAACGGCCTCTATCAGAGCTGGTGCTGCGTCATGGGACTTGGCAGGTGCAGGAAGACGGGGAGACAGGAAGGTGTTTGGACACTTCCGGGAGCTCAGTGAGGTCCAGGTGAGGCTAAGTCAGCTCTGCTGTCCCAACACGGTGTGGGAGGTGAACGCTGGGATCTGAACACATCCTTCCCTCTCAAGGTGTCCTTGAGGCTGTTCTGAAGCTGGGTTCCCCTGGAGAGAAGCGTGGGGGACAGGGGGTATAAGGCTCCTGCCCACGCCCCAGCCTTCCATGACCCGTCGCCATGGCTCATGGGCAGGGGGAAGGCCTAAGACCCTGGGTCAGGTGAGCACAGCAGCCCCTCCTAACAGGAAGGAGCAGGGTCTACTCAGAGCCGGGGGCACAGAGCAGGAGAGGGGTCCTGGGAGCAGCAGCTGCGTGGAGGCACCCCTGTCCTGTCCTGGCCACAGTCCCTCCTCCTCCTCCTCCTTGGACACCCCAAGCTGCAAGAATGACTTGTTCTCTTGCCTCGGGGCCTCACTCGATACTCTGGCTTCAGGGATTCTTTTTAAAGATTTATTATTCTTTATTAATTTATTCGGGAGACAGAGACAGTTTCCATCTGCCAGTTTAGTCCCCAAATGGCAGCAGCAGCCAGGACTGGACCAAGCTGAAGCCAGGAGCCAGGAGCTTCATCCAGGTCTCCTAAGCACTTGGGCCATCTTCTGCTGCTTTTGCCAGACCATCAGCAGGGAGCTGGGTCAGAAGTGGAGCAACTGGGATATGAACCAGTACCAGTACAGGATGCTGGAGTTCTAGGTGGCTGGCAAGGTGGACGACATTTTGAGTTGGAAAAGCTGTGTGTGGGCACTGTATTGAGCTCTGGGAAGACAATGAGGGGAAGGCCTTTTAGTGCTTGTGGTCAGTCCCCTGTGCTCAGGCCCCATGCACAGGATCAACGTGCTGGGCGCCAGGACTGTGCCAGCTGCCCAGGGCCACCCGTGGGGTCCACGTGCTCCGAGATGCACACGTGTGCCCTGTGAGCCTTCTCTTGGGAGGGGGTGGAAAGATGCTGTGAACCATGCAGATAACTTTCAAGGTCCTGCTGTTGCCAGCCTCTGGATTGCAGCCATTTTCAGAAGGGGGGTGGTGCTCCACCCGCCTAACGCGGCTGTTGATGTCAGCAGCTGCCATTGACTCTGGGGCGGGTGTGGGGGGGCTGTGCCCATGCCCAGTGACCTCCCTCAGGCCAAGGCCTTTTTCCTCTTCATCCTTTTTGGGCTGCCCGTTAACTCTTGCACTCCCATAGTGCAGGCAGGTGTTGCAAGCTACAGCTTAACCCACTGGGCCACAAACCTCAGGCCCTTTGGGATGAGACCAGAGGTTCCCGGTAAGAAGAGCAGATGGGGGTGGGGACAGCCAAAGATTTGAGAGGAAAGAAGGGGTCTCGTTCAGCAGCTCTGTCCTGGTCGTGAGCTATGTAGTGGTGCTCACGTGACCTGCACTAGGTACCCCTGCAGGAGCAGCTGTCAGTAGGGCAGGTAAAATATCTCACTGCGTGCAGGGAGGGAGGCTTCCGGGAGGAGGTGCCATTGGCAGCTGGGTCTGGGAAACAAGGATAGGGGAGCCAGCTAGGCTTATGGTAGACGCTGGAGAGAGGATGGATGCGTGTACTGCTACTGGCACAGGCGGCCACCAGCGTAAAGAAAGTCCGCGAGGGTTGAGAGCTGGCCGTCTGTGCGGACTGGAGTGTGGCTGGGGGCACGGGGAGTGTTTGCAGGGTGTGTGGAGTGTGAAGGCTGCAGACAGAGGTAGGTGCCCGAGTAGGGAGTTAGGAATGCTATGGGATCCAGTACATCTGCCGCTCAAGCTTCCTGCCCTGCTGGGCGGAGGGAAAAGCACAGCTTTGCTCTTCAAATGGACCCTCAGCTGTGGTGCCATGCCTTCCTTTTCCGAGGGTCCAAGGGGACTTTTAATCTATGAGTCTTTAGGATGGCTAGAAGGCTGACATGAGCTAAGCATAGGGGCTGCTTCTAAAGGGCCATAACAAGTTGAATGTATTTTTTTAAAAAGATTTATTTACTTTTTTTTGGGGGGGGGGAAGTCAGATTTACAGAGAGGCAAAGAGAAAGATCTTCCATCCACTGGCTCACTCCCCATAAAGGGCCACAACGACTAATGCTGAACCGATCTAAAGCCCAGAGCCAGGAGCCAGAAGCTTCTTCCCACGCGGGTGCAGGGTCCCAAGGCTTTGGGCCGTCCTCTATTGCTTTCCCAGGCCACAAGCAGGGAGCAGTCAGAACATGAACCGGCACCTTTGTAGGATCCTCATGCTTGCAAGGTAAGGACTTAGCTATTGAGCTATTGTACTGGGCCCCTGTGAGATCAATTTTCTTTTGGTGCAACAACAGCAACAAATAGCCCAAGTTTTCCAAAAGTTAATGAGAATTCCTGTACTGAACTAACTATGCATGGATTTCTGTCGATTTTGGTGCCAAAATAAATCACTTAAAAATCAATTAGTTGGGCCCGGCGCAGTGGTGCAAGTGGTTAAGGTCCTCACCTTGCACGCCTGGGATCCCATATGGGTGCCGGTTCTATCCCAGCAGCCCCGCTTCCCTTCCAGCTCCCTGCCTGTGGCCTGGGAGAGCAGTTGAGGACGGCCCAAAGCTTTGGGACCCTGCACCCGCGTGGGAGACCCAGAAGAGGCTCCTGGCTTTGGATCGGCATAGCATCGGCCGTTGCGCTCACTTGGGGAGTGAATCATGGGACGGAAGATCTTCCTCTCTGTCTCTCCTCTCTGTATATCTGCCTTTCCAATAAAAAAAAAATAAATAAATCTTTATTTTTATTATTTTATTTTTATTTTTATTTTTATTATTTTTTTTTTATTGGAAAGGCAGATATACAGAGAGGAGAGACAGAGAGGAAGATCTTCACTCCCCAAGTGAGCGCAACGGTCGATACTTCGCCCATCCGATGCCAGGAGCCTCTTCCGGGTCTCCCACGCGGGTGCAGGTTCCCAAAGCTTTGGGCCATCCTCAACTGCTTTCCCAGGCCACAGGCAGGGAGCTGGAAGGGAAGCGGGGCTGCCGGGATTAGAACCGGCGCCCATATGGGATCCCGGGCATGCAAGGCGAGGACCTTTAATCACTTGCGCCACCGCGCCGGGCCCTAAAAATAAATCTTAAAAAAAAATCAATTAGTTAACTTGAAAAGCGGGTGATAGAAAGAGGGAGAGAAGGGAGACCTTTCGTCTGCGAGGTCACTGCTCCCATTGCCACGGCAGCCAGAATTGGGCCAGGTTGAAGGCAGGAGTTGAGGGCTTCGTCTGGTCTCCCATTTGGTTACAGGAGCCCAGGGACTTGGGCCACTCTTTGCTGCCTTCTCATGAGCATTAGCAAGATGCTGGATCAGAAGTGGAGCAGCCAGGATTTGAACCTGCTTTCTCATATGGGATACCTGCTTCTTTTTGTTTGTTTATTTTTTGTTCTTTATTTTTTATTTTTGAAATTTATTGTACAATTTTGTATAGTCTTGGATTTCCCGCTCCCCAATTCCCGCCCCCTTGATTTTTCCCATAATGTCACAACTCTTCATAAGGAGTTACCATTCCATCAGTGTGCTATTTAAGTGTGCCCCGACATTGCTGGCACAGACAGCGTCAGACAGTCCAGCATCCCATTGTCTAGACAGATCCAACACTTTCACTGCAGCCCATCTTTTGTTTGGAAGCAGAGATGCAGGTCGCATTGTGCCTTCACATCTGGATATGGTAGTCTCCGTTGCTCCATCACTATACGTTCCAACTTACATAACGATTCCTTATATGAGAGAGAACATATGGTATTTCCCTTTCTGTGATTGGCTTATTTCACTGAGCATAATGGTCTCTAGTGGAGACCGTCTAGTTGCAAATTGTATAATTTCATTCTTTTTCATGACTGGATAATATTCCATGGAGTAGATGTACCATAGTTTCTTTAGCCATTCCTCTTTGGATGGGCATCTGGGTTGTTTCCATGTCTTTGCTATTGTAGATTGTGCTGCTGTAGATATAGGATTACAGATCCCCTTCTCATATGTAGTTTGAATTTCTTTTGGGTAAATTTCTAGGAGTGGGACAGCTGGATCCTATGGCAGGGATACCTGCTTCTTAACACACTATGCCATAGAACCAGCCCCAAACTCAGTGTTTTCTCTTTGGGCTCTGATGATAAAGATTGTTAAGTCTTGGCTCCTTGTTTGAATCTCTGTTGGCAGTAAATTCACAGGTCACAAAGTATCTTTCCATAGGACACTTAAGGTGTATAGAAACTTTCCACAAGATTCAGCTCTGAGTGTCCAGACCTTTGCACTGTGCTGGAAACATGCCTGATGAGGAAGCTTTGGAGCCCGGCTCTCTGCTGGGCCTCAGCACATACTGGTTTGGTTTTGCTTTGTGTGGTTCGTTGGTTTTGCCCATCTGTTAAGGGTGGCCAGCCTGAACCTGATAGTGCATCCTGACCCGTGAAGAGCATTTGCACTAAGACAACAGGGCCGGGGCTAACATTGTGTTGCAGTGAGTTAAGCTGCTGCCTGGAATGTCAGCGTCCACATGGGCACTGGTTCTCATCCTGGCTGCTTCAATTCCCATCCAGCTTCCTGCCAATGTGTTTGGGAAGACGGCAGAGGATGGACAGTACCCAGGGGCTCCTGCCACGTGCCTTGGAGACCTGGGTAAAGGCCCTGGCTCCTGGCTCAAGCCTGGCTCAGCTGACTCTGGCTGCTTTAGCCATTGTGGGGAGTGAACTAGTGGATGGAAGAGCTCTCTCTCTCTCTCTCTCTCTCCCTCCCCCTCTCCCAGGAACCCTGCCTTTCAAATATATGAAGAAAAGAACAAAACCATTGTAGGAAGGCTGTAAAAGTGAAGCAAACCAGTGACACAAGGCCCTTAGAGGGGCTAACGAGGGGTGCGGCATCACCCCCACTCCCAGGGCCTTTTAGCAGTCTCGGTCCTGGCTCCTTGATCTGAGAAGGTCCTCAACAATTCCAGGGGTCATTCTTCTTAGCTCATGGAGGTTGGAACTCCGAAGCCTGGAATACCCTGGGGAGTGGGTATTACCAAGCAAGTCCTCCATGCCAGGTGCCAGCTGCTACCCACCTCGCATGTATCTTCATTCATTTACTGCTCACAAAAATCCAAGGAACTGGCACTGTTATTATCAACACAGGTGTTATGGGGGGGGAACTCGAGGCTATGGAAGCTGAGTGAATTGTGCAAATCCGGTGACCTGGGACACAGAGCTGGCAGCAAGGCCTATCTATGCTCGTGACCCCGGGTGTGGCCTCAGAACCACAGGCACTGATGTCACCTCGCCTGTCATGTGGCTGCTGGCATGCAGCAGTCCCACTTCAGACGGCAGGGCAGCACACGACTTCCTCCATGGCTGAGCTGGCCATCCCATTCTCTCCCCTTCCTCTGACTCACGCAGACTCTCAGATGTCCTTGCCCAGGGATCATAACTGCGTCTTCTGTCATAGCCTAAACCAGCAGAGCAAACAGGGTAAGGGAGATGAACTTCACAATGTGGGTGTTCTTTGCGGTCCAAATGCCCATTTTAAGAGCATTTCCAGGTAGGAAACAGAGCTTGCATTCAAAGGACTGGGAAAGGAAGGGATTACAAAGGGTTGGGGTCATGGGGTTCCTCTAAGGGCTGGAATAGGGCACAGGGACTAAGCACCACCTGCAATGCCAGCTCCCCACAGAAGCACAGAGAGAATCCCAGCTGCTCCACTCCCAATCCAGTTCCCTGCCAACATGCCTGGGAAAGCAGCAGCAGATGGCTCATCCCAGCTGCTGAGGGCACCTGGGTAGCAAGCTGGTGGAAAAACCCTGAACTCACTCTCTTTAAAGATTTTATTTATTTATGCACTTTTAAGATTTTTTCCTTTTTATTGGAAAGGCGGATATATAGAGAGGAGAGACAGAGAGGAAGATCTTCCATCCGATGATTCACTCCCCAAGTGGCCGCAATGGCCAGTGCTGTGCCAATCTGAAGCCAGGAGCCAGAAGCTTCTTCCAGGTCTCCCACGCGGGTGCAGGGTCCCAAGGCTTTGGGCCGTCCTTGGCTACATTCCCAGTCTACAGGCAGGGAGCTGGATGGGAAGCAGGGTAGCAGGGATTAAAACCTGAACCCACATGGGATCCTGGCACGTACAAGGCGAGGACCTTAACTGCTACACTATTGCACCAGGTGCAAGATTTATTTATTTTTATTGGGAAGGCAGATACACAGAGAGGAGGAGAGACAGAGAAGAAGACCTTCCATACAATGATTCACTCCCCAAGTGACTGCAACAGATGGAGTTGAGTCAATCCGAAGCCAGGAACCAGAATCCTCTTCTGGGTCTCCCATGTGGGTGCAGGGTCCCAAGGCTTTGAGTCATTCTCCACTGCTTTCCCAGGCGACCGGCAGGGAGCTGGATGGGAAGTGGGCTGCTGGGACTAGAACCAGTGCCCATATGCGATCCCAGGTGTGTTCAATGCAAGGACTTTAGCCCCTAGGCCACCGTGCTGGGCCCAACACCCCAAACTCTGATCAACCAAATTCCAACTGCATGTAAATTGCACCTCAATAAATTTGACCAGAGGAAAAAAAAAATAAAACCAACAAATGGGCCCAGTGTGGTAGACTAGTCCTCATTTTGCATGTGCCAGAATCCCATAGGGGTGCTGGTTCGTATCCTGGCAACCCCACTTCCCTTCCAGCATTCTGCTTGTGGCCTGAGAAAGCAGCAGAGGACAGCCCAAAGCCTAGGGAGTTTGCATCCATGTGGGAGACCTGGAAGAAGCTCTTGGCTCCTGATCAGCTCAGCTCGGTCGCGGCCACTTAGGGAATAAATTGGCCAAAGGAAGATTTTTCTGTCTCTCCTCTCTCTCAGTCCGACTTTCCAATAAAAATAAATATACCTTAAAACAAACAAACAAACCAAAAACCCCACCTAGGACCTAGAGAGAGATACCAGAGAGTCAGTTGGCTTCCTGGACTTGCAAGCTGGCCAGCACTGCGCCCTGCTGTGGCACATGTCTTGTTTCCCAGGCAACAGCACCAGAGGCGGTTTGCTCTCTGACCATGGTAAGAGGGACTGTGGGCAAGCCAAAAGGGCAGGACATGGGAGCAGACAGGAGGACGGGGCAAAGCAGCCCCAGGAAGGCAGGATGTGAGGAAGGAAGTCCATGGTCTTCCTCTTGATTTTCAGATGATGTTAGGTATTAAAACGCACTTATAGTTCTTACAGTTCTTTTTGTTGTTGTTGTTAACATTTATCTATTTATTTATTTAGTTAGTTTTGCAAAGTCAGATATACAGAAAGGAAGATCTTCTGTCCCATGATTCACTCCCAGATGACTGCAACAGCAGGTGCTGTGCTGAACCAAAGCCAGGAGCCAGAAACTTCCTCCAGGTCTCCCATGTGGGTGCAGGATCCCAAGGCTTTGGGCCGTCCTCAACTGCTTTCCCAGGCCACAAGCAGGGAGCTGGATGGGAAGTGGTGGAGCTGCCGGGATTAGAAGTGGCGCCCATATGGGTTCCCGGCGTGTTCAAGGCGAGAACTTTAGAAGCACGGCCACTGTGCCGGGTCCAGTTCTTACATTATTATGTGCAACATAACTTATGTTATTTTAATGTGTAATTCTCGCAGCCAAGTCCTCTATTCACGGTGTTTACCACAAGCCAAAATCTCAGACGCGGCAAAGGTGCTTAGTAGGTCCTTTATTCCAGCAGGGTAGGAACGGCAGCAAGACTAGAGGGGGAGAAAACTGGAAGGGACACATCTCCTGCCATGGTGGCAGGATGGGGGTTGCCAGGGCAGGGGAAGAGACAAGATGGAGGGGGTGGGGAAGAGCCAGGTAAGAAGGGAGGAAGGGGGAGGGGGAGGAGAAGGGAGGGCTGTGTGGGCTGTGTGCTCTGGCCCCAGGGACTGAGATTATATGAGTCACAGGTAGGTGGGTGGAAGGGAGGCACCAGAGATTGGGGAGTGGGATTATCAAGTAAGGTGGACGGATGGTCCAGCGCGAATTTCATCAGCTATGAGGAGGAGGAAATGGCGCAGGGCCCAAGATGGGCGTTAGAATCACTCCTTACAGATGGCCCTGCCTGAAGCTGTGGGTTTGCCAGGCTGGGGGGATGGGCTTGTGGGGGCGGGGAGCTTGGGACTGACAGGCAGTGGCGGCAGGTGGGGTGGGTTGGGGGGTTGTGCTCCATTTTCTGCTTTCTCCAGGAGAGGGACGGGATGGAAAATTTATTTATTTATTTATTTATTTATTTATTTATTTAACGATGTATTTATTTATGGGAAAGGCAGATCAGGCTTACGAAGAGACAGATTTCCGATCTGCTGGTTCACTCCACCAGTGACCGCAATGGCCAGAGCTAAGCTGATGCAAAACCAGGAGCCGGGAGCTTCTTCCAGGTCTCCCATACAGGTACAGGGTTCGAAAGTTGTGAGCCATCCTCTGTTGAATTCCCAGGCCACAGGCAAGGAGCCGGATGGGAAGTGGAACAGCTATAAATGAACCAGCATGTCCACATGGAATCCTGGTGCTTGCAAGGTGAGAATTTAGCCAAGGAGCCATTAAACTGGGCCAGAAAAAAAAATTTCCCCCCATGTGCAAACCCAGATGTATTTGAGAGAGAGAGAGAGAGAGAGAGAGGGCCCAACATGGTGGCCTAGTGGCTAAAGTCCTTGTGTCACATGTGGCAGGATTCCATATGAGGGCCAGTTCTAATCCTGGCAGCCACGTTTCTCATCCAGCTCCCTGCCTGTGGTCTGGGAAAGCAGTTGAGGACGGCCCAAAGCCTTGGGACCCTGCACCTGCATGTGGGAGACCTGAAAGAGACTCCTGGCTTCTGGCTTCAGATCGGCTCAGCTCCAGCCGTTGCAGCCGTTTGGGGAGTGAATCAATCGACGAAAGATCTTCCTCTCTGTCTCTCCTCGTTTCTGTGTATCTGACTTTGCAGTACAAATAAATCTTTAAAGAGAGACAGACAGACAGACAAGAGAATTCCAAGAGAGAAATGACCCCTACTTAATTTAAAAAAAAACCAAACAAACCATGGTATAGGGTCCCCTGGCGGCGTAGTGGCCTAGTGGCTAAAGTCCTCACCTTCAACACGCCAGGATCCCATATGGCCACCGGTTCTAATCCTGGCAGCTCCACTTCCCATCCAGCTCCCTTGCCTGTGGCCTGGGAAAGCAGTCGAGGACAGCCCAAAGCTTTGGGACCCTGCATCCGTGTGGGAGACCTGGAAGAAGTTCCTGGATCCTGGCTTTGGGTCGGCAAAGCATTGGCCATTGTGCTCACTTGGGGAATGAATCACCGGACGGAAGATCTTCCTCCTTGTCTCTCCTCCTCTCTGTATATCTGACTTTCCAATAAATAAATAAATAAATAAATAAATAAATCTTAAAAAATAATAATAAAGACCATGGTATAACAGGTAAAGCTGCTGCCTGCAGAATTGGCATCTCCTGTGGGTGATAGTTTTGGTCCTGGTTGCTTCACTTCCCATCCAGCTGGCAAAGCAGCAGAGGATGGCTAAATGCCTGGGCTCTGGTGCCCACAGAGAAGCTCAGAGTTCCTGGCTCCTGGCTTTGTACTGGTCCAACTCAAGATGCTGCAGCATTTGGGGAGTGAGCCAGTAAATGGTGATCTGTCTCTGTGTCTGTAATGATTTCAAATAAGTTTTTTCTTAAATCATTTTTTAATAATTGGCTTTTAAAAATGATTTATTTAATGTTGGAAAGGCAGCGCTACAGAGGGACGCAAAGAGAGATTAGTTCTTAAATGGCTGTCATGGCCAGAGCTCGGCCGGTCTGAAGCCAGGAGCCAGGAGCTTCTTCTGGGTCTCCCAAACGGGTGCAGAGGCTGAAGAACTCAGCTGCCTTCCTCTGCCTTCCCAGGCATATTAGCATGGAACTGGATTGGAAGTGGAGCAGCTGGGACTTGAACTGGTACCCACAGGGAGTACTGGCACTGCAGGTGGAGGATTAGCTTGCAACAACCATAGCACCAGTTCTAAGAATTGGCTTTTCTTTTAAAGATTAATGTTGTTTATTTTTTTAGTTGAAAGGCAGATTTATTTACGTAGAGGGAGAGGCAGCAAGGGAAATATTCACTGTTTTTGTAGTCACCAGAGCTGGGCTGGTTTAAAGGCAGGTCCAGGAGCTTCATCCGGGGCTCCCACGTGGGTGCAGGGACCCAAAGCCTTGGGCCATTCTTCAATGCCTTCCCAAGCAGAAGTGGCACAGCAGGGATATAAACTGGTGCCCATATGGTGCCAGCCCTTGCAGGTGAATTATTATAGTTTGTTGAGCCACCACCCTGGCCCCAAGAATTGCCTTATTTATTTATTTGAAAGGCTTATTTATTTTTATTGCAAAGTCAGATTTACAGAGAGGAGGAGAGACAGAGAGGAACATGACTTCCGTCCGATGACTCACTCCCCAAGTGACAACAACAGCTGGAGCTGAGCAGATCTGAAACCAAGAGCCAGGATCCTCTTCTGGGTTTCCCACGCAGGTGCAGGGTCCCAAGGCTTTGGGCCGTCCTCAACTGCTTTCCCAGTCCACAGGCAGGGAGCTGGATGGGAAGTGAGACCGCTGGGACATGAACCCGAGCCCATATAGGATCCCAGTGTGTGTCAGGCGAGGACTTCAGCCACTAGGCCACTATGCCGGGCCCAAGAACTAGCCTCTTAATTTTGGCAGGTAGGGAAATCCCAGATCTTATGAAATTGTATCTTCAAAATTCAAAATTAGGGCCCGGCAGCGTGGGACCCTCTCCAACCTCTCGAACCCCATTCCCTGAAGGTGCACTTTCAGACATTTTGAGAGAGATTTATTTTCAAATTTGAGAGGCCGACTCCATACTCTTCAACCATGGAGGGCCCCAGGTGGCCAGACAGCCAGGCGAGGTCTTTCCATCCGGTGCAGGAAATCTCCTTCCCATCACTCGGCTCCTGCTCACTGAGGGCGAGCAGCTGTGCTCACCTTTTGTAAAGACATCTGGGCTCATCAAGCCTGGGTTCACTGCCTGCTCGCACCTGTTTCCCTCCAGCCTTCATCTGTCCGACCTACAGCTCAGCAAACACCTACAGAACAAGAGCTCCCACACGCCCAGCAGTCACCCTCAATGATGAGAGTAGAACAGAGATTAAACTGCCCCTCGGTTAGGGGAGCATCTAAGCACCAAGTTTAGGTACATCGGGACCGAGGTAGAGCACAGGTGACTCCCAGGTGCAGAAATGAGAGCCCTAAGGGGCTGGTACTGTGGTCTGGCTTACAGAGCTGCCATCTGTGACACCAGCATCCCATATGAGCACTGGTTCGAGTCCTGGCTGCTCCTGTTCTCATTCAGCTCCTTTCTAATGTGGTTGGAAAAACTGGAAGACGACCTCTGTGTGTAGGGTCCCTGTCCCCACATGGGAGACCAGAGGAGGCTCCTGGTTCAGTCTAGCGGGCTGAGGAGTGAGCCAGTGAGACCTCCCCCTCTGTCTCTGCACCACTTTCAAATAAGGGAAATAACTACATTTTTTTTTTAAGTCTATTTTTCTTTTTATTGGAAAGTGATATTTACTGAAAGGAGACAGAAAGATCTTCTATCTGATGGTTCACTCTGCAAGCAACTGCTGGTGCCAAGATGACCTGAAGCCAGGAGTCTGGAACTTCCTCCAGGTCTCCCACACGGGTGCAGGGTCCCAAGGCTTTGGGCTGTGCTGGACTGCTTTCCCAGGCCATAAGCAGGGAGCTGGATGGGAAGCGGGGCTGCAGGGACATTCCTGTTGCGCCATGATGCCCTGAGATTGTTCTGTGAACTGTGTCTTCTGGTTGAATTACTGCGGCCCATCTTCTGGGTTGTGTAGTGGTGCTGTGGATCCCAGACTACTGGTGGGGACCTGCCCAGTTGTGCCCCACCACCTTCTGTCTGCTGTGCCAGCAGGCCTACCTGCCGTGCGATCCGCACTCTGAGATGTCCATCCCGCATTCTTTCGAATGCCTCCCCGGTGGGCTACTGGGGTGTGTGAGGCTGTACTGAGGGTCGAAGGGCTGTTTGTCAGGGCAGAAGAGGATCTTCTGGTTTCTCTTGCTAACATCTGCCAACTTAAGATGGAGGGCCACAGGAGCAGGAGCATGGAGCTTTGGGAAAAGCAGGGTTGCTGCTGTGCTGCTATCATTTCACAGTTAACTAATGATGGCCCTGAGAGGATTTAGTCGCTCTTTGTTTATTTTTCTCCTTTGAAAGCAGTCTCCTGTAAACCCCATGTGGAAGAAACTGCAAGCTGAAACGAGGGGCCAGCAACATGGATCGACAGGCTAATCCTCAACCTTCAAGCACCCACAGCCCACCTGCGCACTTTGTGACACAGCTGCTCCACTTCCCACGCAGCTCCCTGCCCGTGGCCTGAGGAAGCAGTGGAGGCCGGCCCAAAGCCTTGGGACCCTGGAAGAAGCTCCTGGCTTGGGATCAGCTCTGGCCATTGCAGCTATCTGGGCAGTGTATCAGCAGATGGAAGATCTTTCTCTCTGCCTCTTCTTTTCTATGTAAATCTAAGAAAAATAAATAAATCTTAGAAAAGTTGAAAGCACAGCATGAACTAGGATCAACTTTGAAGTCTGATAAAAAGATAGCATCCCAGTAGTGACCCCAGGGAGTGTGTTGGCTGGAAGCTGGATGGGAAGTAGGGCAGCCAGGATTTGAACCAGGGACTCCCTGAAGGGAGGCAGGCCTCTCCAGTAGCATCTCAACTACTACGGCCAAGGCCTCCTTACCACATGACTTACTGAAACATGTTTTTTCCATTATATTTGAAGGACAGAGATGGAGAAAAACTTACAAACCAACCAACTCTAGCTAACGCAGTGTGGACAGCCAGCTCAGGAGGGTGCTGGACCTGCAGGGGTCTGGCTTGCCAAAGCAGTGGGGATGCAGGTACAGCCAGTGCTGTGGCGAGGCTGGGGCCGTGGGGGCCTGCCCGCCATCATCCTCCGCAAGCCCACGAAGCGGTGAGGGCAGAGGTTCCGTGGGAGCTGACCGCGGGTCGCAGCGCAGCCTCAGTGGTAGCCAGGGCCGTGCACTTCTGCCGAGGGCCACAGCCTGCCAAGCTCCAGCCTGGTGACTGCAGGCAAATCAGATGAGACAGATGACAACATGGCAGCTTTGACATCCTGTTTTATTTACACGGAAATGAACAGCATCCTTTAGCAGGTCTGCCTCGGAGTTGGGGCACCGTAAAGCAGCAGCTGCTGGCTCTGCCGTGACGTTTCTGTCTCCTGCCATGTCCCTGTTTCCTCAATGATTTTGTTATTCAAGAGTCCAAAAAAAGAAATCAAACTCTCATGATCGTTCATGTGTGCCTATGTCGAAGAATTACAAAAATAAAGGTGGCTCTCCCGAGCTCCGCGGTCTCCGGGCTGCACCCAGTGGGGGTGGGGTCAGGATGGCGTCCGCTCCCCGCGATGCGCCCTAATACTCCTCCAGCGTGTCTGCCCGTGGCACGGAGAGCCCGCGCTCCTTGAGTGCCTGCACTTTGAGCCGCTCGGCCTCCAGCTTGGCCTGCTGCTCCACCCTCTGCTCCTCCAGGATCTCTTCAATGGACACCTGTTGCAGCGGTGTGTCACTCTCCCTTTCCAAGTCCTACAAGGCAAGCAGGGCGGGACAACTTTTACCACGAGGACACCTGCACATCTGAAGGCATGGCGATTCTCCAATCGGGCTTGGCCTCTTTTAGAACCAGGAGAGGACTGGAACTTTCTCTTTGGGGCAGATACGTTTTTAAGAGAGACATAGGGGTAGCCTGGCCCGTGTCCTGGTTCTTCTGTTTACAACCCAGACTAATCTGTACCTTGGGAGGCAGAAGGAAATGGCTTAGGTACTGGGATCCCCACACTTCACGTGAAAGACCCGGTTGGAGTTCCAGGTACCTGACTTTGCCAGCACTCAGATCCAACTGTTACAGGCATGTGGGAGTAAACCCCTTAATGGAAGATCTTTCTCTTTTCTATTTCAAATGAAATAAAAAAATTACATTAGGGCTGGCACTGTGGCTCAACAGGCTAACCCTTCACCTTCAAGCACCAGAATCCCATATGGGTGCTGGTTTGTGTCCCGGCTTCTCCACTTGTGATTCAGCTTCCTGCTTGTGGCCTGGGAAAGCAGTGCAGTATGGCCCAAAGCCTTGAGACCCTACACATCATGTAGGAGACCTGGAGGAGGCTCATGGCTTGGGATTCGCAATTGGGGCCATTTAGAGATTGAACCAGCAGATGGAAAATCTATCATCTCTTCTCTCTGTGAATCTAATAAATTTTTTAAAATCAAATTTAAAATGAGAGAAAGAAATGGCTGGCAACCACTTTTAAAGAATCAACATTGCTAGGAATAGGTTAAAGGTATAAGTATCAGTGTGTGTAACAAAGCTTTAGGTTATCCCAAGTTCTTCACAAGTAAGGACACATTTTATTTATTTCTAAAAAATATTTAACTGAAAGGCAGAATTCCAGGTAGAGAGAGAGAGAGGGACAGAGAGAAAATGAGAGGCTGGTCTTCCATCTGATGATTCACTCTCCAGATAGCTACAACAGCTGGGCCAGGCCGAAGCCAGGAGCCAGGAGCCGCACACAGGCCTGTGGGAGCCCAGGCACTTTGGCCAGCGTCTGCTGCCTTCTCCAGTACATTGGCAGAAGCCGGTTTGGAGGCAGAGGAGCTGGGCCCTAACCAGCATTCAAAATGGAAACTGGGACTGCCGAGCATCTAACCTGTTCCACAACACAGGCCCTTGAATAAAGCTTATCTTAGGTGAGGGCTCACAGCAAATTGAAACAAGCAAACAAATATTTCTGTGAAAGGCAGAGTGACAGACATGGAGACCGAGACTGTCCATGTGTTGGGTTCCCCAAATGCCTACAATAGGTAGGACAGGCCCAGGCTGGAGCTCCACCCGAGTCTCCCAAGGTGGAGTAACAGAGAGATCTACTCACTGGCTCACTTCCCTGAAGCCCACAACAGCCAAGGATGGGCCAGGCCCAAGCGAACCACCAACTCCAGGGAGCTCTCCCATGCAGGTGGCAGGGACGCAACTGCTCAGGCCACGTGTTGCAATCCCTCGGCAGGAAATGGGTCAGACTCACATCAAGACTTGATCCCAGGCATCCCACAGATCATGACATCTTCCCTTGACAAGTTTCCTGGGCACATACTGACTGTAAAGAAAACTACAATGCCAGCCGCTTTCACTGTGCATGGTGAGATGTATCCTCACTATTTTACCTTCGAACCCCTAGTAGACATGGAGGAGCTGACGGACGCCCTGTCTTCTGTCTGCAGGCCTGTGATTCTGTTACAAGTACAGCCTATGCAGAACAAGTGTTCCTGTGTCCCATCCTCCCCTGGGACTGTATCAGGGATAAAGTTGTGGCAGGCACTGGCATGTGTATGAACTCTCCAGCTGTTCCAGCCTGGACCAGCTGGCACCCGCTGCCAAGGTCTGAGAGCCACAGACTGGCCATTGTCAGAGCGCTCTCTCACCCTGGTGCTTGGTGTGAAACCACACGCATTACATAAGCCAAGGTCTGCCCAGGGTCAAGAGCACTTAGCCAATTACCAATTAACACCTGCCTTCCCAGTCTCAGGACCGCTCCACGCCTGGCCTAGCGTGTGTTCTGCCTGCTGGGGTTCCAGCCTCACTCAGTGTTTCACACGCTATGACACTGCGTGCCTCATCATCCTTGAGCCAAAGTCCAGGGGCTTCTTGGGCCATGTCAAACTGATGGAAGCCACATGGTTTCCTGGCATGTGTGTCCCTAAGGTTGGTATATAACCTCCTCCAACTGCTGCTTCCTGGAAGGCATGGTTCTCTATTGGGGCTCTGTGAAACTCCTCCAGCATCAAGCCATTATGTATTTGACGCCTTACACACACACACACTTGTCCCCATCAAAGGGGACCCTTGAAAACAATGAATCTTCAAGAATATATGCACCTATACTTTTGTCTTCTACACATCTAAGCAGACCCATCTTCCTGACCCTGTAAGGCAGGTCTGTTGTGCTTAGTACTGCGACTCTGAAGCAGAATGTGTTGTCTTTCCCTAAAATCCCATGGGAGGCAAGGGAGGGGCTTTGCGGTGTAGCCGGTTAAGATGCCATCAGCAATGCCCACATCCCGTATCAGAGTCCTGGCTCCTCCACTTTGCTTACAGACCTGGGAGGGAGCAGAGGATGGTTTAAGTGCCTGATGCCCTGCCATCCACATGGGAGATCTGGAGGGAGTTCCTGGCTCCGGGCTTCAGCCTGGCCCAGTCTCAGTGGTGGTGGGCATCTGGAGACTGCTAACATTCCACATGGGTGCCAGCTGGAGCCCTGGCTGCTCCACTTCTACTTACAGCAGAGGATGGCCCAATTCCTTGGGCCCCTGAACCCACAAGGGAGACCCCAGAAGAAACTCCTGGTCTCAGCTCAGCTCAGCTCCAGCTGCTGTGGCCATTTGGGGAGTGAACCAGCACATGGAAGATCTCTCTGGTCTCTCCTCTCTCTGTAACTCTGCCTTTCAAATAAAAATACAACAATTTTTTTTAAGGATTTGTTTCTTTGTATTGCAAAGTCAGATATAAAGAGAGGAGAGACAGAGAGGAAGATTTTCCATCCACGGATTCACTCCCCACGCGGCTGCAACAGCTGGAGATGAGCCAATCCGAAAGCAAGAGCCCAGAGCCTCTTCTGGGTCTCCCACACGGGTGAAGGGTCCCAAAATTTTGGGCCGTCCTCCACTGCTTTCCCAGGCCACAAGCAGGGAACTGCATGGGTAGTGGGGATGCCAGGATTAGAACCAGCACTCATATGGTATCCCAGGGTCCAAATAAAACAAATAATAATAATAAAAAAAACAGTTATGCAAAGAAAAAGCTTGTCATGTTTGTCGATGGCAGCGGGCAGTGATTTCTGTTTCCTACATGAGGGCT
Source organism: Ochotona curzoniae (assembly GCF_017591425.1). NCBI lineage: Eukaryota > Metazoa > Chordata > Mammalia > Lagomorpha > Ochotonidae > Ochotona > Ochotona curzoniae. The sequence goes on from NW_024465279.1 coordinate 1,153,036, forward strand.
CCTCTCCATTCTGTTGTCACGTACTTGAAAGCAGAGAGGCCGAGAACTAAGGAGAGCTCCTCCGTCCTCTGGCTCACTCCCCTAGTGTCCAACCGCTGGGGCTGGGCCAGGACAAAGCCAGGAGCCCCCAGCTCAGGCTGGGTCTTGGATGTGGTGGCACTTCCGGGCAGTGAGAGCTGCTGAATGGGAAGCTGAGCAGCTGGGAGCCAAGCTGGACTTCCACAGGGGAGGCTGCAGTTCTACCTGCCGCGCCACAGTGCAAGCCCATTGCCAGCAGGCTTCGGAACCCAGCTGAATCTGGCACAAATTTCTTTTTAGTTTTTCAAATGGCTTAGCGTTTGAGTAGCCACAGACCACACCAATGTACTCACAAGGCCTGTGGAGGCTGATTTAAAATGTGGTGAATGAGCCCGGTGCGATAGTGTAGCAGTTGAAGTCCTTGCCTTGAATGTGCCAGGATCCCATATGGGCACTGGTTCTAATCCAGGCGGCTCCAATTCCCATCCAGCTCCCTGCTTGTAACCTGGGAAAGCAGTCGAGGACGGCCCAAAGCCTTGGGACCCTGCACCTGCATGGGAGACCTGGAAGAGGCTCCTGGCTTTGGATTGGCTCAGCTCCAGTTGTTGTAGCCACTTGGGGAGTGGATCATTGGACGGAAGATCTTCCTCTCTGTCTCTTCTGGCCGCTGTGTATCTGCCTTCCCAATAAAAATAAATAAATCTACAAAAAAAAAAAAAAAAAAGCGAAGTATGGGAAACTTTAACAGAAAAACCAAAGTCTTTGGTGAGTAATAGGAAAACAGTGATGGTCCTGCTCTTCATTTCAACTGACTCTTTGGAACAGATTTTGCTTTTGACTTTACTGGTAAGGCAAATAATCACAGGCGGTAGGCTGCAGCCAGAGGTTCTAAGAAGGCACGGAGGACTGGCAGGATGGCTCAAGCAGCCAACCCCCCACTCCAGCACCAGCACCCCACGTCCACACTGGTGCTTGTCCTAGTAGCTGCATTTCCCACCCAGCTCCTGGCTTTGGGTTGGCCCTTCTGTAGACACTGCCACCATTTGGGAGAGAACTAGTGCACGGAAGATCTTTCTCTCTCCTTCTCTCTGTACGTCTATTTGTGTTGTCAATAAAGAAGTCTTCAGAATAGTGTTGTGTCAAGTGTCTGATGGCCAGGCATCTGGTCCACCAGTGAGGCTGCCGCGTGGGCCTGCCACCTCTGAGCACCTGCCTGGCATTCAGCTGCCCTGCGTCCAGCTTTCTGTGAACGTGCATCCTGTGGGACGGACTCAAGCGGCAGATGGCTCCTTGCCACATACACACTGGCGCGCTGGTAGGAGTTCTGGGCTCCAGGCTTTGGTCTGGTTTGCCCCAGCTAGGATGCGCATTCGGACAGTGAACCAGTGCATGGCAACACCATGATCCTCTGCTTTTCAAGCAAAAGGAAAAAAAAAACCACCCAGGGCACTGTCGTTGAAGTGGTCAGGCACTGTGGTCAGGCAGGTTAAGCTGCTGCCTACGATGCCTATCGGAGTATCAATTCCAGCTTGCTCACCTCGTGGCTAACACGGCCTGGGAAAAGTGTATGAGGGCTCAAGTGATTGGGTGCAGCCCTGCCACCTGCGCAGGAGACGTGGATGGAATTCCTGGCCCGGAGCTGCAAGGCCCTGGGAAGGGAACCAGTGGATCGGAACGTATTTTTCTGTCTCTCGCTCACTTTTGTTCTTTGTCCTTCTGCCTCTCAAGCAGATAACAAATTTACATTTTTTTTATAAGGAAACTGGCAGATAAATCATGTTTTTCGAAGAAATTGGTAGGATGAAAAATATACATTGTGGCGGAAAACATCTGGCAACCCTTCTAGAGGTGGGAGCTGGAACAAGGCCACAGAAAAGGTGGACCGTGCAGAAACTGTACTCTCTCGCGCAGGAGACCCGCACTAACAGCACGAGCTGCCAGTTAGCCTGGCTGGCCGACGTGTGCACGCACACACACGCGTGGGCCCCCGGTCCCTGGTGGGAGCTGAGGAGCTCTGAGCAGCCAAGCTCCTCCCAAACACTTGCACAGCGTTTCTTCCTGTGCCCCGGCGGGAGCACGATCACTCTGTACAGGTCCTTCTCAACCACTGCTAAGCAACGTTAAGTCAGGGAAAGCTCCTTGCAGCTAACTGTGTAAATGACTGCAAAAATTCTCACGTGTAGAAGCCGTACTTACTAGAACTCAGTGCATCTGTATCAAACCCTTCACTTTTCTATTAGAAATAGTTAACAGCCGCGTGTAAGTAGGGCAGTATCTTATGGTACCAGACAAAGCCAATGATATTTGACTGCCTACGGGGTCAAGATCTTGAAAATGCCCTCGGGCACGGACACAGGCCAATTACAGCTTTCCTAAGCTCACGTGGCTGACAGAGGGAAAGCTGGAAACACGTTTCCCCCTCAGGAAAAGACGGGAAGAACCCTGCCTGGCGCCAGTCCCAAGTTCCTTCCCAGCTGGAGTTGTCACTTACTATTTCTCCTAGCAGGACCACATTCTCTCCTCTGACCACAAAAATCCCTCGAGGAATATCACCGTATTTTTTGCCCACATGAATACGCTCCACAGTCTGATGTAGCACTAAGTTAGCTATAAGTATACAGGGAAGAAACAAAGATATTTAGTTTTAATGATCGAATAAAGGTCTATGAATCAATCAGTTACTTTTTTTTTTTGAGTAGAACCGATTTAGCTAAACATGGTTTCCAAACTTTCTAATTTGGGGGAAAAGCTGAAATTTCAAATGATCTCCTGCTGAGTAGCAAATTTCACTTAAGAGATTCTTACAAGCCACAGCCAGAAAGTGCATCTGGGACAATGATATTGTGTTAATATAAGAATGATGGTAGGATTAAGTTACAAACAGCAAACTCGCTTACTGGCTAACCAGTACCAGTACCAGTACATTTACAAGACAATATAAACCAAGAAGAAATTTGAAAAACACGAACGTAATTATCCACAAACATGAAAACTTCAGTTTTTGGAGGGAAACCATTTTTCTTTGTCATGTAGTTATGTGTGTGAGACGCTTTACTAAAAAGTTTTAAAAATAATATTTAGAACTCATTTAATCAAGGCAGGTATCCAGATGTAGATCTAAGCTGCTAAGAATTCACTAATTTTTCTTATTACTAGTAGCACTATTGTCTTATCTGGGTAGAAATCTGCGCTCATACTTCTCTGTAGTTCTGACGCTTCTATTAGGTTGTTGTTCCTCGTCTTCGTGCCCAGTCCTGTGACCCAGCAGACGTCCAACACAGGTGCCAGTGAACTGATAAGCTCCTGACTTCTTCCTGCAGACAAGTGCAGCCCTCAGCTGCTGGGTGCGGTGTACCCCTCCACGGCAACACTGAGCTTTGTGTGTGTGTGTGTGTGTTCTCTTTAAACAAGCTTCTGGACATGCCTTTCACACAATATCACTGGACAGTGAGTGATTCTCTTCAGGGCAGGAACGGCTTCAAAGAGTCATGGTGTCCAAGCCAGTGGGCAGTAAGTGGCCTGGTCAGTGGACCAAGTTCATTGCTATCATCTGGCTCCCTCTAATGGGGGAACTTGGGATCGTCCACAGCACTATCAGAAGGCCGGGAGAAAACCAGGGTTAGGCCCACGGTACACACGCCTGTTGGCACACAGCTTCTGAACCACCTAACCCTAACACGGACAGCAATGCTTCCTCCAGCTCCTCTGTGGCACACACACGCCAAAAGGCTGCAGCTAAATTTCAGTCTGAACACAGCGGACTGAGCGGCTCCCTGGGCCCCAGGACGCGCAGAGGCAGCCGGAGCGGATACGTACCAAACTGATCAATGCTTCTAAGAAAGCCTATCAGTGTCCTTCCATCTCGAAGCAGGACCAAGTGCTTTTCTGAGGAGAGGAGAAAAGACCTTTAACACAACTGTGAGTTCACAGGACAGCAGCAATGCTAACAGTGGCTGAAGCCATGCATTTGAGGGGATTTTCAGAAAGGTCACGGAAAACAAATTCTTTTAACTGCACCACTTCCCAAACTTTTTGAAGGATGTTGGTATTTCAGGTGGAGTTCACTGGAAAATGGACGGCGGGCCAGGGCAGCCTCCCATCCGGAGGAGCTCAGAGAAGACTCACAGCAGAGGGCCAGGGCTGCGGCCCAGCCAGTTCCGCTGCTGCCTGTGATGCCAGCACCCTATATAGGTGCCAGTTTGAGTCACATCTATTCTTCCGACCCAGGAACCTGCAAAGGCACCCTGCAAGCAGAGGGAGATGGCCTTGAGGGAGACCCTGGTGAAGCCAGGCCTCCTGGTCTCAGTCCGCCCCAGCCCTTGGCCACTGCATTTATCTGGGTACATCTCTAAGTCCACCTGCCAAATAATAAATACATCTCGGGGCTGGCATTGTTGGTAGCACATTCAGTCTCCACCTGCAATGCCTTCATCACACATGGATGCTAGTTTTAGTTCCAAATGTCCTACATCTGATCCAGGTCCCTGCTTGTGAGCCTGGCAGAACGGCCCAACATCTTCATCTGGGGAGACCCATGCAGGTCCTGGCCACATCCTGGCCAGGCCTGTGCTGCCGAGGCCATCTAGGGACTGGGCTAGCGGGTTCACATCTCCCTCTCTCACTCTGCCTTTCAAATAAACAATTTTTTATCTTTAAACAAATTTAGTACAGATAATTTCTGTGACTGCAACCTTATATAATTATTTTTTAAAAGATTTATATTCTGTTTTCATTAGAAAGGCAGATGTACAGAGTGGAGAGACAGAGAGGAAGATCTTCCATCTGTTGATTCACTCCGCAAGTGACTGCAATGGCTGGAGCTGTGCCAATCTGAAGCCAGGAGCCAGGAACTTCTTCCAGGTCTCCCACACAGGTGCAGGGTCCCAAGGCTTTGGGCTGTCCTGCACTGCTTTCCCAGGCTACAAGCAAGGAGCTGGATGGACAGTAGGGCTGCTGAGATTAAAACCAGTGCCCATAAAGGATCCTGGCACGTTCAAGGCAAGAACTTTAGCCACTAGGCTACCACGCTAGGCTGTTCCTCTCAACTTAAAAGAGCTTCCCCCTTAGGTTTCTTTTTTTTTTATTGTCCAAATAACTTTAACAGCTTCTTGGGGAGACCTTCTGTGGTCTGAAGGCAGAGCTAACAGAGTAAAATCCCAGTCAGTTAAAAGCCCCAACAAAACATCAGCAACGATATACAGTGTCATGGAATTAATTGACATAGTATTGAGTAAACAATATGTTAAAAATAATGCAAGTTCAATTTTTCAAAACACATGTGTTGAGACCCCTCTTAGGTTTCAATCAGAGAACATTTGAAATGAAAACCCAGCCATGGGGCCCAGTGCCTTGGCTCAAGTGGCTAAGCCTACACTTGCAACGCCAACATTCCATATGCATGCTGCATCATGTCCCGGCTGCTACACTTTCTTTCCTGCTTCCTGCTTGTGGCCTGGGAAAGCACTGGAGGATGGCCCAAAGCCTTGGGACCCTACACAACCACTCAGGAGGCCTGAAGGAAGCTCCTGGCTCCTAGCTTTGGATTGGTTCAGCTCTGGCCACTGCAGTCATTTAGGGAGTGAAGCAGAAGATGGAAGATCTTTCTCTCTGTCTCTCCATAAATCTGAACTGGTTTCATACCAGCTCAGATCCAACTATCCCAGCTATTTGGATAGTGAGTGAGCCCATGGAAGATCTTTCTGTCTTTCCTTCTCTCTGTAAATCAGCTTTTCCATTAAAATAAATAAATCTTTTTTTTTAAAGATTTATTTTTATTATTTTTTCATTGGAAAGGTGGATATACAGAGAGGAGAGACAGAGAGGAAGATCTTCCGTCCGATGATTCACTCCCCAAGTGAGCGCAACGGGCCGATACTATGCCGATCCGAAGCCAGTCCGCGACTGCTTTCCCAGGCCACAGGCAGGGAGCTGGAAGGGAAGCGGGGCTGCTGGGATTAGAACCGGCGCCCATATGGGATCCCGGGCATGCAAGGCGAGGACCTTTAACCACTTGCGCCACTGCGCTGGGCCCTAAAATAAATAAATCTTAAAAAACAAACAAACAAACCCATGCACTGCTTTGACATGTAAAACAAAGGTGTTGATAGTAAGCTGAAGCAAAAATTCAATGAACATTTATGGAGAAGGATGTGTTATTTTGGGATCCTGACAGACCTGACAGGTCTGCAGCCTCGTGAGCTTACATTCATGGTGGGAGGAGACGAGGAAAAGCAAAGATGCCTGTTGCAATGAGTAGACAGCAGGCTGGTGCGAGCAAGGGGGAGGGACAGCTACATATGAGACGGGGTAAGAGACGCCTCCATGAGGTGGGCACTTGGAGCTGACATTGGGGAATGTGACTACCAGCTTCTAGGAAGGCCAGCAGACTTGATTCATTCACTTCTTTCCTAGGAAGCGCACCAGTAGTTTCTAAACCAAGAACGGTCCCAACAGAAGTTAGAGCCTTGCTTGGGCTCTGAGAACGCAAATCTCAATTATACGAGATTTCAGAGACGAGGAGCGGAACTTCATGTGCCTGGAGAAGGTATCCAAGTTGGACCCTGAAAGGTAGTTGAGTTTTGGTTGTGGGAAGAGTGATTCGGAAGGGGATGCTGATCTGCAAATCAGATGAGGGGCAGGGGAAGGACTCTACATCTGTGTGCTTGGCTGGCAAGGCTGAGGGCAGGAAGGCAAAGAGGAAGAGACGCAGTCAAGGACTGAACTTGCATTGAACTTCCTAAGGAACAAGCAATCTAACAGGAAAGCAAAGGCAGTGCTGAGACAGAACAGAACCAAACAGAGCTAGCGACAAGAAGGGGGATGAACTGGCTGAGAGCAGCCACAAGTCGCGGGGCTTGTGGACGGATTCTGCGGACATGTGGCTATGTGTGATGAGGGGCGTGTGGAGTCATAATGGCAGGCAAGCCTATTTGCCAAATGTGGGGAACAAAAGCCGATGGTGGAGAGTATTATTGGCCCACCACGATCCTGAAGCGCCATCAGATATCTCCAGGGCCTACGAGCAGCAGCCTAGCAGCTTAAGTCCTCACCTTGCATGTGCCGGGATCCCATGCGGGTGCTGGTTTGTGGCCCATCTTCCACTGTTCCACTTCCTATCCAGCTCCCTGTTTGCGGCCTGGGGAAGCAGTGGAGGACGGCCCAAAGCCTTGGGACCCTGCACCCAAATGGGAGACCTGGCAGAGGCTCCTGGCTCCCGGCTTCGGATCAGCTGAGCATCAGCCTTTGTCATCATTTGGGCAGTGAACCAGTGGGTACAAGATCTCTTCTCAATGTCTCTCCTCACCGTGAATTTGTCTTTGCAATAAAAAAAAAAAAAATCTTTAAAAACAGCAAAGCATCTCCAACAGAAATGCTTCCAGTAAAGACTGGAATGCAACAAGGAAGTCAGAGTCAGAGAAAGAGAGCTAGAAGGAAGTGCTACAGTTACTAAGGTCCAGAAGCTGCAGGTGCAGCTTTGCAGTGGTGGTCCATGGAGGTCATGCAGGAGGTAGAGTCAAAATGAGGATGACGCAGGAGGTCTATAGAGGAAGATGTAGAAAGAACACACAGCAGTGTGAGGGAGGGAGACAAAACAGAAAAAACTGGAAGATGAATATGAATCATATGATGCCAATGCTGAGAGGTGGACAAGAGGGAGAGGGGAGAGAGAATATGGAAGAAAGAGGGAAGAGCAAAAGGTTCCAGAAGCAATTGGAGTAAAAAAAATAGTATCGAGCCATGAACAGAAAAGAGAGCAATACATTTTCCCTTAAAAAAAAAAAAAAAAAGAAGATTGATTTATTTACTTGAAGCAGTAATACACAGAGAAGGTGAGACAAGGAGGTCTTCCCTTTGCTGGGTTGCTCCTAGAAGGGTCGCCATGGCCAGGGCTGGGCTGGGCTGAAGTCAGGGGCCTCACCAGTCTCCCACATGGCTGGCTGGCTGGCATCCTGGCACGACCATCTGCTGCTGCTCTCCTAGGCCCATGAGCAGCAGGCAGTTGGACCGAAGAGCAGCGGCTAGGATGTGGATTCTCCAAGTGCTGGCTTAACCCACAAGACATCAGGGGTGCTGGGCTTTCTGCTCAAAAGTGGAGAGGGAAGCAAAATACAGAACGCCCAAGGAGACAGAGTGTGTGAATGTGTGTGCGTGTGCGTGTGTGCACGCGCGCGCGTGCTGGTATGACACAGGGAAAGGGTATATGCCAAACACCATCAAACTTTTCAGCAAAGGAAGAGGCCTGAAAACTACATAGAGGAAGGGGACTGGAGGGGTGGAAAACAAAAAGCAGTTTTCAGTCAAATGGCAGAGTGTGTCAGGCCTTTGAATAACTTAGGTAAATATGGAGCGGTGGGAGCAAAGGCCATTGCCCAAGCAACTGAAACATTATTTCATTATACCAGTGTACTGTACGGGCATCCCACTCCATTCACACTACATTTCCCTACAATAGCAGAAGAGGCAGTTTGGGTTGAAAAAAGCAAATCCACCATAAAATGCTACTGTAGTAACCATGGTCTCCCGAGGGAGTCCCTGTGGAGATGACTGTTGGAAAAGGCATGCCACTTGCCCTGCCGCAATTACAAGGCTAATGAGCTGGGTTAGCCTCATAAGGGTGTTCTTGGTAAAAGCAAAAAAAAATTGTCTAATGCAGGGGAAAAAAGAAGAAGTGTGCAGTGACTTAGCCTTTTCAGAAAACGAAGGGCACGTGGTTTCTGTTATACATATAAAAAAAAATCCCCAGAGTGGTTGACAAAAACCTAACTCTCCAAGTGCGCACCGGGCTTCGAGCTAACTAAGCATCAAGCTAACTAAGCATCAAGCTAACTGCAGCAGCCGTGCTCTTGGCCCTGCCCCTTCGATTCTCAAGTGATGCACACGCGTTCTGGGTAGGATGTTGCAGCTACCCATGCACACGTGTGCAGCGATCCCATCAGGGATAAACACGCCCAGCTCCTCGCACACCTGCAGCTGCTTTCTATGGAGGAAAAAAAAAACCCCAACAACCCACGACCACGATGCAGCGAGGGTCCTCCAAGAACCCCAGACCTCCTGCTTCTCCTGCCTGGAACCCGGAACCCGGAACCCGCTAACTTAGAAGCCTGGCCACCCATGCCTTGCGGACACGCCGGCCAGCAGGGACTGCACAGCCGCGGGTCCCGGGAGCAAGAGGGGCTCCTTTCCTACTCACTGTCGATGTCCTCGATGAGGCTGGCGGTGCCGGGCATGTAGTTCATCTTGGGCTGCGAGGGAGACGGCGGCGACAGCGGCGGGGCAGCACCTCCTTCCTCACACCGCAGTCGCCGTCTCGGTGGGACCGGGACGCACACAGCCCGAGCCCGGCCAGCAGCAGTAGTTGAGTAACGGCTGTCAGTCGCCCCGGGCACGCCGGAAACGCCTCCATTTCACTCCCACCCGCTTCCGGCCTCCTGGGCTCTGCCTCCCCAGGAAGAGGCGGGATCACCAAGCGGTACCGCCGCCGAGGGGGCGTGGCCGGCATGCGATTGGCTGCTGCCGTCGGACACGCCCACTCAGCTCCGCCCGCGGGCGCCTGCGCGTTGGGCCAGCCGTGGGGGGCGGGAAGCGCTTCGGGGCAGCGGCGGCCATGTCGGCCCTGAGGCGCTCGGGCTGCGGCCCCAGTGACGGGCCGTCCTATGGCCGCTACTACGGGCTCGGGGGTGGCGACGTGCCGGTGCACGCGGCCCCTCCGCCCTTGTATCCTCCGGGGCGGCCCGAGCCGCCTCAGCCTCCCGTTTCCTGGCGAGGGCGCGGGGGCGGCCCGGGGGAGACCCCTTGGCCTGGGGAAAGCGGAGGAGGCGATGGCTACTACTCCACGACGGGCGGCTGGCCGGACTCGGGGCGGGCCGGAGGAAGCCACCAGGTCAGCTCGGCTTCGTGGGTGTCGGGGGACACCTGCTCAGGGCCTCGGGGGTGGGGTCGTCGGAGGGTGACAGCGTGTGTGTGTGGCGTCTGGGGGACGTCAGTGCACCTCTCGGGTCCCCAACGTCTCGGTTTTCCTGGTTGATGGTCTGGGTGGAGGAGGGGCGGTTTTGGGGTGACGCAGACGGGAACCCCAGGTGGTGGGATGCCTTGGCGTTGCTTTCGCCCCCTCCATGGCTGCGTCCGTCGCAGAAATCAGTGTGTCCGGTGGCTGTTGGGGGATTGAGGGGAATGGAGGGTCCTGCGGACGATGCTGTGGTCCTGCGTGGCTCCCGGGTTAGGGAAGCGGCCCCTCCCGCCGAACAGGACCCGATCCTCGGGGCACGGCGTGGGCGTGGGCATTTAGTCCTTTTCCCTTAAAGCTTTGTCCGGTCACTGCTGACCACTTGTCTTATTTGGTCGTTGCAAGGACTTGCAAGGTAAAGGCTGTTGACAACGTCCCTGTTGTCGAATCTGGAACCCGGAGTCTGAGCGGTTAACTGGCTGGCTTGCCAGCCTTGGACTCGTCACGTTGTATTCTTTGCTATCTAGTTCGTCCAGAGAAGCGCTTCTGTTTTTGTGATTGCTATAGTCTTGGTGGGGGGTGGGGGTGGGATGGAGGGCTGTCAGTGTCACACCTCTCTCTTCCCGACAGAAATTGTAACATCCTCTGTTGTTGAAAATGTAGTGTATTGCTGGTGAGAATGCCGGGTGCTTGCCGGTTACGTCGTAGCTTGCAAACCCACACTCTGATTCCTGTCTGCGTGTTCCCTGCTAGTCAGCCTTGGAGGGCAGCTGGAGATGGCCCAAGGGGTTGAGCTCTGGCCACGCACGAGTTCCTGGCTCTGAATTCAGCCTGGCTCAACCCTGGCAGGCCGGGGAAATGAACCAGCAGATGGAAGATCTTTTCCTTCTCTATGTAAATCTGACTTTCCAATAATAATAAGTAAATCTCTTTTAAAATATTTATTTTCATTTATTTGAAAGGTAGAGTCTCAGAGAGAGGAGGAATGAAAATCTTCCATGAGCCAACTTCCTTGGCAGGTAGTTAAAAGCCAGGAGCTTCTGGGTCCCCCATGTTGGGTGCAGGGGCCCAAGCACCCAGGAGCATCAACAGAGAGCTCCAGGTAGGTGTTGCAGGATAAACTTGCCATGCCACAAGCTTCAACTCTCACATCTTTAAAAATACTTGAAGTGGTACAGTGCTTTTGCAAATTGTTTGACAATTCCCCAGAACATTAGTAGCAGAGATATATGTGACCCTGCACGATGTCTCATAGGTCAATGCTTGAAAAACTGAAAACATTGACCCCTGTAGACATTTGCCTGGGTGTGTTTGCAACACTGTTCAGAGTAGCCAAATGGGAAGTCACTTAAATGTCCCCTCAACTGATGAGCAGATAAGCAAGATGTAGCATATTCGTAGAATGGAATATTACTGGCCATATAAAGGAATGACATCTTGATATGTGTTGTATTGAATCATGATAATGTGTGAATTTGTATGTTGTAACATAATTCATAATGGGCTTAGGGGACTGGAGGCATTGGGGAACATATGGGATTTTTTATTTATTTTGATTTATTTGAAAGGCAGTGACAGAGAAAGAAATATCTTCCACTCATTGGCTCGTTCTCCAAATTCCCACAGTAGCTAAGCCTGGGCTGACCTCAGCTGGAAACCCAGAACCCAGTCAGGGTCTCCTGAAAGGGTGACAGGCAGGGACCCGAGCAATCATGCCCCACATAGCGTGTGCCACAGGAAGCTGGGCTGGATCACAGGCACTCTAATGGGGTGGGGGTTTCCTCAGCGGAGTCTCAGCCCACTGTGCCCAGCCACCTGCCCTTGTGTCTGTCTGCAAAGCAGGCAGAGGTCTCCCACCTGCTGAACCGTTACCCAGATGCCTGCGAAACTGAGCTGGGCCAGGCCAGAGCTAGGAGCTCAGTCTGGGGCTCCACCTGTCGCCTGCCATGGTGCCCATCAGTGGGAAGCCGAGGTTGGGAGCAGAGCTGGAATGCAAGCAAGCCCAGAGAGGGGATGTGGGCGTCTCAAGCAGTGTGCTAACTGCTGCGCCAGGTGCCTGCCCGCCTGCTAGTCTGCCTGCTCGCCTGCCCGCCCCCAGGGCTTCGTTTTGAGGTTGGTAAAATGTTTGAACTTGGTGGTGATGGTTGCAAAACTCTGAGCAGACTAAACGTCATAGAATGGCATGCCGTTAAAAGAGTGAGCTTTATGATACGTTAATTATGTCTCAATAAAGTTTTTTATGAGAAAAAAGATGTGTCACAGTTAGAAATTAGTTGTACAAGAAGATCCATATTGTCTGTGCCTAAATCTGGAGCGAGTGAGCTGCCTTGGAACTTGCATGATTCAGTGAGGAAATGCTTGCCGTAGAAGCAGCCAAATTAGAGGAGAGTGAGTGAAGGCAAAGAAGAGAGGACCTCAGGCTAGTGATAGACTTCTGCTGGGCTTGCTGTGCTAGCAAAGCAGATGTGTAGATTGCTTGAATAAAAAAAAAAGGCCCGGCACGATAGCGTAGTGGTTAAAGTCCCCGCCTTGCACGGGCTGGGATCCCATATGTACACTGGTTCTAATCCCCGGCGGCCCCGCTTCCCCTCCTGCTCCGTGCTTGTGGCCTGGGAAAGCAGTGGAGGGATGGCCCAAAGCCTTGGGACTCTGCACCCGAAGGAGACCTGAAGGAGGTTCCTGGCTCCTGGCTCCGGATCGGATAGGAATTGGGAGTAATGTTAGGTGGTCTCCTCTGTTTCCCCCTCTAATATTGCCCAAAAAATAAATAAATCTTTAAAAAAAAAGTATTTGAAAGGCGCAGTTAGAGAGAGGGAGAGACAGTGTGAGGTTTTCCAGCCAATGGCCCACTCTTCAGATGAACACGGTGGCCAGAGCCAGGATCCAGGAGCTTCTTGTTTCCCTGGTGGGTGCAAGGGCCCAAGCACCTCAGCCATCTTCTGCTGCCTTCCCAGGGGCATTAGCAGGGAATTGGGAAGTAGAGCAGCTGGGACTTGAACCAGCACCCATAAAGAGTGCTGCGGCCACAGATGGTGGCTTTACGTGTTATGCCACAGCACCAACTCTGAAAAAAAAAATTCTTAAACTTGAAAGGTAGCAAGGTCGGTGGAGATTGTCAATGTTCTGGTTTTCTCTCCAAATGCCCACTGTAGAGAGGGATGAACTAAGGTGAGGCCGGGAGCCTGGAATCCAGTCCGGGTCTCCTTGTGGGTGACCAGGACCCAAGTACTTGGGCTGTCCCTGCTGCCGCCCAGGTTCTGCGCTAGCAGCAAGCTGGAATCAAGCAGAGCTGGAACCCGGATGTGGTATACAGGCGTCTTTACTGCTGAGCCCAATATTCACCCTAAAAGTGTGTTTTGGGGGGCTGAGTTGGGAGCATGTTGAAGCAGTGAGAAAGGTAGCATAAAGGTAGCATTTTTATTGTTGTGGAGGAAGTTGTCAGGTGTGGTACAGACAGGTGTGCCCATAGGTGGGCGATGATGCTGGAGTAGTTGGAGACAACACTGAAGATGTGTAATTGGCATTTGTAAGCCATTTAAGACTTTGTACCTGACATTTCAGGTTGATGACTCAAATTGTAGATGTCTAGATTGATCATTTTTATTTTCTTTTTTCAAGATTTATTTTTTATTGGAAAGGCAAATATAATGACAGGAGGAGAGAAAGCTCTTCCATCCAATGGTTCACTCCCTAAACGGCCGCAGCAGCTGGAGCTGAGCCAATCTGAAGCCAGGAGCCCGAAGCCTCTAACCAGTCTCCCACGCGGGTGCAGGGTCCCAAGGCTTTGGGCTGTCCTCAACTGCTTTCCCAGGCCACAAGCAGGGAGCTGGAAGGAAAGCGGGGCTGCCAGGACATGAACCTCCCCCCCCCCCCCCCCCCCCCGCCGTGGGATCCCAGCACTGTTCAAGACGAGGACTTTAGGTGCTAGGCTACTGTGCTGGGCGCTATCATTTCTTTCTTTCTTTTCTTTTCTTTCTTTTTTTTTTTTTCTTTTTCTTTCTTTTTTAGATATGAACGTAGAGGTCATTATTTTAAGCAAAATAAGAGGAGCAACTGAAGACAGGTCCCACATGATCTCACTCAAGGAGTACAAAAAGCAGGTGATCTCATAGGTCACAACTCTGCAGATGGTTAGGGGATGCTGGGAGGGAAGACAGGAAGTGGAGACTCGGGAAAGGCTAGTTAATAGGTCCAAAGTTACAGTTAGGGGTGCTGGGTTCTGCTGCAGCAGTTGCTATGATGCTAACATGCTGCTTATTTATTAAAAAGAAAATTACAATACAGTTTTGTTAACATGGAAAAAGGAATGTTAAATGTTTGAGGGGCTGGAAGGATTTAATCGGATAACCCATCTGTATCAAAACAATCATGAGAGCTCATAGATATGTATAATATTTGTGTGTCTATCAAAATATTGTAAAAGAAAATGGTACTGTAAGAACCAGCATGCACACTTGATCCAGATTCGTCGGTTCTCACTGTCTTATTCCCTTTGCATTATTCCTTTTATTTTTCCCCAACACACACATACATGTGTATGTGTGATTTATTTTTTGAATCCTGCATGCATTATGGCCCTCTACATCGAAATATTTCAAAATACTGCTTTTCGTTTTTTTATTTTTTCAGATTTTATTTTATTTTTAATTAGAAAGTCAGATTTACAGAGAGGGGGAGAGACAGAAAAAATCTGCTGGTTCCTTCCCCAGGTGACCACAACAGCCAGAGCTGAGCTGATCCAAAGCCAGGAGCTTCTTCCTCCCGGTCTCCCACAGGGGTGCAAAGTCCCAAGGTTTTGGTCTGTCCTCTGCTGTTTTCCCAGGCCAGAAGTAGGGAGCTGGAAGAGAAGTAGAGTAGACGGGAAATGAGCCAGCTCCTATATGGGGGCATACAAGGCAAGGACTTTAATAGCCATTCGGCTATCGCGTCGTGCCCTGCAGTTTTGTCTTTAAAGTTATGTATCGTTATTTGAAAGGCAGAGTTAAGAGAGATTGAGAAAATTTCCATCCGCTGGTTTACTCTCTCCAGGTGGCTGTCGTGGCATGGACTAGGCCAAGCCGAAGCCAGGAGCCAGGAGCTTCATCCAGGTCTCCTATGCTGGTGCAGGGTCTAAGCACTTGGTTCATGCTCTGCTGCTTTCCCGGGTGCATTCGCTGGGAGCTGGATCAGAAGTTTAGTAGCCTGATAGGAGAACCCTGGGACTGCTGCTCCCGCTGGGGAATGCAAGAGCCAGGGCTGTGGCACCCCAGGCTGGGTAAAGCTGTGGGGCCCATCAGCATGTGTGTGAGCTGGGTGTGGCGGTGGCCAGATGGGGCGTGGCTCTGGCGCCTGCAGCACTTGGCCAGGAGAATTCTTCCTGTTCTGCCTTCCATCCTTTGATATCAGCAACTGAGGAGGCTCACTTCCGGTACATGTGCTCCAAGGTTGGATTACACATCCTGTGATGTTTTTCCTGTGATCAGGGTCTGGGTCCAGCAGTCGAGTTGGGGAGTTCCCCCAAGAAACCTCACCTGTGGTGACCTCAGACTTGATTCTTGAGTCTTGTGTGCACCAGCCAGTGCAGGATCAGGTGTGGTCTGACACCTGCATCAACCAACGCACAAACAGTCGATGCAGCTTGGTCAGTTCTGCCTCAGCCTTCTGCCTCACGTGAAGCAATAGGTGCTGTGGCCAGCCTAGCCAGCCCAGCACAGACTGGTCCTCACGCAAACCAGCAGATGCCGTGGTCTTGTCAGGGCAACCCCAGATAACCCTCACCAGCCCACCTTCAGCCCTGGTTTTTGCGTGTGCCAGCCTCTCCTGTAACGTAGCTTGGCTCAGCCAGAAACCTCCAGCTCTCTTGCACACCCATGGGTGCTGCATCTTCGCACAGCTTGATCAGCTGCTAGACCTGGCCCTCATACATGCAACAGGTACTGCTGCCTTGTCCAGCCTGGCTGCTCCCAGTCCTGGTTCTTGTGCTCACCAGTGACACATACAACCTAGCAGGGAGGTACTCACCATTCCCCTGCCAGGCATATTCCCCGTCCCAGCTGCAGGACCTGTAGGCTTGTGTGTGGGCTGGGTCTGATGCTAGGCGGGATGGGGCTAGGCTCCAGCATCTGCTGCTGATCACAAGAGCCAAGATGCATATGGGACGGGGTAGGCTAGGCTGTAGCACCCAATGATGACAGTGGGAATGGATGCAGGCTAGTTGGGCTTGTTCCCAGTGCTTAGCCATTTTCCGTCCAACATCTCTGGGCAATCTGCTACCTCCCCCACCTGGGGTAGTGTGTCCAAGCCCAGAGTTTCCTGCCTTCCCCTCTTTTCTTTTCTTTTCTTTTCTTTTCTTTTCTTTTCTTTTCTTTTCTTTTCTTTTCTTTTCTTTTCTTTTCTTTTCTTTTCCTTTCCTTTCCTTTCTTTTCTTTTCTTTCTTCCTTCCTTCCTTCCTTCCTTTCTTTTTCTCTCTCTCCCTCTCCCTCTCTCTCTCTCCCTCCCTCCCTTCCTTCCCCTCCCTTCCTTCCTTTCCCTCCCTCCCTTCCTTCCTTCCTTCCTTCCTTTCTCTCTCTCCTTTTTTTTTTCAGAATAAACAACTATGGGTCCGGCACGGTCCTAAAGCTAAAGTCCTCACCTTGCACGCCTGGGATCTCATATAGGTGCTCGTTCTAATCCTGGTGGCTCCACTTCTAATGGTTGTGACCCTGCTTCCCATCCAGCTAGAAGCTTGTGGCCTGGGAAAGCATTTGAGGACAGCCCAAAGCCTTGGGACCCTGCACTCATGGAGACCTGAAAGAGGCTCCTGGCTCCAGATCGGCTTTGGATCAGCTCAGCTCCAGCTGTTGCAGCCACTTGGGGAGTTAACCAGAGGATAAAAGATCTTTCTGTATCTCCTTCTCTCTGTGGATCGGCCTTTCTAATTAAAAAAATGTATAACTGGACTATGCTGGCATGCTGGTATAGTTAGCCCAGATTTGCATTAATCCTGCACAGAATGCCGGCTGGCTGATGACTGCTTTGTAACACTTGCCTGGGTAGTTGCCTAGAGCAATGAAGACTAGAAGAAAAGGCTATGCATGTTGTTACAAATATGCAATTTATTTTTTTAAATCTGTTGCCTTTCAACTAGTGCTTTTTACATGCAAGTTTTACGTTTTTTTAAAGGTTTATTTTTATTTTTATTGGAAAGTCAGATATACAGACAGAGAGGAGGCGAGACCGAGAGGAAGATCTTCGGTCGATTGATTCAATCCCCACGTGGCCGACATGGCCAGAGCTGAGTCGATCTGAAGCCAGGACCCGGAGTCTCTTCCGGGTCTCCCACGCAGGTGCAGGGTCCCAAGGCTTTGGGCTGTCCTCGATTACTTTCCCAGGCCACAAGCAGGGAGCTAAATGTGAAGCAAGGCCACCAGGATTAGAACCGGTGCTCATATGGGATCCTGGTGTGTGCCAAGTGAGGACTTTAGCTGCTAGGCTACTGCGCCAGGCCCAGTTTTACTCTTTTTTTTAAGGATTTTTATTTAATTTTATTTGAAAGGCAGATTCTACAGAAAGAACGAGGGACAGAGAGACAGATCTTCCATCTGCTGGCTTACTCCACAAGTAACTGTAGTAGTGGAATCTGAGCCGATCCAGAGCCAGGAACTTCTTCTGGGTCTCCCACGTGGGTGCAGGATCCCAAGGCTTTGGGCCGTCCTTGACTGCTTTCCCAGGCCACAAGCAAGGAGCTGAATGGGAAGTGGAGCAGCTCAAACGTGAACTGGCACCCATATGGGATATTTAATTACAGAGAGTCATCGAGGGAGGATCTTCCACTTGCTCATTGGCTCCCAGAGGCCTGCAGTAGCCAGTGCTGGGCCAACCAGAAGGTAGGAGTTAGGGACTTCACTGGGTCTCGTGGGTGACAAGGTCCCAAGCAAGTAACTGGCTCATCATCTGCAGCCTTCTCACCTCATTAGCACAAAACTGAACTGCACGTGGAGGAGCCTGCACACTAGTACAGCACGTGGGCACCCCGAGCTGATGCTTGGCCGTAATGCTGCGCCACTGCTCCCGTAATGCCCACCCCGAGTTCCTGTGTGTGTGTACAAACATATACAGGAGTATATATATATATACACACGCTCTTGTAACTTGCCTCTGTCACTTGATCCAAGAATGGTACAAGAATTAAATTTTACTTTATTTTCCTTTTCCTTTTAGGAGCAGCCACAGTATCCTAGCTACAACTCGAACTATTGGAATTCTGCTGCACGCCCTAGGGCTCCTTACCCAAGTACATATCCTGTAAGACCAGAATTGCAAGGCCAGGTATGGGTTAAAATTGGCAAAATTTTAAAATATCTTCTTAATGACTTAATGAAGTGACTGACTTTTCAGACTTATTGAGATTTCATATTAGTGATGTATAGGACTCCCTCCCCCCCTTTTTTTTTTAATCTTTTTTTTAAAGATTTATTTTATTTTTATTGGAAAGGTGGATATACAGAGAGGAAAATCTTCTGTCCAATGATTCACTCCCCAAGTGAGCTCAACGGCTGATGCTATGCCGATCCGAAGCCAGGATCCAGGAACTTCTTCCTGGTCTCCCACACGGGTGCAGGGTCCCAAAGCTTTGGGCCATCCTCGACTGCATTCCCGGGCCACAAGCAGGGAGCTGGATGGCAAGTGGGGCTGCCGGGATTAGAACCAGCGCCCATATGGGATCCTGGGCGTGCAAAGCGAGGACCTTAACCACTGCGCCACTGCGCTAGGCCCTTTTTTTAAAATCTTAATGGGCTCTGCTAGTCTCAGTGTTTTTAGCTGAGGTAAAGAAATATGTGGGCAGGTGTTACCTATAATAGAGGTAACTTGAGGCATAATAGATTATTCCTCAGGGGACCTGGCAGACGACAAACATAAAATGTATTACTAAAAATTTTGAAGAAATTGACACCTAACAGTCATGTATCTTTTTGGGTTGGGGTGACATTTCAGTACATGTTTGTAATCTGTACCAATCAGATCAGGGCAATTGGGTTATCTGTTCCCTTAGCCGTGTGTCACTTGAAATGTGAGTTCTTCTGGCAGGTATGTTATTTTAACTATTTCAAGCATAGAAAGAAAATACAGAAAATAAGTAGAGCTTCTAACATTTGTATGTGTGTATATATATATATATATATTCATGAACATTACATAATGTTGCTTAACATGTTCTATTTTTTTGTAAGTTTTAATTTTCTTTTTACTATTGTTCACATAGCTAAGAGGGAATCATGTCCGTGTCTGGTTAGGGCGGAGAGAGTCAGGTATGGGGGGTGGGGGAAGCACACATGCTACAGCTTCGGTTTTTCTTCTTCTGCATCTGCAAGGGGGACGGGGAGGAGGATTCTCTTGCTGCCAAACTAGATCGACATTGTGGGGGGGGGTGTCATTTGATTGATGTCCCCTCATCATTGATGTGGGGAGGAACGTTCTGAGGGTGTTAAATGAATGTTAGTTCTGAGACGTTGTTGATTCTTTTGTTTTGGAGTTGAGAAAACCTTTCCAAGGTCCCTTGCTTGACCAAGTCCGCCGTAGTGAATCCACAGGATCAGGAACATGCTACAAATCTTGGCCGGGAGAATTATCCCACCTTTTCTGCTTTCCATCCTCTGCCAAGGCAGTGGACATCCTCTGCTGGTCTAGATGAGCTGGCTGTCACGTGCCCCATGTACATCAGGACGTACTGTCCAGTGCAGAGGCATCAGAAACTGAGGGGGCCCAGGTTTGACATACGCACTCCGAAGTTGGCCTGCGCAGCCCGTGGTTTTCCCTGTGGCCAGGGTTCTGAGTGCAGCAGTCCAGTCAAGGAGTCTCCCAGGAAACCTCACCTGGCCGATCTCAGATTGGACTCTCGTGTGTGTGCCAGCAGGTGCAGGATCAGGTTCAGTTTGTCACTTGTACCAACCGTGGACAGAGCTGCCTGATCCGTCCTGCCCCAGCCCGTGAGTGCTTGAGCCCAGCTCAGCTAGCCTGCCACGGGCCTAGCCCTCATGCATACCAGTGGCTGCTGTGGCCTAGTTGGGGCAACCCCAGTAGCACCCAGCAGGCCCTCCTCTACATCCGGTTTTTGTGTGTGCCAGCTTCTGCTGCGGTCTAGCCCAGCCCATTTCTCTTCTGGCCCTTGTGCACACCCGTGGGTGCAGTGCCTTAGCTCAGCTAGCTTAGCAGATATGTGCCAATCGTTCTGTAGGCATGTTCCCAGCTTAGATCTTGTGCCTGTCAGGATGTACTATGGTCCAGCCTGATGTGATTTGGACCCAGTCTTGGCACTTGCCAGCTGGTGCTGTGGCTTAGTCCCGCTGGCCCACACCTATGCTGGCTCTGTTCTGCCGATGGGTGCTACAGCTCAGCCTGCTCTGCTGCCAGCTGAGGCTCTAGTGGTCATCAGTGGGAAATGTGGCCCAACGGAGTTCCCAAGTTCCCCTACCAGGCCTGTACTGAGACCATAGATCTCACACATGCCAGCGGGGTCAGTGCCTCTAGGTGGCATAGTCTCCCCTAAATGTCCTCAATCTTGGCACTCTTATTTGGCAGTAGGCGTTCTAACCTCACCCTCCCCCCACCCTCCCGGCCACTCCCAGCCCCAGCTCCTGTGAATTTCAGGTGAGTTCTTGTCGGGTGAATTCTGTGGTCCGGCCTGGCACAGCCTATCATCCCCCTCCCCCCAGGTCTCCACGTAATCCAGTCCCACAAAGACAGGCCTACAAATCCCCTGACAAAAAGGGACTGTCACATTTGCTGTTTCTTTCCATTTTTTTTTCCTATTAACTGTATTTCTCTATGCATATAATTTTCTAAAATGACTTATTTTCTGGTGAGTTTTTTTCTTTAGTATTTGTTTATTTTCACTGAAAACTCAGATATGCAGAGAGGAGGAGAGACAGAGGAAGATCATCTATCCACTGATTCACTCCCCAAGTGGCCACAACAGTCGATGCTGCACCAGTCTGAAGCTAGGAGTGACAAGCCTCTTGCAGGTCTCCCACGCGGGTGCAGGGTCCCAAGGCTTTGGGCCGTCCTTGACTGCTTTGCCAGCCTGCAAGCAGGGAGCTGGATGGGAAGCGGGTGACTGGGACTTGCCAGCTGGTGCTGCGACTTAGCACCTGTATGGGATCCTGGTGCGTGCAAGGTGAGGACTTTTAGCCACTAGGCTGCCATGGCAGGCCGTATGCATATAATTTTTTTTTAAAATTTTAAAATTTTTTTAAATTTTTAAATTTATTTATTGGGCCTGGCGGCGTGGCCTAGCGGCAAAAGTCCTTGAGTGCGCCAGGGTGCTGGTTCTAATCCTGGCTGCTCCACTTCCCATCCAGCTCCCTGCCTATAGCCTGGGAATGTAGTCGAGGGCAGCCCAAAGCCTTGGGACCCAGCACCGACATGGGAGACCGGGAAGAGACTCAAGGATCCTGGCTTTGGATTGGCTCAGCTCTGACTGTTGCACTCACTTGGGGAGTGAATCATTGGATGGAAGATCTTCCTCTTTGCTCTCTCTCCTCCTCTCTGTATATCTCACTTTACAATAAAAATAAATGAACCTTAAAAAAAAAAAAGTGGAGAATCTGGGACATGAACCAGGACTCATAACGGATGCCATGCTCACAGGAAGTTGCTTTATCCATCTTACCAGAGCACTGGCCCTCAATTTTAAGTGTAGATTAGAATTCTCTATATAACAATGTTCTCTATAGAGTTAATAAATGTTTTTAAATATTTATTTTTATTTATTTTTTATTGCAAAGTCAGATATACGGAGAGCAGTAGAGACAGAGAGAAGATCTTCCGTGCGATGATTCATTCCCCAAGTGACTGCAATAACCTGTGCTGTGCCGACCTGAAGCCAGAAGCCAGGAACTTCTTCCAGGTCTCCCACATGAGTGCAGGGTCCCAAGTCTTTGGGCCATCCTCGACTGCTTTCCCAGGCCACAAGCAGGGAGCTGGATGGGAAGTGGGGCTGCCGGGACTAGAACATATGGGATCCTGGTGCATTCAAGGTGCTATGCTATGGTGCCAGGCCCTATAGATTTAAAATTTAAGATCATTCTATTATGATTGTCCTAAGGGATTTCCATAGTTCAATTTGTTCAGTTCTATTTTATTTAGTGATATAGAGTCTGAAATAATGAAAACAATTTTTCTTTGCGGTCTGATTAATTCAGAAAAATGATGGTGATATACTGCTATATAGGGCTGATTTTGCATCCAGAGCATTTTATTAAAATTGGAGGAAGACTTCCATATTTATACAAGCAACATACTAACAAAAAAAAAACAACTAGATTTTTTAAAGTTATGTATAGTGCCCAGTGGGGTAGCCTAGTGGGTATAGTTCTCGCCTTACATGTGCCAGGATCCCTTATGGGTGCCAGTTCTGATCTCAGCAGCCCTGCCTCACATCCCACTGCTTGCTTGTGGCTGGGAAAGCAGTTGAGGATGGCCCAAAGCCTTGGGATGATCCTGCACTTGCATGGCAGACCCGGAAGAAGCTCCTGGCTCCTGGCTTCAGATGGGCTTAGCTCTGGCCGTTGTAGCCGCTTAGGAAGTGAATCATTGGATGGAAGATCTTCCTCTCTGTATATCTGACTTTCCAATAAAAATAAACTAAATCTTTTAAAACAAAATTATTTTGTGAACTTCTGGGTGAAGTTGAAGTAGGTAATGAACTGGAGAATAAAAAAGGGTGTTACAGGGTGTTCATTTCGTGGAGCCCACACCTGTAGAGTGTTCGGGTGGGTCTCAGCTCCCCACCCTGAGAGGCAGCGGGTGACGGCCCAATTACTGCAACCCGTTATGGGAGACACGGTCTGAGTTCCGGGCTCCTGGCTTCCACCCGGCCCAGGGTCGGAATGCATCCAACAAAATAGCTGGGATGGCAGAGGGCCTCCTTGCCCAGTGGGAACCTGTTGAGATGAGGCTCCAGGAAGGAGGAGGCAGAGGGCCTCCTCGCCCACAGCACACCTCTGTCCCCAGTGACTCCTTGGAGGGGCTTCCTTGCTTTCCTGACTGTCTGAATGTCTGTGCTCTAGGTAGCCACTCACCTGAGGCCAGAGCAGTGCTCCCTAGCAGTGCTCCACCGCAGAGGGGCTTTGGTGCTGGCGCCCTGATAGTCTCTTGAAACTTCTCCCCTACATGAGCTGAGCTGCTAGTTAGAACCTGGTCATCGTGACTTAAGTTTGAGCTGTTTGAACTAAGTTTGAAGTGTGGCTCTGCCGAGGTTGTAAAACCTGGAACCCTGGAAATAAACCTTGTCAGTGGCCATCAGAGCTGTGTCCCCTCATTTTCTTTTCAGTCACTCGCACCCCAGGGCCCGGCAAGGAAACTTGCGGTTGGTGCCTGA
This sequence comes from Ochotona curzoniae, assembly GCF_017591425.1. NCBI lineage: Eukaryota > Metazoa > Chordata > Mammalia > Lagomorpha > Ochotonidae > Ochotona > Ochotona curzoniae. The sequence goes on from NW_024465279.1 coordinate 1,176,333, forward strand.
ACGGGGACCTGAGGACAGAGAGAATAGAGGGAAGTGGGCAGAACCCCTGGAGGAGGAGGTAGGCAGGGATTCATCTTGGGCAAGTAGGAGAGTGGAAGTAGATCCCCTCGCTGAGCTGCTTCCTCACACGGCTCTGCTCAGGCTCTGCTCACAGCTGCAGCGGGCTGGGACAGTGACACAATGTAATTTTTGCTTGCCCAGAATGCCTCAAAAGGAGGAGGGAAATTCACTGGATTCTATGAAATTATGTCACAATTTTAGGACCATTCAGCATAAAGCCAACATTACTGCCCTGTGAATAATGGCTGTTAATAACAAAAGGCCAAATGTGTGGCAAGCCTGGACATTTAAAAAAGCACTGTCGCATGCCTCCCCATCTGTGTCCCAGGTTCGGAAGGGATGACTCAGCCAGGTTTGTGTACCCAGTGCAAAAAGGGCAAATATTGGGTTAAAGAGTACCACTGGAGTTTAATAGGAAGGGAGCCTTCTGGGGTCCACATAGTGTCACCACAATATTTTTTACAGTGGGAAACTCCTGGGGGGGCTGTCACTGGCCCCAAAACAAAATTAAAGGACAGAAATATTACGGAATTTCATGGTGCCACTTCCAGTAGCTCACTGCTGACTTGCCTCTCCGTGTGGCGTGACTATGCATCCCTCTGCATTCCTGTGTCAAATCCCTTTGGGGCAGTGGGGACCCGTTCCCTTCAGAACTGTGGGTTTTTTTTGGCAGAAGCAGCCTTTTCCTTAAAAGGTGTTAGTATACGTACAGGAGTAATTGATGAGGATTCTGCTGGTGAACTGTCAGCTACGATGACTGTTGCTTTGGAATGGACTTTTAAAAAGGGAGATAAAATTGCTTAGCTTCTGTTATTACTCTGTGTTCTCCAAAAAAGAAAAATGGTCAGCGTCAGGGAGGATTGGGCAGTACCGACGCTGTCGCTGCCCTCGGCACAGTGCTTCCTGAGTCTGAAAGGCCTGCACTTGATTTAGTAATAAGGAAAGGACTGTTATTGTGTTACTTGATCCTGGAGCCAGTGTGTTTTATGGGAGAATGAATGGGCTGAGGAGTGGCCACTGCAGAGAGGCCCTGGAGGGTTCTTGGATCAGGTGTAGTTCAGTAGTCTGCATCGTGCGGGACCTGAGAGTATGCAAGTAGCGCTTCAGCCTCTGATTACCGAAGTTCCCATGAATTTATGGAGACGATACTTTTTGTAGCAGACCAATGCACTACTTTATTTATCCCTTCTCAAAATTATTTGACTGTGGTGAGACTTATATGATTAAATGGAGATATGAAAGAGAAAAGGGTTTGGACAAATATCAGCAAGCAATGAGAGCCGCTGAGTCTGTAGGGTTTGGATTTTTCATAGGGGCCGTGAGAGAATTGAGCCTGTTAAAACACAATGAAATTGCAATATACCAGTATGGACTTCTCAGTGGCCCCTAAATCAAGAAAAATCACAGGCTCTTAAGGAATTAATACAAAAACAACTAGAAAAGGGGCACATAGAAGCTTTCTCTCCCTGGAATCTCCCCATATTTATTATTAAAAAGAAGTCAGGAAAGTGGAGAATACAAATTCAGTTATGAAATGTAAATGCCACTATGGTTGCCATTGTTCTGCCCAGATTTTGAGATCCCCAGAAATCACCATGAGCACATAGGGGCGGTTTATTCAGGCTAGCCTGGGTCCCAACCCTTCAGGATTGAGAAGCCAGTCAGGCTGGGGAGCCTGGGCTCCCAGCTGTCCCTGACGCAGCGGTTTGGGACTGGGGAGTGCCGAGGCTGGATGGTGCAGGGTTTTTATTACAATTTGGAGCAATTTCACGTCGTTACACACAGTCATGGAATGGTCAACTTTCAAAAAGTGCAAGTTGGCAGGTTTCTATTGGCGGAGTATATAAATTTCAAACAGACAAAGTGGTGGGCTAAGTAAAGTGGGGAATGGGGCAGTGGCCATGGAGGCACACTGTGAGTGAGCACATGTTATCTAAAAGGCACACCAGGGGTCTTCGCTTGAGGAATGCTCTGTCTTCCTGACTTATGCAGGATACTAGGCCTGCGAGCTCACACAGCTCCTTAGCTAAGCAGGCAAAGCAGAAGTTACAAAAGCAGAAAATACTGCAGTTAGCAATGAGCAAAGGGCAAATGAGTGGGATTCTGATTCTGAGGTTCCTCGCCATGGATCTTCTTCAGTCTCGACTCTTCTCCCACAGCGATTCCTAAAAATTGGAAACCTATTGTGTTAGACCTCAAAGACTGTTTCTGTACTAATTTTATCCATGAAACTGATAAGCTCAGGTTTGCCTTTTCAGTTTTCTAATAATAAGGAACCTCTCCAAGGCTACCACTGGAGAGTACCCCAGGAATGACTAATTAGCCTAGTGTGTGTCAGTACGTTGTAGTGAGGGCTACAGATCCTGTTCCTAAGGCTTTTCCACTTGTTTCTTTGATTCATTCTGTGGCATTATGTGGGTTTCTGCTGACGTGCTGCAACAAGCCTATACTATGTTCCAAGAGAATCAGCAGCAGCTCCTGAAAAAGCACACAAAGCAGATGTGGATTATTTAGGATTTGTCATGTGGAGGAATAGTGTTAGACCTTAAAAGGTCCCAGTCAGGAAGTCTGCATTATCATCAGCTTTCAATGTTTCATCTGATTCTGTGTCGTAGTAAAGCTGTTCCCTGGTTGTTACTGCAACAGTTAAGACTGATGACCCTAATAAACAGTATCGGGCACAGTGCTTGCTTCCCCACAGCAGTTGCTGCAGCAGCATGCGTGCCTTTGTATGTTGGACATATTTGTTCTCATGTGCATCTTCAGGACCCTAACAGAAGGGAATGGTCAAGCACATCTCTTGGCCTGTTGTTTCCTCAGCACAGGAGGAGCAGTAAGCCTTACATTCTAATGCTCAACACTTACATGTTCACTGCAGGATACCCATTTGCCAGCCTTGCTCTATTGTTCAGCAATGCCCTGTTCATCAACCCCTACACTGTGCTCAGCATCCTGCAGGCTGCAACCCCTGAGGGTTACAAACCAATCAGTTGTGGCAATGTGATTTTACTCATGTCCCTTCCCCCAGATGCCTTTGGCTTGTGTGGTAATTGACACTTATTCCCAGTTCATTTGGGCTACTTTACATAAATTTGAATCTACCTTTTGCTGTCATAGGTGTTCCCCAAAAACTACAAACTAACAATGGTCCTACTTTTAGAAGCAGTCAAGTTAGGTAATTTCGCATTGAATGGCAGATTGAATGTATATGTTATGATCCATAAGGACGAGGCAGAGTTGAAAGAGCTTATCGCACACTTAAACTCCAGCTATGAAAATAAAAAGGGGGACTTACTCCCAGCCCCAAGGATGTGCTCGCTGTTACTCTGTGTACTCTGATTTTTTCAGTCTGCTGCAAGGAGATATTTCTAGAGCATCCCATCACTTCTCTGACTCACAGGGTTACATGTGGAGCTGTGATACCATTGTATGATGTAAACAGCTGGGAGCTTGGGAAGCAGGAAAGATGGCCCCAGTTGGGAAGGGATGTGCTCTTGTCATTCCAGATGGATCCTACACAGAAGTTTGGGTTCTGCTTTGGTACATCTGACCCCAGGACAGTGCAAACACCAGGACTTCCTGTAGAAGAGACAACAGAGGAAATGACAGTGTTAAACCTCCTCAAAAAGAAACAAAAGAGATACTGAACATATAAAAATAAAAGTGACCTTCCTGGGGCCAGGTGAAGGCCTTGGCTAGAAAAGCTGAAGGGACCCTCACCAACACCAGGGTGCCGACCACAGCAGAAAATCTCCTGTTGGCCATGGTAGCAGTGCTTACTTGTGCCACTTGTGAGTGGTGAGCATGTTTATGGTCCTACAAGTCCCATCCATCTCTGTTAGGACTGCTGGGTTGGACCAACCCTGTGCCCAAGGTGCGTACTAATGATAGGGTATATATGCTAGGCCCCTGGCATTCCTCTGGGCCTGCCTTCCCTTTGGAAGAAGGCAAGACTGTTAACATGTCCTTGGGATTTGAGACCTTGCCCCTATGTGTCAGATGCCATGAATTATATGAGGTCCAAGTCCCAGTTATGGGGATAGAATGTTTGCAAGAAGTTATATCCTGGGTGTTTTGGGGCTCTGATGTTTGCCTTTCCAGAAGGTCTGAAATACAAGCATTTTAGGGAATCAGACTGATATTACTGCATGGCCTATGAGCCAGCCTGTGACACAGTCACCTGGAGGTACTGTACTGTCTGCTGTACATTTGAGTGTGAAGACTGGGGAACAGATGACCAGAAGCCCTTACCAAGCATTGGGAGAAGGGCCCCTGGCAGGACTAATGAAACAGGTGTCACACCATCTCCTGGGCCCAAACGACTCGCTGAATGGATTCTTTTAGGAATAATTGGACTCATTGTCATTATGGCAGTGGCCGCGGTCTCTGGAGTGGCATTTCATTTGTTAATCCAGTTACATCAGTTTGTGGAACAGTGACAGGACTGGGAGGCTTGTATTGCCGAGCAGATAGAATCAAAGTTAGGAAATTCGAACTGCTGTGCAGGGCTTGTGGAAATAGGTTTTAGATTTGCAAAAGTAATTATCCTTTCGATGTGACTGAAATATGACATCTTACTGTGTTACCTCTGCTCATTTTAATCATAGCCAGTATACCTGGAAAATGTTCAACTGTCATCTTCAGGACCTTCAAGGGACTCTGTGCCTTGATGTCCATGCCATCAAAGAGAGAGATTTCAAACATTTGTTAAAACAACTCCTGTCATAACAGGCCAAGGCATGGCTGAGGCCATTGTCACCAGCCTCCAAGGGTGGCACAGTGTAACTCACAGCTGCCTTGCAGCTATCCTGGCTGTTCATAGGATGCAGATGGCTCCAAGGATGAGTAGCTGCTCAGAGTGCTAACGGATTGAGCACCTCACAGATGTTGCCATCATTAAAAAAATAAAACGGGACATGTCAGAATGCATCCAACTGGGATGGCAGAGGCCTGTTGAGATGAGGCTCCAGGAAGGAGGAGGCAGAGGGCCTCCTCGCCCACAGCACACCTCTGTCCCCAGTGACTCCTTGGAGGGGCTTCCTTGCTTTCCTGACTGTCTGAATGTCTGTGCTCTAGGTAGCCACTCACCTGAGGCCAGAGCAGTGCTCCCTAGCAGTGCTCCACCGCAGAGGGGCTTTGGTGCTGGCGCCCTGATAGTCTCTTGCAACTGCTCCCCTACATGAGCTGAGCTGCCAGTTAGAACCTGGTCATCGTGACTTAAGTTTGAGCTGTTTGAACTAAGTTTGAAGTGTGGCTCTGCCGAGGTTGTAAAACCTGGAACCCTGGAAATAAACCTTGTCAGTGGCCATCAGAGCTGTGTCCCCTCATTTTCTTTTCAGTCACTCGCACCCCAGGACCCCACAAGGAAACTCAGCCCAGCCCTAGCTAAGGGGGCGTTTAGGAACAAACTCTTTCTGTGTCGCTTATCTTTTAAATACAATAAAAACAAATAAAAAATTTTTTTTTAATGAATTTGTTTCTTTTAAAGACAGATTTTGAAAGAGAGGAGAGACAGAGGGATAAAGATCTTCCTTCCATTGGTTTACTTTTCAAATGATCACAGTGGCCAGAGCTAAGCCCATCTGAAGCCACGAGATGCGTTAGGATCTCAAGATTTGAGCTATCCTTTGCTGCTTCCCAGGCCATAAGCAGGGCTCTAGGTAGAATGTGGGACAGCTGAACATGAACCAGCATCCACATGATATGCTGGTGCTTGTAAGTGGAAGATTATCCAATGAAGCCATTACGCCACCACGCCACCACCAAAAGAACAGTTTTAAAAATAAACTTTATGGGGCTGAAGTGGTGGTACAGTAAGCTAATCCTCTACTTGCAGTATCAGTGTCCCATATGAGCACCAGTTCATGTCCTAACTGCTCCACTTCTGATCTAGCTCTGTGCTTGTGGCCTGGGAAAGCAGCAGAAGATGGCCCATGTTCTTAGGCTCCTGCAGCTGTGTGGGGGATCTAGAAGTTGTTTCTGGTTCCTGGCTTTGCATCAGCTCAGCTCCTGCCACTGCAGCCACTGTTGGAGTCAGTCAGTGCATGGAAGATTTCTCTCTCTTTCTCCTCCCTGTAAAACTGCCATTCAAAGAAGAATAAAATCTTTAAAAATTAAAAACAATCATAATTTTATGAACAAGATTTTTAAAAAGATGTATTTATTTATTGGAAAGTCAGATATACAAATAGGAGGTGAGACAGAGAGGAAGATCTTCCGTCCGATGATTCACTCCCCAAGTGAGCGCAACGGCCGATGCTATGCTGATCCGAAGCCAGGAGCCAGGAACTTCTTGCCGGTCTCCCACGTGGGTGCAGGGTCCCAAGGCTTTGGGCCGTCCTCGACTACATTCCCAGGCCACAAGCAGGGAGCTGGATGGGAAGTGGAGCTGCTGGGATTAGAACCAGCGCCCGTATGGGATCCTGGGGCATTCAAGGCTAGGACTTTAGCCACTAGGCCACTGCGCTGGGCCCAAACAAGATTTTTAAAATGTTACTTTTTTTTTTTTAAAGATTTATTTTATTATTTTTATTGGAAAGGCGGATATACAGAGAGGAGAGACAGAGAGGAAGATCTTCCGTCCGATGATTCACTCCCCAAGTGAGCGCAACGGCCGATGCTGTGCCGATCCGAAGCCAGGAGCCTCTTCTGGGTCTCCCACACGGGTGCAGGGTCCCAAAGCTTTGGGCCGTCCTCGACTGCTTTCCCAGGCCACAAGCAGGGAGCTGGATGGGAAGAGGGGCCGCCGGGATTAGAACCGGTGCCCATATGGGATCCCGGGCGTGCAAGGCGAGGACCTTAACCACTGCGCCACTGCGCCGGGCCCAAAATGTTACTTTTTATCGCAAGATTTCGTTTTAGTGTGTCCTGATTCCTCTGTTATTCTTAGTGGTAAATATATGCATTTGGTTTGGCCAGTTACAGTAAAATTCAGCCTTTATAGCCAGCAATTCAGGATTTGTTGGTGTATTCCTCAACTGACACGTCTGTCATCACTGTCTAATTCCAAAACCTTTACATCACTTCAGACAGGATCCCTCTACCTGTCGTCTCATTCTTCCCTTCTAGTACCTGGCAACCTCAGATCCATCCATCTCTGTGGGTTTGTCTACACAGTCCAAGTTTTTTCAGTATATTTTAAAATTTCCATTTTATTTGAAAGGCAGAGAGAAAGTGAGGATGTGAGTAAGCCTTTCCCTCTGCTGGTTCATATCCTAGATGCCCTTAGCAGCCAAGGCTGGCTAAGCCCTGGCCCAAAGCCTGCAACTCAGTCTGGCGCTCCAGTGACTGTGACAGGGACCTGTCAGCTTCCATTCCAGGGTGTGTGTGAGTGGGAAGCTGGCGCTGGGATGCAGTGCTGCCCAGGACCCCATAAGCAGCGCCTGCTCCACTCCCCATCCTGCTCCCTGGTCCTGTTCAGGCAAAGCAGTGGAAGATGGCCTAAATCCTCGGGCGTCGGCATGCATGAAGGAGATCTGGGAGAAGCTCCTGGCTTCTGCCTTTGGATGAGCTCAGCTCTGGCCATTGCAGCCACCTGGGGAGTTAACCAGCAGGTAGAAGACCTCTCCCTATCTCCTCTCTCTAATTCTGCCATTCCAGTGAAAATAGACAACTCTAAAACAAGAAGCAATGGCAGAGGCCTCACTGGACACTGAGACCGGAAGTGGGCATCCCAGGGCATGTTAATCAATGCTAGATGCTTGCCTCTGTTCTAGTCTTTTTATGTGTGGCTTTTGTTTCTGATTTCTGTCAGATTGCCAAATGTACTTTACTGCTTTCTATGACCGAATAATATAGGGTTCTCTGGATATGCCACATTTAATATATGCATTCTTCAGTAGATATAATCATTGCTTGTTTCCAACTTTTGCCTATGATAAATAATGCTGCTATAGACGTACATTTTTTTTGTGTGTGTGAAAATACGTTTTCAGTTCTCTAGAGCATATCCCTGGAAATGAAATTGCTGGGTAATATTATAACTCAGTGTTTGACAGTTTGAGATTCTGGCAAACTATTTTAAAGCAGCATTGTATCTTCCATCAGCACTTTCTGCAAGTTCCAGTTTGTCCATTTGCTCGCCAGTGGCTGTTACTTTCCTTTTAAAAATATATTCCATTTTTTTTTTTAACATATTGGTTATTCAATACCATGTCAGTTAATGCCATAATGTTGTAAATTGTCGTTGATGTTATGTTGTGGCTTTAAATTGATCGGGATGATATTCTGCCAGCTCTGCTTTCAGACCACAGATGGCCTCCCCAAGAAAACCGTTGAATTTAACTGGACAATAAGATGCTGGACCCTATGCTTGATATATGCTTGCAATGAAAGAATCTTGACTGAATCTGAATTGTAATACAGCAAGAAGGTGGAGGAATCCACCATGGGGGAAGAGGACAGGAAGGGGTTGGGGGAATCCCAGAGCCTATGAAATTGTCACATATGCAATGTAATTGATAAAAAATACATATATTAAAAAAATTACAACCTTTGGGCTTAGTGGCTAAAGTCCTCACCTTGCACTCCTCGGATCCCATAGAGGCACCAGTTCGTATCCTGGCTGCTCAACTCTCCAGCTCCCTGCTTGTGGCCTGGGAAAGCAGTCGAGGACGGCCCAAAGCCTTGGGACCCTGCACCTGCATGGGAGATTCATAGAGAGAAGGTGAGACAGAGATCTTCCATTCATCTCCTGGTTCACTTCCAAAATAACTACAACAGCTGGAGCTGAGCTGAGCTGAAGTCAGGAGCCAGGAGCTTCTTCTAGGTCTCTCACATGGATACAGTGCTGCAAGGCTTTGGGCCATCGGCTACTGTTTGCCCCAAGCCATAAGCAGGAAGCTGAATGGAAAATGGAGCATCCAGAACGCAAACCAGCATGCATCTGGAATCCGAGTGTGTTCCAGGCACACCAGATGACATTTTTTAAATACCATAAACTATTTAGCCATGAATAACTATTATTACAAATTTGGAAAATAAAGAAGGGTGTGCAACACTATGATTCTGCCATCCTGCTTCTTATTTCTGTAAGTTTCTGCTTAGGTTCTTCCTTCTATGTTTACACACCTTTAAACTTACCATTCACTTTTTAATATATTTTTAAATATCTGTTTGTTTTTATTTAACATCAGACTTAGAGGAGAGACAGAAAAATCTTTCATCGCTTGTTCACTCCCCATGTGGCCACAATGACTGGAGCTGAGCCAGTCAATGCCAGGAGTCAGGAACTTCTTCCGGGTCTCTCTCATGGGTGTAGGGTCCCAAAGCGTTAGGCCATCTTGTACTGCTTTCCCAGGCCACAAGCAGGGAGCTGGATGGGAAGTGGATGGCTGGGATGTGAACCTGCGACCATATGGGATTTCCGCACATGCAGTGTTAAAATTTAGCTGCTGGGCCATCACACCAGGCCCTTAATTGACTTTCCTTGTCACAGCCTTTTTCCATTCTTGTTTAGAGTGTGCTTTCTGTGTTACACAGTGCAGCAGTGGAGGTTTTTGTGAGGATTTATTATTTTTGCCTGAAAAGCAGAGTTAGAAGGAGAGACAGATCTTCCATCTACTAGTTCATTCCCTAATGGTCACAGTGGACAGAGCTGGACTCATCTGAATCCCAAACCAGGAACTTTTTCCAGGTCTCCTCTGCTTGTGGCGACCCAAGGGCTTGAGCCATTCTCTGCTGCCTTCTGAGGCTACAAGCAGGAGTTTAGATGGTAAGTGGAGCAGCTGGTACCTGAACTGGTGCCTGTATGAGATACTGGTACTACTTATGGAGTTTTAGTGTATTTTACTATGGTGCTGGCCCATGGGCGTTTTTTGTTTTTGTTTTCTTAATATTAAGAAAAATTTTCATACATAAAAGTAAGAGTGGGCATTGTGGTTTATCAGGTTAAACTGCTGTTTGTAAGGCTTGCATCGCATAGCTGAGTGCTGGTCCAGAACTTGGCTCTGCTTCTAATGCAGCTGCTTGCTGATGTGCCCAAGAAGGCTGTACAAGATGGCTCAAATACTTTGACCCTTGCTACCCACATGGCAGACACAGGTGGAGCCCAACACCCTTGCTACCCGTGTGGCAGACACGGGTGGAGCCCAGCACCTTTGCTCTGAGCCAACCTGGGCCCAGCTTTTGTGACTGTTTAGGTAATGGGCCAGCAGAGTGATGGTGGATGCTTCATTTTTGTGTTTCTTCTGTCACTCTGATTTTGAAATAAATAAATCAATAAATCCTAAAAAAAAATGGTAGCGTAGCGTGTGTTAGAGTGTGGGTAAAATGTTAGTATGCTAAAATGGAATGTTTTCGTTGGGCGGTGTGCTGAGAAAACTGCTACTTTGCTAGGCCAGGAGGCGCCTGGACTCTGGGAGGATTCCGCGTTAGCGATAAATCTGTTGTTTGCTGGCCTGCAACCTTGTGATCTATCAGCTAACCCAGGTGCAGGAGGGCAGGGGCACAATTCTCCAGTCCCAGGAACAGGAGGGAGATAAGGGTGTAAGAATGGGAGGAGCCATAAAGATAATGGGCATGGGAACAGAGCAGACTGCTTGCGCCTCAAGGCCATAAAAATGAACATGTCTAAAGTTGTTACTTTTGCTGTGTTTCTCAGCCAAAAGGGCCTATATAATCTGCCTTTCTAGTTGGAGTTTGGACCCCTGCTTGGCTGGCCTGCTTGCCCCAGTACAGTCTGACCCCAGCATGCTGGCACAATAAACTCGGTTTGCTGTTTGCATTACCAGCAAGACTCTTTGTCATTCTCTGGGGGTTGATTAGCTTGCACCCTGATGTCCGGGGGGCTCTAGCCCGGACTCTTAACACATGCTAACCTAGAGGTGATTTCTTCTTTGTTTCAGTGAGTATTAGGTCACTATGCAGCCATCTTTGTTTCCCCTTGCACTGTTTTGAACTTTATGCCAGACTTTGTAACACTTGTAAATAAGTAAGCATATATGTATAAAATATAAGGAAGTTTAAATAACATTACCATTATGACAGTATAAAAACTTGAATGAATTTAAAAAAAAAGATTTATTTGTTTTTATTGAAAAGTCCGATATATAGAGAGGAGGAGAGACTGAAAGATCCTCTGTCTGTTGATTCACTCCCCAAGTGGCCGCAGCTGTTGGAGCTGAGCCAATCCAAAGCCAGGAGCCAGGAGTTTCTTCTGGGTCTCTCATGCTGGTTCAGGGTCCCAAGGCTTTGGGCCATCCTCGATGGCTCTCCCAGGCCACAAACAAGGAACTGGATAGGAAGTGGAGCTGCCAGGATTAGAACCAGTGCCTGTCTGGGATCCTGGCATGTGCAAGGTGAGAATTTTAGGTGCTAGGCTACTGTGCTGGGCTCAAGAATGAATTTTTTTTCAACTAGAATAAGCAGTATCAGGGGAATTTGTGTCTGTTAGCTGAGGCTGGTGTGATCCGGGAAGCAGCATGGTGGTGTACAAAGCACACAGACTTTGGAGTTAGATCTAAGGTTATTTCTTAACTCCACCATAAAATAATGAAGATGGTATTAAGATAAATATTGCTTATTGAGCATATTGTTTGCTAGACATTGGCTATTTTCAAATGCTTGTATTTCATTTGCTTTCATCTATTGAAAGGCCAGGACAGAAAGAGAAGTCTTCCACATGCTGGTTACCTGTCCAAAGCCTGCAACAGGGCAGGCTGGCAGCAAAGCCTGGGGCCCACAGTTGACACAGGTCCCCTAGCTGGCTGGCCAGGGCCTGAGAGGCGGAGCCAGCAGGTGCATGCCAGGATGCCATGCCAGGAGCTGCGTGGGAAAGCGACTAGCCAGGACTCAGGCTAGCACTCTGCTGTGGGATCCTCATGGTGCAAGTGGCAGCTTAACCTGCTGCCCATAAAGCCCACCCTCAGATCCCGGCCTTCTAGAGGTCATGTCCTTTACTTTTGACAGCAACCCTGTGAGATCGGTTTGTGATATTTGCTGTGTTTATATTTATTTGTTTGAAAGTCAGAATTGCAGAGAGGGAATGCGAGATCAAAGTGAGCTCTCCTGGTTCTCTAACCAGATGAGCCAGTGGCCAGGGCTGGGCCAGGCCGAAGCCAGGGACAGGGAAGACACTGGAGGGTGTCCCCTAAGGCTGTTGCTTCATCATTTCCTCCTTCATGCTGGCTACTATTCAGCTGCATCCAGGGTTCTAATAGGGCACAAAATCATAATAAATGAGCGTGCCTCAAAAGTTGCTCAGGTACTTAATATTTTTCATTCATGATTGATCCATTTTTTCCTCATAAGCTTTCCAGGCTGAGCTTTAAGACTGTGAATTTTCAACTCTTCTGTCCATTCATTTTTTTTTTCTCTCTCTCAACTTTGTTTTTTTTTTTTTTTCCAGAGTTTGAATTCTTACACAAATGGAGCATATGGTCCACCGTACCCTCCTGGGCCTGTGGCAAATACTGCCTCCTACGCTGGGGCTTATTACAGCCCCGGCTACACCCAGGCCAGCTACTCCACAGAGCTTCCAAGCACTTACCGGTCACCTGGCAGCAGCCCGTCCCCTGTCTCGCGGTGGATGTATCCCCAGCAGGACTGTCCCACTGAAGCAACCACTCTGCGGGGGCAGGTTCCCGGGTACCCTACTACTCAGGTGAGTGATGGCTTGTTGGGGAAAAGCTCCAACTCTCGGCCTGTTGGGTGACAGGAAAAGGAAGGGTGACCATTTCTGCTAGATTGAAGATTGAAAAATACCCTGCAGGTGTTCACATTCTCGCGGCTGCAGAGGCAGGCCAGACGCTGTGCTCTTGTTGATGCCTTTCACACTCTGAGGAAATGATGCCGTAATGGATTCTGCCTGGAGGCATCTCAAAGATGTATGAATAGACATTTCATTTCCTAAATACCAAAGGGAGTATTTAGAGAGTCACTGCTCCAGTGTTCTTTTGCCTTAGCTCTATGATGCCTATTTTATAAATATTATTTTTAAAGATTTATTTGTTTTTATTGGAAAGGCAGATAAATAGAGAGGAGGAGAGACAGGAAGAGCTTCTGTCTGATGATTCACTCCCCAAGTGTCTGCAATGGCTGGATCTGAGCCAATCTGAAGCCAGGAGCCAAGAGCTTCCCCTAGGTCTTCCACGTCGGTGCAGGGTCCCAAGGCTTTGGGCCGTCCTCAACAGCTTTCCCAGGCCACAAGCAGGGAGCTGGATGGGAAGTGGAGCTGCAGGGATTAGAGCCGGCACCCATATGGGGTCCCGGCACGTTCAAGGTGAGGACTTTAGCCACTACGTTATCACGCTGGGCCCTATTTTTTAAAATATTCTGAGTGTCATGTTATTTCTGTGTTCACTTGTAATGCATCCTGATTTGTGCCTCCTCAGAGCATACGTAGTGTTTATACTGGCTGCTTCGTCACTGAGTTCTAGGCCTTCGTCCTTTTATGTTTGATTTTGGCAAATTTGCTTCTGGAGGCTTTGGATCCAGGTTGCTCTTTTTTAATTGAAATTTTCTATGTGTTTTAAAAAATTTTTAATGTTTATTTTATTTTGATTTTTACCAGAAAGGCAGAAATACAGAGAGGAGAGACAGAAAGATCTTCCATGCATTGGTTCACTCTCTAAGTGGCTGCAAAGGCCGGAGCTGATCTCTGCTCTGGAGCCAGGAGTGAGGAGCTTCTTCTAGGTCTCCCACATGGGTTCAGGGTCCCAAGGCTTTGGGCCGTCCTTGACTGTTTTCCCAGGCAACAGGTGGGAGCTGATGGAGCAGCCAGGACATGAACTGGTACCCATATGGGATCCTGGAGGTTGTAAGACAGGATTTACCATTAGGCTGTCACTCCAGGCCCAGTAGCCTAGTGGCTAAAGTCTTCACCTTGCATGTGCTGGGCTCCCATATGGGTGATGGTTCATATCCCAGCTGCTCCACTTATCTTCTAGCACCCTGCTTGTGTCCTGGGAAAGCAATTGAGGACAGTCCAATGCCTTGGGACCCTGCACCCATGTGGGAGACCTGGAAGAGCTCCTGGCTCCTAGCTTTGGATTGGCTCAGCTCTGGTCCTTGTGGCCACTTGGGAGTGAACCAGTGGATGGAGAATTTTCTCTCTGTCTCTCCTTCTCTCTGTAAATCTGGCTTAGCAATAAAAAATAAATAAATTTTCAAAAATTAAGTTGTTTTTCTTTTTTAAAGATCTATTTGTTTGAAAGGCAGTGTTACAGAAGAGAGGGAGAGACAGAGAGATCTTGCATCTGCTAGTTACATCCCAAATGCCACAATGGACCCTGGCGTTTTTCCCAGGTCTCCCCCATGGGTGCAGGAGCCCAAGCATTGGGTGCATCCTCCACTCCTTTCCCAGACACATTAGCAGGGAGTTGGATTGGAAGAGGAGCAGTCGGGACTCAAACCAGTGGACATACACGATGCCGCTGCCACAAGCACTGGCCCTTCGGTTTAAGTGTGAGAGAGCTCCCTTCTGGTGGTTTACTCTGTGGTGCCTGTCACAGCCGGGAGCTGCCGTCTCCGTCCAGTCCTCTCGCAGTGGGTGGCAGGCCTGCAGTCCCCTCCATCAGCACACAGCTGGGATCAGGGTGTGGAGCTAGAACTGACACTCAGGCATTCTGACTGATCTGTTGGCCAGACAACCCAGCACTTGCCCTTGGAACCTCATTTTTCTTTTGTCTTTTTTTTTTTTTTTTAGTAAAATTTAGTTATTCATTTGTAAGATAGAGACAGAGAGATTGATTGATTGATTGAGATTGATTGATTGATTGATTGATTGAGAGAGATTGATTGGTTGAGAGAGAGCTCTCCCATGTGTTGGTTCACTCCCTAAATGCCTGCAGCAGCCAGGGCTGGGCCATATCAAGGGCATTATCCACAACCTTGACCTAGGTAACCAACACGGGTGGTGAGAATTCCAACACTTCAGCCACCCTCAGCTGCCTCCCAAGTGCAGTGAGCTCAGCTGAGAGCACAGAGTGACCGGAGCTCTACCCAGCCCCTCCACAAGGTGGGCGTCCCCAGCGGCAGCCTGACCAGCTGCACCCCGATGTCTGTGTAGGCTTGGTGAAACTATTGCAACTGATTAATTAGAGTTGGTAGCATCTCATTATCTGTGTATACTGGAATATTTTCATTACTTCTTTAATTTTTCTTTTTTTTTAGCAATGACCAGCATATTTCTTCCTCTCAATCTAGAACCCCGGAATGACTCTGCCCCACTATGCTTATGGGGATGGTAATCGTAGTGCTCCACAGTCGCTCCCGAGCGTCCGGCCACAGGAGGATGCCTGGGCCTCTCCGGGGGCTTACGGCATGGGTGCCCGTCACCCCTGGCCTTCTTCAGCTGTGCCCACAGCACCACCTGGGCATCTCTACATGACTGAAAATGCTTCACCATGGCCTAGCAGTGGCTCTCCTCAGCCACCTCCTTCTCCTCCCCCTCAGCAGCCCAAGGTAGGAAAGCTACAGGTGGTCGCTCCAGGCACCCAGGGTGCAATAGGTGGGCCTGCCTGCTTGGTCGGTGCTGCACTGGGACTGGTGGGAAAACGTGGTGACCAGATCCTCCACTTACTGCAGCTCAGCTGCTCCTCTTTTCTTTCTTTCTCTGTTAATAGACTATTTTTGGTACTGAAGATTTAGTTTCATCTCCTTTATTTAAAAAAAAAGAAGAAGAAAAAAATACTAATTTTCCTTGTTATAATACTGTTGGAATGTTAAATTACAAAGATGATTCTATTTTTGCTTCTTCATATAAGGTATAGAGAGATGACAAAAACCAGTGTGAAATATCTGTAGCATAGGTTATATATAATTTTTTTTTTAATTGGAAAGGTAGATATACAGAGAGATGGAGATACAGAGAGATCTTCTGTGTGCTAACACATTTCCCAAGTGGCCATTATGGCCAGAGCTGAGCCAAACCAGGAGCTCTTCCAGGTGCAGGGGGCAGGGTCCCAAGGCTTTGGGCCGTCCTCTGCTGTTTTCCCAGGCCATAAGCAGGGAGATGGAAGGAAAGAGGAACAGTTGGGGTACGGACTGGCGCCCATTGAGATCCTGGCACATGCAAGGCAAGGGATTTAGCCACTATGCTACCACACTGAGCCCAACTTAGTATAATTTCAGATTAAACCATTGACTTGAGTATCATCTGCTTTTGGCTGCACACCTTTTCTTGAAAGGTGTATTCCAGTCCACTGCTCAGGTGTGTCTGTGCTTTATCAAGTGATAAGAACCCTTGCCTTATCCTAGACATATTTTCTTTAGCTGATTTGCAGATATTTTCTTTCATCCTTCCCTGATGGTTATACATATTACTTTTTTTTTAAAGATTTATTTTTATTATTTTTTTAATTGGAAAGGCGGATATACACAGAGGAGAGAGAGAAAGGAAGATCTTCCGTCCGATGATTCACTCCCCAAGTGAGTGCAACGGGCCGATACTATGCCGATCCGAAGCCAGGAGCCTCTTCCGGGTCTCCCACATGGGTGCAGGGTCCCAAAGCTTTGGGCTGTCCTCGACTGCTTTCCCGGGCCACAGGCAGGGAGCTGGAAGGGAAGCGGGGCTGCCGGGATTAGAACCGGCGGCGCCCATATGGGATCCCGGGCGTGCAAGGCGAGGACCTTTAACCACTTGCGCCACCGCGCCGGGCCCCATATTACTTTTTTTAAAAAAGATTTTATTTATTTTTATTGGAAAGTCAGATATATAAAGAGGAGGAAAAAGAGAGAAAGATCTTCCATCCGTTGATTCACTGCCCAAGCGGCCTGAAGCCTCTTCTGGGTCTCCCACGTGGGTGCAGAGTCCCAAGGCTTTGGGCCGTTCTCGACTGCTTTCCCAGGCCACAAGCAGGGAGCTGGATGGGAAGTGGATCAGCTGGGACAAAGACCGGTTCCCATATGGGATGCTGGTGCTTGCAAGGTGAGGATTTAGCCACTAGGCCATTGCTCAGGCCCAGGCTGCACTCCTTTTCAAGCTATGTCTTGAGATTTTAAACTCATTACTGAGACACTGGGTAAACTGTGAGGTGTTTGTGATGGTGGGCTGCTGCCGGAGGGTGGGTTCCAGTTGTCAGACAGTTGGAATTCTCTACTTTTTATCTGCTAAAGCAATTCCTTTATCCCCTCAAAATTGTGTTCTTCTCAAGTGGTGAAGGAGGGAATTCCAGTACTGGTTACGGTGGGGAATCTTGTCCCACAGCTTTCTGTTTAGGTGAAGAGGTGGCTAGCTAACCTGCTAGTGCTGCTTTCCCATTAAATCGGCTCCTTCCCTCTGTATGCTCTCCCCTCCCAGGATTCCTGTTTCCCCTATAGCCAGTCCGATCATGGCGTGAACCGGCACAGCTTTCCTTGCAGCGTCCATCATCAGTACGACTCCTCCGGGACAGTGAACAGTGACAATTCAGACCTTTTGGATTCGCAAGTCCAATATAGTGCCGAGCCTCAGATGTACGGCGGTGCCCCCCATGAACATCTCAGCAGTCAAGATCAAGGTCAGAAACTGCCTGAAGGGTCTTTATCTTCAGATGAAGGTACTCCCCCGAGTATCAAAAAAATCATCCATGTGCTGGAGAAAGTCCAGTATCTTGAGCAAGAAGTCGAAGAGTTTGTTGGAAAAAAGACAGACAAAGCGTACTGGCTTCTGGAAGAAATGTTGACCAAGGAACTTTTGGAACTGGATTCAGTTGAGACTGGGGGCCAGGACTCCATTCGGCAGGCCAGGAAAGAAGCTGTGTGTAAGATCCAGGCCATACTGGAAAAATTGGAGAAGAAAGGATTATGAAAGAATTTAGGGTAGAGTGGAAGCCTGTTGCTAATTTAACCAAAGAACTCCGGATTTTGGTTACTACACACCGTCTTCGACATGCCTGTCAGTGACAAGGAGCAACGTGTCCCAGCTTTCGTGTGACGGGAAACTTGAAAAACTGGCAAAGGAATGGAAGAATATTTAGTTAGGAGTTGTTTTCCTTTTTTCAGACGAATGAATGTAACAGGAAACTGGAGTTGCCAGTATTGCCAAGTAGACTTCATGCCTTCTTCAGAAACTTGACAGATATGCAAGCCGCTTCTCGGCAGCCGGGGAGAGGCTCAGCTCTGGGGGACAGGCTTCCCCCAGCCCTGCTGGTGAGACTGGAGATGGCCTGAGACTCTCAGGCCCCTTAAAGTACCCGTCCCGTCTGCTCAGTGTGACTCAGCTTACAGCGTACAGTTCATGTGAAAATTACCGCTTAGACTATTAGCCTCGGTGGACTTCGGTTTTGTTATTTGCAGTTCACCAATAGAGTATTATTCTCTACTTCTTGGTACATTTTGTAGTAATACGTTGAATATAATTATTCAAGAAACTATGACAGCCAGAGAGAGTGGCAGTGCTGAATGAATTTATATATCTTTTCACCATGTGAATATATTGTAATATATAGTGAGTTCCTGAGGTAAATTGTTTGTCTCCCTTTTGTACAGATCATTAGTTTTTTGGTTTTTTTTTTTTTTACCACTTCTGAATTACACAGAGGAGTGCAAGGTACATTTGGAAATGGCATTGACATAAAACTGGGCAAGTCTGTGGAAACTTCATTCACTTCATTTTTTCTTTGCCAAATGTTATTATGTTTTCGCTATTGCTGCTTGCTTAGAGGGGATTCTGATAGGGACAGATGGAAAATTAAATGCTACAGTAACGAGCAGGCATGGTGATTGCAGAGAGTAGCGAAATTATTGGCCGGCAGCTGCCCTCTCTGTGGCTCCATCTCTGTCAGCATCGGGAGCCTGATGAGTGGCTCAGCTCGCTCTCAGAAACACTGACAGTAAAAGGGCATTCATGCTCAGGGAATGAGTCAGCCAGAGCGCAATTTTTTTTTAAAGATTTATTTATTTTTATTAGAAAGTCAGATATACAGAGAGGAAGGATCTTCTGTCCACTGATTCACTTCCCAAGTGGCCACAATGTGAACCTATCTGAACCCAGGAGCCTGAAGCCTCTTCCAGGTCTCCCACATGGGTGCAGGGTCCCAAGGCTTTGGACCGTCCTCCACTGCTTTCCCAGGCCACAAGCAGGGAACTGGATATGAAGTGGGGCTGCCAGGATTAGAACCAGTGCCCCTAAAGGCTTCTGGCGTGTGCAAGTCGAGGACTTCAACCGCTAGGCTACTACACCAGGCCCCCGGGAATTTTGTTTTTAAAAGTAGATTTGAAGAAAAAAAGGTAGACATGATGTCCCTAGAGTTTATTAGGTAGAATTTCCCGCTTCATAAGCGATGTTGTCACCCCTGCCTACAGTCATTTGAAAGCCAAATTTAGGGACGGAACCCTGACAGTGCTTCCTCTGACCCTGCTTATGTGACCGGAAATTGTCTGGTGCAAGAGACTTAGGTAAACAACTTTGTGCGTCTGAGGTGAGTTCTATGCAGCTTCTCTCTTCAGAAAAACGACTTTTTAAGATATCCAAGTGATTTTTTTTTCCATTGATAAGCCAAGCTAAACTAATCAAAACAGTCTAAGAAAAATATGGGATAAGTCTTACCGTGAGATGTGTGATCTTGCAAGATAATATGCTGATAATTTTATTGTAGGATTTTTATTTTGAAATATTTTTTAAAAGTCTGTGTTTATACATCAAAACTATCCCTTGTGGGTGGGTAGGACCATCAGGCTAAGTCAGCCGCGATACAATGATTCATTCCGAAGAGGACACTCTTATTTCATGTTCTGAGGATGCCAATTTCCATGAAGTCTTGATTTTTTTATATGGAAATGTTATGTGCATATTTACACATGTGTGCATCTTTTTAACAGTTACTTTTAACCATTTGAAGGTAATTGTAGACTCGGGTCCCCAAATGTGCTTCACCCACCTTTCCCTTATGTCAATATCTTCTGTCACCATAAAACACTGTGGAGAATCAATCACCCAAAAGTAGAGTTTTTCGCCGTCTTTTCCCCGATCTCTTGGGTCCCAGAATCCATCCCATCCCCGCGTGTCCGCCAGTGCCATGGTGTCACGCCAGGGCTACCAGTGCCATCCAGCATTTCTGGTGACGTTCATCTCAGTGAGTGTGCTGAGACGGTGTCCGCCGGGATGCTCTGCCCTAAATGGACGTGTTTTCCTTTGGGATTGCTGAAGAGTTGCCGGAGAGACTTTGAGACTATGCAGATGAGATTACGCAAGGCTCCCGTTTCTGCTTAGACTTCAGCCCCTCGGCGGATACTTGGCTGTGCCGGATGCTACTGCGGGGTTCTAATGGCGTTGGTAATTTTTTTTTTTAATCTCATTCCTTCTACATTCTAAGTGGAATTCTCTAAGGGAGAATCATTGTTTTTAGGATTTATATTTTTTTGTTATAAGATCATTCAGGTTAACTGAAAATAGAACTTACATACATATATAAACCATGTTGAAATAATTCCAAATATCCTTATAAAGAAGAGAAAATTAAGTTGGTAACTTTCTCAGAAAACAGAATGAACTGAAGTGGGACTTGTGATTTGTAGAACAGGCTCAGCTTTTGATGGAATATTAACCTCAGTCGTAATTCAAATTTTCTTGAAATGTCACATCTGAATTTTTGAAAAATGTCTAAATTTATATTACTTTGAGAATCATTTTTTGTGAATATCTTGAATAAAATTACCAAGAACTGGCATGATAAATACAACGGTGTTTTCTTTGTAATAAGCAATTTATTTTTCCAAAAGTAAATATCATTGGAAATATTTCAGCGAGTAGGTCCTAATGAGGTATGTCGAGGACGGGTTGTGCTTATCTGCCCGTTGGTGCAGAATTCTCTCATATGCTTCCGATTACAGGGTTTTGCAAATGGTGCCGTAAACAGTGCTGCTAAAGGTAGGTGACGGGGAACAGATGTCTAGCCCACCTAAACTCTGTCTAATTGGGAGTTCCTGGCCTCAGAAGATTTATTTTATGTTTATTGTAAAGTCAGATATACAGAGACGAAGATCTTCCATCCGATGATTCACTCCCCAAGTGAGCGCAACGGCCAGAGCTGAGCCGATCCAAAGCCAGGAACCAGGAGCCAGGAACTTCCTCCAGGTCTCCCATGCGGATGCAGGATCCCAAGGCTTCGGGCTGTTTTTGACTGCTTTCCCAGGCCACAAGCAGGGAACTAGAAGGAAAGTGGAGCTACTGGGATTAGAACTGGTGCCCATATGGAATTCCGGTGCATTGAAGGCAAGGACTGTAGCCGCTAGGCCACTGCACTGGGCCCTCTGGCCTCAGGTTTTGCTCTAGCTCCCCAGCTCCTGTCCATCAATGCAGACCCTGCCATCCGCACTGGAGGCCTGGCTTGTACTCCTGCTCCTTGCTGTGGTCCGGCTCAGCGACAGCCTGAGCATGTGGGTAGTCAGGCTGTAGGTAGGAGCCCTGCAGTGTTTCTGCCCTACTTAAAAAAAATATATATATATATATACATATATATATATATAAATTTAAATTGTAGGCAGATATAAAACTTAAAAACAAAGGTTGAAATTTGCATTCCGATCCATGTTTGGGGGTAGGGATACTTAAAAAGAGCTTTTTTTTTTAAGGTTTATTTACAGAGTTAAAGAGCGAGGGAGAGCTATTCCATGCATTGGTTCACTCGCAGATGGCTGAAGCCAGGAGTCAGGAACTCCTTGCAGACCACGTGGGTGCAGGGCCCAAGCACGTGGGCCAGCTCCTGCTTCTGGGGCATTAGCAGGGAGCTGCAGCAGAGGAGGAGTAGCGGGGGCTCAGACCAGCGGCCCTGTGTGGGATGCTGGTGCTTCAGCCCGTTGCTCAGCTTGCCATGCCACCGTGTGGTCCCCAGGGGCCTGGTTTTCACCTCCGCTTTTTCCTTTTTTAAAGAAAGCATGCATTTGTTTCTGTTTGTAGAGGTTCCAAACTGACTTTATAAAAGCATCTTCCTTATTCCAGTCCTATTTTTGCTTCTCTACAGGCGGTCATCTTCAGTCGTCTCCACGTTTCTGCGTGGCATGATTGTACTGCTTGCTTCTTTTTTTTTTTTTACTCTACATGAGCTCATAGATTTTTTTTTTTTTAAGATTTATTTTTATTATTTTTTCATTGGAAAGGTGGATATATAGAGAGGAGAGACAGAGAGGAAGATCTTCTGTCCGATGATTCACTCCCCAAGTGAGCGCAACGGGCCGATACTATGCCGATCCGAAGCCAGGAGCCTCTTTTGGGTCTCCCACGCGGGTGCAGGTTCCCAAAGCTTTGGGCCATCCTCGACTGCTTTCCCAGGCCACAGGCAGGGAGCCGGAAGGGAAGCGGGGCTGCCGGGATTAGAACCGGCGCCCATATGGGATCCCGGGCATGCAATGCGAGGACCTTTAACCACTTGCGCCACCGCTCCGGGCCCGAGCTCATAGATTTTTAAAATATTATTTTTATTGCAAAGTCAGATATACAGAGAGGAGGAGAGAGAGAGAGGAAGTGGAGCTGCCGGGATAAGAACCGGCGACCATATGGGATCCTGGCTCATTCAAGGCAAGGACCTTAGCCACTAGGCCACACCGCCAGGCCCATTGCTTGTTTCTTGATTTGCCAACTAGCGATGTTCTGTTCGGATCTCTGTTACGCAGGAGCATTCAGAAGCATTCTTCCGCCCTTGCTGTCAGGCCCATCCGGGCAACTTCTGCATCTGCTTAATGTGGGTCACCTCATTTCCAGTATTGTCTCTATAAATAAATGTTAAGCAGATCTCAGATGTGCAGTGAACTGATTATTTCTCTCTCCTAACCGCTTCCTGTTTTCGCTGGAATGAATCATTAGTCTTACCTATCTTGTTTGTGTATGTATGACTCAATCTGCCTCCAACTTGCCATCGGTGTCTATGTGCTCGGCTAAGATGCTCGGATGTGCGTTTGCTCACGTGGCAGCCTCTGACTGGAGGGCTGACTGCTGTGTTCATGTGCAGACTGTCTGCTTGGGGATGGAACGTTCTCTCCCTCTTCTCTTGCTTTCCTGTCTTTCTGCCTCCTCGTCTTCCTCTTAGTCTATTTATTTATTTTGTATGTGTGTGTTGATACGACAGATTCTCTGGCCGCCCCGTGAACGTGGGTGCATGAAGCATAATTCTCTTTATCCTGCCACTGAGTTGACATTTTGGCTGGGTGTACAACTCCGTGTTGGGATTGCCGAAGGGCTTTTGAAAGCATTATCCTGTTGCAGACTGCAGTGTGGCTTTTGAGAAAGCAGAGGCCGTTCCGACGCATGACCCTGTGTGTTCAGCCTGTGTTTTGCTTCTGGATGTTGGTATTATTTCCCCCTCTGTCCTGGCATTTCCTAACGTGGTTCAACGATGGCTGCATGCTTACCCATTGTGCTGGACACTTTAAATTCTGGAAATGTGTGTCCTTAAACCCTCTGAAGCTGTCAGTTTTGTGTCTTTTTTTTGTACTTGCTAGAGTAACCATTGTTTTGAATATAGTCTGGTTCTTTAATGTTT
The DNA here is from genome assembly GCF_017591425.1 of Ochotona curzoniae. NCBI lineage: Eukaryota > Metazoa > Chordata > Mammalia > Lagomorpha > Ochotonidae > Ochotona > Ochotona curzoniae. Next base: position 1,199,789 of record NW_024465279.1, read on the forward strand.
TCATGGTTTTCTTCTTTTCCCCCATGTTTTGCCTTTCTGTTGTACTTCTTAGGACATTTACACAAGTTTGATTTTCAACTTTTCATTGGATTTTACATTTCTTTCATCATACTTTAAGAAAATGTTTTTTGCTCATTTTTTTAAACATATAAGGATTTTTGTGTATGTCTTCTGTATTCCCATGTGGGATTCTGCTTGATTGTGTGGTAACATCTTACATCTCTGAGGATATTAATGATAATTTTTTTTCCTGAAATTTTATTTTACTTATTTGAATGAGTTACAGAGAGAGAGAGAGACAGAGATGGAGAGCAAGATATTTCATCTGTTGGTTCAAGCCCCAAGTGGCCATATCTGGGCCTGGGCCAGACTCCAGCCAGGAGCCTCTTGGGGTTTCCCACATGGGAGCATGGGCCTCAAGGCTTTGGGGGACATCCTTCTTTGCTTCCCCCACCCCACCCCCTTTTTAAAAATATATTGATTTATTTTCATTGGAAAGTCAGATTTACAGAGAGAAGGAGAGACAGAGATCAGGCATCTGATGGTTCACTCCCTCTATGGCCACAACACCTGGATCTGAGCTGTTTTGAAGTCAGGAGCCTCTTTGGGTCTCCTGTGGGGTTACAGGATCCCAATGCTGAGGGCCATCCTCCACCGCTTTCCCAGGCCATTCACAGGCAGCTAGATTGGAAGTAAGACAATCGGGACACAAACTGGCGCTCACAGAGGAGGTGAGCATTTGCAGGTGGAGACTTGGCCACCGAGCCATCACATCACCCCTCCTCTCCACCCCTCCTCTGCGTTTCCACGTCTACTAGCAGGGAAGTTGATGAGCTGGACACAAAGCCAGTGCTCAGATGAGGAATGTTGGCACCACAAGTAATGAGCCCTGAGTCCACAAAGCATTCATACAGCATTAGCAGGGAGCTGGATTGGACGTGCCACAGCCAGAGCTCAAACCAGTACCCACATGGAGTGCTGGCATTGCAGATGGCTGCTTAACCCGTAACGCCACTGTGCCATTCTGTTGATGATAACTTCTTAATGATGTTTTCCTCTAAACAACAAAAGTCCTCTGAGGTTGCTTTTTCCTTAGTTAGTCTTGATATTTCCTGTGTTTGACATACTTCCCGGAAGTCTGCTGGATCTTTTTTTTTTTTTTTTGTATTTTGAGTTAATATATATATATTTTTTTTATTGTTGCTTACATTGTATTATGTAGTACAGTTTTATAGGCGCTGGGGATTCCCCCCACCCCTCCCATACCCCTCCCCCCATGGTGGATTCCTCCACCTTGTTGCATAACCATAGTTCAAGTTCAGTTGAGATTCATTGCTTGCAAACACATGCCTAGCATAAAGTTCAGCGTCTTATTGTCCAGATAAGTTCAGTGGCCTCTTGGGGAGACCTTCTATGGTCTGAAGATAGGTCTAACAGAGTAAAGATCCGGTCAGTTAAAAGCCCCAACAAGGCCTCAGTATCAATATACAACATTATGGAATTAATTGACATAGTATTGGGTAAAAGTCTGCTGGATCTTGCCTGTACTTTATACAGTATGACTTTACGACACTGGCCATTTGGGGACTGAACCAGAAGATGGGAGACCTTCCTGTTTTACCTTCTCTTTGTTATTCTGTCTTTCAAATAAATAAATCTTGTCAAAATGCTCCCTGACTGGTTTATTTGTCTCACAATTTTGGGTTCAGAATGGATACTTGAACAGTGAGAAAGGGAGACTTTGGTGACCTTTCATTCGGCAGGAAAGCAGGCGGACGTTAGAGTCGGTGTGGCGTTGTCGAGCTGTGGGCCCGCCTGCAGGGGTGAACTGTGAGCTCACGTCCACAGGAGTTAGGGCTTTTGCTGTCTGGGCACATTTTTCTCTCAGCCAACCCTTAAATGTGCCTGTTTGGCAGTATGTGCTTTATCTTTAGTCTATGGGGCAAAGCCAAGGCTTATATTGCCAGATAATGTACAGAATTATCAGTTATTTTCGAATGACAGGTAAGCAATACTTTTTACTATATTAGTATGACTCAGTGGAATGTTTACAACATATTTCAACTCAGTTGTTTATTCAGAACTCAAGTTTAACTGGGACTGCTTTTTAGAAGAATTTTGATTTTTTTTTTTTTTTTATTGGAAAGGCAGATATACAGAGAGCAGGAGAGACAGAGAGAAAGATCTTCTGTCTAAAAGGCTGCAATGGTCAGAGCTGTGCTGATCCGAAGCCAGGAGCTCAGAGCCTGTTTCCCAGTCTCCCATGCGAGTGCAGGGGCCCAAGACCCTGGACCATCCTTGACTACTTTCCCAGGCCACAAGCAAGGAGCTAGATGGGCAACGGGGCTCCCGGGATGCGAACAGGCCTCTGAATGCAAGGCGAGGACTTCAGTCACTAGGCTATGGTACCCTGCCCCTCCTGTCCTCGTTAAAATACCACACCTGCTCGCTGCCTAGGGGTGCCATCAGCCGGCTGCACCCCACCACAAAAGACCCTTGAAAACATTTTCAAGCTGCATGCCTAGGTTTTCATAACACATTTTGTCGTCAAACTCATTACCTTTGTTAACTGCTTCAGTTGATTAGTTGTCACAGAACCTAAAATATTTATCTGGTCTTTTACATAAGGAAGTTTCTATGAAAGAAAATGATTTCACTTTTTAATTTTTTAAAAAAAGATTATTATTTTTTTAACAATCTTTTGAAAGGCAGAGTTGTAAAGAGAGAGGACAGAAAATAGTGGTAAACATTTAGCTTTGCAAGGCATCCTGTTTAGGGCTTCCGTTGTGAGGCTGCGGGATCCACAGGTAGAGAACCTGCAGGCAAGCTCGGGTTCTGCTGACTCCGGATCAGGTGCGGGGTGTGCGCTGGGGAGTCACCTCACCTCTGTGTACACAGGGGTAAACCGTGTGCCTCCTTCGCCGGGTTGCCATGAGATTAAAGGGGATTAGACCTATAAAACGCTTAGGGCTCAGGAAATATTAGTGGGAGTGAATCGTATTAACTCATCATCTTAGCCGGTTTGTGTGGGTGTTGTACACCTTCCAGGAAGGTTACAAGAAACCGGTGGGGATGGCGTTTTGTGTGTGTGTGTGTGTGTGTGTGTGTATGGCGGTGTGTGTGTGTGTGTGTGTGTGTGTGTGTATGGCGGTGTGTGTGTGTGTGTGTGTGTGTGTGTGTGTGTGTGTGTGTGTGTGTGTGTGTGTGTGTGTGTGTGTGTGTGTGTGTGTGTGTGTGTGTGTGTGTGTGTGTGTGTGTGCCTGCCTCCAAGAGGGCTTGACTAGCTCGAAAACAAAAACATTCCCTGAAATCTCCCGAAAGTTTCCTTGTCGGCATGCGGAGGAATTGCGGTCTGGCAGGAGGCAAGGCTCGAGGAGAGCCGACGGCCTCCTGACCGGGAACGTTCCGGGCATCAGGGTTTGGCAGCTTCGCCGAGACCCCGGCAGCCTGAAAGGGGGCATCTCCCAAGGTCAAGGGGCTTCTCCCAAGGTCAGGGGGCTTCTCCCAAGGTCAAGGGGCTTCTCCCAAGGTCAAGGGGGCTTCTCCCAAGGTCAAGGGGGCTTCTCCCAAGGTCAAGGGGGCTTGCCAGCCCCTCCCAGAGGCCGGTCCCAGCTCCAGGGGGCTTGGTCTCCGTCTAGAGATGCCCAAGACCCCTCCAGCTCCGTCCGCAGCTCTAACAGCGTTCCCACGTTCTCCCTCGCCTCACACCTGAGACGACGGCGGCGCGTGACCCGGGCGAGGCGCCCCGGCATCCCGCCGGCCTCCGGCCGAGCCCCGTCTCGCGCGACTTGCCCGCCACTTCTCGCGACACTTTCCGCAGCCGCGGGCCCCGCCCCGTCGCCGCCTCCTCACCTGTGTCCGGCGTCCTCCGTGCGCCCGGCGGGCAGGGTGGGCGGCCCCGCAGTCCGCGGCAGGCCCGGCAGGCCCGGCAGGCTCCGCCCCGGCCCGCGGCACCGGCGGCGGGGACATGCCTCGCCCTCGGCCGCGGGGCCAGCAGCGTGCCAGCGGCGGCGGGGCGGCCAGGTGCGGGGGCTCCGCGCGCGGGGCTGGACGAGGCCGGCCGCGGGTCTGGGGTCGGGGGCCGGACGAGGCGGCCGCGGGTCTGGGGTCGGGGGCCGGCGCGTCGCGGGGTGGGGATGCCTTTCGGGGCGGCCCGGGTGGCTGCAAGCAGGAGGGACGCTGGGGCCGAACCCCGCGGGGCGCGCGCCAGCTGTGTGCGGAGAGCCCGGTGCGTGCGCCTCGCGGGGGCAGGGGCGGCCGGAGCGCGCTGCCCCGGGGGACGTGCACGGTGGGACGTGGTCGCCCAGGCTTTTGAGGTCACTTGGTGACTTTTGGCCCCCGGCCTTGGCCGGGTGAGTGGGTGTGCGCGTGCGCAGGGCGGCTACAGCGTGTACCACATCCCGGAGGCAGCAGGCTTGGGGCTCCGTGGCAATGACGGGGTGTCGCGTCTTACCCACGGTGGCTTGGCAGTAGCTTCGTGTGGGTGGTGTGGTGTGCTGGCCGACCGGGAGCCCTGCTGGTAGCAGTCAGCTGATGGAGCTAACGTCTTGGCCACCCCGGGTTTAGATTGGAAATTGGGGTAAATGTCTCAGTTCCAACCCGGCCTGGTATTTCTGCTCTGACGCCGGGCTTGTTTTGTAACTGGCTGAACGGAACCATGCGATTTTCTCGTTAGGGTACATTTTGTTTAAGCTCTGCCTGCCCCCTTCTCTGTCAGATCCAACTGTGTGATTTTTATTATAAATTAGGGAGCCCCTCCCCCCACCTTGGGTTTATTTACTGTTTGGCTGAAACTGCTGCATACGCGCTGTGTGCGCGTGCGTGTGTGTTTGTGCGTGTGTGTGTGTGTGTGTGTGTGAGAGAGAGAGAGAGAGAGAGAGAGAGGAGCATTGTCAGATAGCAGAACGGTTTATCTTGCTTCAGGGAGCGACATGTCAGCAGTGGATTCCCCGCAGGAGCAGGCGTCTCAGTCCGACCCTTCCCCATCACCAAACTCATGTAGCTCCTTCGAGCTGCTCGACATGGACGCCGGCGGCCTTTACGAGCCCGTCTGCCCACACTGGTTCTACTGCAAGATTGTGGATGCCAAAGAGACATGGATTCCTTTCAACTCGGACGATTCCCAGCAGCTCGAAGAGGCGTACTGCTCTGGTAAGGTGAAAAGGATGGCTCAAGCTATAGTAGACACTTTTTTTTTAAAAAAAAGATTTATTTATTTATTGCAAAGTCAGATATACAGAGAGGAGGAGAGACAGAGAGGAAGATCTTTCGTCCGATGATTCACTCCCCAAGTGAGCGCAACAGCCGATGCTATGCCGATCCGAAGCCAGGATCCAGGAATTTCTTCCGGGTCTCCCACACAGGTGCACGGTCCCAAAGCTTTGAGCCATCCTCGACTGCTTTCCCAGGCCACAGGCAGGGAGCTGGATGGGAAATGGAGCCGCCGGGATTAGAACCGGCGCCCATATGGGATCTCGGTGCGTTCAAGGCAAGGACTGTATCCGCTAGGCCACACCGCCGGGCCCTAGACACTTTTCTTTAAAAAAAAAAAAATGTATTTGAAAGAGAGTTCTTCCATCTGGGACCCACAGTGGCCGGGGCTGGCCCAACCTCGAGCCCCACTACCTGACCCGTCCTCTGCTGCCCTCCGGGGCGTTAGCAGGGCGCTGGGTGGGAAGTGGAGCAGCTGGGACTGGAGCAGGGCCTTGTGGGGTGCTGGCGTTGAAGGCCATGGCTTCCCCCCCACTGTGTTAGTGCTTGTAGGGAGGGCAACCGCAAATGCATTGTAGAGTTTTGCAGCCCGGTAGTTCCTTACAGTAATGTAACTGGGGTTTGACATCAGGTCCTCAGTGAAGAGAGTCGTTGTGAACTCTGAATAGTTGGTGCAGTATTTTTGATGTTCTAACCTGTGTGTGTGTGTGTGTGTGTGTGTGTGTGTGTGTGGTCGATGGCCCGTGGCAGGAAAATGAGGCATAAACTTGTTGGCTTTTCTGAAACATTTACTCTCTGGTCCTTTAAGCACCAAGTTCAGAAAGCTGATGTTACGTACAACACTTGTGGTTTTCATCTTTTAGAGAGGAACTACTCTGTTTCCTCAAAAAAAAAAAAATACCCACCTGGGTAGTTTTGTTTTGTTTTGTTTTCCATATCACTAAAATCTCCAGCGGTTTTGCTCTGTAGTTGGTAGGAAAGATGGCAGTTAAACTCCGTTTCTTGTGGCCCACGGCATTGTTTCGCGTGTGCCACGGAGGTGGGAAACGCATGGTCTCATGTGCCCTTGGCCGCCAGGGAAGGACTGCGGGGGCATCGTGCCCACCGACGGGGGCCGCTACGACGTGCACCTGGGCGAGAGGACGCGCTACGCCGTGTACTGGGATGAGCCGGCATCGGAGGTGAGGCGCTGCACCTGGTTCTACAAGGGCGACAAGGACAGCAAGTACGTCCCCTACTCGGAGAGCTTCAGCCAGGAGCTAGAGGTATCCCCAACGCACCCCCTCTTCTCACACCCTCCTCTCCTCTCACAGCACGAAATCGGCCCGAGGGGGTGGTTCTATCTGCATCACATCAAAGAGTTCCCCCCCCTCCAAAGTCATTTTCAGATTTTAAGAGACAGTGGAAATTGTATTATGCTTTGAAAAAACTGAAGTTGGGCCTAGCGTGATAGCATAGCAGTTAAAGTCCTCGCTGGGATCCCATATGGGAGCCGGTTCTAATCCGAGCAGCTCCACTTCCCTTCCAGCTCCCTGCTTGTGGTCTGGGAAAGCAGTCCAGGATGACCCAAAGCCCTGGGACCCTGCACCCGTGTGGGAGACCTGGCAGAGACTCAGGCTCCTGGCTTCGGATCGGCACAGCTCCAGCCATTGCGGCCACTTGGCGAGTAAACCATCGGATGGAAGATCTTCCTCTCTGTCTTTCCTCCTCTCTGTATATCTGACTTTCCAATAAAAATAAATAAATCTTTTTTTTTTAAACGTAAGTTATTTATTTGAAAGAGTGACAGAAAGGAAGATGTTGCATCAGCCAATATGTTGTCCAAATGGCCAGACAGCCAGATCTGGGCCAGGCCCAAGCCTGAAGCCAGAACTGTGCTGGTCTCCCTTCTGGGTGGCGGGCTCCACGCACTGGGCCGCCGTCTGCCCTCTGGGCGGTGGGCTCCACGCACTGGTCCGCCGTGTCCCCCCTGGTGCATCAGTGGGGAGCTCTGGAGCAGCTGTACTCACCAGCACTCAAACACGGGGTAGCTGCCTGCACTTACCCTGCGCTGTCGCCATGCTTGTCCCTTTGAATGTGAATCAAGACTTTTTCTTTTAATGAGCAAATTATTGTTAATATCTAGACTGTGAGCCCCAGTCTAATGATCTGACTGCTAAAAAAAAAAAAGTCTCTGGTCTTTTTAAAAATTTTATTTTTCTTATTGCAAAAATTAGAATGTGTTTTGAGTTAAAGTAGATTATTTTATTGAGAGAAATACATAGAAATGTGAATGCTAATTAGTTTAGATGATAGAATTTACAAGTGATTTTTTTTTCATTGTCCTGTGCTGTTTACCTTTTGTAATTTGAAAAGATTTTAAAGTAAATGTGATAGATTGATTGGAGCAGGTGATCTTTTGGAAAGTTGCTAATTTTACCAGTGTTCTTAGGAATAAATGCAGTGTTGAGTGGAATTGTTGGCAGTCTAATGAAGTGCGCTTCTGGCAGGAGACGTACATGCTCGCTGTCACGCTGGACGAGTGGAAGAAGAAGCTGGAGTCTCCCAACAGAGAAATCATCATATTACACAATCCCAAGGTGAGGGGCCCCGGGGCTGGGCTGGCTGGGCCGTCCCGGCGGCCTCTGCGGGGCTCAGCTTGCCGGCAGGAGCCCTCAGCTTCCCGGCTCGGCCCGCCTGCTGCTGCATCCGAGTGTGCATCAAGACTGCATCTGTAGAAAAGCAGCAGCGTGCTCCGTCCACGCAGGTCCCAGGGCGCGCGGGTCGGGGAGGGCAGTGTTGACACGTCCGCTGTCCTGAGTGGTCAGGGCTTGCGTCTCACACTGTGGAAGCTGCTTGGGAAAACTCCCGTGGAGGAGACTGCTTTGCAAGACACGCTGCTGCTCTTCACGGTGTGTGGAGAGGCACCTGCAGGGCGCGATGGCTCCAGCTTCGGTCTCCTGTGTTTTAGCTCATGGTCCATTACCAGCCGGTGGCGGGCTCTGATGAATGGGGCGCGACGCCCACGGAGCAGGGGCGACCAAGGACAGTGAAGAGAGGGGTGGAGAACATCTCAGTAGACATTCATTGTGGTAATGTTAACCATTTATATTTTCTTTCTTGATATGCTTGTTTCTTTCTTAAATGGTGGCCTTTTGTGTGGATTTTGTTCACCTGAGGTCTTAAAAAATCATCTTTAACTATGTGGGTTTATTCTGAGTTAAGGTTAGAATTGCTTCACGTACTAAGAGTGTGGAAATCTCTTTGAAATGTGCTAAGTATGTGGTAGGATGGGAAAGGTTTGGCATTGCTAATCGGAAGGAACAAAGTACAGGCGGTTTGATTTAGTCCAAATTCTAACCAATGTGGCTGCACCTGCGTGGCGAGACATCGCTTCCTGGTTGTTCTCCTGCCCTCGGAGTTTCGGAAAGAACTGTGCGGCTGATCCCCTGCTGTGTAGCTTAGGTCGCTTGTGATTGCATTTACAATATATTTAACTGGATTACAACATTCCTTTTACAGAGAAGATGACTATTGGAAAGTCTTAGATTCACTCTAAAGATTTATTTGTATTGGAAAGGCAGATCAGATTTATGGAGGGAAAGAGAAACAGAGAAAGATCTTCCACCTACTCGTACACTCCCAAGTGGCCTCAATGGCTGGAACTAAGCCAGTCTGAACCCAGGAGGCCTGGAGCCTCGAGCCTCTTCTGGGTCTCCCAAATGGAGGCAGGGTCCCAAGACTCTTGGCCATCCTCTACCGCTTTTCCGGGCCACAAGCAGGGGGCCGGATGGGAAGTGGAGCAGGCTGGATATGAACTGGTACCTACATACAATCCTAGTGCTTTCAAGGTGAGGATTTAGCCATTGAGCCATCGTGCCCGGCCCAACGGACTGTAATTTTAAAAGATGATTACATTTCAAAGGCTGGAGTGATGGCTCAGTGGCTGAATACTCTGCCTGCAGGTGCCTATATGGGTGCCCATTTGTGTCCTAGCTGCTCCAGTTCCCATCCAGCTCCCTGCCTAGGACCTGGGAGAGCAGTGACCACAGCCTTGGGACCCTGTACTCACGGGGGAGGGTTGGAAGAAGCTTCTGTCTTTTCATTATGTAAAGAAACACTCATAGAAGAGTGTGGTCATATTTTCAAATGCTAAAGAGGTCAAGTGTGTGCACCATATTTTGAGCTGGTTTGGAAAAATGTGGTAGCAGAGGACAATAGAGAAAATGTGGCTGTTGAAGAACAGTATCTGTAAAAGGCACGTGGGAGCTTCTGCAGTTTCCTTCTAGTTTTCTGTGCATTTTCAATTACTCCCAGATTTGTTTTTCCACAGGTTTAATTCTGTGGAATAAAGCCGAGTCAGTACAGGACTCCAGTGTTGTTTGTAGTTTTCTGTTTCTTTGTAACTCCTCCTTGTTGAAAGTCTGCTCCTTGTGTCTGGTCTCGGGACAAGTGAGTAAGTCTGTGTCATAATTTTTCTCTGTGACAGGGGAGCCTTCACAAATCGACCACTTGGTTTTTGTGGTGCACGGAATTGGGCCAGCCTGTGATCTCCGCTTCCGAAGCATCGTGCAGTGCGGTAGGTTGGCAAAGCATGTCAGATAACAGGAGGCAGATGTTTGTGCTCCTGTGGGCTTAGATAAAACCGGGGCCGTTGGTCTGCTGTCTTAGCTGCGTCATCACATTTAAAGAGTTAGGACAGGTGGCAGGCAGTAAAGCTTCCCTGCTTAGACTAGTTCAGTACATTCTTAAGTAATAATTCTTTTCTTAGATTTTTTTTAATTGATTTTATTTATTGGACATGGAGATGAACAGAAACTGAGCTCCCGTCTGCTGGTTCACTCCTTGGATGCCTGTGGTAGCCAGGGCTGGGGCAGGCTTCCCTCGGGCACCTGGAACTCCGTGGGGGCCTGCCGTGTGGGCAGCAGCAACTCAGCTTCTTGAGCATTGTGTGCTGCGTCTGGAGTGTGTGTTGTCAGGAAGCTGCAGTGGGAAGCTGGGCCTCAGCCGGCCGTGCTGATGGTGCAGGGGCAGCAGCAGCAGCAGCTATGGTTTAACCCTGTGCCGGATGTCTGAGGGGCTGGTGTGTCCTGAGTGAACAGTCCCTATAATAGTAGTCGTATTTTTAAAGATTTGTTTATATGTATTTTTTATTTTAGATGATGTTAACATAGCTGATCAGAATGAGATGGATCAAGGGTTAGGGAAAATGGGTGTGATCATAGTTTCCAAATGCTCGGTCCTTCCTGTTTCAGGAGACGGTAGGATGGGGATAAGGGGAGAAGCCATACCTAGCTCCCAGCAACCCCAGTGTCCAGGGATAGAGAACGGCCACCCCATATCAACTCAGGGTCCCAATGTGGCACACACTCCGAGGGTTCTGCCCAGCTGGCTTCGATAGTCCTGAAATGTTGTCACTCTGACTGATCCAAGGATGAGGGAATGCTTTCAGTGTCCGTTGGCTGACATCGTCGACCCCAGAGTCTCCATTCGCCCAGATATTTGCTGTCCTCATTTGGCTGGGGTAGTTGTCCCGTTTGTTCTGTCCTCTGGATGGTACGGATGTGCCCTGCAGGGCCCAGTGTGCTGCCATATCCTCCATGTGGATCTGGGCCAGTGTCCACGACTCTTTCTTTTTCACTGACGAGGACAATTTTTTTATATGAAAATTGGAATTAGAGAGAGAGAGAGAGAGAGAATGATCTTTCATCTACTGCTTCATTCCCCTAAATGGCTGCCATGGTTGGGGTGGGCCAGCGTGAAGCTAGGAGCCAAAGTTTCCTGTGGGTCTCCCCCACGGGCGCAGGAGCTCAAGGGCCATCCTCAGTGCTTCCCCGTCCATTAGCGGGGAGTTGGATCGGAAGTGGAGCAACCAGACACAAACGAGCACCCATGTGGGATGCTGGTGCTACAGAGGCTGTGCCAGCATGCTGGCCCTTCTAGAATTTATGAAGTGGTTGTCTTATTTCTAACCATTTCAAATTCAGAGACTGTCATAAAGATGAGGGAGTTAAATTGGATAGCAGAAGTTTGATTACACCGTATTACACCTCTTGATGTTATAATTAAAGTTTTAAGTCATAGGTATAAGTTGATTTATAAAGTTCAAGTCTTCAGGGCTGGCTGCTCTGGCGTAGTGGGTAAAGTCACTGTGATGGTGGCAGCCCTTATGGGCGCTGGTTCAAGTCCTGGCTGCTCCACTTCCTATCTGGTTGTCTGCTACTGTGCTTGGAGAAGCAGTGGAAGATGTCCCAAGTGCTTGGGTCCCTGCACCCACATGGGAGACCCGGGAGAAGCGTCTGGCTCCTGGCTTTGACCTGACTTAGTCCTCATCGTTGCAGCCATTTGAGGGGAGAACCGGCAAAAGGAGGACCTCTCTTTCCCTCTCTTTGTAATTTTGCTTAACGAATAAATACAAATAAATATTAAAGAATGAAATTAGAGTTATCTCTAACTTGATCGTATTGAAAGTCATATTTGCTTGATTTAGGGAGTCTTATTCTATTGGATCATAGTTTTAAGTTCAAATTACATTTTGGAAGCTTAAGATTAGTGTGATATGAATTTCAAACAGTGGTATACTTTTTTTATTTCTGAAAATAATTTATTTGCGCGCCCGGCACTGTTGCCTAGTGGCTAAAGTCCTTACCTTGCCCCTGCCTGGATCCCATAAAGATGTCAGTTTGTGTCCTGGTTGTTCCACTTCCCATCCAGCTCCCTGCTTTTGTAGCCTGGGAAAGCAGTCGAGGACGGCCCAAAGCCTTGGGACCCTGGACTTGTACAGGAGACCTGGAAGAAGCTCCTGGTTCCTGGCTTTAGATCGACGCAGCTCTGTCCCTTGTGGTCACTTGAGCAAACCAGCAGATTGAAGATCTTTTTCTCTGTATATCTGACTTTCCAATAAAAAATAAGTAAATATTTTAAAAAATTAATTTATTTGAAAGGCAGAGTTACAGAGAGAAGGAAGGACCATGAGAGAGATCTTTCATCCACTGGTTCACTCCCTGGATGGCCGCGACTGCTGGCCAGGGAAGCCAGAGGCCGGAGCTGCGGCTGGGTCTCCGACAGGGCAGCAGGCCCACTTTCTTGGGCCATCTTCTGCCTTTCCAAGCTCATTAGCTGTGAGCTCTATTGAAAGCAGAGCAGTTGAGACATGAATTGTGCCCCTATGTGATGTTGACATCAGAGACGGCAGCTTAACCCACTGTAGCACAGTGCTGACCCCTTTTTCCTTAATGTGTTGGCTGGCGCAGTCATGGTAGGAACCAGGCTGCAAGGTGAATTCACGTGGGGTTATAGTTCTGTTTTTTTTTTTTTTTTTATGGTACTGTTTTATATTTGATGGAGACAGTTGCTATGACAGTTTTGACGTTAAGATGTTATTTTTTCTTCTGATGAAATGTTTTGTGTAGAAAAGCAAGTTGAATGTATCACTCCCCAAACAGCTGCACAGCTGGAACTGTGCCAATCCGAAGCCAGGAGCCAGGAACTTCCTCTGGGTCTCCCATGAGGGCACAGGGTCCCAAGGCCTTGGCCTTCCTCCACTACTTTCCCAGGCTATAGGCAAGGAGCTGGATGGGAAGCGGAGCAGCTGGGATATGAACTGGTGCCCACATGGGATCCTGGTACGTACAAGGCAAGGACTTTCGCCAGTAGGCTGCAATCCTGGGCCTATACGTATTTTTTTTTTAAAGATTTATTCTATGTATTTTGAAACAATGACTTCCCAGTTGATTGCTGACAGCCGAGGCTGGGCGGGCCAGGAGCTCCATCCCGACTCCCGGTGTCAGGAACAGGGCCCTGTGCGCCTGGGACTGCAGCTGGTGCCCTGCTGCGGTGTGCCAGTGCCACAGGCAGCAGCTCAGCCCTCCGTGCGCAGCAGCAGCCCCGCAGGTGTGTGGTAAAGGGTCGTCTGCGCCCCAGTGCTCTCACAATTTCTTTTTCCTGAGTAGGGATTTGCTGTTTAACTCAAGTCAGTGTGTGTTCTAAGTGAATATGGTCAGAGTATAATAATGACATGATTTGTTATATTTTAATTATGGGGATTCATTGCTTCATTTTGATGCTTAAATCAGTTTTCTCTTCCAGTTAATGATTTTCGAAGTGTTTCCTTGAACTTGCTACAGACACATTTTAAGAAAGCCCAGGAAAACCAGCAGATTGGGAGAGTGGAATTTCTGCCGGTCAACTGGCACAGCCCTTTACATTCCACTGGTGTGGATGTGTGAGTTGCACTTTACACCTTTGAACTGTTACGTGTGATTGTAATTTTGTTTTTAATTTAATTGAAGGCAAGAGTGACAGAGGGTGATCCTCTGCTGTGCCTCACTCCTCCAGAGGCGGTAGCAGTGAGGTCCTGGCGGGGCCGAAGGGGCAGACCGCTAGAATCAGCAGCGGAGCTGGGACTCGAACCCCAGGCATTCCGAGGAGATGCTCAGGTGTCCCAAGCTGCAGCTGAACTGCCAGATGCCTGCCCAGTAAGATCAGTATGTACATGGCCGTTTCTGCTTCATGTGATTGTGAATTTACCATTTGAGAGGGCAGGCGTTTGCCCCACTGCGTCCTGGGTCGGAGTGCGTGAGTTTGGGTCCAGCTCTTCCCCATTCCAGCATCCTGCTGGTGAGCGCTGCAGGAAGCAGGGCGTGCTGCTCACATGGGTCCGTCCTGTGCTGTGCAGAAGCCCTGCGTTGAACGCTCAGCCTCCTGCTTCCGCTGGGCCTCCCCTGCTGCTTCTCAAACATCGAATAAGCAAAATTGGAAATGTAGAAACTACGACTTAGAGCTGTGTTAAGTGCTGAGTCTCTTGTCTTTCCCAGCGTTGCGGGGAGCCCAGAGGTGCAGGTAAGCTTCTGGCAGTGTTTCTGTGGCGTTGGCATTCACTGCAGCTTCCTGATTCCTGTAGCCTGCAGGTCAGACGGTGGCTCAGATGCCAGAAGTATAAAATACCGTGGGGTTTTCTTTTATGATTGCATTTACATATTTGTTCAAAGTTTAAAAAGGACGAAATCTCTGGAAATTGAATCATTAGCATTTTTAACTTGAAGTGTAATTGGTACAATGACTGAGTGATGACTTTTATAAGTTTCAAGCTGTGTAATTCGTAAATTTTACAATGATGAGAGCAGGTTGATTTTTTTTTTTAAAGATTTATTTTTTTTTATTATGTTTTTATTGGAAAGGCGGATATACAGAGAGGAAGATCTTCCGTCCGATGATTCATTCCCCAAGTGAGCGCAACGGCCTGATGCCACGCGGGTGCAGGGTCCCAAAGCTTTGGGCCATCCTCAACTGCCCTCCCGGGCCACAGGCAGGGAGCTGGAAGGGAAGCGGGGCTGCCGGGATAGAACCGACACCCATATGGGATCCCGGGCGTGCAAGGCGAGGACCTTAACCACTTGCGCCACCGCGCCAGGCCCGAGCAGGTTGATTTTTATGGAGCATGTTTACCTATGAGCTTTCTAGAAAAGAGTGTATCTTTTTCCCTTTGCAAAAAAGGTGCCGTTGACTTGATTTAACTGAAAGGTGGATTCAGAGACGGGCGGATCTGCCATCTACTAACTTACTCGCAGAACAGCCGGGGTGGGCCTGGCCAAAGCCAGGAGCTGGCAGTTCCTCCCAGGCCTCCCACGTTGGTAGCTGAGGGCACCAGGTGGCAAGAAGCAGTGGAGGATGGCCCAGGGCCTTGGGCCCCTGCATCCACCTGGGGGACCCAGAGGACGCTCCTGACTCCTGGCTTGGGATTAGCTCAGCTCTGGCCGTTACGGCTGTCTTGGAGAGTGAACCAGAGGATGGAAGATTCTCTCTCTCTCTCTGCCTGTCCTCTCTTTCTGTGTACCTCTGATTTTCAAATAAAATAAGTAAATCTAAAACAAATAAATAAGTAAGTAAATAAATTTTTAAAACAGCAGATCATGTTGGGTTTTTTTTTCTAGAATTCCCAGGTTTTGTCATCACAGGTCAGGTGACAAAGGGATCAGCTCCCTTTCTCCAGGCAACATCTGTCCTCTGCTGCTTTCCCAGGCGCAGTAGGAGGGCTGGGGCACAGACTGGTACCCCCATGGTTGCCGTTGCTGTAGGCAGATAAGATTAGCTTGCTGGGACTCTGCACTGGGCCTTGCTTTATCTTTTCTTTAAACCTTTCCATTAGAATTTCGGACATGTTAGATTGTACCTGTTGGATGATGGTGACTCCTGTTTGATTGCCCAGCCCCTTGCAATGGCCAGTTTCTACCACATGTGTCTCTTTGTGCCTTTACCTATTGCACACCCCATGCTATTTTGGATCAGATATTAGACATGATTTAATCTATAAATGTTCTGGTTTGTGTATTTTGAAGTATTTTAAAGGACTTAGTTTTTTTTAAGAGTCATTTATTTATATGAAAGGTGGGATGACAAGGTGAGAGGACAGAGAGAAAGAAACCTTCCATCTGCTTGTTCACTGCTCACACAGCTTCAAGAGCCAGCCCTGGGCCTGGCGGAAGGCGGGAGCCGCCAGCTCTTCCTGGTCTCCCGCTTGGGTGGCAGCGCCATGCCCTGAGCCGCCCTCGGCTGTCTGCCCAGGTGCATTGGCAGGGAGCCGGATGGGAAGTTGAATAGCCTGGACTTGAACAGATACGGGGTGTTGGTGTTGCAAGTGGTGGCTAGACGTGCCTAGTGGTGGCCTAAGCCTTTGTACTTGAGGGTTACAGTGATAACCCTGCTACTTCTCCCGGGGACGACAAACAAGGCCGTGCTTGGCCTAACAGCTGAGAGGGAGGGTCTGCACTGAGTCCTTGCTCCTCTTTGTTTCCTGGTAGTATCAACTATCCCGATTTGTGTTTTAATAAATTATTTGTGTATACATACATGCAAATATACACTTGATAAAATTTGTTTGAAGAATTTAGAGGAGACACACACACACACACACAGTGCTGGTTCACTCCCCGGGGTCAGGAGCATTTCATCCAGGTTTCCCATGTGCGTGCAGAGGCCCGAGCACTTGGGTCATCTTCTCTGATTTCCCAGGCACCTGGGACTCAGTGTACGTGTGGGACGCCAGCACCACAGCCTGAGGATTGACACACCGCACCACAGTGCCAGTTCCCCAGCACACAGTAGACAGGGACCAACTCAAGTCCATCACGGCTTTCATCTGAGGCTCCCAATCACCGATCTGTCACTATGCATTATTTTCTTGAAGTTTTAACAAATTGATGAAATGAGTTGTCTTGTAGGGTTTGTTAACATTCTTAATTTTGCTAATCATATACCTTTGACTTCATTAAATATGTTATTTGGGGCTGGCTTGATGAGTCCATTGGCTAATCCTCTGCCTGCAAGTGCCAGCATCCTGTATGGGCACCTGTTTGTGTCCTGGCTGTTGTGCTTCCTATCCAGCTCTTTTTTTTTTTTTTTTTAAGGTTTATTTATTTATTGGAAAGTCAGATATACAGAGAGGAAGAGAGACAGAGAGGAAGATCTTCCATCTGTTGATTCACTCCGCAAGTGACTGCAACAGCTAGAGCTGTGCAGATCCGAAGCCAGGATCCAGGGACTTGCTCCGGGTCTCCCACACAGGTGCTGGGTCCCAAAGTTTTGGGCCGTCCTTGACTGCTTTCCCAGGCCACAAGCAGGGAGCTGGATGGGAAGCAGGTTGGCCGGGATTAGAATCGGCACCCATATGGGATCCCGGCGCGTTCAAGGCAAAGACTTTAGCCGCTAGGCCATGCTGCCAGGCCCTATATAGCTCTTTCTTAATGGCCTGGGAGAGCAGCAGAGCCTGGCCCAAAGCCTTGCGACACTGCACCTTCTTGCTTCAGGTTGGCTCAGCTTTAGTCATCCTGGCCATTTGAAGAGTGAACCAGCAGATGGTTTTTCTCTCTAATTTTGCCTTTCCAATAAAAATAAGGAAATCTTAAAAAGACAAGATTGTGAACATGGTTTTTATCCTCTGATTTTCCCCAGAGCGACGGTGTGCACTGATGCAGTGGCTGGCTCAGCCTGTGGGCGAGGCTGGGAGAGCTGCCAGGGGCCTTGCTTGCTGACCTGTTGCCTCTTCGCCCTCAGGGATCTGCAGCGGATAACCCTGCCCAGCATCAACCGGCTGCGGCACTTCACCAACGACACGATCCTGGACGTTTTCTTCTACAACAGCCCCACCTACTGCCAGACGATCGTGGACACCGTGGCCTCGGAAATGAACCGCATCTACACACTTTTTCTGCAGAGGAACCCTGATTTCAAAGGGGGTGTATCCATTGCTGGTCATAGTTTAGGTAACAAATGAATTCTCTGAGACCAGAGAAGACTGTGGCATCTTAAGGACACAGTGTCTCTTAGCAGTAGCAGGTTCAGAGGTCTGTGGAGACTCGGGGAGGGGCTGGGAGGACGGTGGTGACCTGTGAACCCGGTTTTCCTGCTGTGTGTAGATATGCTTGATTAGATGATCAGCTTATTTTTGTATAAAAGATGGCCATTTAGTGCTGATGCTCAGAAATTATCCCTCTTTCTTCTATTTTACTTGTAGGTTCGCTTATATTGTTTGATATCCTAACAAATCAGAAAGATTCTGTGGGGGATATTGACAGTGACAAGGTAATTTAGATATTTAGATAGGTGTGTTTGTAGTGCTCCTTAGCAAGGATTTTGAGATTTTAGACTTTTGGTTTACGCTGAGTTTAGTCCCATCTCGTGAGGTTCAGTGTGCACGTGTGTTAGTTTCCGTCAAGTGCTGGTGGACTGCCTGGCTTGGTTGGCAGAAGCAGGGTAGATTAATAGGCCCCCACAGCCAGCCGCATATTCCGAAGCGACCGTGGATGTCTCACCTCACAGAATCCCTGAGCTCACCGGGGTTGATATGTAAGAAAAATGAAGCAGTTGGAACGCGTTGACGTGCTTTATAGAGATTCCCGGTGGGAGACGCGGGAGGAAGTTCCGGGGTGTCGAGGCAGACAGCCTTCCTGCGGGCACAGGCTGTGCAGTGTCGGCGTGCGGCTGAGCATCCTCTGTTGTACTGTGTCTCTGCTGGCTGGCCTGCTGCTCCTGTTGCGCCAGGAGTCCTTCCAGGGCAGGGGAGGTGCCACAGGCGGTTGATGTCCTGGGCACTGCTGCCCTGGTAAGAGCTGAGTGGCCGGCTGGTGGGCACGTGGGCCCCGTCAGTCTACTTACTCTTCAAAACGCAGCCTCACTGAGGCCAGAAACACTGGGAGTGCAAGCTTGATTTATATTCTGTGTGAATTGCTGTTATATTGAGTTATACCACACAGGACATTGACGGTACGCTTTTGAGGAAATTACAGCATAGTCCTGAGAGAAATGTGGTTAACAGTAAAGATGCAAGTTTTGTGATTTTATTTTTTAGGATGTGCTAAATGTTACCATGGATCAAGGAGATGCGCCAACACTGGAGGAGGACTTGAAGAAACTTCACCTTTCTGAATGGTTTCCTGTCTTTGAGAAGGAGAAAGTAGATAAGGAAGCTCTGGTAAAAACACAAGTCTTAAAGTGCTGTGCCAAGCCTCGTGTGCCCCGCTGGGTACTGTCAGCCTGCTTGCTGAGGGCTCTGCAGTCCCACTCTGGCACCGTCATGAATACCCATGAGCATGTCCGCTTGTTGCTTTGATGTCACTGGTGTTGACCTGGTGGACCTGGGAGGGCCACGCTGGCCCGTGCAGCACGGCTCCGATGGCGTCAGCGACCACGGGCGCTTACGCATCTCCGTTTGTGTTACACGTGGGAGAGCTCTGCTTTTGCTGGTTGCTCGTGGTTGCTGTCCCATTTTTGCTTGCTCCTTTTTCGGATTTGTGATACACTGATTCATTTATCACATGTTTAGCAAATGCTTAGATGAGGAGGAACCAGTACCATGCCCTGGAATGAGTGGTTCCGGGGACAGATGTGGTCCCGGGGACAGATGTGGTCCTGGGCCTCGTGCCACCTTCACGACACATGAAGTGTCACAGCCGTCGTTCCAGCTGCAGTATGACTGGTACAGAGAGAGGGCGAGCCCTGTCAGAGGCGAAGGCAGTTCCCTGAGTCACACTGCTGCAGGCGTGGCTGGTGTCTGTGGGTGCTTTGTGCTCTGCCCTGCTGTAAGCTCTCCTAGGACCATGGTGGCCCAGCGAGCATGCCAGTCAAAGCTTATCTCTGTCCTGATGTCATTGGAACCCAACATTGTTCCCTTTCTCTTTTTAAAAGATATATTTATTTGAGGGGCAGATTTTCCATCCTGATTTACCTCCACAAGGCTCCCAGAAGCCAGGGCAGGGCCAGCTGGCAGCCAGGAGTTCCATGCGGGTCTCCTGTAGGGTGGCAGGAATCCGGCATGTGGGCGAGTATCCGCTATCCCCGGGGGCCTTGAGCGAGAAGCTGGGGCTTGAAGCAGAGCTCCAGTGTGGACTGTGCCCAGGTGGCGTCTAAGCACTCTAGGTCACAACACCTGGCACTCCTTTTTAAAACAATGAATTAAACTTGTTTGAAATGTAGAGTCAAGAGGACTCCCATGTCGTTTCCTTCCCCGAATGCCCTCAGCGGCGGGATTGGGTGCGCAGTGTCCGAGTGTCTCCCATGGGTGGAGGGCCCCAGCTGCCCGAGCCTCACCCGCTGCTTCCAGGGCTCGCGACAGCAGGGGGCTGGACCACAGGTGTCCAGCAGGCATCGCCATGGCTCTGCGCCCCCACCCCTGCTTCTGATGGTGCTGTTCTCTCGGTGACTGTCCTGGTGGCACTCCTGTTACTGCTTTCTGAATTCTTTGTTGAAGCCACAACAATATAAAGCAAAGAACAGCATGCTTCAGGTCTTCTCGGCGGCAGAATGTTGGATTGTATTTTACCTAAAAATGATACTTGGTTTGCTGTGCCCAGGCTTTGTGTACAGAGAAAGATCTTCAGGAAATGGGAATTCCTTTAGGACCAAGGAAGAAGATACTGAACTATTTCAGGAGCGACTCGGCGGTATGTGCTGGCACGTGTTGGTCCTCAGCAGGCAGGGCGCCGCCTCGTGCTGGACGCATGTCTGCTCCGGGGCTGCTGAGCAGGGCGGACGCATCTTGGGCTCATGTGGTAGAAATGAACTACACTTACTTTACCCACATTCTTTAAACCCTTCTTAGCTTTAGTGCTCCCCCAGATTCCTCCTACCAGTCTCCTCCTTTTTTAAACAGTAGTTAGTTATTTAGAACAGAACTCATATCATGTACCTTAAAATTCACCCTTTTAAAAATATACAGCTGGATGGTTTTTACAGTCATAGTTTTGTAACCATTGCATTGCCACTGTCAGATTCTCGAACTTTCCCGTCACCCACAAGAGGGTCCCCAGATCAGCTTGTGGTCAGGTCACATCCCCAGCCTGTGACGCACTCCCTGCTCACAGCCTCTGTGGAGCCGGCGGCTTCGCACGTTTCCTCTCAGTGTGCAGCAGTGTGCCCAGGGGGCAGCGGCTTCTCAGGATGGGCACAGTGTCCTTAAGGCCTGCCTGATGGGGCAGGGCTCTGATGCTCCCACTGTGCTCACAGTGCCCTTGCCAGCTTCCCAGCATATCTCAGATCTTTCTGGAGGGCTGGGCTGCTCAGTTACAAGCACACAGCACTCACAGGACCCTCGCCTCCCCCGCACGTCTTCCCAGACTGCCCTGTGAGCTTGGTTTCTCATGAAGGGCTCTCTGGTTTCCACTGCTGGTACAATTTGCGTCATTTTAGCGAGTGTGGGGATGCCAGTAGTTTAACTTATTCTTACTAGCTTTATCTTGTTTGGAGGTGCACTTAGAATAATTGACAACTGTAACAAAACTTTTCTAAGCATTCTTTTAAACTTGTAGTGAGCTGCAATCTTTGGCTTGTTTTACTGCGCACTGACTTCACTCAGCTCTCTCATTCTCCAGGGTGTCAGCAGGTCTCCTGCGCTGTCGGCAGCCTGCGGGCCAAGCAGCCCCGCAGAGGCGGCGTCCTGCAGTGCCACTGCTGCCCACAGAGCCCGCGACTGCCCCGACGTCAGCATTGGGCAGGTACCCGCACATCCTCGGGGCAGGGAGCTTTACTGCTGTCCTTGGCATGGCAGCAAGAGATGGGTCTTAGCAGTGAGAGACGCTTTTACTTCCTCCTCTGCAGGTGTCGGTAAAATACCCCCGCCTCATCTATAAGCCAGAAATATTCTTTGCCTT